>NC_141696.1:521807202-522407202 GCF_964263255.1 Lissotriton vulgaris
TGTTCAAAATGTGACAAAGAAGCAGAATACCACAATATTGCTTGCCATTATGCTAAATGTAAAGGAAGACCTCAAAAAGGAGTGCTGCCATTCCTGTGCAGCTGGTGTGATCTCAGATTTGCAACACCAAGTGGTGTTTCTCAACATGTTCGGCATGCGCATCCAAGAGCTCAAAATGAGGCTAGAATAGCAAGTCTAGCAAGCAGCAGGCCGTCAAAATTATGGTCACAGGAAGAAATACTGCTATTAGCAGAATTGGAAAAAATATATGAAAATAAGAAGAATATTAATGCGCTGATGGTTCCACATTTTGACAACAAGAACAGTAAACAAATTGCAGAAAAGAGAAGGAATAGAAGAGATAAAAGCAAAAAAATCCACAAAAGATGTACTGCAAGCATCAAATGTTTCTGAAAATGACTCTTGCGATGAGCCAGGAGTTACAGTGGAAGTAACAACAGAAAAGTGCAAAGACATTATCAATCGAAAACGTGCGCAAAAAATCAAGAACTTTGATGAACTGCAAGACAGAATGTCAGAAATCGAAAAATATACTCAAAACGTAAAACAGCACGATGCTGCTATGGATCTGATGGAAGAAGTAGTGACTTATATCACAGAAAACACCACTGATATAAGTCCTCATCTAGCAAGAGTGATAACAAATGAACCAACAAGTGAAATCAATAATGAGCCTGTGAACTCAGCTCAAGACGAACACCAGAATACCTCAGCAGGAAACAAAATAACAAAAAAAGACAAGAAAAATGAAAAGCTTAATCGGACGCACAAGAAAAAATATGCAAAAGCAAAGGGCAGCTATAAAGAATACCAGGCAATGTTTAAGAAAGATAAAAAGAAAATTGCCAGGATTATCACTGATGGGGCAGAAGATGCCACATGCCAAATCAGTGCTGATGAAATCTTTCAATACTACAAAAGCATAATTGAAAAAGAAAACAAAAAGAACCCAAAATTCATACCGGTAGATCGAATACCAGAGGACTATGAAATTGAGAATTTGTGCAAAGAAATAACACTGCTCGAGGTAACTCTTGCTTTTGAAAGTTCCAATCTGAAAAAAGCAGTGGGGCCTGACAAGATAGGTCTGAATGAACTAAATAAAGTGCACAGCAAACAACCAAGACTGCTGCCCAGAGTTCTATCATCTTGGTTGTCAATGAGAAGAGTACCAGAAATTATCAAAAAGATCAATTTTGATACCCAAGAATGTACCGATTAATGAACTTACAAAAATCAGTAACTGGCGTCCAATTACTATCGGTACTGCATTCATGAAGTTATTCACAAAAATATTAACTAGAAGACTCTCATTCTTTGTTGAATTGAATTCGAGACAAAAAGGCTTCATGAAGGTGAGAGGTTGTCTCGAGAATCTGACTCTCCTGCAAAACGTTATAAAAGGAGCACGAAAAAACAGTGACTCATTAGCGGTTGTGTTCGTTGATATTTCAAAAGCTTTCGACTCTGTCAGCCATGGTCACATTATACAGAGTCTCGCAAGGCAAAGAGTTCCACCAAACATCAGAGAAATAATAAGAGACTTATATACCGACTCAACAACATCTTTCAAGGGAAAGAACAACGAAGAAACTCCTGAATTAATAATGAAATCTGGGGTCAAACAAGGTGACTCTTTATCCCCACTACTATTCAACATTGCCATGGATCCTCTAATCTGTGATCTTCAAAAAAACGGCAAAGGTTTCACATTTGGATCAGATGATCTTGATGAACAAATCACTGCTCTTGCCTTTGCCGATGACATCGCAGTACTAAGCAATACATGGGAAGGAATGAATACAAATCTAAAGATCATTGAAAAGTTCAGTAAAGATACAGGTCTAAAACTGAATGTGAAAAAAACACATGGATTTTATATCAGCCACCATAAAGACAAAATACTGGTTAACAAATGTAAACCATGGCAATTTGAGAAACAAAATATTGAAAATATTCATCCAGGAGAAAGTGAGAGATATCTCGGTTTGAACTTTGATCCACACACTGGTCATACAAGCAACAACAGAATTAATGAGATTCTTGTTAAATGGGCTCAAAATCTTGATAAATTACCACTTAAGCCCACACAGAAAATTGAAATACTGTGCCAATACTTGATACCTAAGCTATCATTCAAACTAGAAATGACGGGAACTGAAGCAAAAACGTTGAATGTTCTTGATCAAACAATAAAAAGGTATGTCAAACGCTTTCTACACCTTCCTGCATACACATGTGATGGTCTCCTATATTCGAAAAAATCATTTGGGGGCCTCAGTATTCCAAAACTGTGTACACAAATTGGTCTCAATAAAGTCAATAGCTTTTTGTATCTCAGAGATGCTGCAGACCAGTACATAGCGCGATCATTCATGTATGTAGGAGTAAATATAAATGAAAAAATTGACAACATAATAAAAACACACAAACTCAACATTATGGATAGTTGTTATCTGAGTTATGAATTGAATTTGCCAGCAACATATGACTGGAGAAAAGAAGAGTTTGAGAGATGGGCAAATCTCCCTGTCCAAGGTGATGGTGTAAAATACTTATCGAGTAATCCAACCTCAAACTTCTGGATCAGCAGGCATAATAAAATGAAAGAAAACCAGTACATAGCTGCGCTGATGTTAAGAGCAAATGTGTTATATACCAGAAAAACCATTACCAGGGGGAGAAATCGTACATTTGCCACATGTAGGTATTGTAATAATGTTTGTGAAACAATTTCTCATATTTCAGGTGCATGTCCTAAAACTAAGGACATTAGGATAAAAAGACATAACAAAATTTTGGAACTGCTCATTGACAGAGCAAAAAGGTGTGGTTGGTTGGCATATAGGGAACCTCATGTTAAGAACAATCAAGGAGAGCTACGAAAACCAGATGTAGTGTTTACCAAAAATGGCACAGCAGTAGTGATTAGTGGAGTAGTGGAGAAGTGTGGCTCAGGGGTTAGAGGCGGCAGACCCGGAAGCTGAGATCGGTCCTGGACCAGGGTTCAATTCCCCGCCTCGGCGGGTCTTGGGCTAAAAATTCCACGGACTCGATAATTCTCGCTCCGGTGCCTTCTCGACTCACGGGTTCACACTCTGCGACTCTGGGCAATAGCTTGCTTAATCTCCACAACGGCCCCTCGCGGCGGGATGCCTGACTTTCACCTTGTGGATACCCGCTGGGGCTATCACACAGGGGAATATCAGGACGGGTTCCCTAAGCAAGCGCCGGGACACCCACTGCGGGTAGCTGTGCGCTATATAAGCTCAATTACATATATAAGCTCAATTACATTGATGTATCAATTCGATATGAAAACTCTCAGAATTCCCTGTTTGAGAGTAAGGTGAAATATTTTCAGGAGCTGTCACAGCAAATCAAAGATCTCACGAAATGCAAAAATGTTAAATTTCATGGCTTTATTGTAGGATGTTGTGGTATCTGGCCTCAATGTAACGATGTTGTTCTGGCTAATCTAGGTCTGCAAATGGCATATCCATTCAAGAAAAACGTTTGCCTGACTACTTTAATGGACACTAAGTAGTCATGGACATGGACAATTGAAGTACACATGTCACCCTCATAGAACATAGGTTTTTACTACATAGGTTTATATAAGAGTTAATATAGATGTGAATTTTATAGATGTTATTTCTTCTAGATGTGCTTTTTCTTAGATGTTAAATTTATAGATATGTTCTTTGGGTCTATATATATATGTGTGCTCATAACAATATAGATATAGTGTACATCGTACTCTCTGAAATGTCTTGAATGTTGAATAGGTCTCACATAATCGCACTCACATACTTATCGTACACTGTTTATTGATGTCCTGCTAACTATATTTGAATTCTCAGAACTGTTCGTAGACAATCTTAAATTGTTGGAATAGTACTGCAATGTGTACTATCTCTGGCCTAAACGTGATCCCAGTTCCAGTGAGGACAGCGTTCAGTGTGGCTGTACTGCGGAGCGAAAGAATGTTGTATTGTTGGAAGCAAAACCGATTTGGCACTGATGGGCAGCATAATAACCCAGAATGAGCCACTGCGAGGTGGTACAGAATAGCCAAATGCCTCGTCATCTAATTAGTGATGCAAATAAATGGATGAACGAGATTCCCACTGTCCCTACCTACTATTTAGAGACACCACAGCCAAGGGAACGGGCTTGGCAGAATCACCAGGGAAAGAAGGCCCTATTGAGCTTGACTCTAGTCTGGCACTGTGAAGAGACATGAGAGGTGTAGGATAAGTGGGAGGCCCTCGGGCCGCCGGTGAAATACCACTACAAAAACCTGTGGGGCTCTCGCTTCTGGCTCCAAGCGCCCGGCGTGACCCGCTCTAGGGACAGTGGCAGGTGGGGAGTTTGACTGGGGCGGTACACCTGTCAAACGCTAACGCAGGTGTCCTAAGGCGAGCTCAGGGAGGACAGAAACGTCCCGCAGAGCTGAAGGGCAAAAGCTCACTTGATCTCTATTTTCAGTATTTATACAGACTGTGAAAGCGGGGCCTCACGATCCTTCTGACTTTTTGGATTTCAAGCAGGAGGTATCAGAAAAGTTACCACAGGAATAACTGGCTTGTGGTGGCCAAGCGTTCATAGAGACATCGCTTTTTGATCCTTCGATGTCGGCTCTTCCTATCATTGTAAAGCAGAATTCACCAAGCGTTTTATTGTTCACCCTCTAATAGGGAAAGTGAGCTGGGCTTAGACCGTCGTGAGACAGGTTAGTTGTACCCTACTGATGATGTGTTGTTGCGATAGTAATCCTGCTCAGTACGAGAGGAACTGCAGATTCAGACATTTGGTGTATGTGCTTGGCTGAGGAGCTAATGGGGCAAAGCTACCATCTGTGGGATTATGACTGAATGCCTCTAAGTCAGAATCCCACCTAAACCGCAACGATACTACAGTGCCGTGGAGCCTCGGTTGGCCTGGGATAGCCGGCCTCTCTCGGGTGGCCGGTGCGTAGAGCCGCTCGTTTGGGGACCGGAGCGCAGATGGAAAGGGGCCGCCTCCATCTCCCTTAGTGCACCGCATGTCCCGGTGCTAAATCATTCGTAGATGATCTGATTCTGAATCCCCCCATCCAGCAAGCCATCGGAGGGTCCGGTTGCTGGGGACAGGGGTCCACTGTGTCCCGGGGAGGCTCTCCCCGGCCTGGCTAGGGTTTGGAAGCTTGGACCGGCCCGGGGCTTGAGCTCCGTCCGGCAGGCCCTGGGGTGCGTGAGCCCCCTGTCCTGCAAGACATCAGAGGGTCCGGGCACTGGGGACCGGGGTCCACCTGGGCCTGGGAGGCTCTCCCCGGACTGGCTAGGGATCGGAAGCTGGTACTGGCCCGGGGCTTGAGCTCGGTCCGGCAGGCCCTGGGGTGCATGAGCCCCCTGTCCTGCAAGACATCAGAGGGTCCGGGCACTGGAGACGGGGGTCCACCGGGTCCCAGGGTGGCTTTCCCTGGCCTGGCTAGGATTCAGAAGCTGGGACCGGGCCCAGGGTTTGAGCTCCGTCCGGTGGGCTCCGTGGTGCGTGAGCCCCCCGTCCTGCAAGCCATCAGAGGGTCAGGGCACTGGGAACAGGGGTCCACCAGGGCCCGGGGAGGCTCTTCCAGGCCTGGCTAAGCTGGGACCGGGCCCGGGGCTTGAGCTTTGTCTGGTGGGCCCCGGTGTGTCTGAGCCCCCCGCCCTTCAAGCCAGCTGAGGTTCGGGTGCTGGTGATGGGGGTCTGCCGGGCCCCGGGGAGGTTCTCCCCAGCTTGGCTAGGGTTAGAAAGCTGGGACCAGGCCCGGGGCTTGTGCTGTGTATGGCGGGCCCCGGGGTGTGGGAACTCCCTGCCTGCAAGCCAGCCAAGGGTCCGGGCGCTGGGGACAGGGATCCACTGGGGCCCGTGCAGGCTCTCCCCGACCTGGCTGCTTTCAGAAGCAGGGACTGGTCCAGGGAGCAGGGGTGGCTGGCTTCATCCACTATGCTATTATTGCTGCCCACCCCTAATTAATACACCAGCTACTAGTTCGAAGAGTACTACTCACTCCTACTAAAAATCAAAGTCACACCACCACCAAAACACAATCTCTAGACTGCCTGCTAATAAATGCTCGATCACACTCTAAAAACAAGCACCACATCTATCACCTACTCTCTGACACACACCCTGACTTATTCTTCAGTCATAACCGGATCATGGTTGGGAGATGACATGGCTCCAGTGTTGCATGAAACTGTTCCTCCAGGCTATTGTACTGTAACAAAAAATCTCATAGACAAAAGAGGGGGAGGACTAGCTGTTATATTCAAGCAAACAATAAATCTCACCGAAGTTACTGACATTTCCGTACAAGGGTGTGAGGTACTCATGGCCATATGCAGCCCTACATCAACTTCCTAAACCTAAGTGAACAGACCTAACTCATCCCATGACTCAAAAATGTACTAACAAACTGGAAAATCTTTGCACAACCAAAGCAGTCATGTTGGACTCATATTTAACACAATGGAAAACCTGTACCACCAACCCATTTCCAACAATCCCCACCAAGGGTTGGCTATCCTAGCCTCTGCATTCCTTCAAAGTACTATCACAGAGTGGATTTAGGGATCTGGTAAAAGCAAGCAGGCCAGCCAGCTGCCCTGTTGACCCTTGTCTACCACAAATCTTCAAGAACATTCTTTTAATTACATCTGTTGTGAAACCAGTAAGAAGAATCACTAATTATTCTTTAACTACAGAAATCTTAACAGAAGACTTAAAAAAGGCTTACAGATGCCAATTTTTAAAGAAAAGAAACCTGAACCCATGTGACCAAAAGACTTACGGAGTGATTACAAATGGAACTTTCCAGGGCAAACTGATAGAAAGAGCAGCATCTGCCCATATGTCTCAATTCATTCAAGATGACTTCTTATTTTCCGACTTCCAAAGAGGATTCTGTCAAGGAAGAATCACAGAATGTGCCCTCATCAACATGTGGGATGACCTTAAAAACACAGTAGTTCAGAAAGGGGTCGTAGCTCTAATTCTCTTGGACCTTGCAGCCCCTTTCCTCACCATTGACCTTGCCACTCTAATCCAAAGACTCTGAGAAACCAGCATAGAGAGGACTGATCTCGACTGGACCACATCCAACCCACAAAATAGGACAAATGTCATCCCTACTCCCCCTTTTTCATCCAAGCCGTACATCACAAAATCAGTGCTCGCTCAACACTCTATCTCATCCATTTGTCTCAAAATCTATATGTAGTCATTACGGGAAAGGATCAATGAATTTCATCTCACATGTTGCAACCATGCAGATGTTGCAAAAATACTTTTTAAACTTGAAAGCCCCAACGACATTGGAAACTCAAAAATGCTCAGTTGCCTCAGAGCCGTTGATCAGTGGATTACATGGAGCCACCTTAAATTGAATTCATGCTAAACAGAAATACTCATATGTGGCGATTGGAAAAATTATAACTCAATCTGCATCTGGCCAGATGATATGGGACCACCTCCTAAAGTATCTAAGGAAGTAAGAAACCTTGAAATTACTATAGGCTCCAAATTATCAATGAATTCTCAAGTGTACAAATTAGCAATATCAAGCTTCATTACTATGAAAACTGGAATTTCCACACAAGGTCCAAGCTACTATCTCTCTTGTACTGTCTAAACTTGATGACGTGAATGACCTCTACCACGGATTGTCTTCCTCATCTATGAAAAAGTTACAACAAATACAGAACTCTGCTGCCAGACTACTCCTACATTTAAAGCCACAAACCCACATCTCCCGTGCCTTGCAAGCCCAATGACAGAAGTGTGCAAAACACTTTTTATATTTTGTGGTTTTGCAGTTTTATGTAGTGCAGACTGATCAGGTATTGGAGTGCTTTACATAAGCATTGGTTACATCACACAAGGACAAAATCATGTTGGTTGTAGACATGGCGAGAATAAGTGATTTGACCAGAATCACAGAATGTCGAGTTGTAGCAGAAACTCCAACCTGGTTCCCTAGTTGCAAAGTCTGCCGCTCTGGAGGTAACACCATATCCTCTCCCCTAAGTGCAACATTTAATCAAGTGGTCAACGGGATAAAAAAACATAAAGATAACAAATAATTTAAAAGTGCTTTGTCGCTATTTGAAAACTCAGGAAATATATGTCATCATTTTAGTTTTTTAGAGCACTAACCATAATTTCGATGCAAATAAGACCTAGAGGAAATGCTCTTGGTATTACAGTTTTGATTATATCAAGATGACATCTAATCAAATGAGAAGGATCCCTTGTCCTGCATAACTAGGGTATGCGGGGTTCGTTCTTTCTAGTCCCAGTTAAAAAACCCTCATGCACGTGTAGTTGATGGTAATTCAAGCGGTATATCTTGATTCTCCGCTAGCCCTCAGACGTGTCTGCATAATCATTGGGTTTAGTTGTTATGCAACCTCCACCAGGAGGTAATACCCTTTGTTAAGAGCAGTAGTGATCAGTGATAGTGACAGTGATAGAGTGTGGTGAAGGTAGTTAAAAGTCTCTCAATCCCAGATTTGTATTTTAATAGTACTGGTTTTGGAGGCAGTAAAAACAATGTAGGTGATTTTGACTCTCTCACACTAAAGGGTGTGATCTAGGTCGACATGTTTCAGCCCTTTGTCGCCAGGCGGTCAATTGGGCTTTCTTCAGGACCAGGGTGTAGAGTGTATAGCGACCTCTGGCGTCTCTATATGTGAAAAGCACATGTAGGTATTTCCTAATGTGCCAATGTGAAAGGAAACATAACTTTCTACTGTTCCTTAGAGGTCGCTTGGTACCTGTGAAAAGAAAATGACAAACTAGACATAGGGATAGGGGGATTGGGTTTACACAAGACTAGTAAACTGGTTTCTAAATACCAGGAACATATATAGCGCTCAATGGCGTAGCAACTAAAAAATAGCAATACTTCATCTGACCTCCCTAACTCTTAGTCAGGGTCGACTTTCCCATAAATGGCAATCTCTATAATTCATCTCCCGGTTGTTTTCAAGAATGGCACGTTTTCTCTACTCATTACCGGTGTCTGGTCACCCATTCTGCTGTGACGGTTGCGTCATGATTCATGTTTGTCAAATCTCTTATATGGCTCTAGTTAGTCTATCTGCGTGTGATTAGCTCCATTTTGTACAAACGTGTTGTCAGTTTCATTTCTCTCCTCTATAGCCATTGTTTATAACAAACCATTCATTAGGTTACCATATCAAGTCTCCTTGATGGCTCTAGTTAGTCTATATGCGTGCGACTAGCTTCGTTTTGTACAAATGTGTCGTCAGTTTCATTTCTCTCCTCTAGGGCCCTTATATATATCAACCTGTTCATTAAGTTACCATGATGCCAAAGTTACCCCGTGTTTCAAGTTATTATTGTGCGCTGCAGCATCGCGTTCACCTCTGCTCTTAATTATAGTGAAATGGTGTCAATAGTTTATCAAGTCAGCCGAAATCATCCGCGTTTCACATACCTTAAGTTGTGGTATTATTTTACCTCATCAGGATCCATGTGGGTCAGGGAGGCCTGTTATAACAATGATAAGTAGTTCAGTTATTTTAAAAAAAAAGGGTAGAGATTACGTTACGGTTTTGCCGGTATTCCATTCCTTTCTACCTGCGGTCACTCCATTCTGCGACTTGTACTGACTCTGCCACTTTGGGCCCGGAAACGCGTCTGGTTCCGGGATCGCGCGTTTATGTTGGGGAATAAGTGGCCAGTGTGAACAGACTTCTGATGGTATTGATGGTCTGTTTTCTAAAATGTATATTCGCGTAAATTATTACAAATGTTGCTATTAATATTAGTAAGTTGCTCTAAACCTTATTGAGGGTAAAGTTGAATTTGCAGTAGATGATCTTGACTTTAACACGTGAAGTGCAAGAAGGTGCTTATTCTGCCTCAGATGTAGCTTGTTCATCGTACCTCTTGGACCCACGACTATAATTCGAGGGTTCTCTCCTTATCACTGTTTGGCAGGCTGCAGTGGGCCTCAATTGAATATGGATTTTTCTAAAGTGTTCACTGGTAGATATTTCCCCACGGAATATTGTTATTCAGTCCTTCTGTATCCATTCTGAGTCTGTGCACCCACCTTTGCTCTTTCCCAAAGAGGATCTTTTCTGCATTATGGTCTTTGTTACTCAATGTCTCCAGGATTACCCAGTTCAAATCATTGATTGTATGGCCTGCTTCTAAGTAATGATTTGACATTTTGGTCGTAATTTTCTTACACTTGACATTGCTTCTATGTTCACACAGGCGCTGCTTGATTTTTCTGCAAGTCATGCCTATTTAGTGTTTTCCACATGGGCATGTGATCATGTAGATCACATGACTCGTATTGCAATTTGTGTGGTTTAAAAGTTTCCATTTGAAATCTGGCAGTAACTGTATTTCTTTGGTAACTTTGGTTAATGGACACACTGAGCATGACCCACATGGGTAATGTCCAACCACAGGACGAGCATCCCAAAGTAGGTTAGTAACAGCTGAAGGTTTCTTAGGTGGTGGTCTTGTATGGACCAGTATGTCCTTCAGACTGCGCGTTCTCTTATTTGCAAACCTTGGTTTTGGCCATTCTATGTTTGCTGAAGTAAGGATTCCCCAGTTCTTGTTAACAATCTTTTTCAGTTGGTTGCTTGCCGGACCATAGGTAGTGACACAGGTCAAGATGTCAGGTTCTTGCACACTCAGTGTAGGCTCTAGGAGTCCCTCTCTATTCTGATTCCTTGCCCTCTTTTTGCATTTTTCAATGACTCGTCTGGGATAGTTTCTTTCCTCAAGTTTTACACATAGGTCATTTGCCTGTTGTTTATACTCAGTAGTCTTGCTGCAATTCCTGCGCAGCCTGAGGAATTGACTGTAAGGGAGATTCTCCCTTAATGGTCTGGGATGAAAATTTTGGTATGAAAGTAAACTGTTTTTTGAAGTAGGTTTGTAAAAAGTCTTCGTTAGTAGGGTTTGACCCTCTACATATACAGTGATATCTAAAAAATCTAGTTTTTGTTTGTTTGCTGTATATGTGAACTTCAGCCATTCATCCCGTGTGTTGATCCAGGTATGGAAGTTGGCGAGGCTCTCCATATCTCCTTCCTAGAATTAAATGCCATCGTCAATATAACAACGCCAGAATAGTATCTGTTCTTGGTAGGGATTGACGGGGTTGTTAATATGTTCCACTTCAAAGTTGCTTACGTAGAGTCCCTCTACGCTTGGAGCAAACGTGCTTCCCATGGAAGTTCCATGGCATTGTTGGTACATGGTGTCATTGTACTTTTTTTTTTAAACTTTATTTATTAAGATTTTCACCAGTTACATTACAGGTGCATTTCCACAGGCAAAAGGTAAGGCAATCAGTACATCACAAAACACTATTACAGTAATATTAATGGTGGCACATGGGTTGAGTCTATTGTCAGTAATGCTCATTCTGAGCACACAAGCATAGCAGAATATACATCGTCAGCCATCAATAAGACCAGTTGGTTAGAGCAGGTTCATGCATATATCAGCACCACATCCACAGTAAAACATTAATGACATTCTACTAGTACTAACACCATTATGCATATTTCTTTTTCACAGTATCCATGCAGTGCCAAGCAGGTATTAATAAAGGACACGTTTTGTGGCAAAGCGTCCTTACGTATATAACGTTTTACAACTCCGCAGAAGAACCAGCATTTGTCTGGTCCTCATCATGCGATTCACTATCATACTTCGCAAGATATCCCCGCAGGGGGTCCCATACATCTTTAGGTCTGTTGCGCATTGGTAGTGTTTCCGCATAAATTTGATTTTCATCTTGACTGTAGATAATGCCTTTCAGCCATTCCTTAAATTTGGGGGCTCTCCCCCTCCCCCACCGACATGCAACCCTACGCTTCGCTAGCAGTAAGGCAATGTTTACAAATTTCCTAACAGGTTTTGGTACCCCCATGGTATATCCTAGTAACATAATGAGTGGATCTCTATCTATCGTCTCTTCTATCATCACTTGGAGCGCCGTATGAACCTCTGTCCAGTATTCAGATATCCTCTGGCACTCCCATGCTAAGTGCAAGAAACCCACACCACCTGCCCCACATCTATCACACCTGTCATTGTCAGCCAGGTGAAATCTCAGTTTTTTTGCTGGTGTATAATATATTCTCTGCAAGAATTTATAGTGTATAATCTTGAGTCTGCAGCTAGAGGAGATGTTGGCGGTGATATCGCAGCAGTAGGCCCATTGCTGATCATCAATTTAAACCCCCATGTCTTCGCTCCATTGCACACGAGCTCTACACTGTGTTTTCGCACTTTGTTTCCTAATGTCCCTATATATGTGGGATACTACGTGGCGCCCATCTTCCGACATCAATACATTGTGTAGAGGCAGCGTCGTTTCGGGCTCTTCAGGAAATTGTGGTAGCATATTCCTCAATCCTTGCAGAAGTCTGACATAGTAGAATAGCTCAAGAGGCTTGGGTTGGGTATCCTGAAATATCTGTTACCTACTTTTAAATTGGCCGTTCAGGAAGAGGTCACCCCATTTTTGAATGTCTATCCGACGACACATAATTTGAAATCCACCTTCCTGCAACAATGTCAATTAGGGATGATATACGAGAGGTAGTTCCGGCGAGTAAAGTATCGGGAGTTGCAATATTTTACGGATCCGCCGCCAGGCGTCTACTGTACACGTCACCGTTGTGAAGGGTAATTCTATGGCTTCTACAGGGGCATGTATTACTCCTTTTAGGGGTAAGGGCCTTGCTATCCAATCCTCAGCAGCCAACTGCGGCATACAAGGGGTCGGTGCGAACCAGTGGTATGCGTATTGCGCCTGCGCGCTTAAATAATATACAAGAAAGTCAGGCACGTCAAATCCTCCATTAGCATACGGTTGAGTAATTACAGACCATGTCAGCCTCGGTTGCTTGCCACCCCAGAATAGTCGCAGCAGTTCAGATCTCAATGTTTTAAAGAAATACCGGATAGTAAGGGATATTTTGAAAGAGGTATAAAAACCTTGGGAGGATAACCATTTTTATGAGCGATGCCCTTCCCGCCATAGATAGCGGTAATGACAGCCAGCGAGTGACATCGTCGGTCCGTTTCATGATAGCAGTGCCGTAGTTCAACCTTATAGTTTCTTCCTTTTCCACGGTCAGCTGTATGTCCACATAGCGGAGTTCCGAACTGCACCATTCTAGTGGATAGTCTAATTGAAATCAGGTCACTGCCGGAGTGAGTGGAAAGAATTGTGATTTCTTCCAATAAATTTGTACACCAAACACGCGTCCAAACACTATAAACTCGCGTAGCAATGGATTGTGGTTAGTTTGGGGATCAGTGACATAGAACGTCAAGTCGTCCGCATAAAGGGACACGCCAATCTGCCGCTGAAAACATTTAAACACGCTTTGCTTATGGAGTTGTCAAATGCGACATGCCAAGGGCTCAATCGCGACGGCGAAAAGCAAAGGGGAGAGCAGGCATCCTTGCCTAGTACCTCTGGTGATAGAAATCGGGTCAGATAGCACGCCATTGACAAGCACTCTCGCCATAGGTTGAGTGTAAAGCAACCTGATCCAGTTTACAAACAACCTAGGAAAGCCCATCCTGTTCAATACCGTTATCATATAGTCCCATTCGACTGAATCAAATGCTTTTGTAGCATCTAAAAAAACGTCAGCCACCGGGACTTCTGGTGCTATGGTTCGTATCAGTGAAAATAGGGTGTGTAAATTATGAGTGGTGGACCTTTCAGGTACAAACCCAGCTTGGTCCGGGAGCACTATCATGATCATTAAGAGAGACAACCGATTCGCCAGTATTTTGGCTAAGATCTTTGTGTCAGAGTTTATGAGGGAGAGCGGTCGGTAAGAGTCACAATCTGAGGGATCCTTCACGGTTTTAGGATGGAGGTAATCACCACTTCTCGCATTGAGCTTGGCAGTATCCCTACCTCTAGTGCATCCTCAAAAATGTCCTTCAAAACTGGGGCCATTATGTCCACATAACATTTATAAAATTCAGCTGGGAGGCCATCCAGCCCAGGGGCTTTCCCATTCTTTAATGACATTATGGCATCCCGCACTTCGTCCAGTTCTAAAGGGGCACTAAGAAACTGTCTGTGTGCGTCACTAAGCCAACACAATGTCACCTCACTTAGGAAGTCATCAAACATCGCGTCTCCTGATCGTTGTATTTGGTATAATCCTCTGTAATGTGTTGTAAAGAGATGTATGATACTCTTAGTGTCCTAAGTTTATCAAAATGGGACTAGCTCAAGAGCAGGGTTTAGTCTGACATTATTATTATTGTTTTCCTAGCGACTCAGTATGGTTTTGCCGATTGGCAGTGGCACCTGTTGGGTGTCTTTGGAAAGCCCTCACCCACCAACCTAGTTGGTGGCATGCTTCATCATCGGGCCCACCCAGTGACACCTAGCGTGTCCCGGGTGTGCTTCGACGCCTGATTACAGCGGAGCAGGTATGTCACTGTGTGTGCGGTGTGGGGTGTTCAGGTATGTGAAGTTAAAACGGCTTGGCGGATGGTCCCTGAGGTGAGGGTACTTTATTAAAAGGGCCTCCGTCAGCGGTTAAAAATAAGGCTGTGGGACGTTAGAGGCGGGTTACGACCTCCTACGTCCTTAGAGTGTCAACATGTTTCAGCCAGTGCCTTTTGCGAAGGAGGCACAACAGGTCCCACGCTGCTGCTGGCCAGAAATCCTGGCCACACCTTGCCACTTCAATAACCTTGGAGCAAAAAACAAGCATTGAAAGCGTGATCTTGAGAAGGGAATCCCCCCTCTCACAGTTAGATACACTTTAGGGCGTGTAGACACATAGACTACACTACACAACCCCTATTTTAACTCACACATATTTTACAGTCCTGATGAAAGCCAGATTAGTAATAAGGCACTGGCTGAAACATGGTGACACTCTAAGGACGTAGGAGGTCGTAACCCGCCTCTAACGTCCCACAGCCTTATTTTTAACCGCTGACGGAGGCCCTTTTAATAAAGTACCCTCACCTCAGGGACCATCCGCCAAGCCGTTTTAACTTCACATACCTGAACACCCCACACCGCACACACAGTGACATACCTGCTCCGCTGTAATCAGGCGTCGAAGCACACCCGGGACACGCTAGGTGTCACTGGGTGGGCCCGATGATGAAGCATGCCACCAACTAGGTTGGTGGGTGAGGGCTTTCCAAAGACACCCAACAGGTGCCACTGCCAATCGGCAAAACCATACTGAGTCGCTAGGAAAACAATAATAATAATGTCAGACTAAACCCTGCTCTTGAGCTAGTCCCATTTTGATAAACTTACATATAACCGGGGATCTGGACTAGCTATCTAGTCCTCTCTCTCCCTCTTGATTTTCGCCACTCTTAGTGTCCTGACATTTCTTTCCCTCCGGTGTAATCACCTCAAGTATGTGTGTGTTATAACGGGGATTTTTTGTGAGGCCTGTAAGTGCTCGTCCTGGCCTTTCTCCCTCGCAGTACCTCTTAGCAGTCCATTGTTTACCCCTGAACTTAACCTCTCTAGCTGCCTCGGTTTCAAACTGTGTGAGTTTATCTCGGAATTCATTATGGAACCGCCCCCTTACTTCCCGCGTCATTTTCACCTCCCACTCTTTCAATTCCTGTTCGAGTTTCGTGATAGTACCACGAATGTCCCTCAGAACACCACAGCTTTTAGAGATGCAATAACCCCTAATCGTGACTTTAAACGCTTCCCAGATTGTTTCCACATCATCCACAGAACTCTTATTTCTAGGAAAAAATTCTGCTATCTCCTCACCTAGTTCCGATTTAAAAACCTCGTCTAGTAGTGCTGTAGGTTGAAGACGCCATGAGGGCTTCGGTCTGTCATACCCAGGCATGCTGATTTGGACCAGTAGTGGGCAATGATCCGATAATGTCCTCGATAAATGGCACACCTTGCCTAAGTACACACTCAACCCCCGAGACACCGAACAATAATCCAGCCGAGCCCATGTGTTGGAGTGTGCAGTGAAGTGCGTACCTTCTCTAAGTGTGACGTGAGTAAACCTCCAGCTGTCTATTAACCTCCCTTCCGCCATTATGCCTTGCAACATCTCACTGGCTCGTCTATTATATTGGGGACTTCCGTCCGATCTATCCATGCCTGGGACTAGCACTACATTAAAATTCCCCCCCCCCATATAACATGCATGGATCCTATATCAATCACCTTCACCACAGCTGGGTAAAGAAATCAGGCGTATCGTTGTTAGGGGCATAGAAATCCACTATTGTGACCGTATCCATTCCAAGCCTACCCCACATTAAGACAAATCAACCCTCAGAATCTAGTAGGTCTCCAAGCAGTACAAAGGGAACTGTTTTCCTGACTAAAATAGCCGTCCCTATAGCATATGCAGAATATGAGGAGAATCGTCGGAGCGATGCCCATTTTCCAGAAAAGGTATGTTTGGCTCGGGGGCTTAGGTGTGTTTCCTGCAATAGGGCGATATGTATTTGGTGTCTGTCCAGGTAAGCCAAAACATTTCTACCCTTTCTGGCGTCGTTCAGGCCCCGTATATTCCAAGTCATTACAGAAATCCTTGACATCAACCCGTCAGCCATCATCACAATAGGCAGTGTTACTACACATCAAAAGGATAGCATGTACCAGTACTTCAATTGACCGAACCCGCACCAACCAGTGCAATAGCACCTGCATCACATACCCTCTCATAGAATAATGTCCATACGCTAGCCGGCTTCCCACCCAATTAAATCTGGGAGCCAGGCAACATCATCCATTTTTATTCAAAACAGAGAAATTCATAAAATTCCCACCTCCCCTCCCTCCCCCTCCCCCACCACTATGTAGAAAATGAACATCTAGTGGCAAATGTGCAACAAAAGGCTGTGTAATAACATAGTCTCATCCCTCCCCCAGTATACCGCCCCCCTCCCACTGAAGCATCCCCAACTTGCCAGCGTCCTCTTCCAACCCCCCACCCCATTTACCCATAAGCACCATAACTGTCAGTAGAACAACAGTAGTGAACATAGGGGAACACCCAAGGGGAACGACTCTAGGTGGTCACACATCCACCCTCCCCCTCCCGTGCCTCGATCCTAGACGCCCCTCAGGCAACGGTCAAGGAGGGGTGGTGGGGCCTGGAATACATTACCACCGGAACTCTCGAACCCAGTCTGCATAGTAAGCAATCGATGTCCCCATTCTCGGTATCCAGTGTGGAATATCAACAGTTGACTTCAGTGTTCAAGCATAGCAGGCAATAGGCAGTCCTCGTGGAGATTATCTCATGCGTCCTCATCAGTCTCGATTGGATTGTCTTGGTCTGCTGGTCTCCGTCCAGACGGTCTGCGTTGCTCTTTCTTCAATGCCTCTAGGTAGTCTTCCACCTGTTGTGGCTTAGTGAAGAAGCGTTGCCTCCCCTGGTGCGTCACTCAAAGCCGGGTCGGGTATAGCAGGGCATAGTCTATTTCTGCGTCACGTACTTTCTTTTTCACTGCGATGAATTTCCGCCTTCCCTCCTGAACTATCGGGGTGAAGACCGGATAAATGGAAAATGTGACGCCCTCGTAGGACAGAGTTCTTTTAGTTCGAGCCACCCGTAAGGCCACATTACGATCCCGATAGTTTAGTAAACGAGCAATTATGGGATGTGGCGGAGCTCCAGGCTTGGGCTGCGGACCGAGTGAGCGGTGTGCTCGCTCCACTATAAACTGTGTAGAGAGGGTTTCCGCCCCAATGGTCGCCAACAACAGCTTTTCTATGTAGTCCTCCATACGCCCCGTGTTGGTGGACTCCGGAACGCCTGTGACGCGTATGTTATTGCGCCTGCTGCGGGCTTCCAAATCCTCGTTTTTCGCAGCTATAGTCCACAGGAGATTGGCCATTCTTGTGAGTTGCCCTGTATGGCCTGCCTTGATGTTGTCGTTCGCTGAAATGCGCCGTTCCGTATACCCTATTCTGTCTTCATGCTGAATCATCTTATGTACAATGGCATCCATCCTGGTCGACATCTTGTCCACTTTGTCCACCACTGTGGAAAATCCTTGCCATATTTCTTGCAGGAGTTGTTGGACATTAATGTCAGTGGTAACTGACCCGCCAGCCACCTGTTCTATCCCAGCTGGTGCTCCTTTCTCCGTGGTGGAACTCGATCGTTTTTTAGCAGGATCAAAGGTTAGTTTAGGTTGGCGGAAGTCTTGTTTCCCCATCTTTGCTCTGATCCACTAGCTCCTACCTCCTGCCAAGCCTCAGTGGGACAAGGGACCACACCGTAGTCTAAAAATACCTGAGGGAGTGTCAAGCTTCCGTCTGGTGCACCCACAGGCTGGCCACCACAATTGTTTTACTTAGGGATCTCTGTGCCACCCAGTGGGGAGATACGGCCAGTGGGTTGTATAGCACACCCGAGCTCTGTAGTAACCCTTGGTCAGTAAGTCCTTCTGCAAGTAATGTAGACGCGAGTATGCGGGCCTGGTTAGGCGGGGCAGCACCTTGGCAGTAAGCAGCTCTCGGATGTCCGTATGTATGACTATTTTTTGTACAAGAAGTGGCCTCTGACTCTGGGGATGGGTGTAACGTCTCTACATTACGCGCTCACTATCCATGTATAACTGCCATCAACTTTTGCGCGCCAAGTTCATAATGGGCAGATCATCCGCATCATTCGTCGTTTCTGCCCGTATTCGCGGCTGTCACCAAGGGCTCCTCCAACTTCTGGCCTCTATAATTAGTGCTGGCTTTCATTCGTCACATCGGTAGTCCGTTATGAAGGCCTTTTGCAGTCACCCGGCCATACTCCTCCTCAGGCCGCCATTACGTGCGCCCCATATTTTCCCGTGGTAAGCGTGTGCCGAGGGGTGAATCCGCATTTAAAGCATAAGGGGTATGTCACTGCGCATCTCTCCTCTATCCCGCATAGCGGCGATTACCTTCTGATCATGGACGTGCTCCGGCGGCAGCTGGGATTGCGAGGCCACCGCGATGAGACACGAGCACTTGGTCCGGAGGCACGGCCTACCATGCACGTGTGAAACCGTGACCTTTCCTGGTCGTTGCTGCCACTTGCAGTGCTACCCTCAGCCCAGCGGCACACCCGGGGAAATTTCCAGGTCTCCAAAAGTGCTGATGCGATTGTCCGATCGATGCCAAACTTTCACAGAGTGTTGGGGAAAGTATGTTTTATCGCACAGGGTAGTTCCAGCTAGATTTGGAGCCTGTATGTCAGGATAAATGGAGGATATCAATCCAGGCTTCAGGAGCCTCACCCAAGGACGGCCATTCTGTCGTGCGCCCTCTAGCGCCCCCCATGGTGTCATTGTACTTGAAGTAGTTTTCAGTGGGAGCCATCTTGCAACACTCTAGGACAAAGTGCCTCTGTGTTTTGTGATCCCAATCATTGTTGAAGATGATTGTCTCCAAAGTTTCAAGGGTCTTTTGCTGGGGCAGACTCGTATAGAGACTCTCGACATCGAGTCCTACCAGAATCATGTTTTCCTCTGAATAGGACATACATTTAGTAAGACACATTTAATCACTCACTCAGACAGGGGCCAAGAATTTCGCCGCTTTATTATTAATCCAGGACTACAATTACCAGCATACTGCTGGTTGCCTCCGTATGTGCCACTCCCACTGGGGGCATTATCTCCAATAATAAAAGGTTGGAAATCGGAAAAGCGGCGGACTTCTTGGCCCCTCTGTGCACAATCCATGAATAAGGGACGTCATTGCCTTGAAACGCATCGGATTTAAATTTGAACATAATGAAGGTCAAGTATGCTAGCTTTGAAAGGCGTCAGAACCGAATGGTGTGGTAATGCGCATGTTTACATTTTGGGTGGTGGGAGGAGCATGTCCTCAGGGGGACGCTCAATTCCCTATTCACTGACAATATAGTCGGTTTTTGGCTGTTTATAGATGACATCTGCATAATATGGAAAGGGACTTATGAATCAGCCATGAATTTTGTCAACACTATAAATGAGAATGATCTCAATTTAAAATTCACGTCACAAATAAGTACCACACAGATTCAATTCCTTGATGTAGAGGTCTATATTAGTGACAATAGAATTCAAACGCGGTTACACAGGAAATCTACAGTAGGTAACGCGATCTTGCACGTTAGCAGTGCACATCCAGGCCATCTCATCAAAAGTATACCCTATGGGGAGTTCCTTAGAATGTGGAGGATATGTAGCTCGGACCTTGATCTTGAGGCATGCCAAAGTGAGGCTTTTAATAGATTTCTTGCCCGTGGCTACTGCCCAAAGTAACTGAAACATTCTAGAGACAAAGCCAACAGTCTCAGTAGGGAATAATGCCTGACTGCTAGCAGTAGTTAGAATAACCAAGACCCCAGCAAAGCAGAGGAAAGAATTAGCCTTATCACTACATTCAACACTGAGGAAAGAAAAGTGAGGGGGATCATGAAAAAGCATTGGCCGCTGCTCAAAACTAATATTAGTCTAGCCCCATTGCTACCAAAGGAGCCATCTATCACCTTCAGGAGGGCACCATCCATTAGGGATGCCCTTGTTAAATTCAGCCCTGAGGTGACTATCGCAAAAAACTGGCTATCTAACAAATCAGGTTTCCATAAATGCATATCATGCAGAGCGTGCAAATTCGGTATTAATACCAGCGAATACTACTCTGCATTTGACCCTAACCCAATCCAGATCAAAGGGTTATACACTTGCCGCACTGATTTTGCGGTTTATGTATTACAATGCACATGTGGGCTCAAATATGTAGGCAGCACCAAATTACAAGCTTTTAACCGTATCCTCCATCATTTGAGGGCAATAGTGAACTCAGATGAAAATTACCCAGTGGCTTGCCACTTCGAATTAGTCCACAGGAAAAACCTTAATGATTTGAAATACTTTATAATTGATGCGGTACCCAAAAACATGAGGGGAGGAAACAGAGAGAGACAACTGAGACAGTTGGAAAGCAAGTATATTTTATCACTGGATACTAGGATCCCGAACGGGATGAACACAGGGGAAGATTTACACAGTTTTCTGCAATTTTTTACATCAATAATGACCACCTGATTATGTAAAATCTAAGAAGATCGTT
The DNA here is from genome assembly GCF_964263255.1 of Lissotriton vulgaris. NCBI lineage: Eukaryota > Metazoa > Chordata > Amphibia > Caudata > Salamandridae > Lissotriton > Lissotriton vulgaris. The sequence continues at coordinate 521,828,348 of NC_141696.1, forward strand.
ATTTATCTTATTCCCCTTCATCACCAGCATATTTTTTGAGGGTGGGGGTATCCTTACAATTGTATATGTGGTTCAATCAACTTGCTTATAATGGATATTCCAAACTCAGTTACCTTCACTAATACCTCCACACTGAGATAAAGTTCACGCTTTATAGTATAAACCACTCCAGGATCCTTTTGTATTTTAAGACAGGCACTTGCACTTTGATATTGTGATCATTAGTCTAACTTTATATTTCAATGCCAGGAAACTAAACAAGAAAATTAGAATTTTGAATTTTTCAAAATATTTATAAAGCCCTCGACTACCAAGCGGTTTCTTGGCGCTAGGGTTGCAGACCCATGGTAAGGGCAAGAAGTGGGCCGCTAGTGTGGAAAGGTTGGGAAAAAAGAAAGGTTTTAAGAGCTTTTCGAAACTCTAAATAATGAGAAGAGGTCCTAAGGGAAAAGGGAAGAGAGTTCCAAAATATGGGGGCGAGGGTAGAGAATTTCATCCCTCCCAGTTTCTTCCTCCTGAATCGAGGAACCGAGAGAAGGAATTGGGAGGAGGAGCGCAGCTCTCTACAAGGGAGATAGGCCTTGATTTCAGAATTAATAAATGCGGGGGCCGTCCCTGCCCGGGCCTGAAAGGTGATTCAGCCCATCATAAAGAGGGAACATTCCCGAATGGGAAGCCAATGTAAAGCTTTGAGCAACGGGGTGGCGTGATGGGATTTGGGAAGGTTATAAACAAGTCGGGCGGCCTGGTTTTGAACCAGCTGAAGTCACCGTGACTCATAAGCAGGGATACCAGAGTATAAAACGTTGCCATAGTCGATACGGGATATGACCATGGCTAAAAGAATACGTTTAAGGGCAGAAAGGGAGAAAAAACGTGAAATCTTTCGGATAGTGCGGAGAATCATAAAGCAGGAAGAAACAACAGAACTAATCTGGGAGTGCAAGGTAAGATGATCATTCAATGTTATGCCTAAAGTCTTTACTGAGGAAGAAGGGACGGGAGGAGAACCCAGGGAAGAAGGCCAAAATGAAGGGTTCCAGGGACTGGAGCACCCACCTGTGAGGACCAGTTCTGTTTTGTCTGGATTTAACTTCAGGTGGTTGTGATTCATCCAGTCCCTGATGAAAATCATAACGGATTGGAAATTATGAGTGGAGTCTGGGGTAGAGGACAAATTAAAAATAAGCTGGAGGTCATCGGCGTAGTTATACACCGTGACCTCCATTTGCTGTAGTGCAGAAACAAGAGGGAAAATGTACAAATTAAACAACAGGGGGGAAAGGGAGGAGCCTTGCGGTACGCCACATGGAACCTTACGGGAGGGTGCAGAGAAGTCGGCCAGATGGACGGCCTGAGTACGGTCCCTCAGGAAGGAAGAGAGCCAAACCAGGGCCGATCCCCTGATGCCAGCCGCCCTGACACGGGTGAGCAGGATGGAATGGTCAACCTTGTCAAAGGCGGCGGATAAGTCAAGAAGGAACAAGGCCTGGGGCAGATTGGTGTCCATTCCCTCTCTGGGTTTGTCCATGACGGAGAGGCCTACCGACTCCGTAGAGTGCCTGGGGCGAAAGCCTGCCTGACACGGGGCTAACCTGCCAGTTTCCTCAGCAAAGGTACTAAGCTCTTTGGTGACGTGTCTTTTCAGTATTTTGCCTAAAAATGGAAGGAGGGAGATGGGGCGATAATTGGCCATAGAGGTGGGGTCTGCACCGGGTTTCTTTAAGATGGGAATTATAGTAGCAAATTTGTGAGATTGAGGGACGATGCCCTGAGCAAGGGAAGCGTTGAGAAAGGTAAGAGGGGGCAAAGGACAGGCCAGGTAGATTTGTCTAACGATTCGTGCAGGGCAGATGTACGAGGGAGATCCAGACTTGACCCTTAGAAGTAAGGACAAGAACAGCTCCCTGGTCAAAGGAGGAATACAATCGAGAAATAACTGGTTGGGCGGAGGCTGAAGGTCAGAAAAGGAGGGGGAAGGGGTTGAGATGTTAGACTTGATAGTAGTCATTTTCTCGATGAAAAAGTTATTGAGCGAATCGCAGAGGGCCTGGGAAGGGGAAGGTTTGAGGGTAGCTCTGTCAGAGAAAGCTAGGTCCTGCACAATTGAAAAGATTTCTCTTGGTTGATTTTCGGTGGACGAGATTTTCGAGGAGAAATAATTGGTCTTGGCAGAGAGGATGGCTTTCTTGCATTGATTGAGAAGTGAGGTATATTTTAGTTTGAGTGTAGGGCAGTAGGCGCGTCTCCAGGCGTGCTCTGCCTGCCGAACCACAAGTTTCCTCTCTTTGAGTTCAGCGTTGAACCATCTATTCGCGTCATTGGCGCGCCTGGTCATAACGCGCCTCAGAGGGGCTACTTGATCGCACCCACTAGCAAGCCATTTATTGATAGTGTCTGCTTGAGCAGAAGAGGGAAGGTCTTCAATACGGGGAGTTGAGGCAGAGAGAGAAGAGCAGAGGGAAACCATGTCAACATGGTTCCAATTACGCGACCAGGTGTTCCTAGGAAGAGAGGATCTTTTGACAATAGTGGGGTGTAGGAGGAAGGAGACTAAAGAGTGGTCGGACCAGGGGCATGGGGTAACTATGGGGGGAGAGACGTATGCCCCCCCCCGTATGCTCTAAGCCAAATGTCAACAATATAGAGTTTAACTATGTAACATGTACATCATCATTACAATGAATTTTAACGTGTTATCCGTTTATGCTTTATCTGATTATTTATATACATTTTATGTACTTCTTACTTGGTAATTTGATATGTTGATTTTAATATCTTTTTATCCAAGATTCACTGTAATTTGCACGTTGCACTGATTTGCACATTAATAGAATTTTGCACTAGCACTTTACTCCTTTAGGCAAATCTCACTTTTAGCGCAGGAGGAACACAAGAGGATTTAGGGTAGCCATTTTGGCTAATCAGTTCAAACCCCTACGATGTGGCTGATAGAACTATAAATTGTGGTCACTCATGACTGCTATTTTTTATCCATAATTGGGTTTTAGGGACTATCTGTTATTCTTCGTGTCCATTTTTCATCAATATTGTATGTATTTTGCTTATTCGCATTTGGACATGACTGTCATATCCTTTATCAGTGTACCTCAGAATATGTTTTCTATGTCTATGCACCTAGGGACCTGCAAAGTGATTGTACACAGTATTTAAGCACTCCCATTGGTTCTAACTGTCATGTGATCAAGGCTGGGGTGATGTAGCCGAACCGCGTCATGCTGGAGACGTTGGAAAAATAAACTACCTTAACAGAAATCCTATGCGTGTTTTGTGGTCTGTACCTGAGAAACGTTGACGATTGAGGCCGAGGTTCAGGATTTTGAATCTCTCTCTCTCTATATATATATATATATATATATATATATAAAACCTATTTATACTTTACAGAAATACACAGTCATTGGATGATGTCATCAGTGATATTATCAGTGTTGTCATTTGAGATGGCATCAGTGATGTCACTGACCATGTCAGTGATTAAATATGTGACATCATCAGCAGGGCTTTGCAGGGGCACGAGTTATAGTTAGCACAAATAACTGTAACGGACAATTTTCTCAGATTTTGTATGAGTGAAATGTCCAACTAACTTCAACGTCCCTGAAATCTGTGTTTTTTTCAGTGAATATATATATGTAAATATATTTTGTACATTATTTTATGCCTAACATTTATATAGGTCATTGCATAATTTTCTTGTAAGTTAAGTCAGTCTCTGTTTATTTTACTTATTGATTACAATATGTAAATATGCTCATTATAATTGCATCTATAAGTGTTTCACTATTAAAATATTGAGGGAAACATGAAAAAAAAATCTGAAAAAACAAATTATGAAAAATGCACAAATAAATTACATTTTACGTACAGCAACACCTGAAAGGTTGATTTTCTATCTATCCATACTTGTACATATGGAAATAAAGCAATGCAATTTCATATCTCTTTATTATTTTTCTTATACATGTGTACCCTTGTATGTAGTTATGGATCTATATATTTATTATTTTACTCCTACTGTAGAAAGGAATAAAGAAAAAAGCCTTCAACTCCTTGCAATTCACCATTGTGTATCTTGTCCTATACCTTTCTCAACATAACCGCCGGCTGATCTCAAACCTCAGTCTACTACTATGAACTCCCTAAAATCCGTACTTGACTTTTCCCTCCTCTATCCCTCCTTTACTCATCCCAAACCTCATTTTACTACAATGATCTCCCATATACCCATTTCTAGACTCTTCCTTCCTCTACACCTCCTTGACTCACCCCAAACCTTATTTTATTACTTCCCTCTTATATAACTGCTTGACTCATCTCAAAACGCATTTTACTACCATGACCTCCCAATAACACAATCTAGACTCTTCCCTCCCTTATCCCTCCTTCATCCTGTTCAATCAAACTAACAGACTCACATGTCCACTGCTCAAATGAACAATTTATATTTCCCTATGCTAATCCACTACTAATACTTTGGGTTCTGGAGTAGCATGCAACTCGCTGAAGAGTGCTTCAATGCCTTATCAGAGGTAGTAAGCACTACATACATACAATTACAATTACAATTATAATAGATTCATGGCCTTTGCCACAAAACTTCCGATCAATTGGCAGATTTCACAAAAAAATTGTTTTTAGTTTGTATGGATGAAAATAATACTGGCACCCACATAAATTGCCATTTTATCAGGTAATTTAGAAAACCTTGCCAAATAATGTGGTACTCTATGCACCATAAATCTAGTAAGCCTGATAATGGAAAGCTCTGCAGAGAGATTTGAGGACTGATATTTAGGAGATGAAAGCCATTTCATAGGGAACTGTGAAATCTTTTCTATATTTCACAGTTCTATTATGTGTTTTTTGTTTAAGGCTAAACAGTGAAACAACAAACAAATATCAAATATTAGAACAGAGAGGGAAATGGGGTCACTGTCGTTTTTAAGTGAGGAACTGCACAATAGCACACATAGAACTTTAAATACTAGACCATGTATCACACGAGGAGATAAAAACAAAACATAGGACTCACTCAAGGACAACCATACTGAATTAAACTATTAGAAAACAATGGTGCCTATCAAATCATTTGAATAAGATTATAAATAAAAAAAGAAGTGAAATGAGTCATGTCACTCACTTTGAAAAAGGAGAACATATTATAAATAAGACATCGAAAAAATAGAACAATTGGCTTAATGAGAAAGGCAGAACTTGTTTTAATATAAAAAAGAATGAGTCATTGAGTAAAAGGCTCCAAACATAAGCTTCTTTGGTTACCAATTAGGAAGTAACGTCCCTCAAATGAACAGGTTCACATAGCGGCCTCTTGAATAAAGAGAGCTTGATTAATAGGAATAAAATTGAAACACAATCAGGAGTGCTGAAAGGATAAATATAAAGTATTGTTACTGAAATAGACCACTAATTGCTCATTATCTCTTTTTATTTGCCGTGCACTTTTAAGAAGAAACTTCAGGCCTCATTTATGAGGAAGGCACGCAGTGCAGTGGAGCAATTCATTTTGCTGAGCTGCGTGACAGGGAAAGGGCAGGAATGCACTGTATTTAAAGCATTAAATACATTTCTGTCCTAGCGCCAAAGCAGGCACTTTTGCACCATGGTGCAAGGGTGCCTGTGTTGCATGCAGAATTGTTTATGTGCAGGAAGGGGCATTAATCCTGGGAGGCATATTCCACTTTCTATGTGAGCTGAAAAATGCTCCACATATAGAAAGAGGAAGAACGAGGAGAAATAGAGTTATTTTTCATTGTTACCTCCCCTGTGAAGGTATAAGTGTTTAGTGCATCACCAGGTTTACAAGTTCTTGGCAGTTGATTGAAAACACCCAGGCAAGACCCTTGGACCACCTACCCAAGGCAGAGTAATGTAATGTAGAGATTTGCGGTGCATTACTCCAGATTTTTTAAGGTACTTAGAGCCACACAAAGTGGCCTTGAGTGGCTTTAATAGTCTGAATTAGAGGTTCGCGTCATACTTTACCACGTTGCGTGGTTCAAGCATGATGCAAACCTCTCCTAAATGAGGCCCGTCATTTATTCTCAAAGAAGTACAACAAAGGGTATGGCCTGACGGCGAGACTGCTAACTTTGATGCAGGAAACCAAGGTTCAGGCCTTGGGGTTGCGTCCACATCCTGTGATTCTGGACAGATCACTTAATCTGAATGTGTTCTTGTGTAATGTAACTGGTGCTTATGTAAAGTGTTCCAATACCTTCGGTCGAGTTTGCGCTATATCAATCTGCATTAAAAGAAAACAAATGGTATTTCAAGTATTGTTTGTTGTTCTTGCAATTTTTTACCTGCTACATAATTTATGCAGATCAAGTGGTTTACCTTAATATTGTTTTATTACAATAAATACTGTTCAAAAACACTCAGATATTTTCACAAATTCAAGAGAATAGTTACTTCAATTATCCAGTTCAAAATAATAGCTTATTTAAAATTATTATTTCATAATGTTGTATTGATTTTTTTTTGCAATGTGTTTTTGTGAACTATGCTCTAGCACAAAGATTTATACTTGCCTTCAAAGAATAAGAGGCTTAGGATGAACATTTAACTAGACACCCAAACAAATTTATGAGCCTTTATTAGTTGGGTCAAGCACAAGTTTCTCCACAGTTTGAGAGGAGAAATGGTGATCAAAGTTAACAAAATTTGGCTGTTTCAAATGCATGTCAAATCTAGCTTCATGCTGATAAGCAATAATAGCATAAAAGATAAATAGAAATACAGGATGCAGGCAAACATAAAAAAAGCACATACAAAGATTTGTGTGGTATTGGTTTTACAACATTTGTTTCTAAAAGTCATTGCATTATTAGACATAGGGAATCATTACAATTCCAGTTGCACTGGCTTCCGCAGTTCTGTCAGAGGCAGTCGGGTCACTGAAGTCTCGTTGGTAGCGGTTGCTCCGACTGCAGGAGTACAATAATGGTGACTACACAGAAATCCACCTACCATGGTCCTTCTGACTCCGCCAGAAATGTCAACCGTGGTGGCATCGGAAAGGACCAATGGAGCCAGTTGGTGCACGGACCGCCTTACAAACTGCCTGCCCAATTACGATGCACCTTCCTGATAAGCTGACTGTGGCAGTCCAACCACCCAATCTGAGCTGGGGGAAAGGGAGGAACATAAGGCAGATACTCACCTGTACACAGCTTCTCACGTCCTGTGCCGACACAGATTCAGAAAAGGGGGTGGTGATGAACAGAGTGTCTGAATTAAGCAGACCACTCTTACCCAGTCCAAAGATCAGGGCTTGATCCATCACCGTTATGTATCTCACTGCACCATCCCAGCTCAGAACCTGGCTATATGCAAATCAGTATGTCCCTGGCCCAGTGCATCATGGGAACAGGGCAGACTAAACTACCAAGCCAATTCTTCACCAGAAAGGATACAAGCTACCGGGGACCGGTTTCTGGCATTTCAGCCTTCTTCGGCCCGGCTTGCTTGAATCCCGATGGTGCAGTGAGAAAGGGACTCATGTCTGAGTATACCCTGCCACACCTATAGTGGCCAAAAATGATTCAGAAAAGGGGGTGGTGATGAACAGAGTGTCTGAATTAAGCAGACCACTCTTACCCAGTCCAAAGATCAGGGCTTGATCCATCACCGTTATTTATCTCACTGCACCATCCCAGCTCAGAACCTGGCTATATGCAAATCAGTCTGTCCCTGGCCCAGTGCATCATGGGAACAGGGCAGACTAAACTACCAAGCCAATTCTTCACCAGAAAGGATACAAGCTACCGGGGACCGGTTTCTGGCATTTCAGCCTTCTTCGGCCCGGCTTGCTTGAATCCCGATGGTGCAGTGAGAAAGGGACTCATGTCTGAGTATACCCTGCCACACCTATAGTGGCCAAAAACGATTCAGAAAAGGGGGTGGTGATGAACAGAGTGTCTGAATTAAGCAGACCACTCTTACCCAGTCCAAAGATCAGGGCTTGATCCATCACCGTTATTTATCTCACTGCACCATCCCAGCTCAGAACCTGGCTATATGCAAATCAGTCTGTCCCTGGCCCAGTGCATCATGGGAACAGGGCAGACTAAACTACCAAGCCAATTCTTCACCAGAAAGGATACAAGCTACCGGGGACCGGTTTCTGGCATTTCAGCCTTCTTCGGCCCGGCTTGCTTGAATCCCGATGGTGCAGTGAGAAAGGGACTCATGTCTGAGTATACCCTGCCACAGCTATAGTGGCCAAAAACGATTCAGAAAAGGGGGTGGTGATGAACAGAGTGTCTGAATTAAGCAGACCACTCTTACCCAGTCCAAAGATCAGGGCTTGATCCATCACCGTTATTTATCTCACTGCACCATCCCAGCTCAGAACCTGGCTATATGCAAGACGGCTGTAATGCCAGAAACCGGTCCCCGGGAGCTTGTTTCCTTCCCAGTGTAAGAATTGGCTTTTGTAGTTTGGTTTGCCCTGTTCCCATCATGCACTGGGACAGGAACAGACTAATTTGCATACAGCCAGGTTCTGAAACTGGGATGGTGCAGTGAGCTAAAAAACGGTGTTGGATCTAGCCCTGATCTCTTGACTGGGTGAGAGCTTTCTGCTTAATTCAGAGACTCTGTCCCTCACCACCCCTTGTTGTAAATATTTTTGTCCACCCTAAGCGTGGAAGGGTGTTCTCAGATGTGAGACCCTTGCTCATTGCACCATCAGGATTCAAGCAAACCGGGCCGAAGACGGCTGTAATGCCAGAAACCGGTCCCCGGGAGCTTGTTTCCTTCCCAGTGTAAGAATTGGCTTTTGTAGTTTGGTTTGCCCTGTTCCCATCATGCACTGGGACAGGAACAGACTAATTTGCATACAGCCAGGTTCTGAAACTGGGATGGTGCAGTGAGCTAAAAAACGGTGTTGGATCTAGCCCTGATCTCTTGACTGGGTGAGAGCTTTCTGCTTAATTCAGAGACTCTGTCCCTCACCACCCCTTGTTGTAAATATTTTTGTCCACCCTAAGCGTGGAAGGGTATTCTCAGATGTGAGACCCTTGCTCATTGCACCATCAGGATTCAAGCAAACCGGGCCGAAGACGGCTGTAATGCCAAAAACCAGTCCCCGGGAGCTTGTTTCCTTCCCAGTGTAAGAATTGGCTTTTGTAGTTTGGTTTGCCCTGTTCCCATCATGCACTGGGACAGGAACAGACTAATTTGCATACAGCCGGGTTCTGAAACTAGGATGGTGCAGTGAGCTAAAAAACGGTGTTGGATCTAGCCCTGATCTCTTGACTGGGTGAGAGCTTTCTGCTTAATTCAGAGACTCTGTCCCTCACCACTCCTTGTTGTAAATATTTTTGTCCACCCTAAGCGTGGAAGGGTATTCTCAGATGTGAGACCCTTGCTCATTGCACCATCAGGATTCAAGCAAACCGGGCCGAAGACGGCTGTAATGCCAGAAACCAGTCCCCGGGAGCTTGTTTCCTTCCCAGTGTAAGAATTGGCTTTTGTAGTTTGGTTTGCCCTGTTCCCATCATGCACTGGGACAGGAACAGACTAATTTGCATACAGCCAGGTTCTGAAACTGGGATGGTGCAGTGAGCTAAAAAACGGTGTTGGATCTAGCCCTGATCTCTTGACTGGGTGAGAGCTTTCTGCTTAATTCAGAGACTCTGTCCCTCACCACCCCTTGTTGTAAATATTTTAGTCCACCCTAAGCGTGGAAGGGTATTCTCAGATGTGAGACCCTTGCTCATTGCACCATCAGGATTCAAGCAAACCGGGCCGAAGACGGCTGTAATGCCAGAAACCGGTCCCCGGGAGCTTGTTTTCTTCCCAGTGTAAGAATTGGCTTTTGTAGTTTGGTTTGCCCTGTTCCCATCATGCACTGGGACAGGAACAGACTAATTTGCATACAGCCAGGTTCTGAAACTGGGATGGCGCAGTGAGCTAAAAAACGGTGTTGGATCTAGCCCTGATCTCTTGACTGGGTGAGAGCTTTCTGCTTAATTCAGAGACTCTGTCCCTCACCACCCCTTGTTGTAAATATTTTTGTCCACCCTAAGCGTGGAAGGGTATTCTCAGATGTGAGACCCTTGCTCATTGCACCATCAGGATTCAAGCAAACCGGGCCGAAGACGGCTGTAATGCCAGAAACCGGTCCCCGGGAGCTTGTTTCCTTCCCAGTGTAAGAATTGGCTTTTGTAGTTTGGTTTGCCCTGTTCCCATCATGCACTGGGACAGGAACAGACTAATTTGCATACAGCCAGGTTCTGAAACTGGGATGGTGCAGTGAGCTAAAAAACGGTGTTGGATCTAGCCCTGATCTCTTGACTGGGTGAGAGCTTTCTGCTTAATTCAGAGACTCTGTCCCTCACCACCCCTTGTTGTAAATATTTTTGTCCACCCTAAGCGTGGAAGGGTATTCTCAGATGTGAGACCCTTGCTCATTGCACCATCAGGATTCAAGCAAACCGGGCCGAAGACGGCTGTAATGCCAGAAACCGGTCCCCGGGAGCTTGTTTCCTTCCCAGTGTAAGAATTGGCTTTTGTAGTTTGGTTTGCCCTGTTCCCATCATGCACTGGGACAGGAACAGACTAATTTGCATACAGCCAGGTTCTGAAACTGGGATGGTGCAGTGAGCTAAAAAACGGTGTTGGATCTAGCCCTGATCTCTTGACTGGGTGAGAGCTTTCTGCTTAATTCAGAGACTCTGTCCCTCACCACCCCTTGTTGTAAATATTTTTGTCCACCCTAAGCGTGGAAGTGTATTCTCAGATGTGAGACCCTTGCTCATTGCACCATCAGGATTCAAGCAAACCGGGCTGAAGACGGCTGTAATGCCAGAAACCGGTCCCCGGGAGCTTGTTTCCTTCCCAGTGTAAGACTTGGCTTTTGTAGTTTGGTTTGCCCTGTTCCCATCATGCACTGGGACAGGAACAGACTAATTTGCATACAGCCAGGTTCTGAAACTGGGATGGTGCAGTGAGCTAAAAAACGGTGTTGGATCTAGCCCTGATCTCTTGACTGGGTGAGAGCTTTCTGCTTAATTCAGAGACTCTGTCCCTCACCACCCCTTGTTGTAAATATTTTTGTCCACCCTAAGCGTGGAAGGGTATTCTCAGATGTGAGACCCTTGCTCATTGCACCATCAGGATTCAAGCAAACCGGGCCGAAGACGGCTGTAATGCCAGAAACCGGTCCCCGGGAGCTTGTTTCCTTCCCAGTGTAAGAATTGGCTTTTGTAGTTTGGTTTGCCCTGTTCCCATCATGCACTGGGACAGGAACAGACTAATTTGCATACAGCCAGGTTCTGAAACTGGGATGGTGCAGTGAGCTAAAAAACGGTGTTGGATCTAGCCCTGATCTCTTGACTGGGTGAGAGCTTTCTGCTTAATTCAGAGACTCTGTCCCTCACCACCCCTTGTTGTAAATATTTTTGTCCACCCTAAGCGTGGAAGGGTATTCTCAGATGTGAGACCCTTGCTCATTGCACCATCAGGATTCAAGCAAACCGGGCCGAAGGCGGCTGTAATGCCAGAAACCGGTCCCCGGGAGCTTGTTTCCTTTCCAGTGTAAGAATTGGCTTTTGTAGTTTGGTTTGCCCTGTTCCCATCATGCACTGGGACAGGAACAGACTAATTTGCATACAGCCAGGTTCTGAAACTGGGATGGTGCAGTGAGCTAAAAAACGGTGTTGGATCTAGCCCTGATCTCTTGACTGGGTGAGAGCTTTCTGCTTAATTCAGAGACTCTGTCCCTCACCTCCCCTTGTTGTAAATATTTTTGTCCACCCTAAGCGTGGAAGGGTATTCTCAGATGTGAGACCCTTGCTCATTGCACCATCAGGATTCAAGCAAACCGGGCCGAAGACGGCTGTAATGCCAGAAACCGGTCCCCGGGAGCTTGTTTCCTTCCCAGTGTAAGAATTGGCTTTTGTAGTTTGGTTTGCCCTGTTCCCATCATGCACGGGGACAGGAACAGACTAATTTGCATACAGCCAGGTTCTGAAACTGGGTTGGTGCAGTGAGCTAAAAAACGGTGTTGGATCTAGCCCTGATCTCTTGACTGGGTGAGAGCTTTCTGCTTAATTCAGAGACTCTGTCCCTCACCACCCCTTGTTGTAAATATTTTTGTCCACCCTAAGCGTGGAAGGGTATTCTCAGATGTGAGACCCTTGCTCATTGCACCATCAGGATTCAAGCAAACCGGGCCGAAGACGGCTGTAATGCCAGAAACCGGTCCCCGGGAGCTTGTTTCCTTCCCAGTGTAAGAATTGGCTTTTGTAGTTTGGTTTGCCCTGTTCCCATCATGCACTGGGACAGGAACAGACTAATTTGCATACAGCCAGGTTCTGAAACTGGGATGGTGCAGTGAGCTAAAAAACGGTGTTGGATCTAGCCCTGATCTCTTGACTGGGTGAGAGCTTTCTGCTTAATTCAGAGACTCTGTCCCTCACCACCCCTTGTTGTAAATATTTTTGTCCACCCTAAGCGTGGAAGGGTATTCTCAGATGTGAGACCCTTGCTCATTGCACCATCAGGATTCAAGCAAACCGGGCCGAAGACGGCTGTAATGCCAGAAACCGGTCCCCGGGAGCTTGTTTCCTTCCCAGTGTAAGAATTGGCTTTTGTAGTTTGGTTTGCCCTGTTCCCATCATGCACTGGGACAGGAACAGACTAATTTGCATACAGCCAGGTTCTGAAACTGGGATGGTGCAGTGAGCTAAAAAACGGTGTTGGATCTAGCCCTGATCTCTTGACTGGGTGAGAGATTTCTGCTTAATTCAGAGACTCTGTCCCTCACCACCCCTTGTTGTAAATATTTTTGTCCACCCTAAGCGTGGAAGGGTATTCTCAGATGTGAGACCCTTGCTCATTGCACCATCAGGATTCAAGCAAACCGGGCCGAAGGCGGCTGTAATGCCAGAAACCGGTCCCCGGGAGCTTGTTTCCTTTCCAGTGTAAGAATTGGCTTTTGTAGTTTGGTTTGCCCTGTTCCCATCATGCACTGGGACAGGAACAGACTAATTTGCATACAGCCAGGTTCTGAAACTGGGTTGGTGCAGTGAGCTAAAAAACGGTGTTGGATCTAGCCCTGATCTCTTGACTGGGTGAGAGCTTTCTGCTTAATTCAGAGACTCTGTCCCTCACGACCCCTTGTTGTAAATATTTTTGTCCACCCTAAGCGTGGAAGGGTATTCTCAGATGTGAGACCCTTGCTCATTGCACCATCAGGATTCAAGCAAACCGGGCCGAAGACGGCTGTAATGCCAGAAACCGGTCCCCGGGAGCTTGTTTCCTTCCCAGTGTAAGAATTGGCTTTTGTAGTTTGGTTTGCCCTGTTCCCATCATGCACTGGGACAGGAACAGACTAATTTGCATACAGCCAGGTTCTGAAACTGGGATGGTGCAGTGAGCTAAAAAACGGTGTTGGATCTAGCCCTGATCTCTTGACTGGGTGAGAGCTTTCTGCTTAATTCAGAGACTCTGTCCCTCACCACCCCTTGTTGTAAATATTTTTGTCCACCCTAAGCGTGGAAGGGTATTCTCAGATGTGAGACCCTTGCTCATTGCACCATCAGGATTCAAGCAAACCGGGCCGAAGACGGCTGTAATGCCAGAAACCGGTCCCCGGGAGCTTGTTTCCTTCCCAGTGTAAGAATTGGCTTTTGTAGTTTGGTTTGCCCTGTTCCCATCATGCACTGGGACAGGAACAGACTAATTTGCATACAGCCAGGTTCTGAAACTGGGATGGTGCAGTGAGCTAAAAAACGGTGTTGGATCTAGCCCTGATCTCTTGACTGGGTGAGAGCTTTCTGCTTAATTCAGAGACTCTGTCCCTCACCACCCCTTGTTGTAAATATTTTTGTCCACCCTAAGCGTGGAAGGGTATTCTCAGATGTGAGACCCTTGCTCATTGCACCATCAGGATTCAAGCAAACCGGGCCGAAGACGGCTGTAATGCCAGAAACCGGTCCCCGGGAGCTTGTTTCCTTCCCAGTGTAAGAATTGGCTTTTGTAGTTTGGTTTGCCCTGTTCCCATCATGCACTGGGACAGGAACAGACTAATTTGCATACAGCCAGGTTCTGAAACTGGGATGGTGCAGTGAGCTAAAAAACGGTGTTGGATCTAGCCCTGATCTCTTGACTGGGTGAGAGCTTTCTGCTTAATTCAGAGACTCTGTCCCTCACCACCCCTTGTTGTAAATATTTTTGTCCACCCTAAGCGTGGAAGGGTATTCTCAGATGTGAGACCCTTGCTCATTGCACCATCAGGATTCAAGCAAACCGGGCCGAAGACGGCTGTAATGCCAGAAACCGGTCCCCGGGAGCTTGTTTCCTTCCCAGTGTAAGAATTGGCTTTTGTAGTTTGGTTTGCCCTGTTCCCATCATGCACTGGGACAGGAACAGACTAATTTGCATACAGCCAGGTTCTGAAACTGGGATGGTGCAGTGAGCTAAAAAACGGTGTTGGATCTAGCCCTGATCTCTTGACTGGGTGAGAGCTTTCTGCTTAATTCAGAGACTCTGTCCCTCACCACCCCTTGTTGTAAATATTTTTGTCCACCCTAAGCGTGGAAGGGTATTCTCAGATGTGAGACCCTTGCTCATTGCACCATCAGGATTCAAGCAAACCGGGCCGAAGACGGCTGTAATGCCAGAAACCGGTCCCCGGGAGCTTGTTTCCTTCCCAGTGTAAGAATTGGCTTTTGTAGTTTGGTTTGCCCTGTTCCCATCATGCACTGGGACAGGAACAGACTAATTTGCATACAGCCAGGTTCTGAAACTGGGATGGTGCAGTGAGCTAAAAAACGGTGTTGGATCTAGCCCTGATCTCTTGACTGGGTGAGAGCTTTCTGCTTAATTCAGAGACTCTGTCCCCCACCACCCCTTGTTGTAAATATTTCTGTGCCGACACAGAGCCTCTCATACATGTCGTGCCTCTGCTGTACCTGTTCAATGATGCCCAAAATCAACACCGTCATGGATGCAACTGCCAATAAGTCTCACACCTACCCGTGCACATGGACAAATTGATGCACTGCCATGGAAAAGCAGGGGTGTAGCTTGCTCAGTATGAGCGGAGGTGTGAGCACCATGTTGGCAGGTCATCACAATGGGACATCTTGCCAATACATATTTTATGAGAAGAGGGACAAGTAGAGAGCTGAACGGACAGTAGAAAGTGCAACTAGTGAGAGTTGTGTGGCAGGGCTGGAAGAGGTCTGGGGTCTGCCGGAGATAAAGTGGAAAAAGCAAATGCAGAGATGGGTTCCATCAGACTCTCCATATCTGCACTCATCCTCATTGTGCAAATTAAATTCAACTCTTCAGCTGTACCACCTTCCACTGTCGCTGATGTAACTATATAGACACTCGTAATACTCCATTCCCAGTGTTGTCTCATCAGAACTGAAGCATTTTCATAATATTAGGCATTGAAGTCACAGTTGTTACTCCAATAACTAATGAAACTATTACCCATTGGCAAATCCAAATGTCCTAGCTTCTTGTAAGTGCAATGTAACTCATTGTATCTGATAACTTGATTTTGTGCAATGACAGAAGTAGGAATACATTGTATGTGTGGGACAACAATATGCCAATCACAGATGTACAACTTATGTGCTTGTAAGCCATGCCCTCATGTAAATCCTCCACGCCCCTGTGAGATACCCCTCCCCCACTACAGCCACCCCATTCAAAGTCCTCTTAAGGGGAAGATGAGAAACACAATGAAACACAAAATTCACCACACTGTACAATTCCACCACAACATAGAAAACAGAAATCATGAGTATGTGTCAATATGGGCATGTCAAACATCCCTGGTCGAAATCTACAGACACTGCACATTACCAGACTGAAAGCACCTCTAGCCATCTTTGTCCCACACAATACATCAATCATGGGGTTCTGAGTCTCACACTACACACAACCCCCCTGGAGTCACAAAACCCTGGATAAGGCTTGGGGTGTTGTATCTATAATTCATAATCTCGTGGGTCTGTGTATGCAACATCACAGGAGTTATGTTCCCATCACATCTGCATGACTCCCTCTATGTCCAGGTAAGTGACAATGGACACACTCACAAACTCTACATTTGTACTCACCTCAGAAGCGGGTGTACTGATGTGTGCAATGCACAGTGTCACAAAATAGCACCCTCTCATGAATAACATAGCAATCATCTTCTGTGACACCCTCACATTGCTCCTGAGCTAGGTCCTGTTGTGAGATCGAACAGACATTAGTGAGGATGTCGCAGAAACAAAATCGCACCTCCACTGCTAAAGCACCATAATGGGCCTTCACACATCACACATCACACATCACACATCACACATCACCCACATGAAAAAAGAACGCCAAGTAAATGGGATTACCACAATCCATGGTCTCATACATTTAAAGGCCACAATGTAAAGCATCACTGCGGATTTGGGTTACCCAAGCCAGGGGGACTCCTGGAAGTCTATGGACCTAGGCCACACTCTATACTGAACCTGCTTCAATGTCTCCATGTTCACAAGACCTGTGGGATGAGATATATCAGGGAAAAACAATATTGTCACAAAGTGGTATGAACATGTGGCAATGTGCAAGTGCAAGGCCAAAAAAAACTGCAGCAACAGCAGTTGTCAGACATCTATTTATTTTATTTAGTTATTTATTTAAAAAGTGTTATATAGCACGAACTAGACCCTGGAGGGTATCAGAGCGCTTTTCAAATCTTACACCAAATAGATAGCTTGATACCTTGTTACAAAAGTAAGAGTGAAGTCAAATATTAGTAGTGGGTCTGGGGGTTAGTAAAAGAATGTGGAAAGAACACACATGAAGAAGCGTGCATGTGCATCCAAAGTACAAATTATGTATAACAATACAACAGCCCCCGTCTGTGGAGAAATAAATACCTACTTTGCACACAATAAACACATATTCACCTTACATCTCAGGTAGTACAGCAAGCTGAAAGATGTGGACACTGGTCTAGTCAACGGGCAATACTTACCATAGCAGATACCACCTAATGCAATGTCAGCCCCAATTGGATCTCATCCCACATATACATCCATTGAACATTGGCCCTCAGCTTCTGTAACACCATAACTTGTCCCAAGGTCTGACCATGTTTACCACCGCAAATGGATCAGCTATCATGGTCAAACAAGCACAACTGTAGTCACACATCCCAAATGAGCCAATAACAGCAAGTAGCATCATTAGCAATGGTAGGACAAATGTATTCTAAACAATCAATTTGTTTATTATGGTGTACAATTTGGGATCGAAAAACAAAGATCAATGGCAATTCCAAAATACAGAATGTGGTCCAGCACACTGCTGTGCCACCTAACTTTCCTACCAAAACACTGCCAGGGAAACCTTCCCAGGAAGGGGTATCTAGTGGGCATTCCAGGCACCTTTATGATGGTATTCGGGTGGACTGGAGTTGGGTTTGAGAGGGATGGTTGATCCTAAGGAGGGCGGAGCTCAGAATTGGGAGGGTCGGGTTGGTCTGTGGGAGGGCTGGGCTCAGGTTTGGGAGGGCTTTGTTTAACCTTACAGGGGATTCAGTAAGCATGGAGGGTAGTGATGGGTATAAGGAGGGTGGGAACAGTTCTTTTTGTTTTTTTGTTTGGCTAAGAAGATATGCCCTAGGATGGGGAAGATGCCCTTTGGGTTTTGGGAGGGGGTGGGTCAGTTTCTGGACAGGTGGGTTTCCTTTTTAGGTCTCGCCTGGACATCGCATCCGAAGGATGCGTCCAGGCTGGAGACTTATAGTCGTCTGACACGGGGGAATGAGGGACACGAAACTGTGACGAGCGGCTGGATTGAGCTGCGTGCACGCGCGTCAACATTCACGCATGCGCACATCACAGCCACACGCATACACAGCACTCACGCATGCGCACATACACACGCATACACAGGCACACCCCCGTCACCTACACGCATACACAGAGACCCCTCCACACACACCAGCCCCTCTCCTCTCGGCTCCACACACACGCACACGCATTTACACTTACACAGACACGCAGGCACCCAGACAGGCAACCCCCCCCCCCGTCACACACACGCATACACACAGACTCCAGGACACATACACATACACACACACATGCACGCTCACACACATACACAGTCCGCCGCCGCGCGCGCGCACACAGATGCCCCCCCCCCCCAACAAGGCGAAGCCCCACTCACCGGCATCCTCAGTGCAGCGGCTCCCACCGGCAGCAAGACTCTTCTTCCCTTCTTCGGCACCGGGGCGCAGGGTAGGTTCCTGCCTGCTCCGGTGCGCCAAACAATCGCGGCTCTTCCGTGGGAGGCGGGGTAGGCTCCCGCCCTCCTACTTCCGGTTGTCCCGCCCGGCCTGCCTGACTTCCTGTTCGCAGGCCGGCGCAAAACGAAAGCGGGAGTCCGCCGTAATTGCTTACCTTAGGGCATAGCTTTCCAAACTATGTGTCGCGACACAGTACTGTGTCGCCTGACATGTATGGGTGTGTCGCGCAACAGGGCTCTAATCAAGCATGTCCTTCTATCTGTCTGTCTGTTTAAAACTTAAGACTTAAAGATTTAAGACAGACATACTTTATCGTGCATCAGTGAGGCTGAGGCAGAAAAGGAGCGTGTGTGCGCGGCGGTTTCCTTTGCCGCGCGCGTTGATTGGTGAATGCGCAGTGAGTATTTTTTATAAAACTGTAAAATACTTGAATCAAATGCGCATCACGACGTCTGCGCATGTCCGTGACTTGGTATGATACAAGGAGGCAGGAGAGGAGAGTGTGCGAGCGGCCGGTTTCCTTTGCCGTGCATGTTGTTTTGCCAAGCGTGTTGTTCGTTGAGGGTGGAATGCGCAGTGAGTTTTTTATGAGAAAATTATTAGGTACAATTGCACGGACTTGATTCCTGGAGTACACCCTGTCCACGCACAGAGGACTCCTGAGCCGTGGATGGATCTGGTTTCCCAGGCGACCTATGGCCGGGTTGTGTGCCTGGCCCTCTCCATCAAGTCTTCGTCTGATCTGTTTTGATAAGGACGGGTCGGGTGGGTTCGTTGTTAAGGGTGATTGATTTTTTTTTTTGTAAGTACATTCCTCCAAGATACAGTGAAGCGTTTAGTACTTTGGTATTGCGGGTACATTTTGTCTCTTACCTCGTAGCTTCTAATCTACGGCCTTGTGCTGTTGCAGGAACATATCATTTTGCCATTTTGTTCAGACATTGACCAAGCTTAGCTCCTCTGACATAAACCAGTGCACGCAGAAGAGGTACCCGTTTTATGCCACAAAAGGAACAGTAATGATAAATGAGGACAAAATTACAAGTGAACAAAATACAACAGCAAACGTTAAGTTACATGAGGCAAACGTGACAAATGTGAGCAAACAAAATACAAGAGGTAAAAAACGGTGCATTACAGGAGGAACTTAAACCAGGGAGTCTGCTGTACTGTTGTGGGAGGGGAGCTGCAGTGTACCGTGTCAATGGGATACCCTGGGTGTACAATAGGCAGCGATTGCAGCTCCCTGCTCCAGCTGTAGACAGTGTACGTGTGTGGGGGGCGGGGCGGGCTGTAGTGAAACACCAGTTTGAAGAAAGAAGGAAGAGGGTGACAGAGAGGGGTGATCTGCTGTGCCACACACTCTATCCTTGAGCTGTCGGTGGTCAGCCATGCCTACTCTGAGCACAACCACTGCCTGTCTGAGGCCATCCATGCCTGCTATGAGCTCAATATCACGCCCGATGCACAGTCTGTCCGAGGGCAGTCATGCCTGCTAGGTGCTAAATAACACACACTATGCACAGCCTTTCCGAGGTCAGACATGCCTCGTTCTTGAAAGATACTATCCATTATGGCATAATGCATGTTGTAATCAGCGCACTGCTCAGAAAATGCTCATTGAATGCATTTCATTCTATGTAACATCCCAGTACAAAGCGTGCAGCAGCTAAATAAGCAATCCCAAAGTTTTTTGAAAAGGGAATGCATTCAGCGGTGCATATGGATCTATGGCTCTTCTGCGCTTAATGTTGTTTACAGCTATTGCTAAAGCGGGCAGTTTGTGAGTGTGCTTCATAAATGATGCATATTTTAGTTCAAAGCTGTTCTACCTACTTATCAAAAAATAGCAAAGGACCCTGAATGTAGCTCAAAGAGTGGAGACCGGGCATGCTGCTAATCTAGGTTCAGGCAGACGAAGCACGTGTGAGAGCGGCGCTCGCGGTAGCCTGCTGTCTGGTCCTGGTCTGGCCAATCCACGGCGGGTGTTCAAGGCCCTTCCAAATTCATCTGTGATTCCTCTGCAATAGCTGCTGTTTGTCCTGCGTATTCCACCAGTCAGATGGGGTCTGTGCACTTCGGAGGCTGGTGCTGAGTGTAACGGTGAGCAGGAGGGGCCTTTAGCCAGTATCAGCTTTTTCTGCCTTACACCCTACTGAAGTTTGTATATGTGCCCCTTTCCCCACTGCAGCCTCTCTGTTGTACCTATCTCCCCCCCCTGCCAGCCCTCTGAGCCCCTCCACCCCCAGAGCTCCTGTGTGTAACTGCCTAGCCCAGCCTGTTTAACTCCAAGGCCTGCCACCCTTTTGCTTGTGCTCTGCCTTATCTCATCAGCGCATCCCCTCTATGAGCTAATTGTAGTGCTTATGTGAGGCAAAAACCTAACCTTGCTCACACCCAGTTTTTCCAGTCACTGTCTTTGTTAGAACAGATTCACAATTGCTTTATTAACTCTCCTGCTTTCTCAAATTTGCTTGGAAATGCACCATTTGCCCACTATTTGGAGGTTTGGGCTTGCTCGCTGCGCTCGCTCTCTTACCGTGTCCCGAGTTGAAAATTCTCCAAAAGGTGTGTCACCAACATGAAAAGTTTGGAAAGCTGTGCCTTAGGGAGTAGGGTAAACTCAAAGGTATGCCAGTATCCCAGGGGAGTCTGCAATAAAACAATTTGTCTCTTTTAGGTAAGCGATTAAACTAAGGTTTAGAGTCAAGTAGATTATACTATATGGGCTGGGAAGTTCGAGCGCTTACCTTCAGAGTGCAATGCCTCCGTGGGGAATGATGCCCATGTGTATACTGCCGGATCACAGATACTACAAGCATACTGAATGAGACGCCAGATATGCGTGCCTCCAATTGGGGGAAAGGGTAGTAGGACTACCGGTTTTGGCCGCCATCTTGGAGTGGGGTCATATTCCTTGCAGATAACTAGATAAATCAAGGGAAGAAATCCGCCATCTTCAAGGATGGAACAAAGTTTATACTGTGGGTCTGTCACAGTTAGTTGCTAGGTGCCAAGTGCATATTTGATCAATTGAAACGGCGGAACGGCGCAGTGATAGTGAAGGTGCTAATTTATATAAAGCTAATTGTAGAAAAATGATTGTATTGATGGCAAAGATGCAACAATGGTTAAGTTACTCAATGATTACAAACAAACAACAAACAAATAACTTGCATTGATTAATTCATGTTAATGTTCATTGTGAGTATGGACGATGCCGTGAGGGCAACTCAAGTCTCTCAAGCTGAATACTGAGTGCGTGCAGAATGACAGTGCGTGCAGAGTGACAGTGCGTACAGAGTGCGTGCAGAGTGACAGTGAGTGCAGAGTGACAGTGAGTGCAGAGTGACAGTGAGTGCAGAGTGACAGTGAGTGCAGAGTGCGTGCAGAGTGACAGTGAGTGCAGAGTGACAGTGAGTGCAGAGTGACAGTGAGTGCAGAGTGACAGTGAATGCAGAGTGAGTGCAGAGTGACAGTGAGTGCAGAGTGACAGTGAGTGCAGAGTGACAGTGAGTGCAGAGTGACAGTGAGTGCAGAGTGACAGTGAGTGCAGAGTGCGTGCAGAGTGACAGTGAGTGCAGAGTGACAGTGAGTGCAGAGTGACAGTGAGTGCAGAGTGACAGTGAGTGCAGAGTGAGTGCAGAGTGACAGTGAGTGCAGAGTGACAGTGCGTGCAGAGTGACAGTGCGTGCAGAGTGACAGTGAGTGCAGAGTGACAGTGAGTACAGTCACTCAGCACCACCACATTATCAGTCAGAACTACCACAGCATCACTCAGAACCACCACAGCACCACCACAGCATCACTCAGCATCACTCAGCACCACCACAGCACCACCATAGCACCACTCAGCACCACCACTGCATCACTCAGCATCACCACAGCCCCATTCAGCACCACCACAGCATCACTCAGCACCACCACAGCACAAATATGTTCTCTCAATGTTTCAAGCTTTATTACAAATGTCACAAAAAGATGTTAATATTTCACTTCTGTTCTTGGATTTTGTTACAATAAAATACACTGAACATAATCTTCACAAAAGTTATTTACAAAAGTTTAAGCTATTGCCATTATAAATTACAATCACTTTTATTAAGTATTAAAAAAAATTAAAAGCCATTGTTATTTGTAATATCAATACATCTAAGTCACGTAAATACAAATGTTGCATTACAAATGCTATAGGTGTCACATTTGCGAAAGTTATAACTATTGGCATTGTAAATGACAAAGCTATTAATTTAGCTATTTTCAAAACCAACACATAAATGAACGTTTGGTGAATTTCCATTAAAATATTTGACTTTTTTACTAAGATATTATTATACTGTTTTATGCAAACAAAATTTAGATACTGCATAAATAACTTTAATAAAACATATTTTATATGAAGCTTTTTATGTAAAAAAAAAAATATAGCATAAAGCAAAAAACAATTGCCATTTACAATGCTAATAGCTCAAACTTAAATAATGCGAGACCTATTGCATTGCAAATGCTTGTTTATGGACTTGTGGGGTAGGGAGGGCTGTAGTGGGGGGCTGGTGTATTTGGGGTAGAAGTGGAAAGGAAGTGTGGGGTGAGAAAGAAGATCGTTTGGCTTTGAGAGGGGATGGTAGCTGTGGCATGGAAGAGGGAAGGGCAAACAGGCAAGTTCTTTGGGAGACTGGGGAGTTGGTAAACCAAGGCATTGGGTGTTGGCAGTAGAGGGATGAGAAGTCTTAAGTGTGGATTCCTGTGCTGCTTGTGCATGTCTCTGTGAGTGTTAGGGTGATGAATGTTCCTGTCTCTTGCCAATTAGTCATGTGCTTGTGGCTGGTGGTGTGGATGTGGTGTCTGGGGGTGTGATGTTGATAGTGGATATCTCTGGTGTCTGCCTGTATGTGTGTATACTGGCTGTGTCTGTTAGTGTGGTATCTGCCTGTATCTGTGTAGTGGCTGTGTCTGGTGGAGTGGTGTATGCCAGTATGTGTGTAATGGCTGTGCCTGCTGGTGTAGTGAGTGGATCTATGTGTGATGTGGATGGATATGGTGCATTGGGTGTGGTATCTGGTTGTATGTCACTGAATACTAAAGTGAGGGAGTCAACTGCCTGGTGAGTGGCTGTGTGCTTGTCTTTTTTTATGTTTCTGTTGTCGTGTGATGCATGCGGTTGTTGAGATGGATGCGTGCTTATGTGTGCATGTGCTATCAGTAGGTCCATGAATAGGGATTGTGGATGGGGAAGATGCTGGAGGTGTGCTGGAAATCTGGAATTGGTGGAAGGCCGTCATGAGTGTGGAAGCCAGAGTCTGAAAAGATCTCTGTAGGGCAGGCATGTCAGCGTGAATGCCTTCCAGGTACGACACCATCTATGTCAACTAGTGGCTTCGCACCTGGGTGGCATTCAGCTCTGCTGTCTGACCCACAGAGATCTGCCTCAGGATGTCAAGTGCTTCCATACTCAGGGTAGCAGGGGAGACAGGGGCAGTAGGTGAGGTACCTGGTGCAAACAACACTCCTGTGTGTGTAAAAAGATTCTTTGCAAACAACACTCCTTCCATCCTAGGGGATCTGGGGAACAGCAGAGAGGGTGGAGATGGAACAGGGGTGGCAGACATGGAATTGCAGATGCAGGTCTGGTGGGGCCACCACCACTAGGGAGTAACCACTGTAGCTCGACTCAGATGATGATGATGCTGATGTGTCCTCTGGCTCCTCCATGGAACTCCCATTACCCTATGGGTCAGGGGTTTCCTCTGTGTCACTGGCACAACTGGAACCACTGTGGCCAGCTGCTTCTGCAATGGTCGCAGCCCGTCTCCTCACTGTCCTTGATTGATACAGAATAATAGCAGAAATAGGTTAATTGCAATTTCATAAACACACTGGGCAATCAGATTCTAGCACAACATATTACACAAGTGCACTGATCACAACACGTAGAAGGATGACTACATTGCCTCCAACATTGGCATAAACACAGTCCTCTCCAACGGCAAATCCAGTCTCATGTGGGTAGCAGGAGATATCATCACCCTGGGCCCTTGTAGCATACCATTGTTACCTGATGTCCTCAAATGGGATGTCCACATGGAATGCATCACTACCTATCCATGCAAGGCCCTACAATCAGAAAATAGTCAGATGACCTTAACCCACAACATGTAGAACTGCTGGGCACCTGATACAGCTAAGTTGCAGCAATATGTAACTACCAAGAAGAAGATGATATGGAAGCCCCCATTCCACACTGTTCACACTTCCCAAGTGACACTTCCACATCTGTCCACTGCCACATGACACAGTTGAAAGCTGCACATGAGTAGCTTAGCTAGGTGTCACATGTAGTACAGAAGAGTTGAATGGAGAGCATGTGGCTCCAAGGGGTGTGCGTTTCAGCACAAAGAAACATTGTACATGAGTCTGCCATAGGAACATCCCCAGTGAAGATTCGTTCATTTGAGCACACATTTTTCACATTGCAATTGTTAATCCTATTAGAACACTGAAGGTACATGAGGGTTAGGAAATATCCAGTCTATACAGAGGTCTTACTCATGTCTCAGAGGGAAGGGAATGCATTGTACCTTCCCTGTCTCGCAAACACAAATATAAATGTACTACTGAGTGCTGACACACACATTTGACCTCAAAATGTCAGCATGTCACCATGTCACCAGCCACAGAATGACCCTCCACAAATGCACATGCACATCAAACCAAACTGAATACAACCTTCTCAATGGCATGCAAACTCACATTGCCAGATTGTATAGGAAGTCGTCTAACCATGTGTGTCAATGCCTCAACAATTGTACCTGGCTAATGACATACATCATTGGGTATGTATGACTCACCCAACCATGTCTACACGTCCCTGTATGTGGTTACATCTACCTTTATACCCATCACAGAATATTATTGCCATATACACATTGACCAACTCATACAAATGCGATGCAATCAGAATGAAAACCTTGTAGACCCATAGATCATGTGTGGGACAGTTGTACATATGACAGTACAACACATAAAGATACAAATGCCAGCATGTACACATCAATGCAAATGGCACCAGTGGTGTTTAGCCACCTCTTATTGCTGTACAAGGGGGAATAGTGCTCAGTGTCTGCATCTAGAGTGCATTGTATGCCATGCGACAAATAAGTGGTCCACGATCACATGAGACACAACAGTGAGGGAGCATCACCGCAGACACAAGGATGACAAGTGGCCTGTTTGGGACCACTGTCACAAATGACAGTAAAATATAAAGTAGGTTATCTACGACATTAGATGGCCATGTGGCTGTTCAACTCTGGAAACTGACATTTGACTGGACCCTGTTTAGTTCCTGGTCACATGGACAGTAGTCTAAGGTGCAGAAAGAGTCAAGAGTAGTGCAGAAAGAGGCAAGAGAAGTGATATAAGAACCAGCAGAGGTGCAGAAAGAGACAAGAGAAGTGCAGAAACAGGTAAGAAAGGTGTAGAAACAGGCAAGAGAGGAGCAGAAAGAAGGAACAGGAGTGCGGAAAGAGGCAAGAGGGGTACAGAAAGAGGCAAGAGAAGTGCAAAAAGAGGGAAGGAGGGTGCAGAAAGAGGCAAGAAGGGTGGAGAAAGAAGCAAGAAAGGTGTAAAAAGAAGCAACAGAAGAGCAGAACGAAGCACCAGAGGTACAGAAAGAAGCAACAGAGGTGCTGAAAGAGGCAAGAGAAGTAGAGAAAGAGGCAACAGAGGTGCAGAAAGAAGCAAGAGAACTGCAGAAAGAGACAAGAGAGGTGAAAAAAGAGGCAAGAGAGGTGCAGAAGGAGGGAAGAGGAGTGCAGAGAGAGGCAAGAAGGGTACAGAAACAGGCAGGAGAGGTCCATAAAGAGGCAAGAGATGTGAAGAAAGAGTGAAGAGAGGTGCAGAAAAAGGCAAGAGGGGTACAGAAAGAGGCAATAGGGTGCAGAAAGAAGCATCAGAGGTGCAGAAAGAAGCAAGAGAAGTGATTAAAGACACAAGAGATTTGCAGAAGGAAACCACAGATGTACAGAAAGAGGCAAGAGTACTGCAGAAAGAGGTAAGAGAGGTGCAGAAAGAAGCAACAGAGGTACACAAAGAGGTAAGAGGGGTGCAGGTTCTCCCACCTTTTTCTGAAGTAAACTCTGCGATGATGAGGGAACCCCAGGGTCCACACCTCCCAGGCGATGGCCTTCCACATGGACACCTTCCGATGGGCTTTTACCTATATGGATGGAATAGATGACGAGACTGAGCAGACATGCAAGATATATATTTCCTGCTAGGGTGACACAGAGGTTGCAGACAGCTAGCATTATCACCGATCTATATTGCACACACTATATTTATAAGGTGCACATGCTGAGCACCACAAAAAGCTTTACTTTACACGTCGTGCTTTCGGACTTGCTTCATTTCTTTTCTAAATACAGCACGGCTGGGTGCTGATTGTGGGCCATTGTGAAAATATTTATGTTAACTGCAACACATGACAATGCTCCAATTAACAAGAATCCTTTCACAAAGGCCAACAATCAGGTTCAGCCGGGATCCATTAAAAATGCAGCAAGTCCAAAAGCACGACGTGTAAAGCACATGTCGTGCTTTTGGACTTGATGCATGTCTTATCTCAATAGAGCGAGGCTGCGTGCTGATTGTGGGCATTTGTGAGAGTATTCCTGTTAATTGCAGTGCATAACAGGTGCTGTGATTAAAGGAATACTTTCACAAATGCCCACAATCAGCCCACAGCCTCTGTCTATTGAGAAAAGGCACGCAGCAAAGACAAGGCAAAAGATAACTATAAGTCATTCTTGAACAAAAGGCAAACATTTTTGGAAAGCAGGGGAAGGAATTCCATTTTGTAGGCTTTAACTTCAAGAAGAATGTGCCCCACAGGCACAGTTCTGCAAGTAGGTAAGAGAACTCCCAGAACCATCATCTGGTAGTAAAAGAGAGATGGCTGTGGGCCCCTCATGCCCCTGGGCTTAGGGGCCACTAACTTTAAACCTTTCCCTAGCCAGGCCTTTCCAGGTCTCGCCTATAGAGAGCCTTTAGCTGTTGTCGAAGATGTATTGTGGACACAGGGGTAGCCAAAAAGCAAACTAATATCCCCCTCCGCCCAATTTGATTGGTACCACAAATGCCATCAGGACAGTGAAGCTAGAAAGGTCTGTCCTACCTAGAAGAGGTCCTTTCATCCCTCCTTCTACCTATTATTCTCTCCACCCTTTCAGCCTTTCATCCTGCGTCAATTTCACCTCTCTATTCATTCGTCTTTTCATCTAATCCATCCATCCTTCCTTTACCATTCCATCCACCCACACATCCATCCATCCATCCATTCATCCATTATTTCACCAACCTTTTATCAATCACCCATCCTTTCACCCTTCCATCTAGGTTTCCATCCATCTATTCAAACATTCATCCTTCAATCCATTGTTCGGTGCACCCACCCACACAAATATAACTTTACTCTTCCATCTCTCAAACCTTTCGCCTTTATATCCAACTTTTAATTGACTGCTCCTTCTTGTCGCGGGTTCTTCCTCCATTTCATTTTTTCCGATGTTTCATTTTTCCTTTCTGCCCTCCCTTTCTCTGTTCCTCTATTTTCCTCTTTCTTTCTCCATCTGTTATGGTTTCTACCCCGCCTTTAGAAAAGAAATGCAGCAAGTTTTTATATAGTGCAAACTCAACCCAAAAGTATTTGAGCGCTTTACATAATTTATTATTACAATTTTTTTTGTATGCATGGGCAGATCAATTGATTTGCCCAGAATCAAAGGATGTTAAGCTGACCCGAGACTCAAAACCCATCTCCTAAGTCGACAGCTCGAGCATTAAGCCACAGCCTCAACCACCATTTTCAATATTATATACAACGTGATGCAAAAAAACAACCATTTCCAGAGTGGGGAAGGAAGGACTATCCCTTGCGTCGTGGGAGTGCAAGGAAGTGGGCTGTGATTAAATAGATATATTTTTCATACGAAGGAAAAAAAATATAAATGCTTATGCACATTTGCGTCAAATGACTATATTTGGAGAGTTCCACCTTGTGAAAATTCTTCATTTGCAAATTTAACATGGTAACACGAATGGAAAAATATGACTACACTATTTTTTGAAGAACGCTAAAGGATTTTATTGGGAAGTCCATTATTGTCAAAAAGGCTCTATGCACAGAAGACAACATTCAGGACAAGTGTTTGTTACTTCCCTTTCCTGAATAGGGTCTTGTGAAACTAGCGCTTTCTCCTATGACATTTGTGTGGACCATGAAAGATAAGATCATAGTCCAGCACCCAGTTCATAATGGTGTTTGTGCCTCTAAGTTAAACGTGAGTGCGATGTACCTCCATTTATGGGTGTAAAGTACTATGCTGTGTTAAGCAAGGGGCATATTTATAAAAGGGTTGTGTCGCACTTGCACCACGCAACATGGTACATGCATGACACAAACCTCTCAGTCAGATTTATGAAGCCATGCAAAATCACTTTGTGTGGGTCCGTGTGGCTTAAGAAATCTGGAGTAATACAACGCTGCGCAAATCGATGCGTTGCATCACTCTGCATTGACAACTTATCTCTTCTTTCAGACACCATTCCATACTCAGTCTGGAAAAAACTTATCAATAAGCAGGTCAAATTAATCTCCCATCGTATGGACCTTCAGGCTGTAAAAACATCCACCATTTTGCTCCCCTTGAACTCCTCGTATCTTTCCGGGAAACCGCAATCTTATCTCCAGGAAAATTTAAATGCAGCGGCACGGAAGAACATAATGTTTATGCGACTTCTAGGCCTGCGTTTGACGGCCTTTAACAGATGGGCCCCAACAAGTGAGGGGGGGGGGGCTGCAGACTGTGAAACTACCACTCCGAATCATGGCTGCATCTCCTGTGCTGCTGCCCCGCCCTGGCTGCCCCTAGAAGGTCTCTCTTAAAACCTTTGAATTTAAAATGGGGCATCAGGACATGCTGGGAGGCTTCGGCCCTGTGTTTTACATCCACAGACACTCAAGTACTTGCAAAGTCTGGAAAATTTGTGAGACTTTTGGAAAATCTTTTTTTACCCTCTTTGGTTCCTGTGTTACCACCCCCTCCCCCTCAAAAACTAATTACAGACTTTTTCTGTCCCCCGGATTAGTACCCTCTGTCTTAATCTATCTTTTATTTTAGGTTTAGCACTGTAATATGTTTACTTTGGCAACTACAAGACTCTTTCCTTTATAAGTGTAATGGTCATTAAGCCTGGAGAGTTGTTTTTCAGCTCTGTCTTTTTTAATTCGATAAACGTACTAATGCTGACATTTATAGCAATGGTTTTAAGTAACTGTGCTAAAGTAATAAAAAACTTCAAACGTCAAACTACTCTGCACTGGGAAATCGTTTCAAGTGTGTTGCATGGGTGTTCCCACATAACTCCCATGGATTTTAATGCATCCTCAGATATTTCAAGAACTTGTAAACCTAGGGATGTGCCAAAATCTTCCACCTTCCAGGGGAGGCATAACGGAAATACATATCTCTATTTTTCCTTGTTTCTTCCCATTTCTATACGTTTTGCATTCTGCAGCATGCATAGAACGACGAATATACATCTCAGGATTCATAAAGGAAGGTGCTCCTTCCTGCATTGTATAAAAACAATCCTGCCTACAACAAAGCCACCCTTGCACCATGGTGCAAGGATGCTTACGTTGGCGCTAGGCTGCCAAAAGGGCGCTAGCACAAGGTAAAGGACAGAAATGCGCTGTATTGTCAGGGCGGTGCAGCAAGGTGACTTGCTGCACTGCACTGTGTCACAAGGTCATAAATGAGCCCTAAATCTACATTTACTTGTGAAAAATGGATACTGTATTATTATAAAGGAGCAAGGTTGTGGGAGTTCCTCGGATGCCTTCCTATGTAGCACATTCCCAATTTGGGAGGAAACCGAGATTTTCTCCAAGGAAGGGCTGGGATACACCTGCATTTAATCTCATCATTGGGGAGCTGTAAAAGGGGGTTCAGCAAAAAAAAAAAACACATATTCCTCCCCAGGAAAAGTAGAAAATTTGCCTACTCAGTTCCAGGAATTGCCTGTGAGTTTCCGACCTATCAATGTATTATTAATGTGTATGAGGAAATTTTTGAAAATAGGGCACAGAATTTTTTTTTACATACCCTAAACAAATCATTCTTACGATTTTAGCTTATTAATTAGAAAGAACAAGGAAATAATTAACATAAAGTGAGGGTGGTAACATGTTAGGCTAGACATTGTTGCAAACTTACCTTCAAAAGAGGAGAGTTTGACGTTTCATCACTTGCATGGTTCGGACTTTTTTTCGTTTCTCTGTGGTTGATTCATTGTTGGTTGACGGTTTAGACCCGTCATCATTCAAACGAAAGGAGTATGTGTTCATATTCAGAGTTTTTAACTTTAAAATTCCAAATTGGCAAATCCGTTAATGGCCCTGTCTCATTTATCATTTTCTCCAATTGAGTTTGCAGTTATGTTACTGCGTGGTATGCATTAGATTATATTGAACGTAATTGCAAACAGCACGGTATATACTAGATTATCAAGAGTCGTATGCAAAATAATGTCATTATTTTGTGATTAGGAGGAAACCAGATGAGCCTTTTTTTACATCGCGCAGCTCAACTCTGATGCAATGCAAAACAGCATACTCAAATTAAATCCAATAAAACTGAAGCAGCGAATTAATTAAGCGTGTCTGTTGCATCTGGTCTTTCTCTTCAATAGTAGTTCTACGTTATGTCTCCCAGGGGGCGCGTATACGTAAGGTTCCGTTCATAATGAATATTGATATAAATTATTATATCTGTACAAAACTGCTTGCCAGTTTTAGAAAATTACAGATAATCCGAATTCCATTAAAGAAACCCTGACTCCAGCAAGTGTATTTCATTCCTCATCCAAACGAATGCGCCAGCAAGGCAGTGGTGGTAGTGCCTACTGCAGAGGCGACCAGCCCCAATAAAAGTACACTGGTCTGCCATACAGAGTGAACGTCCCCTAGTAAATGATACTAGCCTCTATAACTGAACACCATCTTCGAAGGGCAGATTTATAAAACACTTTTGCAGTTGCAGACGTTGCAATTCACAAATTCACTGGGCTTGCGTCTACAATGTGCAAAAGCACCTTTGTGAGTCGGAACTTTCAGCCTGATTCATCAAGCTGAATTGCGCTCGCAAAGGGCCAGATTCTGAGAATCTGGCCCTTTGCGAGTGCGATTTTTGCATTTGGGATTCATCATCCCAAATGCAAAAATCGGTAATAGCGATTTCGCTATTTTGCGAGGAATTACATTTAAGGAATCTCTATTTGAGATTCCTTAAATGCAATTCATCATCCATTTTTAAATTGCGAATTCGCAATTTCGACCCGCTATTTACCGCGAGGTCAAACCTCGTGGTAAATAGCGAAAACTTAGAAAAATGCTTTTAAAAGCATTTTTCTAAGTTGCATGTTGCACACACACATGTCCTTTGGACATGTGTGTGCGCAACACCTGTTTAAATTTGCATTTAAGGGGTGCTACAGGGTGTCCAATGGACACCCCTGGCACCCTTTAAATCGCTATCTTATTTACGATTAGCTAATTGCTAATCGCAAATAAGGAATACTCCCCATTCATTCCTATGGGCCTTTTGGCCCATAGGAATGAATGGGGAGTTATTCCTTATTTGCGATTAGCAATTTGCTAATCGCAAATAAGGAATATGTAGGAATCGCATTTTATTTTGCGATTCCTACATGAATCCCATTTTGCGAGTCTGTAATAGCGATTCCTTATGAATCGCTATTAGAGACTCGCAAAACGGGTCTTTGATGAATCAGGCTGATTATTTCTAACTCCTACAAGTACTTTTGTGAGCATTTCTGAATTGCAAAAAGGACGGGCATTAAAGCAGCACCATCCTCTATTTACAGGTCGCAAAAGATGTATCAATGTTTTAAACAACTGCAAACCGAAGGGGTATATTTACAAGAACTGCCGCTAACCAGCGTTAGCGTTAGTTAGCGGCAGTTTTCTTAACGCGACCTATCTCCAAAAATTGTCGCCCTGTTAGCAATGTATTTACAATACGTAGCTGCATGGCGCTAGTAACAGCTAGCCGGGTGAAAACTGCTGCTATCAATAGCATCAAGGTGATAAAAATTTTGACTTTAGCTAGAGAAAAGTGATGAAAGGCCCATTTGCAGGAAAAAAACTCACGTTCGTCAGCACAACCTGACTTTTTTGCTTCTAAAGCCAAAAATAGCCTATAACTCTACCTCCAATGAAAAATAGGAAAGAAAACCAATGGAATGCAGAATGGAGCAGCCAGGGCCAAGTGCATCTCAGACCAACAACCCTCCCTGAAATCCTCCCAACAGCCTGGATGACCAGCCAGAGTCCCAGGGGAAGAGGAATGCAGATTCCGGGATACAGTTATCAAACAAGGCGCATCGCTTGGAAAAAACAATGATGCATGACTTTTCATAGCGCCCTCCTTGCAACACCATGGCAGCCAAAACCTTGACAGTGGGGACAGTCCCCGGGGTCCGGAGGCCTCGCTCGGCCTGCGACCGTGGCTCAGAGTGGGAGACTGAGGTGCTGTGGAGTTGCTGGGCCGTGGCGGTAGACATTGAGGTGTAGATGATTGCCTTTACATGGTGGTGAAGTCTGGCAGGTCGTATGGAGGCATGTTGCTGACCTGTGTGGGAAGTCTGCCTGGCTCCCCTTGGAGCTGTGAATGGTCGAGGCGCTCCTGTGCTCCAACGTAGGGAGGTCTGCATCGCATACCACACATCACTACTACACCGGGGTGCATGGAGGAGAATACCGTTGGTGGGTCACGCCTCTCTGCATCACAGGCTGGAGGATGTTGTGCTGGCCGGAAGCTGTAGAGGTTGAGGCCCCTGAACTATGCCAAACTTGTGGGGCGGGAGTGCTGCAACTTCACACCTAAGAGGGCTTTTTGCATCACCTGCATTAGGGGGTTCTCCAGAGGACTTGGCAGCGACTGCTGTACCAATGCTTGTGAAATCCCGCCTGGCTGAGACTCCTACTTGCTGAGTCACAGATTTGGAGATTGTTCACCTGTGTCAATGTCCAGGTGAGGAGAAGGTGGGACACATAGTGGAGGAGGTCCGGGGGCGAGTTGGGCTCAAGCTTAGCACCTGCTGGTGACGCAAACCGTGACCTGAGCAATCACTGCGCTACAGCTGACCTACATCACTGAGGGCACCGCACAAGACTGGTGGAGGACACCACTAAGTGGCTCAAGTCGCTGAGATCGGCCATTGGGGGCAGTGGGTGCCAGGGGCACAGGGACTAGTTCTACCCCAGGGCCTTAGGTCTGCAGCTTACTCGCTGGGCAATTGGGAACATGGAACCTGGTCACAACTGTTAGATCAGGAGAGGCAACCGGGTGAGGCTGCCTTTCCTTGTTAGTTTGCTTTTGACGGTACGGGGGAAAAACTCTTAGTGGACTTCCACTCCCCACAGCACTGTGCCATCTGGTTGCTGCTGCTGCTGTCCCCATCTGCTGCTGCTGGTGGGTCAGGCGTTCGAGTCCCTCCTCCACCCACAGGCTCCTGCCTCTGCCTCATCCCTGGTGGTCCAGTGGTAGAGCGTCACTGCTCTGTAACCTGACTGCCCTCCTGTCTCTCATATCTACTATTCCTATTCATCTTTCTGCACTTCGTTGCTTTTCTACCTTTGTCTTTTTTTATCTTTGATTTGTTTGGGTTTATTTTTTCAGTGCTTTTTTGCGGTTCCTTTTTCCCTATCCTCTCCCTCATTGCTGCTGCGATCCCCCATGTACCGCCCCCTCCAGTGTTCTTTCCGTCGTTTCCCGCCTCTCAACTGTCCAGCCCCCCTGCAGCACTACTTAATGGCGGATGCTATATGGCCATGCATAGCGGGGTGTGCCCTGGTGTGCCGAAGGCAAGCCAAAGGCAAGCCCATCTACGTCCATCCACTCCCGTACCCACCACAACCAGCACCAGGAACACTGCATCTTGAAAACTCCACCGCTACAATGCCAGCACCCTGCTCGCCCTCCACCCTGGACGCCATGCTGCCTGTCATCTAGCATAACCAAAGAATTCCCTTACACCCTGTGCCTTCCAAAAAAGCGAAAGCACCTCCTGCCACATCAGCACTCCAGCGCCTCTTGCCGCAAAGCTGTCCAACAGCGCAACCAACCAGCTCAACTGCAGCCTCCTCAACGAGTGGTCCCTCCAGGAATACACCACAGAAATCTGGGGCCTCCTCAAGGCCACCTCTTCAGACATCGCCTTCTTCACGGAAACCTGGACCAACCTCTGCTCCAGACCAGACATCGCCATTGCCATCCCAGACAGCTACAAAATCACTCGCTAGGAAAACCCTGATCATCCAGGAGGAGGCATTGCCATCATCTACAAATCCACACTCCAACTGACAGCGCACTCTAATGACCCAACAGTGATAATGGAACACCTCCACTTCCAGATCTGGACCAACCCCAACACCAACCTCTGTGTCAGCCTCGTCTACTAGCCTCCTGGGCCATGAACCCTCATTCACTGATGCCGTTGTAGACCTCATTACCCCACAGGCTCTTCCATCCCCGACTACATCCTAGTCAAAGACCTCAAGTTCCAGTTGGACAACACCAGTGACCAGAGCACTCCCTCATCCTGGGGAACCTCATCAACATCAGATTCAGGTAACTAGTCATCGCACTAACCCACATACCCAGTTACACACTCGAGCCCATCTTCTCCACCAGTGGGAACTTCAGCTACAGCCACACCACAGAACTCTCCTGGACCGAACAAGATTGTATACACTACACCACCGCCATCATCGCCCCGTCACAGCTGGATCAAGGCCACCAAAGATTTTATTGTCAACTCCCTAGGCAGCACCACTCCGACAACACTTACAAATGCCAACAACGCAGCGCGCAACCTCCACCAATGGATCTTCAACTGTGCTGACACCCTGGAACCCCTCAAGAAAAGATCAGGCAAACAACACTCCAAGAAGGCCAACTGGTTCACATCTACCCTCCACTAGTCCAGATGCACCTGCTGACATCTTGACAAGAGATGGAGCCACAAAAATACCCCTGAAACTCACACAACCTTCAAATTCACCATCAACGCACACCACACAAAGGAAGAGGAAATACCTTGGATTGATAGGTTTTGTGCAGGTAGGTGTCCCTTCCTGCACAACATCAATCAACTCTGGAACACCATGGCACAAGGGGGCCTGCGTTGGTGCATGGCAGCCATTGTGCGGCAATGTAGGGGTAAAATACAGGGGGGCTTGTTAATGAGCCCCTTACGGCAGTGTAAAGCCACCGGCACAACATTTTCTTGATGTACTTGCAGCTTTATCTAGGCATATGTGTGACCTTGGGAAGCCCTATGCCACATTTAACTTGTGTCAGGTATCATGTCAGGTATCATGTATGCAGGGTGGGTATTCCCACACAACAAAGCCTCATTGGAATGACGCAGTGAAATCCATTAGATTTCACGCCGACAATTCTAGGACGCCACTGAGTCAGAAACTTACACCTGCCTCATGGCAGGCATAAGTGTGAAGAAGTGCCATAGGGATGGGATGGCCCCATGCATTGGTGGAGTTGCATTATCCTTGTGACACAACTGAAGCAATGCTTAACTTTAGCACTGACAGATACGTATGGATTCCAGACGTATTGGTCATTAATTGCCACATGGAGCACCATATATTGAATACGGTGTTGCAAGAAGGGCGCAGTGAAAAGTGCTGCAACGTTGTTTTGTCACAGCGATGCAACATTTTTCATGAATGAGGCCCAGGAATGCACCCTTTCTTTTTGATAGTGCGCATTCTGCCCTTTCGTTTTGTCGCAGGGCAACGCAGCACCACTCCTTGCAGCTCTGTCCAGCACCAAAACCTCTGAAATGAGGTCCCAAGTGTCTGCACCAATTTTAAGACCATCTATTTTCTGGTCTTAAAAACTGCCTCTAATTGGACTGAGCAGCAGTTTTAGGAAGTGGGGTTTAGAAGTAGTTTTTGCACGCAAACGCCCAACTTGCATCTCATTTTCGTTAAGTCAGCTAACAGAAGTGGCGATCTTGAAAATTAATATTTACGCTGCAAAATTGCTGCTAACTGCAGTTAGTGGTACTTTGTAATTAAGGCTATAAAAAAAAGCTGCCGTAAAGTCCAAAACTTTACTCTATGGCGGCATTAGGTTCTTGTCCCTAAGTTGCAATCCATTGACCAGTTTCCATCACTAAAGTTGAGATGGTAACACAGCTTTCACTCAGGGACAGACAGCAGGATCACTGCCTAACCCCCTGCCCACCACAGCTGATGTATTCCTAAATTGGAAATGCTTTGTTTTTTAAGCAGTCTCTGTTCCATTAAGTGACACAATATGTTTTTACCAGAAATTTAAGGCCAGATGTCTACTGTCCCTTTCAGGCCTCCACCCCTGCTTTTGAAGCCAATCATAAATTGTGACCTGCAAAATTAATATATATTAGACTTGCTAACTTGTAAGCCCATGCAAAAGGACAATTAGTGATGCAGCCTGTAAGTATATAGGCTGCATCGCAAGTTGTACTCCTGTTAGCAAAGCAGTCAGTGTGCAATAGTTTGTGAATCAGTAGTTGTAGATCTCAGGGTGGGGTCAAAATGGATGCTGATTAATATCAATGATGGTAAAGCCTTGTTGCAAACTAAGAAGGGGGATTGGGAGGGAATACAGACTGGGACGAGGAAGGGAGAATCAGATTAATGAGATTAAAAATAAGTAATGTAGGCATCCCTCCTCTTCTTCCTTCCTCTGCCCCATCCTTACATGTGTGAGGAGGTACCCAAGTGGTCATAGCAACTTTGGAATATCATAGCAAGAGGTACAGACACCAACAGAATTGGGAAACCCTGTGCACCAGAAAGAAAACAAAAGGTTTCTGATCAGTGAATACCGAAGACAGACTTACACCCTAGGACAAATCACCCAGCACTCGAAGAACCAACGGGAAAAAGAGGAAATTGAAGGAGCTACACACAAGCTGTCCACAAAGACCAAAACAACAGGTTACAAGCCTCTGTTTTGGAAATCCACTGGCACTGAGAAGAACCATGGTAACACAGGCTTGCAAGATAAACCTTTGTTTATGAAACTGAGAAGATGTGCAATATCTACTGAAGCTCTGCTGAAGGTGCAATAACCAGAAACCAGTCGAGCCCTGATTGAGGGCACAGTAGAACAGTGTGCTTCATATTCCACAGACAAGTAAGACAACATCTATAGTCATGGATACAAAGTAGAAGAAGTAAGCAACTGTTGAGGGGCACAAAGCCAGAAGGGTCCAGCTAAGGTCTGAAAAAATGAAAAACTAAAAAGAATGTCAAGATGACTCTGAGAGGGAGATAAGGCTTTACATAAAAAGGGATGTATCCGCACATATACCAGACACAAAGAAGCCACTGAAAGAAGGAGCTAGACCCCAACCAAAGTAGCATTCAGGCAGCAAACGACTATGACAAGCACCATAGAACACTAAGGACAACCACATGCATATGACCTTCAGGTTGGTGTGAAAAACACCAAGATAAGGCCAAGAAGGAGCACGGTAGAGAAGGACACTCTAGCATCCTAAGTGAGGGTCCAAAACAGCAATGACAAATTTCCATCAAGACAATTTGAAAACAAAGGACCCACGGCAAACCTATGCCATAGGAGCATGGAACAAGCATGGGACCTCAATTCAATTGAATACCTACCGCATAGTGGACCACAAGCTGTAGGACATCCAGTGAGAATGCACAGGAAGAATATAGGCAGAAAAGATGCCTGCGCCAAATGAGCCACATCGGCCAGAGCCAAGAGAAAATCAGGCTAAGGTCACACTGTGAGACATACACCTCAAAGTGCTACTTTTCTGAAAGAAAGGTAATCCGAAATTAGAGCAGTAGGCATAGCAAGGAGCCATACCAGGGTTGTCACTAGAGGAGATTCTTTTTCTCACAGAAGCCTGGCTGAATCCTCCATCTGCACGTGATATCACACACAGCCATCCCCCCTGGCTACAAGATTGCCAGGCAAGACACACCTGAGAATCCCAGAGGTCGAATTGCCGTCATCCACAAGAACATCATCAGCTACATCACAACTAGGGACACATCATCCTGCAACATGGAACACCTGTTCTTCAAGCTCCATGCCACAGCCAACTTTACCCTAAGTAGCACTCTCATCTTCAAAACACCAGGATCCCCACCAACTTCACCTACTGCATCACAGATTTTGTAGCACCCCTATTCTTCAATGCTAACAATAAAATCCTTCTTGGAGTCCCGAGCTTCCACCTGGAAGACAATACCGACCCCAACTAAAGTGCCATCATTGAGGAACTTAGAAACCTGGGCCTCACCCTTGTTTTTTTAAATAATTTGTTATTATTAATGCAAAAGGAGATCATCACAGTATATACAAATAAAAGAAAGAAAACAAACAAACAAGGTGACAGTCAAATAGCATAATGTTCATAAACTAGAACTAGTACATCAAAAACATATAATACTGGAAAATCATATTTAGATTATCAATCCTTAAGTACTTTATGCCAAATAGTTTGAAATTTCCTGATTGCACTTATACCTCTGGTTTTTGCCACAGCTTTTTCCCTCTCACAGATCTCAACCAACATGATCCACCATTCTACCGAACTTGGGTTTAGAGGAGATCCAAGCCCTGGCAATGGTGAGCTTTGCAGTAACTAATGACATGGCAAAAAAAAACCGATGTGCAGGGCTTGGGTTGATCCTAAAACCCATCATTATCTCCTGTATAGTGAATCTTAATTCTAGACCCAGTGGCTCCGCATTTAAGCCATTT
Organism: Lissotriton vulgaris; assembly: GCF_964263255.1. Classification (NCBI taxonomy): domain Eukaryota; kingdom Metazoa; phylum Chordata; class Amphibia; order Caudata; family Salamandridae; genus Lissotriton; species Lissotriton vulgaris. The sequence continues at coordinate 521,867,558 of NC_141696.1, forward strand.
TGTTTTTCATCAAAGGCTTGGTCGCCTCTTTTTCCCCGCCAGCTTTCTATCTTCTTAGGAGTTTAATATAACATACACAGTGTCTTGAAATGTTAAAGTTTTAGATTAACTGACAACAATTGCCTCTTTTAATGTAATAAATGCGTCATTAATTACTATAGCAGAAATATCTGACCCAAAAATGCAACTCCTCTTCAGCGCGAGCTGGACACATGGATCTGTTCTAGGCTGTGTAAGATATTGGTAAGCAATAGATATTGAATGTTTACTGGGAGATTCATGAATAAGTGTCAGAATCTTGTGTACAGAAATTAATACAAGCCCTTGCGACCTCAAAAAAATCTCTAATCTGCAGAGTAGAAATGTTGAGGAAGTGAGAATGCATTTTGGAGACTTTGAAAGGTCTTAAAACCAGTAGTGTTGTATCGATGACCAAGGGCCAGAGGTAGGTAAATTCAATTTAGAGAGTCCTTAATAGTGATTTTTACCGAATCGCTATTAAGGACTCACTAAATTGAATGTAGGTAGGAATCGCTAAAATATTAGCGAATCCTTAATATCCCTTAATAACGAATCAGTAATTGAGATTTGTTTTTAAGGAATACCTAGCCATTCATTCCTATGTGCTCGGAGGCCCATAGGAATGAATGGTAAGATATTAACTATTTGCGATTAGGTATTACAGAATCGCAAATAGCGGAAGCTATTTCAAGGGTGCCGGGGTGTCCAAAGGACACCCTGTTGCACCCCTGAAATGTGCATGTGTGCACATGTGGCGCACCTACATGCCCTAAGAGCATGGATGTGTGCCACATGGCACTTTAAAAAAAGAAAAACTGTGTTTTTTTTAAGGAAATCGCTACTTACCTTCAACTTTAAGTTGGTGGTAATCAGGGATTCCTTAAGGCTGAAGTGCACTTTTTTTAGTGCTACTTACATTGCATTTAAGGAATCTGTATTTCTGATTCCTTAAATGCAGGAGCAAAATAAGGAATCACAATTTTGCGGTTCCTTAGTTTGCAAGTAGGTTTAAACACACCTACATTGCTCTCAGCCAAATACCGTCCGGTAATGCAGAAATTCTGCGGATTTCTGCGTTACCGGCGCTCTGTATTTGGCCACCTACATCTGGCCCTATGTCTCTCAAGCCCGTATGTAGCCCAGCTTTTTGCCAACCTATCCTTGAAGATATCGGGCAAAAATCAGTTGTCCCGAAGCGAGAACCTGTCATAAAAAGTTGGAAGCGAGTAGCCGATAACAATGTCCGGCCAAATGGTAACAGTGTTTCTAATGGTCTTGAAACAAACACATTTATAGTAATTTGGTTCTAGAGTGCAAAATCAAAATCTACCACTTTCTTGGCCCTGTAGAAAGTGATGGTCAAAATCTTGGTCTTTATTTACGAAAAGACCAAGAAAACGCCCTGAAAATGAAGCCTAGAAATAAAGCTAAAAATGTGGTAATTGGAGACCCCCTTGTGTAGAAGGATATTTTATAAATGTAATCGCTCGCCAAGATCGCTCATAGCCCCAGATGAAACTACTTTTAAGACCATTGAGTTAAAAAAAAAAATTAGGAACTCATAGGAATGGCACGGAAAAACTTAGGTGAGATCAACATCTTTATTATATTACATCTACCAATAATGCTGATGGGAAGATTGTGCCATCGCTTTAGTTTTTTAATGGTTTCCTGTAGCATAAATTCATAGTTTAAATTATATATGTTTCGTATTTCTGAAGTAAAACGCACACTGAGATAAGTTGCTACTTAGCATACGCCTGCTATGGATCTTACAGGCTTCAAATTAACAATCACTAATGTCTTACTGGTATTTAGTTTGTAACCAGAGAGTGACCTAAAGGTTGTGCCGCTTTCCGAATAATTTCAAGAGAGGCTGCTGGATCAGTTGTGAAAATCGTGATGTCGTCTGCGTAAGCCGTAACCCTAAGTGCACATGTTCCAGAGCATAATGGTGTAATTCCATCGTTAATCATCAAAGTCCATATTAGGGGCTCAATGTAAAGCGCAAACAAAAGTGGGGACAGCCCTGCAGTGTCCCTCTATATATACGGAAAGGCATAGATTGAATGCCTAAGTGCCTCAGTTTAGCCTGCAGTGTACAATATAAGCCTGGGATCCATTTAAGAAATCGGCCACTAATTCTGAAGGGCATAAGAGTAGACCATAGACAACCCCAAGCATCGCCATCAAAGGGCTTTTCCCCGTCTAAGAGCATCATGCCTAAATTGCTCCCAGTGTGATTAGCATAATCAAAGGCCGTGATCGCAGTGTTCGTATGCACTGTAGTTCCTCGACCCACTATAAAGCCACGTTGCTGTCCTGAGATCAGACCTGACATCAAGGGAGCCAGATGGTTAGCAAGGACTTTGGAATAAAGTTTGGCATCCGCATTAATAAGCGAAATAGGCCGATACAAACACATTCATCAGGAGGCTTACCCTTTTTTTTTTTAAACAATGTTGGAGATGTCCCAGGTTGGAGGAGTGATCCCAGTAATGCTGTTCTCTTGTATGAACTTGGCAAACACAGGAAGCAAAATGTTCTTAAACCATTTATAAAATTGCATGGGTATCGAGTCATCTCCCACAGCCTTGCCAAGTGGCAATGCCAACAAAGCCATAAATAGTTACTCCTGAGATACTTCAGAGGTCAACTGCAAAGCAGCCTCCTCCTATAAGGAGGGAAGAGCTGCTCTTCTTAAGTACTTAGAGAGTTCCCCAGGATTTATCAGATCTAATTCAGCAAATAATGTTTCATAGTATCTTGTAAACTGTTTGAGAATCATATTAGTCTCTGTATAAAGCGTGTTATCCATTCATTTAATTGCTTTGATTGAATTTTTGGCTTTTATATCAGCCAGTTGATAAGCTAGTATCTTCCCCACCTGTTCACCATATTCATACTGTGAAGACCTGAGTTTCTCCGTTAGAGACTGACCAGCTAAAGCTCGAGCCGAAATCTGACCAGAATAAATCTGGAGTCGGCTCGGTTCATTATTTTTAACATGTTTCTGCAGTTTTTTGGACCCTACAGGGTGTCCGCGGCTTTCCTCAGGACCATACTTCGCTACGGCATTATTGTGAATAAGTGACTTGTGCAAATAAAAATCCAGCAATGTCACCTGGACGACTTGAATATGTCTATGTCCTCCCAGACTCTACTGGGTAGGACGATGGTGGTGCGCCTCACCTGGCTGCGGCTCAAGTAGAAAGAGCACCGCTTTGCCTGTCGGTACTCCGGGCGTCCCTCTGGGCCGTCTCCGGGAGGAGGCCCAGAGGGACGCCAGTTATGGCGCAGCATCATCGTCCTACTCAGTAGAATCTGGGAGGACCTAGACGTATTCAAGATGTCCAGGTGACATTACTGGATTTTTATTTCAACAAGTCACTTATTCACAATAATGGAGTAGCGAAGTTTGGTCCTGAAGAAAGCAGCGGACACCCTGTAGGGTCCAAACAACTGCAGAAACATGTCGACCTAAATAATCTAAGTAGTAGATATTTGCTTAAACTACTATGTTCCTGCACTGGTTCTAATCATTGGAAGTAAGAGAGGTACCTAATAAATTTCTTTTTCTCTCTACTCTCCAATTTTATATTTTTCACTTAGTTCACACACTTCATCACGTACTGCTTTTTCAGTTATCAGGAAACGGTTACCCCTTAAACACCTTTATTTACACTGGGGCATCCACCTATATTGTCCACACTTTGTTTGGATGCAGGTATATCCTCCTTGGTGTAAGGAGTCCCAAGTGATGACAAGAGCGGGACCGATCGATAACTGATGGAAACCTACACACTAGGGAAGTATCCAGTCAAGTTAATTCACTTATTTTTGACATTGCACACGAGTTGGTATTGAGTTTGATGTCAGACCTTAACTAACAGCCTGTTTTCTAGACCCACAACTACCTTTTGTTTGCTAGTGTTGTCTTCCTGGTTTGACCTTTTCGTCACTCTAATGAGACTATAAAGTATGATTAGGGAGGGGAGAAAATTGATAAGCGGGGGTTATACTTATAGTAAATAATGTACTGTCATGCTGATAATGATAATATTGATTTATTAGGTAGGGTCTTTTTAGCCTCGCCTTTGCTCTTTGAGGGATCCCCCAGTGATCTATGATTGATACAATTTTGCTTTTCCGCCTTTTCTCTTCACTTTTTGTCCTTTCTATATTTCTTTTTTCTGGTTAAACAGACTCTTCTGAGTTTCACGGTGCAGTGGGTGGGCTGGTGGGGCAGTTCTCAGGGTGCTGGTGCTCTCAGTAGCTGTCTTGCCAATGACAGCAGGGTGTGGGTGATTCTTTTCCTAGGACACAGGGTGGGATCTGGGTGGATTCGTTTTAGGATGTTGGGTGGGTTTGGGCATGAGTGGCTGGGTAAAAGCAAAGGGAGAATACGAATGGAAAGTAGAGAGTAGGTACCAAGCTGTTTATACATCGGGGTGGCACTATGAATAAGTTCTTTAATGCATGTATCATATTACCTGGGCCTCACCCAATAAGTAAACGGACTTACCCACTTCACCAGACTCCTCTTGGATGACATTCTTCACCAAACTAATAAGGCAATATCTGATTCAATGAGCCAACACCAGTTCCCTGGACAGACCATTACTTGCCCCTAGGGACTACTTACCCCTAAGGCCAGATTGCCCACCCCTGCAGAGGTCCCACTAATGGGTTGTTTCTTTAGATCAACAGAGTCTCCCTGCTTGTATCCTAAATAGGAACACTCAAAGTAGCAGAGTTGGAAATCGGGTACCCTGGGCCCCTGCCCACCTGAACCCCTCCCCTGTTTCTCAGATGAGGCATGGAAACCTCTTTCTCTCCCCTGACTCTTGGACTTGTCTCTGTCATCTTTAACCTCCCCCGTACTCAGCTGAGGGGAACCAGAACCGCCCTTATTAGGGTTACTTCCAGGTACTTTCTTGGACACAGTGGTGCAAGCCCAGAGGTCTGCCTCCCTAGCAAGCGTCCTGGGGTCAGTCAACCTACTGTCAACTAGATGCTGGCACAACTCTGCAAAATACATATTGAGCATATGATCTCTCCTAATCAGATTGTACAACTCATTGAAATGATTCACTTTGCTGCCCCTCACCCAACCATCAGTGCTTTGCTGGAGTAATCCAGAAAATATAACCAGGACTGGTTAGGGAGATTCTGGCTGTTCCTGAACCTTTAGCTGCACTTTTCCAGGGTCATCCCAAACAATGTAAATAAAATAGCTTTCATTGGCGTGTGCCTGGTTCGGTCCCCAACCTCTAGTATTAGATGTGCGTCCCAACCCACAGACCACCCTTCCCCCATGCTCTTCTGGGACCTTGTGAACTCTCAGGGCTACCTCATAGGCAAAACAACAATTTGTCTATGTTGATTCCCACCACATAACTGGGCACTAGATCTTTAGGTATGCAAACTCTTTTGGCTCCCCAAGACACTGTGGATAGTCTGCCACCATCACAGCTGGACTCTGCCTGCTTGGCTTTGGTGTTCAGCTCCTTTAGACTCAGTCCATGAGCGAGTAATATTTTTTTCCTCTAAGACTGTTTTCTTCTCTTCTGTCTCCAGTTTTAATTTAGCCATATGCAGCTAAAAGTCACTCTTCTCCTTCCTTTCCACCAGATCCTTTGGGTATAGGTCATGGGAAGAGACACAGCTCCCTGCCCTGGCAGGGGGTTCTATTCCAGTGGCCAAGTCATCCCTTTCCAGTGCAGGTGGCTCCACCAACTCCTCATCCTCTCCATTGGTTTAACGCAGTATGGAGTGAGTTTTAGCCCAGGGCCTCAAAGCCTTCTGCAACTCCACCTTCCTGGTGGTGCTCTTGGCAGGAAATTCAAACTCCTTGCAAAAATCCTTGAGCTGGGAACCAGTGTAAATCTCCATGTTAGTTAGCTCAAATTCCATGCTGGCACAGGTAGTTTCAGATACAACAGACAGAGACATTATTTTGGAAATTCAAAAATGCCAATCATGGAGAATATAAAATTATAATTGTTCTTGGATATGGGATGGGAACACCAAGTCACTCTATGGCACTGCACAAACAAAAATTCTAATGCTCACAGCTGATCACCAATTTTAGAAATGTGTTTACTGGTTTTCTAGGGTATGAGCCTCTGCCACAATTCTTGTCAGTATCAGAGGCAGGCAAACTCTAAATCAACCTTTGCTCACCCTCTGGTAACTTGGCACACAGCCGTAAGCGTAACTTAGAGACAATGTGTACAGTATTTGTGCACACTTCAAACAGTTAAACAGTGAAAACACAACACAAAAAGAGTTAGAAAAATAGAGTAGATTTTTACAAATAAAACATGATCAAAATGACAAAATCCAATTAGTAGAACTGGAAATATTGAATTATAAAATGTACAGGGAAATATAGCACTAAAAAGCACAAAGCACTATTGGTGGTTATCTGGTCACGCCTGACTGGGACAGGGTCACAAGTTCAGGTGAACAGCGATGGAGCTCAGGCCGGCTACAGGGACACAGTTAGGCCCACTGAACAAAGTACCTTAAATCCTGGTTGCGAAGAGTTACGTGGATCCGTGTCAAAGCAACCGAGGGGATACATTGGTTCTGAGATGCTGCAATTCTGCTGTGAGAGGTCCTGTCACTTCAACTGTGGGGATGCAGCGGATGGGGCTTGCGATGTGAAGTTCGGTATCAAGAATGCGCGGTGCAGATGAAGCAACACGTCGGTTCTGATGAGTAATGAAGTTGTGATTCAGAGTTTCAGCGACTTCGTCGAGGCTGCCGTCGGCAAGGGATGTGAGGTGCTTGAGCTGAGCAAAGTGTGGTACAGATGCAGTTCTGAAAATGATGCCTCTGTCCCTATATATTGGAGACAGTGGCGATGCAAGTCTTCTGGAACGCATCCAATCCATGCAGCAGCTGAGGAGATGTGTCGGTTCTGCTCAGGGAAGCTTTGCTCAGCAAGATGCATGAGTTCCGCTGGCAAGCACCTTGGGCCCACATCCAAGAGTCTAGGACTGGATTGGCACCACTTGGCAGGGTTGACTCACAGATGGCAGAGTTCAGGTCCAAGTGTTGCAAGCCTGTTACGTCCCTGCGGCTTGAGATGAGGAGACCAGACAACCAGCCCTTGGAGTCTCTCTGAGTTTTTTGGGTTAAGTCATGCATTTCCAGTCCTTCTCAACCAGGCAGGAGGGTAGTAGGGCAGTTCAGCACAGCAAAGCAGGAGTCCAGCAGAGCAGCAGTCTAGCAGAGTGGCAGTCTTTCAGCAGCACAGTAGTCCTTCTTCCTGGAAGAGTATCGACAGGTCCATAAGTGTACTGTGTTGGTGGTGTCTGAGGTCCTGTACTTATTCCCAGAGGTGCGTTTGATGTGGGTGAGGCATCAAAAAAATGCTCTTGAAGTGCACAGAGTTCCTCCCTTCCTGCCGTGGCACCAGTCTCACTACTGAGGGGCATGCAGCCCTTTCTGTGTGGACAGGACACAGCAGGTTCAGGTGTAAGCCAGGCAGTACCCAACTCCTCCCTCCCAAATTGACAGAGATGGCCCATTGAGACACACCTAAACTCCCATTGTGTGTGACTGTCTAGGAGGAACACGCAAAGCCCAACTACACCTAGTCATGTGATCAGAGACAGGTTACAGGCACCAAATAGATATAGCAAGAAAAAACAGCTCTTTAAAAGGGCCATTTTCAGAATTGCAATTTAAAATCCAACTTCACCATAGGCTTGCATTTCGTATTGTGATTCTGGAGACAACAGACTTGAATGATTGATGTCTTCCTAATTATAAATTACACCATCAAATGTAATAAGCTAATCCTAATGTTGATCTATGGGAGAGATAGGCCTTGCCGTTATGAAAAACATATTTGAGAGTGTTTCACTGCCAGGACATGTAAAACATAAAGGTACATGTCCTGCCTTTCAACTACATTGCACCTTGTTCTCTAGGTTGTCTAGAGACTACATCAGGTTTGATTTATATGAATCAAAAGGAAGTTTGGGCCTGGCAGAAGGTTTATTTTGCCAAGTTGGCATGGCAATGTGAACTGCACACACAGGCTCTGCAATTGCATGCCTGAGACATGTTTAGAAGGCTACTTAAATGGTGGAACAAGCAGTGCTGCAGACCTACTAGAAGCATTTAAGTAACAAGCCATGGGCACATGCAGTGTGCTTTCCTAGAGATTTATAAGAATAATTAAATATTGCAATTGGGTGTGAGCCATTATTTCTATGCTTGAAGGAGAGAGCAGGAGCACTTTTGTACTGATTAGCAGTGGTGAAGTGCTCAGAATCCTAAGGCCAGCAAAAACAAATGCAGCAAAAAGTAGAGGAGAAAGGCAAAAGGTTTGGGGGAGACCTTTCAAAAAGGACCATTTGTAACAGAGGGTCAGTTTTCCTTTCCTGACTCTGATCCAAAAAATATTCGGGAAAGAGCATAGGTTGTGTGCGGGTCAAAATGTAGTATTCCAAATCTAGTCCAACAAACACTCGGAAAGTGCATTCACTTAGAAGGGGGAATCACATTTACTATTGTAACTCCAGTTACAAACAAAATGAGAAAAGTGCATACATAGAGGGGTGAAGGTTAGATGTACTATTCAAACTCCAAGCTCATAAACATTAAGGAAAGTGCACACATCTGGGGTATCAGATTTACTATACAAACCCCAATTCCACTAGTATTTGGGAAATTACACACATTGGGGGGGTGTCAGAATTAGTATTCTAAATATAATATACCAAATATTGGCGAAAGTGCAAATATTGGGGGGGGGGTCACATTTAGTATCCTAACTCCAGTCCAACAAATATTGCAGAAAGTGTAAACTAGCAGTGGGTGAGCTGGAGGAGTCCTTAGCTGACTTCAGCCATGTGCCTTGCTCTGGTTCAGCAAGTGATCATTCTTCACGCTTAGGCCTAACATAAGTTGAACTTTGAATGGCTATCAGAGTTTCTTCTGATGCACACATGGGGCTATACTCTCGAAGAAAGGAATAGAAAGGTATGGGTAGTTGTTAAAATAATTTAAAATAAATATGCCCATCCTTTCATTCCCTGCTTTTCATTGCACAGCTCTACTAACAAGGAACCGACCTCTGACACCCGTGGTGCTCAGTGTTTGACTTGCCTTTTTTGCAGGGACATCACATAACTTTTTGCCTCCCTCTTGTATTTTTTCTGACCTGTTGTTGGTGGTTTTATGACTATAGGCACTTTATCACTACTGATCAGTACTGAAGTGCATGTGCTCTCTGTTGCTGGTGAGCTGCTGTATCAGGTGGGTGGCTGAAACGACTAACACTCTGCTGGGTGACCCTGTGTGCTGGCCTGCCTGTGCCCTGTCCTCTGCTTATTTCTGACCAGTGTGTGGGAAGCGCTTTGTTTTGGCAACAGCCCTGAGTGCTGTGTCCTGCTCCCGAGAAGTGCTCTCTGTAGAAGTAGTTGGTGAAGTGCAGCCCCTTTCTCTCGCCACCGGGGAGAAAACATGAGGAGCGCTGCATTACTTTCTTCCCCCCTAAAGTGCAGGGTTCTGCACACCAGAAGCGTGTAGTGGGTGCTTCCCAAATTGTCGTCAAGCCCGAATAGTGGGCTCCAACCCTAAGTGTGGCGGGCGCTGTAGTGTTGTGACGAGGAAGCTGCCGAAACCGACAAAGACTTCGCCCCGTAGCAACAACAGTGATGGAAGTCAGACAGAGGAAGCCCGGTCATGGGTGGGGCTCCCGTGAGGAAGTGGAGGGCCCAGTGTGTTGCCTGAGCCTGGGTGTGGGCGGGGCAGTCATCAAGATCGAGCCAGACCCTCGCGGGCTCTTTGTGCTTCCATTGAGGGGTCTTCCCCACTAAGCGAGCAGAGGAGCTTGGGGAGAGACATTGATGGGGGCCCCCGACTAGAACCGCATGACATTTCCTGGTATTGGCGGGGATGTAGTGCTTTATTGTGGGCAGCCGCTGTGTTACTTGCAGCATCTGGGGCGTTAATTGTTTAGGAACAAAGACCAAGTTAGTTGCACCCCTGCCCCCTTGCTTGTGGTGTTGTGCTCCGGAACGGGGTGAGATTTTGATGGAGGCCCCCGGGGAGTTGCCACGTTTTCTGGTGTAGGCAGGCAAGTGGTGCAGAAGCTTATTAAAAGGACACCAGGTGCCCTAAATGAGAGCCAGGTGTCACACTGATTGTGGTGCTCATGCCACAGTGTGTGGGCACCTTATAAGTGGTTATTGTGGTACACGGTTGCCATGGTTTATGCCTAATGCTTTTTCCTAAATGTGTGCACAGCTTCAAGTGTTTTGTTGTGCACTACTGATGCTGTTGCTGGATATCACTAGGGTGCACTGTGGATAATGATGTTCTGCATAAATATGCTATGGTCAGTGTAATGTTACCATGAGTTACTGGTTGCCCTAAAAGTGAATAGTATGACAATGGCCTGATTGGCCAAGTGTTATATGTTGTGCAACTGCATGCTGCTGACATCTTCAAGATGGCCCCAAAGAAAGGTACCAGGTCAAGTACCAAGAAAGTTGCTGATATGAAGAAGGCACTGCCACTTACCAAGACTGGTATGTTGCCCAGGATCCTTTTTAGGAAAACAAAAATTTTGCCTGCAACAGCGGAGTCCTTGGAGCAAGCTGGGAGCAGCACGCCTGCATCAGTGGGCCCACCCCACCAACCTATGCCTAAGCCCATGCCTGTTGCAGAGGCAGCCAGTCTAATCACGAGTCTAACGCCAACGAGCAGTGATGTTGAAATTGACTTATCGCAAAGTAGAACCCAATCAATGCAGGAAACCCAGGTAAGTGGGCAACACCATCCGCAACCACCTCTCCCTGAAGTAGTTGTTCCTCCCGAAGTAGGGGCAGTTCAGGAAATTGAGCTTCAGGCAGAGGAAGTAGAAGAGTAAGCCATTCTTTCAGAAGATCCATTGTCTTCCAGATTCCCGGCAAGGGAAAGTAGAGTTAGCCAATCAACTTCTTCTGCAAGCCCCCTTTCTGATGATCTAGACACCCTCTTGAAAGCCACCGCAATCTGAGAGTGAGATATGCCATGAGACAAAGCTAGGGAAAATGAAGGTTTCAGAAAGCCTTAGAGTTATGGAGGTAGATGTAGAAGAGGAGGATGATTGTGATGAGTCAGTCATCATGGCCATGGCCATTAGTCCCGCCCCAGTGGAGACTGACATTACCCCATCCCAAATTGCTGTGAGGGATGTGGCACAGACACCACCAACACAGATGATACCACCAACACTACCTTCAGCTTCCATATTTTGCCGGCAGCGATCTACATCCACCACCACCACCCCAGTAGAAGTAGGTACTGCAGAGAGTCAAACTTCTCACCCACCTACTACCCGTTTATCCGGCATTGAAAGTGGCACCAGCAGCGCCAGAAAGTTGACCTCCCAAGTTTGGGACTTCTTTTAGGTTAGCAGGAAGGTGGTGAATATTGCAATATGCTCCATTTTTTACAAGGTGTTAGTCGGGGTATGTATAGTACAAACTATGGTACTGGAGGTCAAACAACCCATCTGAAAAAAACACTTGATCCAGTGGGAGGTGCACCTTAGCAGCCAAACAACTCACCCATTGTTGTTGGTGGGAATGAAGAAGGAAAAGATCCGATAACAGTGGGAGGTGAACAAGTGAAGTAGTGAAGTAGTGTGGCTCACTGGTTAGAGGTGGCAGACCTGAGAGCAGAGGACGGCCTGGGACCAGGGTTCAATTCCCGGCGCGGCAGGTTTCTGGACCAGGGTCAGCGGACTCGATAATTCTCTCGCCTCGGTGCCCACTCTGATCAGCGATCACACTCGGCAACTCTGGGCATTAGCTTGCCTCATCTTCACTAACGGCCCCACCAGACCGCCGGGGATGCCTGGTCTCACCCTGGAGATACTCATTAAGGGACCATCTCTCAGGAAAGCCAGGAAGGGTTTTGCAGCGGTCGAAGCGCCTTGGGACCCTACGGGTAAGTAGTGCGCTATATAAATGCCAATACATTTACATTTACATTTACAACAAGAGGGAGACATTTTCTCTGGTACACAAAGTAGCCCTGTCCCCAGCAGTGCAGTGGCACCGCCCACATCCTCATCAGCAACATCGTAGTGGCACAAGACTAAGCATCAGGCTGAGACACCAAGGGGTCCCAGGCAAGAGAGTACTGCAACCAAAAAACATGCATTGAGCCTAACAACATCTGGGTTCAAGATGTCCCTTGCATCTGTGGCAGCAGAAAAGAAAGAAATACAGGCTACCATTTTCAGCATGTTTAGGTCGGAGTGTTGTATGGCTTATAGGTCCATTGCCGACATTTGCTAAGTTAGCATGAGCTTTGCTAGCAGCAGAGTACAAAGTTCCCCAGGGGGCGTTTCACAGTGTGGAGCGAGGAGTTGGTATTATAAATACCGTGGCTGCAAAGAAGGGTTCCCTAGTCGGAACTTAGAGAGCCTCACACACCCAAGGTAATAAGCGTGAAACACACCCTTACTCGAGGGTGTCCGGTGTCATCATCGGCTCCCTGCCCCTCGTCAGACCGGCGTTGCAATGTCCGACGGAGTCCCCCAAGGGTACTCTTTTGACGGGGTTCTTTTAGTTCCTTGCCGATGGTGGATGTGGGTGAGGATGAGGAAGGTGTAGTCAGTGCAATGGTGAGTGAAGGTGATAAAAAAGGTAATCAGTCCACTAGCAACTTTAATAACGTGGCTGATTCCTTAGTTAAAAGGGGTGGGAGGGGAGTTTAGAGACCGTAAAAGTGTACAGAACAATAACTCTACCCCCTAGTGTGGTCAACATGTTTCTCGCAGTGAGGCGATTCGTCAGGACCTAAAAATAAAGTACTACACAAAGAAAAAGGTGGGCTCAATGCTTAATCTATATGAAGAAAGCAAATACAACCTCGCTGGGTCGGAGGACAAGAGGGCCAAGGGGTCCTGCTCTATTTAGGCGACCCTAAGGGGATTAAGACTAGGCCCCGCAGCATGCTCCCGTGAGGCCAGCGTAATAAGGTTCAGTACACCTTGGTATAGACACTGGAACGGCGGAACACCTACCCCTCACGCTCACGGCACCTGGTCAGGGTGCATGAGCTTTGCTGCCATGAGAACTGTCTATCTTGCATGTTCTCTGCTGTGCTCTGAGGTTTAGTCGTATAGACAACAACTGGTCCTCGACATAATTTTGCCAATAAGAATAATCATAACCTTCGATCAAGTTAATTGACTCCACATCCAGACTAAATCTGTAGTCTTAATGGCATAGAGGATACTAGCCCACACCCTCAGAAAAAATAATATTACAGTAAGTGCCAAAGAACCAATGAAACCAAAGAAAGTCCAATTGGGACGATTAATTTAATATACCATATAGCAATGTTTGAAAATCAATGTATCTATGTACATGTATTTACACAAATCATACAGCGAAGAAACAGGTCCGTTTCAACCAGGAAGCTCACGGGGAGATCAGGACGAGACGACAGCATTACCAGTGGTGAATGTTGCCGCTGAGAGCCCAATAATAAATCTGTCATCATATATTCTGAAACCAGCTGAGTTGAATATACTGGAGAAGGGTCTCTCGTTTGTCCCCACTAATCTACCCAATACATTTGGTCTGAAAACGGAGTTGCACCAATTTTTCCGCAAAGTCAGATTGAAGCACTACTTTAACAAAGTCCCCTCTCAACCTACCTTTACCAGCACGGGCTTGCGACCACCATCAACTTTCACCCCAACATCTCAAATGGTATCAGCTGAGGTCGTCAAGCAATGGGGCATGACTATGGTCTCATATGCTGACGACACTCGGCTAGCGGTTACGATCAGCGGGGATGCGGACCGGGATGCCCCCAGGTTTCAGAGTGGACTTAGGGCGGTGGCGAGCTGGATGAAGAACAACTGTCTCCAGCTCAACGCTAAGAAAACAGAGATCATGATCGTCGGCAAGAGATCGGAGCTATGGGGGGACAGGTGGTGGCCTACGGAGCTGGGGCCGGCCCCCCTTCCGGTCACGGAATTAAAGAACTTAGGAGTATGGATGGATCCCTCCCTCAGCTATGTAGGCCACACGAAGAAAACCGCGGCCTGTTGCTTTGGTATCTTACGGTCGCTTCGCCCTGTTCTGAAGTTTTTTGACCATCGCACCAGGCAGCTGATAGTCCAGGCTACAGTGTTATCTCGCCTGGACTACGCCAGCTCTCTTCTTGTAGGGTCCAATGTGGCTGAGGTTACCCGCCTCCAACGCGTCCAGAACGCTGCGGCGAGAGCTATTGTTGGCCTACCCCGTACTTTTTCTGTCTCCAGCACATTGAGATCACTGCACTGGTTGCCTATCAGGGCCAGAATTCAGTTTAAAGTGCTGTGTGTGGCATTCAAGATTTTGAGGGGGGTAGGTCCCCCAATTCTTGCGGACCTTCTGTCTTGGTATGTGCCTGCTCGGCCCCTGAGATCCTTGGGCCATGCACTTACTGTGATTCCCCGATACAGACTGTGTCGGGTCGGTTGCCGTTCTTTCCGGGTCAGAGCAGCCGAGCTCTGGAACTCCCTTCCTGTAGAGATGCGGCTGTTAGACGATCTTTTAGTCTTTCGCAAAGTCTTAAAAACTTTTTTGTTTTAATAAATCACTTTCCTCCTTTCTGTTATGTTTCCTGTGGTGTTGCATTTTTATCTGCCATGCGCCAGGACGCCCCTTAGCTGGGGCAGCAGTGCGCATTACAAATGTATGTAACATAACATAACATAACATCACATAAAATCCTAGCCTTTGAACAGGTGGTGATGCGGGACGTAAACCTAGTACTCAAAGAAAAAAAGTACATCAAATACAATATCAGTAAACAAGAACGTCAGGCCCTTGATTCCCTCAAACAGAATACAGACATTGTCATAAAACCTGCGGACAAGGGTGGTGCCATCGTTGTCCAAGGGAGAGAGGAGTATAAAACAGAGATCCTTTCACAACTAGGAGTGGTTGGGAATTACAAAAAATTAAAATCGGATCCAACAAAAGAGATAGCATCTAATATTAAATCAATCACAGACAAAGGACTTAAAGAAGGCTATCTATCCAAACAAGAATACAATTTCCTGGCAAAATTATGTCGAGGACCAGTTGTTGTCTATACTGCTGAATACCCAGGTCCTTGGACTACATTGGGTCAACCCCTGTTCTATAACAGTTTCCTTGTGCAGGAATTCCTGCGAGGGTGTCGTCTTTTATGTGTAAGAAATTGTTGTGATTTATAAGGAATTTTTTCTTCTTTGTGTGTGTTTGAAACAAATACTGTTGAGAAATAACGAATTACTGATTACATGGCAGAAAAAGATACTCTATCATATAGCGAGGAGTACATTAATAAATTGATAGAGACCCAGGGGGGTGGCAGCTTCTTGGGTAGGAACACCAATCCAATTGATCTAACTCTCAATGACAAAATTAATAAACTAGAGAGACTGGAAAAGAAATTAATCCGCACTAGATTACATGGCCATACACTAACACAATACCTCCAAGCGAATGTAATTCCCATTGGGTTACAGGTACGAAACGAACCGGCTATCTTTATTGATAACCCAAACTTTAAAGGCAAGTTTAGCTTCATCAGCAATAACTGTTCCAGGCACTGGATGGTGCTTGGGGTGGAGACAGCACTAGAGGAGGTTGAACGTCTGATGAAAGAACTATCAGAACTAAAAAAAGAGATAATAGATGACAAGGCTTTAAGCAATGCTAAAGAAGCTCTTGAACGCCTAGAAAAAACTATAAAAGAATTTGATGTGTTTACACAATCGACTAAATTGGATAAATTGGCGAAGGACTTGAAGTTCTATGATAAAAAAGCAGTTTATCCGTATCTAGCTGAAGGGTACTACAAACAAGACAACCAAGGGAGGTTCGTTACCAGAGGACGAGGTGGTTTTAGGAAGTACAATACCTTTTCAGACTCCTCTGCCACCAGTAACTCTGACAACGAACAGGAAAGACCGAGCACTAGCCATCAGTACTCTGAACATCAAAATACTTTTTTGGAGGAGGAACAATGGGCAGGCTTTCAGAACAGGGGCCGCCCCTGGGGGAGACCCAGGGGACGGGGCCAGTCCAATTGGAACACAGGCAGGGGAGCAGCTGCGAAGAAACAGGTCCGTTTCAACCAGGAAGCTCACGGGGAGATCAGGACGAGACAACAGCATTACCAGTGGTGAATGTTGCCGCTGAGAGCCCAATAATAAATCTGTCATCATATATTCTGAAACCAGCTGAGTTGAATATACTGGAGAAGGGTCTCTCGTTTGTCCCCACTAATCTACCCAATACATTTGGTCTGAAAACGGAGTTGCACCAATTTTTCCGCAAAGTCAGATTGAAGCACTACTTTAACAAAGTCCCCTCTCAACCTACCTTTACCAGCACGGGCTTACGACCACCATCAACTTTCACCCCAACATCTCAAATGGTATCACATAAAATCCTAGCCTTTGAACAGGTGGTGATGCGGGACGTAAACCTAGTACTCAAAGAAAAAAAGTACATCAAATACACTATCAGTAAACAAGAACGTCAGGCCCTTGATTCCCTCAAACAGAATACAGACATTGTCATAAAACCTGCGGACAAGTGTGGTGCCATCGTTGTCCAAGGGAGAGAGGAGTATAAAACAGAGATCCTTTCACAACTAGGAGTGGTTGTGAATTACAAAAAATTAAAATCGGATCCAACAAAAGAGATAGCATCTAATATTAAATCAATCACAGACAAAGGACTTAAAGAAGGCTATCTATCCAAACAAGAATACAATTTCCTGAACAGCACACACCCTAGACTCCCTATGATTTACACGCTCCCGAAGGTGCATAAGAGGCTAAATAACCCCCCAGGCAGACCCATAGTGTCTGGTTGTGGGTCTATTTTAGAACCCCTGTGCAAATTTATTGATATTTTCTTAAAACCAGCGGCTGAGGGTACAATGTCCTATGTGAGAGACACCATGCAAGCGATACAATTAGTGGATGGCTTTATTTTCAATCAAGACATAAACTTCCTGGCCACTATGGATGTTACATCACTTTACACGAACATACCGCAGTCAGCAGCTATTGAGGTGATTAGAGAGGTTTTGGAAGAACGCCCCAGACCATGTCAGGTACCGACTCAATTCATTTTAGATCTACTTGAGATTGCTATGCGAAAGAATTTCTTTTATTTTGAGGGAGATTACTATGTGCAGACACGCGGAGTAGCCATGGGGGCAAGTTTTGCGCCGGACCTGGCTATACTCTTCATGGACGCATATGAAAGGGAATTCGTGTATAGTGACACAAATCCATACTTCACAAACATCAGGACATGGCGTCGATATATCGATGATGTCCTGATGGTTTGGGAAGGCGATGAAAAAACCTTGATGGAATTCCACGAATGGTTAAACCTACGCTCCAAGGACATACAGTTTACCTTGGAATTTAGCAAAAAGAAAATCAATTTTCTCGATATTAGTATAGTGGAGGATGAGGGATTGCTACATACTACCCTCTATAGAAAATCTAGTGAGAGGAATACCCTGCTCCGGTACAATAGCCATCATCCGCGCAATCTCAGGGACAATCTACCGTATGGTCAATTCCTGAGATTGCGCCGGAATTGCACCCATAAGGAAGATTTTTTCAATGAATCCATGTCACTAATGGAGCGCCTGGTGGAGAGAGGCTATCCACAACGACTGTTAAAAAAGGCAAGAAAAAAGGCCTGGTTCTGACACAGAGAATTCCTGTTGGAACCAAAAAATAAAACCAATAACAGTGATGAAAGGATAACATGTGTCACCACATTCAATACAAAAAGCACTGAAATTAAGAAGATTATAAATACACATTGGCACCTGGTGGCTGACGACGTGGGGATCACGACCCCACCAATGTTTGCCTTCAAGAAGGGAAGAAGTGTGAGGGACTATGTAGTCCAATCATTGTTACCCAATATATCCAGGGATGCCCAGTCCACGTTATGGAACACACCACCGGTATTAGGCCACCACAAATGTGGATCGTGCAAAGCATGTCAACTAACAGAGGAACTACAATCGTGCACTCACAATAACTACACACATGTAATGAAACAACATACCAACTGTAATTCAACTGGAGTTATATATGTGATTGCATGCCCCTGTGACTTTTGGTATATAGGTCAAACTATCCAAAAAGTTAAAACCAGAATCCTACAGCACTGCAGCAGGATCCGCTGTAGAGTCCAAGGAGCCCCGCTGGTTGAACATTTTACAAAATTTGATCACTCACCTCAAAGTTTTAAATGGTGGGTACTAGAGAAGGTCACTGTTAATGTGAGAGGAGGCAATTTTTCAAACTGTCTAAATGTTCGGGAGTGTAAATGGATGCACACTTTTGATACTGTGAACAAGGGCCTCAATGAATATGAGGAAATAACAAGACAGATGGCGACACTCTATAATGGTTGAAGTCTCTTTGTTAATGGTGAGACTTGCCTTGCTGTAATCACTAACCAAGAGTTGCACCCAGGAATCCTTCTATTGTGTAATGTACATATTGTAAATGCTCTACAATACACGCACTATGTATCTGTGATAATTGTTCATATATGTCAACAGTTTGAATATTTGCATGTTTATTTGTGATATTGGACCGGTTTTGTTTGATGTATATGAGTCACATTACTCTGTCCTTTATTTAATCTAACTAAACACCAACATGTGGACGTGCAGGGTGTACCACAGGCGACAATCTCCCAGTCATACGTATGAGTATACACTAGCCATACGCTCCAATGAGACATCCTGTTTCTCTTATAGAAACAATCGTACTAAATTAATGAGTACATTCAGGATTATTTTATTGGTAATTGTGTATATCTGGAGGTATTTACGTAATCAAAAGAATCCCCCACTGGGTATGCCGACTCTTCTGTGATTAGAGCGAAATACCTCCTCACTGTATTCACACCCCGAGAATGGCCGATCTCCTAGCAACCATTTGGACGCCATGACGTAGGCGCGTTGGTTGCTTGGTTACGAATACCAGCACGTCGAGTGCGATCCGGCTTCCGCATTCCAAAACGCGAATTCGTGCGGTAAGCTGTGCGCCACTAATCGGAGCTACTGAGAGAAGGGAGACACAATACCTCTCGCCAATATAGAAAACACGGGGTATGTAAAACGCAGCAACCGTGTACTTTAGCTGAGGACTCCAAGCTGTTTTTGCTCTAAGTAACTCTGGCAACGCCCTAACGAAGACGTATTTTGTCTTCTCTTTTACAGCACTGGGTGTCTGTATCGCTTGAGATATAACAATACCGGTGAATGAACGCATTAACTATCGGTGTCAGATTGGCTTGATATATAGTTTTCAATAACAGCGGTGAACCAGCGCTGTAGGTAAGTGATCACTGTGAGCCCATTGGTTAACAGCCTTTATGCAATTTTTGGATAGGGTATAGACCTCTATGACGAGGACTCCAGGTGATATATACAAGTAATTTTAGATTTTAATTGTATTCCTATAAACTGACTGAGATATTGAATTATCAGAAAATTGGCAATCACTAGATGGACCTTGCCAACTTCCGCAAATATAAGCAACTCCCATTGTTTTGGAGTCAAAAAAAAGGAAGAATAGCTGTGTAGCACTAATGGCTACCTCTTTTCTTCTTTTTGTTCTTACAGTATAACTTTGGATACTTTCACATTGTGGGTGCGGACTAATCGACGCACTTTGTCTTGACAAGGCACTACGGAAGGGTGAGTGCTTTTTCAGAAAGGCCATTAGTGGACTCATTTGATATGATAGAGTGATGCTTAGCCCCACTATTCATTTATCATTACACTTGCCCAATGAATGTTTTTAATTGACGTGCACTCTGAGAGAGACATTCCCCTATTACTCCGTCCTGATGAAGACCCGTTATTGAGGACTTGAACCACCCGCTACATGGTTGGGTCGAAACGTCGACGACATTCCTCCTTGGGAGCCTGTACCTACTAATCCCTGTCCCTTGTCCACCCCCTACCCCCTCTCTTCATTGCCAATGGTGCAATTGAAGGACTAAGGAATTGTATATAGCATTTAGCTAGTAAAAAAGAAGTATTTTTTACAAGCATTACCTAGGACAGGCTCATTATTCCTTTGTATATAAATCATCCACACTGTTTTCTGATCTTCTTGATCATTCACTTGAGCACTTACTTTATCTTTCTCTGTGCACGTTCTCCCTTTTTAAAAAAAAGTGTATTTCGCTGTATGATTTGTGTAAATACATGTACATAGATACATTGATTTTCAAACATTGCTATATGGTATATTAAATTAATCGTCCCAATTGGACTTTCTTTGGTTTCATTGGTTCTTTGGCACTAACTGTAATATTATTTTTTCTGAGGGTGTGGGCTAGTATCCTCTATGCCATTAAGACTACAGATTTAGTCTGGATGTGGAGTCAATTAACTTGATCGAAGGTTATGATTATTCTTATTGGCAAAATTATGTCGAGGACCAGTTGTTGTCTATACTGCTGAATACCCAGGTCCTTGGACTACATTGGGTCAACCCCTGTTCTATAACTGAGGTTTAGTCTGCACACGATGGTCAAGGTTAAACAGCAATGCCCCTTGTTATTCCCTTCTGGACAGTCCCTCGCACCTACACATAACATGCTACACACAGCTGCCCTATTGGAAATTGTGTACTTTAATATTGCAAGCACAACAAGTATTGAAGCACTTGGAGAGACACCTTTCCTAAGAGAAGAGCTGTGCTTGTCCTGGGATGTGAACATTGCATCTGTGCCTTGAGGTTTGGGGTTCTGCTGACAAAGCCCAGAGGCCTTCTTTTTTATAATAAACTATCTCTTACAACTGGGAGGGTGGTTAGGTCATTCAGTCCTTTTCCTCTGTTTTTTATAACATGACATCCCGTTTGTATTCTATGTTATTGTAACAATGCTGAATAACCTGTGTTTATGCATTTTTCTGCTAGTATTGGCTTGTCTACTGCACCATAGAGCGTGTTAGTTTAAATAAACATTTTAAACTATAACGTGTCTCAGCTTGCTCGCATTGTGGACAAGTATGAGTGAGTGAGCGAAAGAGTGTCTGGTTCCCGTGATTCCCAAGATAGAGTGACATGTCCTGGGTTGTCTGATCACTAGTAGCTTCGCTGTGGACAGAGAATGCATGAGACACTATAGCTAGTCAATTTGGGATTTTGGGTACTAATGTGATAGGTTTGTACACCCCTATTCACTGAGGTACTGTTTTCCAGTGCAAAGTTCTGTATATGTGCAGAATCCCCGCAACATGGCACAGCCAATGTTTGGTCTGGTTCTTATCTGTGAGATGCTTGAGTAGTGCTTGTGCGCAATACCTTCACTTCTGCCTCCAGAGGCGGCTGTGATGGTGTAACACTCTATATTGACATTTTGATAAGTTCTTTCAAGCTTGAAGTTTAAATAAAAGGTTTTTCTCTCTCTAATTAACCCTTGTTGTGCTGCTGACCTTTACATTATTCTGTTTTCTTTTCGGATGGTGCATAATATTGCTGTTCATAATCGCGCTCCGCTCAGGGATTAGTTGCAAGGTTATGGTGTCCATGATGCTGGTGTGGATCTGATTTATGTGGTGGAGGCAGATTCTGTGTACCTGTTCGAGGTCTTTTACTCTTGGGTCACCTTTCTGGCGGTGGACGGGGGAGACAATCTGTTTCATGAATATACCGCTGCAGCTGTTTCCGATTATTTATCGACCCCATCGGACCTTTATGTTCCGCTAACAGCTTGGCAACACTGAATTTGGTTTAATGGCACCCTTCTTTACAGATTCATGCCGGTCCGCTTAGGGCATTTCTTAATTGAAGGGGCCACATGGCCGGTGTTGGCAGGGTATGCACCTCGCCTGCGTGGGTTAATGGCAGCAAAACTGCGAAAGCTACGCATGTTGCACACTCCTCTGATTCACGTACATAGAGCTGTTATACAGTTTGTGTCACATACTTTCCAGGTGGCTCCACCTGGAGGTGTTGAGCAACCTACAGGGGCTGGTGGGGTAACTATCAGTCCAGTTATGGTTAATTCGGTAATGGGCATGTGTCCGACAAATAAGGATGAATTACCTTATTGGCTTGCAGAGAAATTTGGACAGCTTGAAGCTGTTTTTCCTAATACCTGTCCTGTAGAAAAACACAACATTTTGACTATTAGTTTGACTAAAGACTTGATTCCATAGTTAGCTGATTCTAACACCCGGGGCATGGTGTTTGCAGCTGTGTTTGCAAAGTGTTTCGGCAGTCTCTCTAAGACAGTCCTCCCCCCCGTGATTAAGCATGATCAAGATGAGCATGGCGCTGAAGCGGCTATGGAATTGGGGCTTCGTCTGTTGGGAGTGTTTGATGTGGTGGCTGATATGATGCTTGCCAATGTCAAGGGCGATGCACTAAGCTTTCAAGTCGCTAATGGCTTGGCAACAGTCCCTGAAGTGGACAAACCACGCTAATTACCAAAAATGATTGCAAAGGCTTATAAAACCGTTGGCCGCAATAGTTTGGGGAATAAACCTTTTACTCAAACACAAACTCAGGCGCAAACACTGCCGAAAGTTCCATCTGACACAGATGGAAGCCCAGTCTTTTCAAAAAAGAACTGGAGAAACAAAAAAAGGAGGCAAAAACAACAACAACATAAACAAGGGTCGCGTGCTGGTTCACCGACACATGATTCTTCTGAGCATACTTATGACTTGCACGACAGCTCGAAAATTAAGACTCCTGATAGATTTCAGGTCCCTGATCAGCTTTCTCCTCGTTCTTCACAGGACTCATCTGGCTGGAAGTGATCAGTTTTGTCAGTTTGATGGCAAGGAGAAGCAGGAAGAGCAACAACGCTTCCGCGCCCCTTTTTCAGAAGAACAAAGTTGTTGCTTTGACAGCGAGATATAACTCAGACAGTGAGAACACTACTGCTGGACTGGACTTGGGCGGTAACCCTGCTAGACACTGCAGTGGAAGTTACAATATTGCGGGAGGCACTGCGTCCTTGTCTGGAGGCGACAGCAAGTGATGCTTTAATTACTGTGGAGACAGCTGACACACGGGTTGCCCCCCCCCCCCCCCCGGATCGACTGTACAATATAGTTTTTCATATAGAGGGTCACATTGAGCATGTAATCACAGGGTTTTTTGGGAGAATCTAACTTCTTCCTATGACATTCTGCCAGCGGAGGTGGATTGCCCCCACCTTTTGTTCTAGCTGTGGCTCGCGGGGAGAACGTGATACTTCCGAGTTTTTCACTTTACTTCCCCAAAGAGCATGCAGAGGCTTTGGCAGCTGATGAAGCTTTGGCCCTGGCACCGTCTCAGTTCCGTAATCAAGTTAGCTGAGATAAAGATTCACCCCCACATGATATTCCATTGCGGTCTATGCCTCAACCACAGCCCCAATATCCCATGCGGTGGAAAGCCAGAGGTCCTGTTGCTGATATTCTCACCCAGTTGAGGTATCAAGGAGTGATTGAAACATGTGTGTTACCAATGAATAATCCGCTCTTTACTGTATAATACCCGATGGGTCATACCGCACAGTTTTTGATTACCGGCATTTGAACTCTCAGTGTCGGACCATTGCAGTACAGAATACCCATAGCTCTGCTTTAGTAGACAGCATAGTTCATAAAAACTATGAAACTAAACTTGATATTTCCAATGGTTGTTTAGCCACAACCTACCTCCTGAATGAAGTCAATGGACCGTGTTAACGACCGGTGGAAAACAGAAAAAATACTGGCGTTTGCCTATGGGGTATAAAATAGCCCTGGGGTTCACCAGCACATTCTGCTATTTTACTTTCTTTGCAATCTGATTTTCTTGAATCTAAATACTTGTTAACACGTGATAACCACACTAACCTGGTGATACGAATCATGCCAGGTGCAGTAGGTTTCACTTCCTTAACGTACAATGAAGGAGACACAGTACCTATCACATACAAATTACATTTGTACACTTTTGGCCGAAATTAGGTTTTCGACCGTTGAAAAAGTTTTGACAGCTGTGCAAATGGCGGTCTTAAAGGAACGCGCACTGGCACAGGAAAAACACATTTTGGTTACACCTTTTCTGCTTTAGAAACAGTGACAAAGGCTAGTGTGCCAAACTCAAAAGCTTTGCATCTCCCTTGGATACAATGGGCGACTTACTTGACGATCCCGAATATCACCTTTATCTTTGACCCCTCTCTTCAGACATAGGAGTTCTTGCAGTATGAACATGTTCATCCACCTCCCCTGTCTTTGCTTCCTTTGGAGGAGTACGAATGGATCATTTACACCGATCGCTCGCGGCAACCATCATTGCATTCTAAACATGCTTACTCAGGGGCTTGTGCCATTGCAGCAGGTACAATGGTGAATGTAGAGTTCAAATCTTCCATTGTGCATACTCAGGCACTGAAAAACTGTACTGCTCAATTGGCTGAGCTGCGTGCTCTGGTTCTTGCTCTCGGGTTTGCTGATCCAGATGTTGTGACTGTCTGCGACTCTTATTACTGTGTTCAGTCTTTCAATGACAACTTATTCTTTTGGTCTGAAAATGATTACTGAGATTCTAAAGGCAGCACAATTAAGCATAAAACGCTTTGGGTTCGAGTGGCAGATGTTTAACAGCATCAATCAACAAAAGGAGAGAAAGGGATTCGGGCACTCTCGGTCCCCAGTCAATAGCAAATAAACAAAGGAAGAGTGTCCGTCAGACAAGCGTTCAAAAAATGATTATAGCACGTGAGATAGAGGCCAGTTGTAAGTGGTCATATGGCAAGACCAATTTCAAGAAAAAATACAGTATTTTTTCAGGAAACCCTCACTCACCCTAGTGGTGACATGCTTCATCATCGGGTCCACCGGGAGAGATCGAATACCTCCCCAGTGTGCTGCGACGCCAGGCGACTGCGGAGCTGTTTTTTTGTGAGGGTAGGGGGTGAAAAAAGTGGTGAATTTAAAAATGTCCAGGGTTGTACCAAAAAATCATTTATTGGCTGGTCAACCTGACATAATAAAAACTATGTGTGGGGAAAACTAACCAAATAAAGTATACTGGTGTTTTCCTGTTTAAAGGAAGGTCAACATGTTTCTGCCCGTGGTATGTGTGAATTTACAGGGTTTTCTTCAGGACCAGTTAGTGAGTGTTACCTTGACAGGTTTGGGCGCGCTAAGGCCCACCCTGCCAAAGGTAGTGAAAGTAAAATAGCACTATGTGTAAAAACGGTGCATTAAAAAATACAAACTTGTCAGTCTGGGGTTTTTTTTACCTCTGTTACGAGGAACCAAGAAGTCTGTGGACAAAATGGTGAGACAAACAGACGAGTAAACAGACAAAGAAAAAAGAAATCAATTGATATTATTCATTTCTAATGACAATTGATGCAACTCGGTGGCGTGACACGTGCTGGCATACCTATCAAAGGCCGTGGCCGTGATGAATGGGATGCGGAGGAGAAGTTGTGCCACAAACCTGGGTGGTGGGCCTCAACTAGCGCTGAAAAGTGTGATCCAGCACGTGCTGTTGCATGATTAAAGGCAACAGACTGATAAAATGGAGACTTACAGTGTTAAGTCCAACCGTGCGGGAGGCCAAGAGTGGCCACCCGTTGTTACATAGCTACCTGTGGTCGGGAGACAAGGAGTTGGTCCCCGAAGTGGTGAGCGTGAAGGCAAAGATGCCGGGTAAATACCGGTAACTCTGCTGGCCGTGGCTTGTACCTTAGATCAAGCACACATATGCATGGGCGTGAAAAAGGAAGATTATCCTCACTTGTAAACAAAATGAACCATGCCCCATAGAACTCAGGACGGGGGTGGGAGCGAAATTGGCACACCCTGTTTGGGAAGGAAAAACACATACAGAGAGGATTTTAGAGATCTGGCAGAATCTCGTACACTAAACTTATCTTAGTGGAAGATGTCCGGAAAAAGTTCCTTACGCCCGCAACGCTCTGCACCCTCTCGGTACCTAGCTGTTCCCTCACTGGATCTCGTGGATCCAGAGTGAAGGGCGAGCCCGGTGTAATGAGGGAGGTGACAGGGTTTGGGCCAATGGGAGCCGCTATTCAAAATGAGGCTTGGAAGGCAAGTCTCGTAATCCCGCGATAGGTTTGGTCAAGACGGGGATTGGAATTGGGATGGAAACGAGGCTTGGGAAGCAAACATTGTGCGGCCTTGTGATAGGACATAGCAGGGATAGCATTATATGAAGCTATGGTTAGTGTTCAGAGGGTGATAGGTTTTAACGTTTCAGGATACTCGTCCATGGAATTTGGTCATTGAGGCCATGGATGTGGGTACTGAGTCTATACACCCAGCGCTGTTCTTTCTCAAACAGGGTGCTGTCTCTATTTCTTGGATTGTTGACCTGCTCAATGACTGTCCAGGTCATGTCATTTGGGGTGTGATGTGCCTGCAGATAATGTTCGCTGAGTTTGTTAAACAGCATCTGCCACTCCCACATGTTGTACATACTCATGGCCGCCAGCATGTGGGAGCACACGCTCTTGGGAAATGTTTGGCTGATGAAGCAGCCAAATCTTCAGTAGCCACGTGTTCCATAGCAGCCGTTACAAGATCCAAAACTAATATTGATAATGACATTTTGGCAGCAATAGCTGCTACTAAATAAGACCTCAATTATCCACAAGGTTTCCCTTCTAAATATTCTTATCAGTTAACTCCCGAACAAGTTCCTTTTGCTAGAATACCAGTCGTTGGAGATTGGCTGATTCGCAACGTGGACCGCAGACACACTTTAATCATAACCGCACAAGAAGGCATGGCTTCAGCCCATGCTGGCATGTCTGCGACTGTTTCTGTCTTGCAGCAATGTTATTGGTGGAGTTGCTTATATAAACAGACCCATAATTATGTACTTTGTTGTGACATCTTTCAGCAAATTAAGTCTTGTGCGGTAACACGTCCGCCACAAACACCGCTTTACATAGCCAATCGCCCTTTTGCTTGTGTGTATCTTGATCACTGCGGTCCCTTTTCTTCAGATACTGCATATAAATGTATTTCAGATGCAGTGGATTTTTACACTAGATTCCGCTGGGTATGGCCACAACACAGTGCTGATGCTCGAACTGTCATCAGGGATTTGCGTGTCTTTGTAGGGATTTTTGCCTGTGGCACCTTTCATTCAGACCAAGGTCCAGCGTTCATCTCTAAGGTGTACAGGGATGCAATGAGGTCTATGGGGGTGCTGGTGCAGTTTTCATCTCCATATAGGCCTGAGGTCAATTCAATTGTGGAGCGAATGAACCATGACTCAAAGCAATCATTGACAGTTAGAGTCTTAGGTACTGGCAGGAACTGGTTAGCCCATTTGTATGGTGTCCAACATGCACTTAATAATCTCCCTAGAAGAATTCTGTTGATAGTATTTTGACCACCCATTCATCTTTCGACATCATGAAGCGGGACCAGACTCTTGTTAACATTAAGGCGTTCCCAGTTTCAGATGGTATAGTTTGAGATAAAGTGTATTTCCAAGTTCATGATCCAACAGTGTCGTGGTTGGCCTCAGCAAGGCCTACCAGTGCTAGGGGTTTGCCCTTTTCTGCACAAGTCCTTAGACCAATAGGATAGAAGTTGGCACGGAAACTGGAATATAAAATACAACGTTTATTAACCTCATGAGGTGGAACTACATTCACACAACACCCTTCGGTAATGTATGAAGTAGCACACTAAACAGAAGGAGCATGGTCCTTTTATACCCACATATTGGTTCAAAAGAAGGCCATACAAGTACAAGAAGAAGGTTTTAGGTATACACAAGGTCATACATAAAATGTACAGTCAACAAGTGGGAGGAGCTAACAGTTGCTAATACTAGTAAACACATCCTGACAGTTACAAACTAAAGGCAGCTCCTGGACAGCTGCAAGCTCAAGTGAGCATGTGCAGAGTGGAAGAAGCTAAATATAGTTTGTTCCTAGGCAGAATACAAGAGCAAACAACAGTAAGGTAGGACAGAGCACATGGTGGGCATGTGGCAGCACAAGGCAGACAAGATGGCTGCCAAAAACAAGTTGGCTTCAGCTAAATGCTAACCCCGATTGCTGCCAAATTACAACAGACTACCCGTTTAGCATTAGCTGAAGATATTCATTCATCTAGGGTAATCTAAATATGCATCCTGTATATTAATTTGCATATTATCAGTAATTTCTTTACTCAGCATTTGTTGGGCTTTTATCTCTGCAACATTTCTCTTAGCAGGGGTACAAGCAGTAATGCACATAGAGCAGAGCATGGGACCACATTGTAAACATACACAACATGTAAATAGTATCACCAGTATTATACATAGGATAGTCAGTAACTTCCAGCCCCAATCGACAAAGAGTGTCTAAAACCTGCTCTGAAAAGTCTATGTACCGTTCTGTGGGTTAATTTCTGCAGCAATTTCATCCAGTTTTGATATTGCATTGTATACTGAAGGTAAGTGATCCGGAATGTAAACACAACAGCTGCTGCCGATGATGCGACATTCACCACCTCGATCAGCTAGAACCACATCAAGAAGCATACGATTTTGGAGTGCTACAATTCTTGCAACTTGCAGTTCTTCTGTAATGTTCCCAATTGCCATAGCTGTCTGATTGGTAACAGCTTCCACAACACGAGTCAATCGCCTCATCTTTCTACTGTTCAATGCAGCACCCACAAAGAAAAACAAGCCCAAATTAAAGTCAATATATTGTTGCAAAGTGGTGTCAGTCTGATCAACCTCATCTGTACTTATTGTTCTTTTGTATTGGTTCTTAGAAATATAATTGTACAGTTTGAAATCACATTGATATGATGGGGGGCCCGGAACACAGGTGGTAATAGAAACATACTCCGGACCATCCAATTGGGAGTTGATAATATCTCTTATTGCCACATACAACATATGTATTATGCGACGATGTAAAACTACTATTATTAGCACTTTCAATAGTTAATGTCACAGTACACTCACTCCTTCCGACTGGAATTTTTCCAGTAATTTCTATACATAAATCTGCTTTAGCTCTGGTCACAGAAATTACAAATGGTCCAGTGTTCTTTATAGTTCTTGTGTTCGTGGAAACATATGGTATAGAACTATTGTCCGGTTGATTCTCTTCCCATTCCCATTTAGTTCCTTTAGCTTGAGGGTAACCATCTTCATCAGGGTAACAAACTTTATTAAGATGATATTTAATACTTCCAACTGTCGCTTTCTTTGAAGCAATCAGAAGCGCAAACCAAGCTTGACGAAAACCATTGTGTGAAAAAAGAAGAGGAATACAAGGTGTTCCCCCTTTCTTTTGGTGAGCAGGTATCATCCCACACACCCAGCAGTCGGTGGTATTTGTGGCATTATGCGTATGATGCAACATCTGAATAAATGTATTGTTCTGGTAGGATTCTCGGTGCTTCTGCTCATGTTAGGGAAGCGTAAAGTAATGATGCTCAACTGGTGCAGGAGTAGTGGCAATCAGCAATTGTCGAGCAGGAGCCACTTTATCTACAAACCAAGTTATTGCTGCTATAGCCACCATAGCAACAACAAATCCTACAGCACAAAAGATCTTCTTACTACAGATGTTAGCAACAGTTGATCTCTCTGCAGACATAATCACTTTGTTGTTTAAAACAATTGTTGGAGCTCTTTTCCCTGGGCAGCCATTGATTTCTTCACCGAGGGTCAAGACGAGTGTCACTGCGCAGGACTGATCCACCCCCCTTGCCACATCAGCACTTCGTTTCACCAACCCAGGGCAGTTGCTCAACCAGTCTTTTTCAGCAAAGCATGTTCTTTCCTCGGCCTCAGTTGGTATCGCGATAGTCCAGGGATTGTGTGGTCCGGGACAACTCCCTCAGATTCGTCAGGTGAGATAGCGTGGCCCTTCTCCATTTCCAGAATCTCTCGATGGTCGGTCAGCACAGCAGGTTCCACCAAGGCGGGCAACACTTGCTTACTGTGATTGCTATGGAACCAATTCTTCCTGTTCGTCACTCGAACTGCTGTCCTTTTCACTAGGAGCACCTGCTCCGGTCCTCGCCACCTCGGCTCCAAGCTGTTCGACCTCTCAAAGACCTTGACCATTACGTGGTCTCCGGGCCAGAGTTCGTGGGCCTCACCTGTAGATCTGTCAGGAAGAACTTCTCGAACCTGTTGATGAATAGAGATCAAACTGTCAGTTAACTGTGCTAAATAGTCATTCATCGGAACAGATGGTACATCATGTACGGGGCATGGCTTTGGAACTCCCCAACTGTTCATCGGTCTCCCAAATACCACTTCATATACTGTAAGCCCAGATCGTGAATGTGGCACCGATCTTATAGACAACAATGCCAAGGGTAGTGCATCTGGCCATTTCAGAGACGTGGAAGCAAGTATTTTTGCTAACTTCACTTTCAACATAGTGTAATACCTCTCCACTAATCCTGCTGAATGTTGGTGGAAAACTGCATGGAATTTCTGTTTGATCCCTAATCCTTCA
This sequence comes from Lissotriton vulgaris, assembly GCF_964263255.1. Lineage (NCBI taxonomy): Eukaryota > Metazoa > Chordata > Amphibia > Caudata > Salamandridae > Lissotriton > Lissotriton vulgaris. Next base: position 521,898,112 of record NC_141696.1, read on the forward strand.
AGGACATATTCAACAACTTGCCCAATAAAATGAGGTCCGTTGTCACTCCATAAAAGTTTGCAAACACCATATCTAGGGAAAAACTCGTTTAAAAGCACCTTTGCTGTAGTAAGAGCTGTATTATCCTTTGTAGGGTACACCTCTATCCATTTACTGAAGGCACATGCCACCAATAGAACATAATTCAAGTTATTGCAACGTTGAAGTTGGATGTAATCCATTTGCAAAACTTCAAAAGGTGTAGTTGGTGAAGCAAACCCTCCTGTAGGAGTTTGTGTTCCTTTTCCAGGATTATACTGCTAACAGATCAAACAGGATTGTACTATTCTTTTAGTTGTACCGGCAATCTCTGGAAGCTCCCAAACTTGTTTGAGCAATTTCGTTATCGCAAGAGCTCCAACATGTGCTGGCCCATTTGCCATTTGAACCATAGGCTGTAAATAAGCAACAGGCAATTTCCACTTATCCATCTCTTTGTTGCACCAACAGCCCTCATCGTCTAAAATTCCTTCTTTAGACCATTGTTCAAGTTCATCCACAGAGGTAGATCTCTGTATATCTAATACTTCTTCTCTAGCAACATGCCAACGCACAGCTTGTGATTTCACTACGTACATGGATGTAGTACTTCGTTGTATTGCAGTCTCACGAGCTACGAGATCTGCAAAAGCGATGCCTTGTCCTATCTTATCAATCACTTTCTTGTGCGCGCTACACTTAACAATAGCTATTTTCTTCTGATATGTCAGTGCAGTCAAAAGGTTATGCACCAATTCTCTGTGCATTATTTGCATCCCGTGGGATGTGAGAAAGCCTCTTTCCTTCCAGAGTAGGCCAAAATCATGGGCCACTCCAAAAGCATAGCGGCTATCCGTATAGATGTTCACACACAAATCAGTACTAAGTTCACACGCTCATGTCAAAGCTATCAACTCAGCTGCTTGAGCCGGCTTTTGTGGTATACAAGCTGTCTCCACTACTGTCTCAAGTATGGTAATTGCATATGCAGCTGAAGTCGTGAATTCCATTTACATACAAACCCGAATCTGAGGATGGTGGCTATCCACCTTCAAAGGGGAACTGGCATTAGTCTGGAAGGAAAATCCACAGAAACAGCAGGAAGGGGTGTGGGGATTGGAGGTAAATTGGGACAGACCACCAGCACTATTATGTCTATCTATGTTCCTAACGACAATGAAGAAGTATTTTTCGCTTTCCTGTTTTACAGAAGATTACATTTCCTACAGAGAGCTTTAAAAGGGGGAGCAAATTTCAATAATGTGCCATGAATCCAAATTGGCAGATCTCATTCAGGGTCCTCTGTCTCCACAACTTCTCCAGCACTAGGGGATGCTCTCAATGATCCAGGCTTAATTGATATCTTGAAACACCAGCACACCCAGGAACAAAACTTTACATTGTACTCTTCACTCCATGGGTCATATTCCCATACAAAGGGGAATCACTTACATGGCCTTGAAGCTCCATAGAAACAGGGGAGAGCTACAGCAATAGGAAATTAAAGAAGCAGCCCAAAAGCAGTCCTACTTTAAGCAAGAATACTAAGAAAACGGCGACAAAGCAAACTGAAACAAATAAAAACCTGTTACCACATTAGAGAAATAATAGATAATGAAAACTTTTTACCTGGCAACAATCAGATTCTCAACGCAAGATGGCGCTTTACTGGAATATACTTCTCCTGATCTCCGGATTGGCAGATTGGTTTAGAGTAGCTTGTAGAGCTGATAACAATAGAAAGAATTCGGGATACAACAAGGCGCCAGAGTCCAGCGGCTCCCCAGCCTCATTTTATTAGGCATACTTAGCCCTATTGATAGACACCCTGAGTAAGGCATTGAATTATTTTCTGAACTTACTGTCAATTACTGATTAAGTATTGACCTAGCACCAACACCTGCTCCTTAAAGGTGACACAGACCCCACAGACTGTGGGTCTAACCACACTATTGCACATTTAAATTGTGATGTGATGCATCCTAGCCAAATAACTTCACTTGGTTTAGCTCAGGCTGATAGGGCTCCATCAATCTAGGTTTACCAAAGACTACTGGGCCTGGACAATACAAGATTGTTCTACATCTCATCGAGGTTTCAACAAACAAAATCTCAAGCCTGCACTACTTCTCTCATTCAACGTGGAGTTGTCCTTTGAAAAGGGTTAATGGTCTTACCTTTTTGAACTACTAAAAAGACTAGAAATGTAGACAATAATGAAAACTGATATCCAGGCTCTGTAGTGCAATCCCTGCATCAAACTAAAAATGGAGACCTCCCCACAGCGGTCCAAATATCCAGTGTAGTGAGGCAGGGGTGCTCCCTGTCCCCATTGATGTTCATACTTTAAATGGAGAAGATGTCAGGAAATCCAGAAATTAAGAAGGAACAAGTTGGTGAGACAGAACATAAAGTGGCTTAATCCACCAAAAACATTCTGTTTTATCAGTGAACTGGAACACGTGTTACTTCCCCATCAGGCCAAACAAATAGATTTTGAGAAGTGAAGTCTCATTAATTATTCTAAACCTCTTGTCTTAAGTATAGCAGATCCACACCAACATACAAAACAATGGATCAGAATAGCAGATTTATCTTACACAGAATTGTCAATCAAATATCTAGGAGTATTTTTACCAGTCATAGCAAGATACTTATATGCTTAAAGTATTCCCCCTGATCTTTTTCTGTCAGTTCAAAGATATATCAGGTTGGCTAAAGCTTGAGATTTGAATGAATAGTTAGTCTGAAAACGAATTTTGTTCAGGTCGTACTTTGTGTTGCTAATACTCTGCCACTCCTTTTCTCTGCTAAGACCATGACATGCTATTTGATTCTCCTCCTGAGGCGGAAAGCCGGGAGGTGTGTTGTGAGAACTGACAGACTTGTGTGTGTAAACTCCTTATGAAGTGTTGTGCCATGGATTTATCGCGGTGCTTTCTCCTTTTTTAATACATCAAAAATGTATTCACTGTTAATTTTACCTTGCACTCTGCTCTAATTTAGGCAGTAGTTTTAAACCTGCATTTCCCCGCTCTCCGGGCGGTACTCAGCCGAGTCAGGTGCGGAGTCCCTTGGTCCTGGGTTGTGCATATCGGCAGCGGCCATCTTGGGTGGGAGGTATTACACTCTGCACTCTAGTCATCAGTATTTAAGGAGCACTCTTGGGGCAGGCGCGAGATTGCTGTTTGATTCTCCTCCTGAGGCGGAAAGCCGGGAGGTGTGCTGTGAGAACTGACAGACTTGTGTGTGTAAACCCCTTATGTAGTATTGTGCCACGGATTTATCGCAGCGCTTTCTCCTTTTTTAATACATCAAAAATGTATTCACTGTTAATTTATCCTTGCACTCTTCTCTTATTTAAGCAGTAGTTTTAAACCTGCATTTCCCCGCTCTCCGGGCCGTACTCAGCCGAGTTAGGTGTGGAGTCCCTTGGTCCCGGGCTGTGCATTTCGGCAGCGCTCATCTTGGGTGGGAGGTATTCCACTTTGCACTCTAGTCGTCAGTATTTAAGTAGACGGTTATGTCTCCGCGCAGCGGATGCGGTCAGCGGACACGCCGCATTAGCGTAGGAGTAACACCAGAGTCCAGTCCGTCTGCGCCCGTCCGTGCACCGGCTGGGCATAGGGCCAGAAATGCTGCCTGTTTAGCTAATACCAGGAATTTCAGAAGGGAGGAGCTCCTATCTTTGCAGTCTGGCTCCCACATCTGTAGGCATCAACTAGATAGATCACGGTGGAAGGGCCCTGTGAGTTGTCGGGGATGTCAGAAAACCTTTCTCTGGACACAAATTGCTGCACTCACGGTTGGGAAAAATGAGCTAAAGGGGGTTTGATTAATGCTAGATCACTGCCCAAATACGCGCTACATATTTATGATTTAATAATTGAAGAAAATTTAGATTATCTTTTTGTCACAGAAACATGGCTCAAATCATGGTGCACCCCCGATATAGTACACGCCCTACCACAAGGATACTGTATACAAAGGGTGGACAGAGGGGAAAAACAGGGGGGAGGGGTGGCCATTATTTACATGGACTCACTTAACTGCACCATGGTTGAATTACAAGAGCTGAAGGAGGGCGAAGGGATGGGCTTTCGCATCAAGATCAATGATACTTTTTCAGTTGCGGGTGCTTTGATATATCGCCCCCCGGGCCCGTGCAAGGGCTTCCTTGAGAGTATTGGGGAGGCTCTGAGCACCCTGGCACTCCGGTTCTCTAATTTCACGATAATTGGGGACGTTAACATCCACTTGGAGTCTCCTAAGATGCGGCAGCAATTTCTTTTAGGGACTCTATTGACGTGCTAGGTCTAGAGATTCTTACCACACAGTCTACCCATGAGGCAGGCCACACTATTGACTGTATTTCTACCAATCTTTATGCACTTAAGGCCAAATACCCCATGGTCCAAACATGGACAGACCATGCGCTGCTACCCTTTACCCTATCAGTAGAAGGTACTAGGAAGGGCAAGCAGTCGGGGAAAAAGCACTCAGGGTAGACAGGAGGAATGGAAAGCCGTGATGGGCCATCCGGATTTGGCGGGGATGGCTAGGGATTGTAGGCCCCAACTTACAGGACATCCGGACACGGATAACAACATTTTTTGTGAATGGATGTCCAAACTTAAAGACATAGTAGGCCCCATGAGAAGCAGAAATAGGCTACGCCAAAAGAGACAATCAGCTCCATGGTTCGACCAGTTGCTTAAAGCCAAACAAGGGGAGGTACAAAGAGCTGAGCGTAGATGGCGGAAAGGGTAATGCGATGAAGAGCGCAGCAAATATAAAACAGCTAGGAGTGCATACCATGCACTGATTAAACAAGCTAAAATTAAGTTTTACACAGCAGCAATTGAAACTGCTAGTAACAAACAAAAAGCCATTTTTAAGATCGTAAACAGCTTTAATGAACCCAAAATATTAGTGCAAGACATCCCGCCCTCGGAGAGTCTCTGCAATACTATTGCAGACTTCTTCGAGGAAAAAATACAGGGCCTTACAAAGGATTTCGCAGTTCCTGTCTTAGGGGCTGGAGGTGGTAGCCGCAAGGGGAGTCACGAGGTCGACCAGCTGGCGACCTTTTGCCCAATTACCTTGGAAGAGACACATCGGGCAATATTGGCGGCCAAATCTGGCTCACCATTTGATCTGTGCCCCTCGGCGCTCCTACATTTGATTGTGGAGGTTGTTAATCCTGTGATCAATGAAATTGCAAACACTTCACTGGCCACAGCTAACATTCCCCCACATTGGAAACTAGCGGCGGTTAAACCACTGCAGAAAAAACAACTGCCTGACTCCACCACGTTATCTAACCTCCGACCAATCTCACTACTCCCTGTACTGTGTAAGATCACAGAGTCATTTGCAAATAAACAGATGACCAAGTTTTTGGAAGAAAGTGAGGCGTGACACCCTAATCAATCAGGCTGTAGAGCAGAGCACGCTACCGAGTCAGCCCTCCTGTTCACCACTGATACCATCCGTATGGCTCTGGACCAGGGTAAGAAGGCCGTCCTGATCTTATTAGATCTGTTGGCAGCCGTCGATACGGTCTCGCATGCCATCCTGATTAACTGGTTAATAACATCTGGCATTACCGGTAAAGTCCTGGAATGGATTAAGAACTTCTTGAGTGGCAGGAGACAAGTGGTTACTTTGGGTGAATTTAGCTCAAAGGAGAAACTACTGACGACGGGAGTGCCACAAGGGTCCAGTCCGAGTCCGACATTGTTTACTGTCTATACTACCCCTCTGATCAGGTTGATATCATCATTTGGCATTGATGTGGTGGCATATGCCGATGATACCCAACTGATCCTGGTCTTTGATAAAGACACTCAGGACTGGGAAGAGAATCTCAAGTGTTGCCTGACGGCTACATTCGATTGGATGAGGAGAAACCATCTGAAATGTAATACGGGCAAGACTGAGATCATGCCAATGGGTCCACAAAATGATTTTGTCCCCAAACTATAGTGGCCCGGAGAAGGCAGAAATACCGCCTCACACCACCGACTCGGCTCGTAATTTGGGGATCAACTTTGACACTGCCCTGTCATTCAAGTAACAGGCACTGAAAGTAGCAGGGACATGTTTCAGTATCATCAAGGGACTAAGGAAGTTTTTCGATCTACTTCCATTGGAGGCGAGGAAAACGGTAACAGCTGCCCTTGTGACATCATGGATAGACTATTGTAATAGTCTATATGCAGGTACTAACAAAATGGTCACCCATAAACTTCAGATGGTGCAACACGCAGCAGCCAGGCAGGTGCTGAAATGGCCAAAGAGGTCATCGGCTCCCCACTCTACACTTGCTACCAATAATCAAAAGGGTCCTTTTTAAGATACTGATCTTTACCTTCAGAGCCGTCTACTCCCTAGCGCCCAACTACCTACGGAGGAAGTTCTCTAGGTATCACCCAACATGCACCCTACGTTCCTCAAATGCTAATCTGTTGTCTCTGCCAGCTTTCAGACTCAGTATGAGAGGAGGTAAATCATTACCAGTTTTAGGGTCAAAAGCCTGGAATACCCTTCCTCCCCAACTTTGGGCATTAGAGAGGGAAATTGAGTTTCAAAAGGCACTTAAAACCTGGATTTTTAAGCTACAGGACACCCACGCTAGAGCACTAGTGTGAAAGTCGGACCAGTTGACATAAGCAGCCTGACCGCCTTATACATCTATGGGTCATTCAGTGGCGCCTAGACGCTCTTTGGAGCGACAGTTGCGCGGTATAAAAACTCATTACATTACATTACATTCAAGAAAAAATGCTAAAATCAGTCTGGGTACATAAAATTACCTAGAGTTACACAGGCAAAACTGTTTTGACCCCTGGTGGAGAGGAACCTGGGATTCCCGGGGTTGAGGGGGTCTATGTTCAAGTGGCTCATCTCTGGTCTGCACTTGACTGCAATTACACTCTGGCACACAAACCATGGGTCCAAATGGAAAAAAGTATTATTAGCCTTCCTGCTGTGGCTCTCCCTTAAAAGCCGACCCACATGCACATGTGTTGATCCAGTCCTCCTTGACCATACTTGATTATGAGCAACAGGTCTCATGCAAAAGGGGCTACATCCTTCCCTTCTTCATTGAAGCCAATAACATTTAATCCAGACTTTCCTCTGGGCATAACTAATCTCACTTTTTGCACACTTAATTCGGACCGCCCTCCACAACTCAGACAGCTCTTAGATAGTGTATGTTTGCCTTTAGAGTCTATTAGAGATGGCTTTGATCTTTACAGGGCAGAGGACTTTTGTCTTAGGCACTATAACACTAGGCTTCTGGATGGACCGTCAAGGGAGTGGTGCAGAGATCAAACATACATAGAGGTCTCGTTCCCCAAGAGAACTAGGCACAAGGGCAATACCTGACTGTACAGGTATCTGCAAGCTCTTACATCACAGGTAAAAAATAAATATGTCTCAATGTGGTAAAATTATTTTGAGGTGGTAATCACTGAGGATACACAAGTTAGAATCTGGAGGCGAACCATTACATTTTTGGTATGCACAAAACATTGGGAAAACACACATAAACTTTTGAAGAGATGGTATCTTTCCCTAGCAAGGTTAAAGGTGATTTTTGGTGGCCTGAGCTATGCTGGAAGAGATGTGGGGAGAGAGGTACACTCCTTCATGTGTGGTGGACATGCATACACAATAAGGTTTTCTAGTCTGATATAGTATCAGATAATAAGGGCATTCAGCCCCCAGTTCTCTTTGCTGGGGTACTTGGGTGGGGGTTTTATCCATCCACTGGTCACTCTCCTTGGGAAATTAATCTCACACTGACTGCTCACTGCTCAACTGTCAGTCAGCCAGATGTTGAAGCACACAGGGGGCCGTCTTGTAAATATCTGGCAGGGTAAGGTATGGTTCATTATTGTCATGAAAAGGTTATCAGTCAGTATCCACATAGAGTATATAAAGTCATTTGAATGTGGCTCACCCTGCACTACACATATGAAGAGGGCTCAGCTGTTGGATTGAGATCCAGCAGTTTTCTTGGACACTTCCTGATGCTCCCAACTCTGTAACCGCTCTCCACTCTTACAATCCAGCATTGACCAAACCTGAACAAACATCTCTGTCTAGATAATAGCCCTATTTGGCATTGATTGCTTCCCTTACATCCTCAGGTTTAAAGTATATATACCATCCTCTGCTCTATGGTAACCATGAGTTACTATTTGAAAAGTAGGATGTAATCATTTGGCCATGAGTTTGCCTTTCTCTGTGTCTTCAAATAAAACATAAAGTGTTCAGAAAAGAAAAAATAATGTTTTCAAAAGCAGATTTTATTTTACAAAGTTATGAATAAATGAAAATAATTGTTAAAAAAACAGGTTTACAATAAAATATATTTCAAAATTGTTTTTTAAAAAAATCAAAATTCATATGAAATCATTATTTATAAAACATTCATTTGTTTAAAAATATAACCCATTAAAAAAATTTATAATTACAAACATTCAAAACCATAACCAAACCTGCAAAATACTTTACAAGTTAATAAAAAAAAGTGGGATAAAAATATTATTTTAAAAATGTATTAAAAAGGTAATGAATAACTCAAAATTGTAAACATTTAGATAACGGTATATACAATGTTTAAATATTTAATTTTAAAAAACTACACATGCAATCCACTAATAAAGACCACAACCTAAATATTAAATGTAATGTGTAGCGCAGCAAACTAGGTAACATTTAAACAAATAAGTAACAACATAAACATTTTAAACAAGTAACACAGTAAACAAATATTTAGCAACTTAAACATTTAAAAAAATCCCCAATACCCCTAATAACCGCATAATTTAAACTTTTGACCCCGATTGCGAGAAAGTGGGTTATTAGGTGGGGTGGATGATAGTCCAACACAAACAACAATTTCAATATTTCACTATTCTTGTTAAGCCCAGTCAAGGTTACAGTAATTTAAACCTGAGCTCAACTCCTGGTAGCTATGGCACAGAGCAGATAGGCTCATCTTAAGAAAATAAGTAAAGCATTTAGAAGTACAAAAACTGTTAAAACATCAAAAACACAACACAACAAAAAAAACACTGCAATTTATAAAAATGAAGAATAATATAATTAACATAATGGTACCAAAACAACACAAATCCAATAGGTAGAATAAATATTAAAGATTAAATTAAAATTACACCAAAAATTGTATGGCACCAACCGCGATCTTCGTGTTGTGCTTAAACAATACTTAGGTGCAATTTGAGACCGGTTGTAATGGAGCATGAGTCTGATAAAGGAACCAGGTTTGACCCAGTCTAAAGTTTTACCTTCTGACTTAGGGTCTTATTAAAAATGTGGTGGTGTATGAGTAGGGGCGCCCTGTTCCTGCACTGCCACACCCAAGCAGAAACCAGCCGCCAGATCAGGAATTTCCTCCTGTATGGCGGGCTGTTCCTTGGTGTTCCCATGGCAGTGCCTATGCTGCTGCAGTCCATGCTGTGAAGGTACTAGTGTGCATGCACACAGGGGGAACATGTTGTGCCCTCCTCTGTGCATCCACATTGTGTTGGGCACAAGGGGGCCTCTGTTTACTCACTGCCACACTTTTCAAGGCCATTAAGAATAATGGGGCGACTTCTTGTGGTAAGCCTCATCCTGGCTACTGCATTAAAATAGTAGTCTTTTGACTGTTGGAACACACCTGATCCCCTCTTTATAAATTAAATTTATAGGCTGTCCACCCCGCCCTTTTACATTCCTGAAGAAGACCCGCTGTGACGCATTTCACTCTGCGCTGTTTCCAGGGTCGATCAACGTTATTGTCACACATGTCCATACAGTTTGCTTCTAAATCAAGAGAGAGGGACCCAACAACTAAAGGGGTAGGGTACCAATAAAGACCAAAGTCAGCAGGCAAGCCCCCTTTGGGTACACTTGTTACACACCACACATCAATTTGCCAAATTACTCTTCACTTACCAGTCAGATGGACAGAAGAAATGTATGCATCACAAATAAAAACAGAGAAAACAAATTGTACAAATTTATTGAGATATCAATAAAAACAGTAAAAACCATATATAACATTGTCATCAAAGTCTGGATAATAATCCTGACAAAAGCAAGAAAACAAGTCAATATGCGAAAACAAAAACAATATTAATCAATCAATACAATTCATTACATAAAAACAGAACACAATTGGGAATATGCTAAGGAAGAATCAGTTTCTATTCCAAGAGAAAAACTACAGTAGTGATACATAGATCAATTATAGGTCAACAGATAAAGTTTAAATCATCATTAAGTATAAATGTCGCTTTAGACTTAGTGTAGTTTCCTTTTCAAGAGCTTCAATGCATTTCGGTGGGCAATTTGTTTAAAGCCAACACCTTCTTCAGGAAAACACTGTTTATTCCCAATTCTCACAATAAAATCTGTAATAAATGAAAACAATTGCAATTAAAATAAAAACACAGCTGCATCAAAGACTACATAACCTCATTGTTCAACCTTCTAATGATATTAATGGCAGAAAAGAGCAAAAAAGGGCAAATTAGCAGTCATAACATCCAGACACAATACATTCAGATCTAAATGACAGGGCATATAATCTCTGTTGGTAGTAATGGAGCCGAATGAAATATAATACAGGTCTTGCAATGACATAATTTGTGGTACTAAGGAGCACTCAACTGGATACACAAATTGTTATTTTCATCATAGAAAGCTGGGATCTCCACCAACCATCATTCCTTAAAGGGTCAGCGGTCCTACATAGAACAAATTATATTATATCAGACTCGCACACCCAAATTTATCTTGGCTAAAATGGCTCAATAGAATACCTGTAAACTTGGGGCAGAAGCGGCCTCCACAGATAAAGGTAGCTTGACGCAAACAATAATCAGTACCTACATCCAAGCAAATAAATAAATTGAAAGAATACCAATCATTAATACTGAAAGAAATCTACTAGCCACTTTACCTAATATCGAATACTGGAGTATTATCTCTAAAAAGCATGTGATTGATGCACCATTATTTAAAAACGTCACAATCAGTGTGGCATGCCAAAAAACCTTTTTCACTGTTACAATCTCGAGCTGAAAAGAGGAAAAGAAGCGGTTTAATTCAGCACTAAAAGCTATTGCCTCAAAAGGTTCACTTCGCCGCCGGCCGGAGTACTATCCACCCTCTGAATATCCTAATTTCCATAACAATGGGGGAAGGAGATCTTGATATATGAAACACCACTTAAAAAATGATATCTAAACACCTATGTTTCCCCAATCGTAACCAAATAATGCATGAGGAGACTCCTTATTAATGAGGGATATCACTCAAAAATGCCCGTATTCTAATACTACCCCAGCTATGCCTGTATTGTCTAAATATGCAAAATGAGCAATTTTTTACCTTAAAGTATCAGTGTGCATAACGGCACGCGGTCTCAATCCCTTCCATACTCGTGATAAAAGACATGAGGTAACGCGGCCTCCGGAAATCCCGCTTAACGCTGAGCGCCAATGATACATAGTCTAGAAAGTAAACGTAGATATTAAACGTTTACCACGAGGATAGAAGATGGCCAGAGAGGTAAATATATCTACGGTCCCCGATCACCACATACCTGCTCATTTAATACCAACTGTCACGGGGCGTGCGTCTCCGGATGTAATCGGAAGATTTTTTACAGCAGTCTTACTCGCGTTAATAAAGGGCCTTAAATATACCTGAGCTGCCCTCAGGGACCCGGATATTATTCCATCTATATCCGGTTGCAAGCAATGCTACAATTCATCTATGTCCGGTCACATGCAACGCTGAAAGCTGTCTAGTACAATGCACGGCAATCACCAGCCGCGATGTTGAGAGTAAAAGCGCGACACTCGCTTATCTGTAATCTCGCTTCAATGGGAATTTAATACAGCCAAACCCCATATTGCCAGCCAAAATGCACAGTGCAAATGCAAAAACATATGTTTTCAGCATAAATATAACCCCAATAAATAATTATCTGGGCTATACATAAATTTAGTAGCACATCAGGCCACCTATGTCGTAATTTTTTTTTTTAAACTCACAATATTATACATCCAGAAAAACCCCTTAAGAACATATAATATTAGCCAATAAGACTACACATTGATTGCGGTGATGAAAAAAAAACCCGCAGTGTGAGCTCACACCAAATTGTAAAATAGAACACTGCTAATATGGACATCCTTGCAAGACTAACCGCAATCAATGAAGATGTTATGACCATCCTGAAAAACGGGAAGTATAAAAAAGTACACATTACTTCTATAGCGTAGTGTTACTGGAAAACAGAGAGTCTTTCCAACACTGTTGTGGGAATATACACGCCCTTAGTAGATTAATAACAGAGAGTACTAAAACTCTATGGTCCAGGATTATTCATCTTCTTCCGACAATGGCTAACTATTATACAGCCCCTATAAGTTGCTCCCATTCTTCCTTGGAATTCAGACCGTTCCGTACAGTATTGAGAAAAGAAATGTGCCACTGTTCACACGCTTTGCGTTTACATTGAACATTTCCTCCTCTCTTGCCAATATTCACCTTCTCCAGAATGAACCACAGGAAATCACTTTCTTCATGACCTTGTTCTGAAAAATGTGCCACTAATGGTGCTGTGACCTTCTTCGTTTTGATGGCAGACCTATGCTCCTAAAATCTAATCTGAGCCTCTCTATTCGTCTCACCTACGTAGTCGAGGCCACCTAATCTACCTAATTTTGTGCCCTTGTTGCCTCGGCTATGTAGGTGAGACGGGTAGAGAGGCTTGTATTAGATTTCAGGAGCATAGGTCTAACATCTTTATTGATTGCGGTTAGTCTTGCAAGGATATCCATATTAGCAGTGACCTATGTTGCAATTTGGTGTGAGCTCACACTGGGGTTTTTTTTTCATCACCACAATCAATGTGTAGTCTTATTGGCTAATATTATACGTTCTTAAGGGGTTTTTCTGGATGTACAATATTGTGAGTTTTAAAAAAAAAATAATAACGATCTAGGTGGCCTGATGTGCTACTAAATTTATGTGTAGCCCCGATAATTATTTATTGGGGTTATATATGACGATGAAAACTTATTTTTTGCATTTGCACTCTGAATTTTGCCTGGTAATATGGGGTTCGCTGTATTTAATTCCCATTGGAGTGAGATTACAGATAAGCGCGTATCGCGCTTTTACTCTCAACATGGCGGCTGGTGTTTGCTGTGCATTGTAATAGACAGCTTTGCAGCATTGCATGTGACCGGACAAGGATAAATTGAAGCGTTGCTTGCGACCGGATATAGATGGAATAATATCCGGGTCCCTGAGGGCAGCTCAGGTGTATTTAAGGACCTTTATTAAGGCGAGTAAGTCTACTGTAAAAAATCTTCTGATTACATCCGGAGGCGCACGCCCCGTGACCATTGGTATTAAACAAGCAGGTATGTGGCGATGGGGGACTGTAGATATATTTACCTCTCTGGCCGTCTTCTATCCTCGTGATAGATGTTTATTATCTAAGTTTTCTTTCTAGACAATTGTATCATTGGCGCTCAGCGTTAAGCGGGACTTTTTGAGGCCGCGTTACCTCACGTCTTTTATCACGAGTACGGAAGGGATTGAGACCGTGTGCTGCTATGCACACTGATACTTTAAGATAAAAAATTGCTCATCTTGCATATTTAGGCATTAAAGGCATAGCTGGGGTAGTATTAGAATACGGGCGATTTTGAGTGATATCCCTCATTAATAAGGAGTCTCCTCATGCATTATTTGGTTACGATTGGGGAAACATGGGTGTTTAGATATAATTTTTTAAGTGGAGTTTCATATATCGAGATCTCCTTCCCCCATTGTTATCGAAATTAGGATATTCAGAGGCTGGATAGTACTCCGGCCGGCGGCGAAGTGAACCTTTTGAGGCAATAGCTTTTTGTCAGTCAGTCAAAAAGCTTTTATTATCGGTTAAAAACCATAAAAAGACATATTTACACATATACAAGTAAAATAGAAAAATGTACAATGCTAAAAGTCCTCAAGGGACACAAAGGGCCCGATGTAGGTAGGGCGTTACCGATCGGTAACGGCCGAAAATACCGATTTTTGGCCCTTACCGATCGGTAAACAGCCATCGAGATGTAGGGAACCAAAAACAGAAAGAATCGGATAGAAAACCGAATCGGAATGAGTACCGAATGGGAAAGAATCCGATACGTACATACCGAAAATCGGATATGTAACGAATCGGAAAAACACCGAATCGGATGCAAAGACCGAATCGGTCCATGTACCGAATCGTTAGTAACACCGATTCGGAAAATCACCGATTCGGTCCAATTACCGATTCGTTAGTGACACCGAATCGGAAAATCACCGATTCGGTCCAATTACCGAATCGTTAGTGACACCGAATCGGAAATTCACCGATTCGGTCCAATTACCGATTCGTTAGTGACACCGAATCGGAAATTCACCGATTCGGTCCAATTACCGATTCGGTACAAATACCGAATCGGACATGATCCGAATCGGAAAACATGCCAATTCGTATGAATCTCCGATCGGGAAATTCCCCGATTCCGACAGTTGGGGAGATGTAGGGAGGCACAGAAACACCAAAATCGGCTCAAAATCGGTAGAATTCACTCGGTATTTACCATGGATTGCAATCAGGTGGTAACCAACTCCAACCCATATAAACAGTCCCAAAATGCATTGCAACTTGCAGGATGGCAGCTTTCTATGTCATTGCGAGGCGGCTACGGCTACAGCAGGAAGGACAGAGGGAATGGCTAAGAAATGAACAGGTCTACAGACAAAGGATAACCCTGTTCATGCTCACTGAGGCTGAGATCCTACAGAGATACAGGCTGGACTCTGACACCATACTTGAGCTCATCAGGGACCTTAAGCCATTCTTGGACCACCACACCCCAAGGGCACACGCCATCCCTGCGCACGTCCAGGTGCTATGCAGCCTATACCTGCTTGCGTCTGGCAGCTATCAAAGTGGAGTAGCAGCAGCAGGAGGGGTGAGCCAGAGCAGCCTGTCAAGGTTCTTCCACATATTCCTTGACGCCATGATAGACAGGATGGACCAATACATCTCTTTCCCTGCAACCCACGCAGAACTGCTACAAACTAAAGCTGACTTCTACCAGATGGCACAATTTCCCCAAATCATCGGTTGCATAGATGGCACGCACATTCCGATTTGCCCACCAGCGGACACCGAATACATATACCGCAATCGGAAATCTACACACACCATCAACGTGCAGGTGATCTGCAATGCCAAGTGCACCATCACAGACCTGGTAGCAAAATTTCCAGGGAGTACCCATGACTCCTATATATTCTAACAGAGCGGCATATATGCACGGCTGATGGCTGGCGAATTTGGAGAAGGATACCTCCTAGGTGAGACACATCATCAGACCCCCATAACACATAGTAGGTAGGTGGAATACATGTATGCATGTGTCTAATGTGACCCCTTTCTCTTCCAGGCGACAGTGCATATGCCCTCCGCTCATTCATACTCACCCCCTACCTCAACCCCTCCACACCCAGCCAAAGGAGGTATAACCGGGCCCACATACGCACAAGGAATGTTGTTGAACGGACCTTTGGCATCTGGAAAAGTAGATTCAGATGCCTGCACAAGAGTGGAGGTGCAAGGCAGTATACCCCCATCACCTGCTGCAAGATCATAGCTGTATGTGCAATGTTACACAACCTTGCGGTCAAGAAGGGCACTGAGGTGGAGTTGTCTGACTACGAGGACTATGACGACGACGAAGCTGTGCCACTGACACAGCCAGCTGGGGTGTGTACGCCAAGTGATGGCAGATACAGACGTGAGGAGATCACTGAGAACTATTTCTGACTGAGTACAGATGCAAAGACAGCTAAATGTTGCTTGCAAAAAACAAATTTTAATAGTGTTGCACCACACTTGCAGCACTGATGTGCATCAAAAAATGGAGTATGTAAAATCAAATAAAGTCCAGGCTTCTGGTTGCCTCATCCCCCCTTGCCAGGCTATTTTTTTGCCCGCTTGCCAGACCCACTGGGGTGTCCCTCAGCCCCCTCCGAATGCCCAGCAGCATCAGCGGATCGCCTGGTGCTCCTCCGTGGCTCAGATGCAGCGCTGGCCGGGCTGCTGCGGCTGCTGCTGTCTCCAGCATCACCCAGGTCCAGGGCAGGATTGGAGGCGGTGTTTGATATTATCATGGCCTCCATAGCCGTGGTGATCCTGGCCATCCCCCTAGTGAGCTCAGCCGTATGCTGACTAAGCACAGATTCTTGGTTGGAGCTGCGATGGCACAGTTGTGCCGTCGCCGCTGCAAGGCGGGCCATGGCCCGGTTCAGCACCCGGGCATCCCTCCTGCGCGCCAGCTCATGCTCCTCCTGTCTGGCAGATGAGTGGGTGATGGCAGTGGTCAGCCTGCCTAACCCTGCTGCCACCTCCTTGTTGGTTTCCACAACAGCCTGGAATCCCTTCACCAACTCCCCCATCTGCATGTTGTGCTGCAGGAGCTGGCGTTGGCAGGCCATGGTGGATCTGGCCTGTTGCCTCTGGATTTTAACCATTTGTCCCTCCAGGCCCAGGAACACACTGCCCTCCCGTGCTGGTGCAGCAGTGGTGGTGATGGCACGGCGTCGGGCACTGCTGCTTCCGGCCTGCTGAGTGGGCTGGGGTGCCACTGGTGGGGGTGTGAAGCTGGCCGGTCCCTGAGCCCCTGCTCCCAGGACAGGTTGAACAGGTGGCAAGGCCACGGTTGTGGCAGGAGCTGGTGTAGGCGGGATGGTGTGCCTTGTAGGGGAGTTTTCTGGTGAGAATTGCAAGGGGGGTGTGCTGGGCAGTACTGGGGAGTGGACTGCTTGGAAGTCAATGACCAGGACTCCCTCCATTCCTAGCCCTGGGGTGTCTCCTTCCTCATCCTCCTCCTGGCCAGCCTGGCTGGTGCTCGGCCCTGCGACTGCAGTGTTGGAAGTTGCTGCTCCCTCTGCTGTCACAGTTGTTCCGCCTGATGGGGCCCCTAGGTACAAAGAAGCATTTGTAAACTTAGTGCCGATGTATTACAGTCAGTACAATTATGGCATTCCACATGTCCTTGCATCTCCTTACACCGTGTCACACTGTTTCCTGTCTTGTGATTCTGCACTGACATATTTGGCTAACTTCTGCTGACTACATGTACCATGATGCTTGTCTCTTGTATGTTGGTGACAGTACAGTGCTGGTGTTTGCCTATGCATTGTGTCTAATGGGGAGGTGTCTGGTAGGGTGTGTCATGATGCGCATGCTTCTTACCTGTAGCTGTGGCTCTCGCAGAGCTGTCCAGGGTCCCGATTCCAACGACACTCTCCCTCTCAATGGTGCTGGAGACCATTTCCTCCAGCTCGGTGAGGGGTGGCGCCGGGTTGTTGCCTCCTCCAGTGAGTTCAGCCTGCCTTTGTATGTCAGCCAGCTTCCTCTTCGTGAGGCTGCGGATGTCATAAAACCTTTTTTTCAGTTCCTCTATGGACCTGGGGGTGACACCCGCAGCATTCACCTTCTGGGCGATGTCGGCCCAGATTCTCCTCTTGGTGCTGTCTGGCACGTTGAGGGACAGCTTGCCAAACAGCTGGCGGTGCACCCTCACCACCTCCTCAACCAGCACCTGAAGTTCGGTGGTGGTGAACTTGGGCTTCCTCTTCTGGGAGGACTTCTGGCTTCCTGACTGCTCTGCCATGTTCTCCAGTTCAGTTGGCAACCTCCTTCTCCCACTGCTGCTAACTGTGAGTGTTGGGCTCAGGCAGGCTTTCCAGAAACTTCTTAATTAGCTGCACCTGCCAGGGTTGCCACTCCCTGTTTGGGTGGGGGAGGGGGAGCCACCTCATTGGCTGAATCGCCTATTGCCGAATCGGCTTTTACCGATTCGGTAATATCCGAATCGGTAAAATCCGAATCGGTATTATCCGAATCGGTAAAAGCCGATTCGGTTCATTCAATGCATTCCTATGGGCTTTTTCGCCATGGGTCTGTTTTCATGGCTACGAATCTATGATTGCCGAATCGGATTTTACCGAATCGGCTTTTACCGAATCGGTATTCGCCGATTCGGGAATATCCGATTCGGTGGTAGCCGATTCGGTGATTTCCGATTCGTTGTTGGCCGATTCGGTACTTTCCGATTCGGACCGAGCAGAATCGGAACGTACCGAATCTCATTACCGATGCCGACCGAATCGGTATTCATTCGTTTTTTTTCCCCTACATCTCGTTTTCCGATTTCAGAATACCGATTCGGCCCGCCTCGGTATTTTGAAATTGGAAAATCGCGTTTACCTACATCGGGCCCAAAGTCTTTTAAATGTTAAGAAGGGTAAAAATAGAACAGACGTCGTTGACTCAATTTACAATGCAATGAGACTCACGGTGGGACACCCCATACAGATTATTAATGAAAAGGCTCCCCACAACAGTCAACATACAAGCCCAGGAGCAGTAGTCAATGAGTTTGCAGTTTCTTAATATTGCACACCTGGAGTACCACATAGACAAGAGGAATCTTGCTGTTGCGAACACTGTCAAAGGTGTGGTATCAACTTTGAGAATTCAAAAAACCTCCCTATAGTCCCTTAAGCCCGTGGTCTTACAAAATTGGATAATCCACTTGACTCTCGACCTTGAGTACAAGGGGCAGAAGAGCAGAACGTGCTAATCCGTCTCTCTGCAACCCGTGCACCCTGGGAAAGAGCCCAGGGTGCACTTGTAAGTAAGGTCCCTAAGGGGCAGTGAGCCATGCCTAAACTGGATATATAGTTTCTTTGCCAGGGGAGGCTGAATGGCATCCAGAAATTTCTCGAATTTGGGAAGGGCCTTGAAAAATAGAAAGTTATTAGTCAACCTGCCCATAGAAGAGTTTGATAGAATGAGAGCAGAGCGATGTTGTTTTAGTGCAAAACTCAAGGATTTTTTGGAAAGCATGGGGCAAGCCACCTCAGGGGATGACCACAAGTCCCCCATGCCGAGTGCTTGAGAGAGGTGCTTAATGTACTTTAACCAAGGGATCTTCCCCACGCCCCCTCTGGACAGGAGATCCCCCAGGTCATCTCTGTAGCTCACAAGTTCCAGAGTAGACCAGATTCGTCTCCAATATAGTAACGGGCGGTTCGAGACGATTTCCTGGCTAGGCACTAGACCTAGATCCAACCTTAAGGGAGTTAAAGGGGTACTCCGGGAAAGTCCCAAAAGGCACCTAATGAAACTATTCTCAGTGAGAGATAGCGGGGCAGCGCTGACATGCCCCCATAGATCTGCATCATATAGCGTACCCCCTCTCGCCTGGGCTTTAGAGATTTCAGCAGGCGGTCCCACCAATTTAAGGGAGGTTTCATTAAAAACCTTTAGGATACCACCGGAGGACTGGGCCAACTTCAGATTGGCCTTGGCCACGTGAGAGCCCCACTCCATTCTGTCATTTAGGGTAACCCCCAAATAATCAAAAGTGAACACTCGGTCCAGGGCCATTCCATCCAAGTGCGGGTGTGGGCAATTGGGATGTTGCATATTGTAGACCATGTACTTGGATTTAGAGAAGTTGATCTCCAAATTCCTCAGTCTGCAGAAGCAGCAGAAAGCTTCCAATGTTCACTGGATACCATCAGATGACTTTGACAGTAGGAGGGTATTGTCAGCTAACATTAGGGCAGGTATTTTCTGCCCGGCTAGTCCAGGTCTCTAGCTCCTAGTAAATGTGCAATCAACCCATTGAGGAAAAGTGAGAAAAGCGTAGGGGCTAAAACGCAGCCCTGCCTCACGCTCTTTTCCACTGGAAACGGAGCCGACACCTCCCCACCCATCTCAAACCTCACCCTTGTAAACGTGCCCTAGTGCATACGTTTAAATAGCTCACACAGGTAGGCCAGGGTGCCCATCTCAAGTAGTATTGCCCACAGCTTGTCCCTCTGGACCAGGTCAAATAAGGAATGAAGGTCCTTAAAGATTTAATACAAGCTACCCGCCCCTAAAGTTACCGTCCTCCAATATATAAGCTGTAACCGAAACAATTGGTCAGTCGTAGAGACCCCTGCCCAGAATCCTGCCTGGAGGGAGGTTAGGATGTGGTGGTCATCCATCCAGCTCTGCAACCTAGTTAGGAGGACACGGGCAAAGAGTTTCTGGAGGACGTCGAGCAAGCTAATGGGGCGGTAGTTGACCGGGTCCAGGGGAAAAGCTTTCTTGTAGATGGGTATGATTTCTGCTCCTAGCCATGTCATGGGAATGTCCAGACCCTGCATAATGGCATTAAAAAAACGCAAATATAGGGAGCCCACACCCTCTGCTCAGTCCGATAAAGATCACCGGGGATCCTATCGAGGCCCAGTGCTTTCCCCGCAGTCGAACTTTTGAGTGCCACCTTAACTTCCAAAAGCATGCAGGGGTAACTGTCATATACCATTCCCTTCGGATAGACAGTTGCGGGAATGCTTAGTTAATCAAATGCAACAGCAGAAGGATCTAAGGGACTAAGTGAGTAGAGGGGCTTAAACTGAGCAAGCCAAACATCTTCACTAAGGTTGGGCAGGATAGCAGACATCCCTTCCGCCGGTCCCCCACGGACCAAATTCCAGAAGCACCTGTAGTCGTGGGCGTCTAGCGCCGCACTGAATTTTTCCCATCTGTCAGCCTCCCACTCAGACCTGGCCTTTGTAATCAATTTTTTATAGAATGACCTGGCATTTCTGATGCGCGAGGGTGACCCCAATTTCACCTCCTTTACAAGAGCAGTTTTGGCTGCCCTACAGTTTTTGTTGAACCAATGATAGTGCTTGGTTACCCTGGTCCTGCCGATCTTGGTGGAATAGAAAACGTCAGCCAATGAGCTAAGGAGCGTATTATAAGCGCGCTGTAGTGCCAGAAGATAAGATGGCTCAAAGTTGCAGCTCAGCAAATCACTGACCACTACTAAAGCACCTGCTACGTGGTTATATATCTCTGCTATCGAGTCTGGCGCTAGCGCCTCCTTCGCCCACCTAATGCGTCTACCACCCGCCATTTGGAGCAAGTTCTTGTTGCTGGGGATCTCCGCTTCTCCCTATACTTTTTGGTATCCCAAGGAATTGACCAATTCCAGTGACAGTAAGTTGTGGTCACTATCGTCCCTTTGAATTACAGAAAATGCTTTCGCTTGAACCCAAAATTCCACAATAACCAGAATATAGTCAATTGTTGTACTTTTCCCTGGTCATTTGAAAGTACAAAAACCCGGGATATCAGGGAGAAGTCTACCATTATATGCCCTTAGGGAGTAGGTTACCACCAGGTTATTAATTGCAAGAGCCAAGGGCAGAAGGTGCTTTTCTGGGTACATAGAGCATTCCGGGATAGACAAAGTATCATCCTCTTCCGAGGTTACAGAAGGGATCCCCATGAGCAGTTCGAAGTGGCAGTTCAAATTTACACCAATGATTTTGTGGTAGGACAAAGGGAAGGAGAGAAGGAGAACCTCCAGAGCCTCTAAGATGGATAGTCCCAGCTGATGGGGGTTGGGGCGTAGGTAGATGTTAATCACTGCCAGTACCATACCATCCTTAAAAGTAAGTAAAATACAAAGGATGTCTGGGCAGTGCAAATCAACTATCTTGGCTGTGCACCCCATGTGCACTGCCACCCAAATACACAACCCTCCCAATGGTCTTCCACTGTGTCCCTACACTGCTGCTATGTGAAAGGACGCAAATCCTACCCTTACAGGGGCAGACAGGAGCCAGGTTTCTTGGAATAAACATAGATCATAGCCATCCATCAGCTCTCCCCACTCCGGGTTGTCCAACTTCATCCCCAGCCCTGCTATGTTCCAGGACCCAATCAATGAGCGGCGATGCATCACTCGCGCAGGAGGAACTTCCATGGGTTGCTGTATGTCAAGGGGTGAGGGTAAATTACATGGATGAATGTCCAGCACCCGACCACCTCCCACAGCCTGACTCCCAGATGGGTTTGTGGCCATTGGATCACCGCCCCGGGGTGATAGTTGTCAATCCACATTACTCAAGGCCCTATGTCTGTTACCCACTGGGATGCTTTAATCCAATTCATAACCCCTGTAGAAGGAATGGGGTTGGTCTGGCCTAGTGGGGCCCAAGGTTCGAGTATAGAAGTACCCCAGATGGCAGGTATGTATTGTACCCGTAATTGCAGATCCACTTCTATCTAGAATGTGTTTGACCACCTCCGGATCCCTGAAGTTAACAATTATGCAGTCGCCTCCTATACCTTTAGGTTGTTATGTTATGTTATGTTAATAACATTTATTAGGCGCAACAGCTGCCCCAGCAAAGGGGCGTCCTGGCGCCAGATCATATGCAGCAACATAACAGATCAAGGCTGAGCAAGGGGGATATTTAACTGACCGAGGTAAAAAGGTGAGTTTTAATGGCCCGTCTAAAAAGGGTTAGGCTGTTAATGGCGCGGATTTGAACAGGGAGAGAATTCCATAAGTCCGCCGCCATCACACGGAAGGAACGACCTCCCATCCTACTGAGCCTGAACCTAGTCTTGTTCGCCAAAAACTGGGCTTCTGATCTAAGAGATCGTGTAGGGACATAAAAAGAGATAAGGCCTGTCAAGGCCGGGGGAGAAGACAGTTTTAAAATCTTGAATGTCAGGCAGAGAGCCTTGAATTTGATTCTCTGTCTGACCGGAAGCCAGTGCAGAGAGGCCAAGACAGGAGAAACCGAACATCGTCTTGGGAGGCCGACAATGGCCCGTGCAGCAGCGTTCTGCACCCTCTGGAGCCTAGTCGCCTCCGCCTGGTTGACTCCAAGGAGTAGGGCACTCCCATAGTCTATCCGAGACAGGATGGAGGCCTGCACCACCAGTTGACGTGTGGGAGGATCGAAAAATTTGAGGACTGGTCTGAGTCCTCGCAGAATACCGTGACAGGTAGCTGCTATCTTTTTCGTATGACTGGTGAAAGAAAGGTTAGAGTCCAGCCAAACTCCCAGATTTTTGACTACGTCAACTGGAGTGGGCAACGCCCCCAGTTCGAGAGGCCACCACTGGTCTCCCCAGAGTTCCGCCTGCTTCCCCACAATCAGGACCTCGGTTTTCTTGGCATTGAGCTGTAAGCAGTTGTTGCGCATCCAGCTCGCCACAGCTCTCAGTCCCGCCTGGAATCTGGGTGCAGTCACCTCAGGGTTCCCACTGAGTGTCACCGCCAGCTGCGTGTCATCGTCCCTAACCAACTAACTCTGCATGCAAATAAAATCTCCCCTTGCCCAAATCCTGTTAGGGTTCTATGCCTGTTTAACCAGAAAATGTTTTTATTTTTTAACTCAGGGAAAGTTTGACCACTAGTGCTAGCCAGAGGTGGTACTCCCGTAACCACCACCACGTATGGTGAAGCTTTGGGTGGTAGCTGGGGGCGGGGAGGGGGTTTTTTAGGACTAGTTTCTTGGGGTTTCAGCGAAACAGTAGATGCGGGCCTACTTTCTGCATGCTGCTGTTTTTCAGAGATTGACGAGGGAGGGAGGGGAACATGTGTTGTTGGGCAGGGTGCAGCTAAGAAAGCGGCAACGCAGTTAGATTGGCCAGGATTATTTGGTACTGAGATAGGATTCTGCACTGGAGTATGAACGACGGCATGTGGAGGTTTGGCAATAAGAGTACTATCCCCTGGTCCCGTGCCCATAAAGTTAGTCGAAGTAGGTCCAGAACCCTCTCCATTGTCCAAATTCCCTGGTGAACTAGTTGGCTGGGGTCTCCCTAAGCATTTTTTTGTTAATAAAAGAGAGTATTCTATCTATCCTAGAAGACAAGGATTTGAAATGAGAGCTAATAAGCTGGTCGATGTGGGCCTGTAGGTTGGTTACTAAATGGGTAACCCAGACGGGTGGACCAATGGAGGAAGGAGAAAAAGCAGGCTCGGGCTGCGAGCAAACATGTGGGAATACTAACCTATTAGCTTGTTTTCTAACAGGTTTCGGTCTCTTACATCTGGGGTAAGGTTTAGGGACCTTTCTTCCTTCTGGGTGAGGGGAGAGCGGGGAGGTCAAAGCAGAGACATTCACATCCGGCACCATCTGAGCACAAGGTAGCGCCAAAAATGAGGACATTAAAAAAATTAAGTAGATTCGAAAGGGTTAACAGTGGCTGCAGAAATATCCCCTACTAGCTGAGGGGGGACCAATGCGGGGGTGAGAGATAGACGCCTTTCAGGGTTTTCAATGGCCATTGCTACTACTCCTATTGTTTTTTGGAGCATTTTATCGATGGCTGTAAGGCTCTGGAGTGGTTGGGTCGTGGCTGCTAGTTGCCTAGTCATGCGGCGTGAAGTGGAGGGCTTATTATTTTTCCCCATATGGCTCATTGCATGAGCCAAGAAGACTAGTTCCTACTATCAAAAAATTGTAAAAACAAATTAAATTGGGTGTCTAGTAGTCTAGTTAAAAGATAATATATTAGTCAGTCACAACTCGTAAACAAAGCTCAATAGAGACAAGCTTTGACTGCTTCGTTAAAGAAATAACAATGAGTGCACAGGCACTAAAGGAAAAATGTAAAATAGTACTTTCAAGTCAGGAGAAGTCAATTCCAGGGGGGCTAAGCGGGGTGGCCCTGCCCAACCTCCTCCAGCCCCTGATGGCCACAGACGGTCCCACCCTGGTCTGTTGCAATTTGGTGTGAGCTCACACTGGGGTTTTTTTTTCATCACCACAATCAATGTGTAGTCTTATTGGCTAATATTATACGTTCTTAAGGGGTTTTTCTGGATGTACAATATTGTGAGTTTTTAAAAAAAAATAATAACGATCTAGGTGGCCTGATGTGCTATTAAATTTATGTGTAGCCACGATAATTATTTATTGGGGTTATATATGACGCTGAAAACTTATTTTTTGCATTTGCACTCTGCATTTTGCCTGGTAATATGGGGTTCGCTGTATTTAATTCCCATTGGAGTGAGATTACAGATAAGCGCGTATCGCGCTTTTACTCTCAACATGGCGGCTGGTGTTTGCTGTGCATTGTAATAGACAGCTTTGCAGCGTTGCATGTGACCGGACATGGATAAATTGAAGCGTTGCTTGCGACCGGATATAGATGGAATAATATCCGGGTCCCTGAGGGCAGCTCAGGTGTATTTAAGGCCCTTTATTAAGGCGAGTAAGTCTACTGTAAAAAATCTTCTGATTACATCCGGAGGCGCACGCCCCGTGACCATTGGTATTAAACAAGCAGGTATGTGGCGATGGGGGACCGTAGATATATTTACCTCTCTGGCCGTCTTCTATCCTCGTGATAGATGTTTATTATCTAAGTTTTCTTTCTAGACAATTGTATCATTGGTGCTCAGCGTTAAGCGGGACTTTTTGAGGCCGCGTTACCTCACGTCTTTTATCACGAGTACGGAAGGGATTGAGACCGTGTGCTGCTATGCACACTGATACTTTAAGATAAAAAATTGCTCATCTTGCATATTTAGGCATTAAAGGCATATCTGGGGTAGTATTAGAATACGGGCAATTTTGAGTGATATCCCTCATTAATAAGGAGTCTCCTCATGCATTATTTGGTTACGATTGGGGAAACATGGGTGTTTAGATATAATTTTTTAAGTGGAGTTTCATATATCGAGATCTCCTTCCCCCATTGTTATCGAAATTAGGATATTCAGAGGCTGGATAGTACTCCGGCCGGCGGCGATGTGAACCTTTTGAGGCAATAGCTTTTTGTCAGTCAGTCAAAAAGCTTTTATTATCGGTTCAAAAACATAAAAAGACGTATTTACACATATACAAGTAAAATAGAAAAATGTACAATGCTAAAAGTCCTCATGGGACACTAAGTCTTTTAAATGTTAAGAAGGGTAAAAATAGAACAGACGTCGTTGACTCAATTTACAATGCAATGAGACTCACGGTGGGACACCCCATACAGATTATTAATGAAAAGGCTCCCCACAACAGTCAACATACAAGCCCAGGAGCAGTAGTCAATGAGTTTGCAGTTTCTTAATATTGCACACCTGGAGTACCACATAGACAAGAGGAATCTTGCTGTTGCGAACACTGTCAAAGGTGTGGTATCAACTTTGAGAATTCAAAAAACCTCCCTATAGTCCCTTAAGCCCGTGGTCTTACAAAATTGGATAATCCACTTGACTCTCGACCTTGAGTACAAGGGGCAGAAGAGCAGAACGTGCTAATCCGTCTCTCTGCAACCCGTGCACCCTGGGAAAGAGCCCAGGGTGCACTTGTACGTAAGGTCCCTAAGGGGCAGTGAGCCATGCCTAAACTGGATATATAGTTTCTTTGCCAGGGGAGGCTGGATGGCATCCAGAAATTTCTCGAATTTGGGAAGGGCCTTGAAAAATAGAAAGTTATTAGTCAACCTGCCCATAGAAGAGTTTGATAGAATGAGAGCAGAGCGATGTTGTTTTAGTGCAAAACTCAAGGATTTTTTGGAAAGCATGGGGCAAGCCACCTCAGGGGACGACCACAAGTCCCCCATGCCGAGTGCTTGAGAGAGGTGCTTAATGTACTTTAACCAAGGGATCTTCCCCACGCCCCCTCTGGACAGGAGATCCCCCAGGTCCTCTCTGTAGCTCACAAGTTCCAGAGTAGACCAGATTCGTCTCCAATATAGTAACGGGCGGTTCGAGACGATTTCCTGGCTATGCACTAGACCTAGATCCAACCTTAAGAGAGTTAAAGGGGTACTCCGGGAGAGTCCCAAAAGGCACCTAATGAAACTATTCTCAGTGAGAGATAGCGGGGCAGCGCTGACATGCCCCCATAGATCTGCATCATATAGCGTACCCCCTCTCGCCTGGGCTTTAGAGATTTCAGCAGGCGGTCCCACCAATTTAAGGGAGGTTTCGTTAAAAACCTTTAGGATACCACCGGAGGATTGGGCCAACTTCAGATTGGCCTTGGCCACGTGAGAGCCCCACTCCATTCTGTCATTTAGGGTAACCCCCAAATAATCAAAAGTGAACACTCGGTCCAGGGCCATTCCATCCAAGTGCGGGTGTGGGCAATTGGGATGTTGCATATTGTAGACCATGTACTTGGATTTAGAGAAGTTGATCTCCAAATTCCTCAGTCTGCAGAAGCGGCAGAAAGCTTCCAATGTTCACTGGATACCCTCAGATGACTTTGACAGTAGGAGGGTATTGTCAGCTAACATTAGGGCAGGTATTTTCTGCCTGGCTAGTCCAGGTCTCTAGCTCCAAGTAAATGTGCAATCAACCCATTGAGGAAAAGTGAGAAAAGCGTAGGGGCTAAAACACAAACCTGCCTCACGCTCTTTTCCACTGGAAACGGAGCCGACACCTCCCCACCCATCTCAAACCTCACCCTTGTAAACGTGCCCTTGTGCATACGTTTAAATAGCTCACACAGGTAGGCCAGGGTGCCCATCTCAAGTAGTATTGCCCACAGCTTGTCCCTCTGGACCAGGTCAAATAAGGACTGAAGGTCCTTAAAGATTTAATACAAGCTACCCGCCCCTAAAGTTACTGTCCTCCAATATATAAGCTGTAAACGAAACAATTGGTCAGTCGTAGAGACCCCTGCCCAGAATCCTGCCTGGAGGGAGGTTAGGATGTGAGTTTCTGGAGGATGTCGAGCAAGCTAATGGGGCGGTAGTTGACCGGGTCCAGGGGAAAAGCTTTCTTGTAGATGGGTATGATTTCTACTCCTAGCCATGTCATGGGAATGTCCAGACCCTGCATAATGGCATTAAAAAAACGCAAATATAGGGAGCCCACACCCTCTGCTCAGTCCGATAAAGATCACCGGGGATCCTATCGAGGCCCAGTGCTTTCCCCGCAGTCGAACTTTTGAGTGCCACCTTAACTTCCAAAAGCATGCAGGGGTAACTGTCATATACCATTCCCTTCGGATAGACAGTTGCGGGAATGCTTAGTTAATCAAATGCAACAGCAGAAGGATCTAAGGGACTAAGTGAGTAGAAGGGCTTAAACTGAGCAAGCCAAACATCTTCACTAAGGTTGGGCAGGATAGCAGACATCCCTTCCGCCGGTCCCCCACGGACCAAATTCCAGAAGCACCTGTAGTCGTGGGCGTCTAGCGCCGCACTGAATTTTTCCCATCTGTCAGCCTCCCACTCAGACCTGGCCTTTGTAATCAATTTTTTATAGAATGACCTGGCATTTCTGATGCGCGAGGGTGACCCCAATTTCACCTCCTTTACCAGAGCAGTTTTGGCTGCCCTACAGTTTTTGTTGAACCAATGATAGTGCTTAGTTACCCTGGTCCTGCCGATCTTGGTGGAATAGAAAAAGTCAGTCAATGAGCTAAGGAGCGTATTATAAGCGCGCTGCAGGGCCAGAAGATAAGATGGCTCAAAGTTGCAGCTCAGCAAATCACTGACCACTACTAAAGCACCTGCTACGTGGTTATATATCTCTGCTATCGAGTCTGGCGCTAGCGCCACCTTCGCCCACCTAATGCGTCTACCACCCGCAATTTGGAGCAAGTTCTTGTTGCTGGGGATCTCTGCTTCTCCCTATACTTTTTGGTATCCCAAGGAATTGACCAATTCCAGTGACAGTAAGTTGTGGTCACTATCGTCCCTGGGAATTACAGAAAATGCTTTGGCTTGAACCCAAAATTCCACATTAACCAGAATATAGTCAATTGTTGTACTTTTCCCTGGTCATTTGAAAGTACAAAAATCCGGGATATCAGGGAGAAGTCTACCATTATATGCCCTTAGGGAGTAGGTTACAACCAGGTTATTAATTGCAAGAGCCAATGGCAGAAGGTGCTTTTCTGGGTACATAGAGCAATCCGGGATAGACAAAGTATCATCCTCTTCCGAGGTTACAGAAGGGATCCCCATGAGCAGTTCGAAGTGGCAGTTCAAATTTACACCAATAATTTTGTGGTAGGACAAAGGGAAGGAGAGAAGGAGAACCTCCAGAGCCTCTAAGATGGATAGTCCCAGCTGATGGGGGTTGGGGCGTAGGTAGATGTTAATCACTGCCAGTACCATACCATCCTTAAAAGTAAGTAAAATACAAAGGATGTCTGGGCAGTGCGAATCAACTATCTTGGCTGTGCACCCCATGTGCACTGCCACCCAAATACACAACCCTCCCAATGGTCTTCCACTGTGTCCCTACATTGCTGCTATGTGAAAGGACGCAAATCCTACCCTTACAGGGGCAGACAGGAGCCAGGTTTCTTGGAATAAACATAGATCATAGCCATCCATCAGCTCTCCCCACTCCGGGTTGTCCAACTTCGTCCCCAGCCCTGCTATGTTCCAGGACCCAATCAATGAGCGGCGATGCATCACTCGCGCAGGAGGAACTTCCATGGGTTGCTGTATGTCAAGGGGTGAGGGTAAAATACATGGATGAATGTCCAGCACCCGACCACCTCCCACAGCCTGACTCCCAGATGGGTTTGTGGCCATTGGATCACCGCCCCGGGGTGATAGTTGTCAATCCACATTACTCAAGGCCCTATGTCTGTTACCCACTGGGATGCTTTAATCCAATTCATAACCCCTGTAGAAGGAATGGGGTTGGTCTGGCCTAGTGGGGCCCAAGGTTCGAGTATAGAAGTACCCCAGATGGCAGGTATGTATTGTACCCGTAATTGCAGATCCACTTCTATCTAGAATGTGTTTGACCACCTCCGGATCCCTGAAGTTAACAATTATGCAGTCGCCTCCTATACCTTTAGGTCTAGTCCCTAACCAACTAACTCTGCATGCAAATAAAATCTCCCCTTGCCCAAATCCTGTTAGGGTTCTATGCCTGTTTAACCAGAAAATGTTTTTATTTTTTAACTCAGGGAAAGTTTGACCACTAGTGCTAGCCAGAGGTGGTACTCCCGTAACCACCACCACGTATGGTGAAGCTTTGGGTGGTAGCTGGGGGCGGGGAGGGTTTTTTTTAGGACTAGTTTCTTGGGGTTTCAGCGAAACAGTAGATGCGGGCCTACTTTCTGCATGCTGCTGTTTTTCAGAGATTGACGAGGGAGGGAGGGGAACATGTGTTGTTGGGCAGGGTGCAGCTAAGAAAGCGGCAACGCAGTTAGATTGGCCAGGATTATTTGGTACTGAGATAGGATTCTGCACTGGAGTATGAACCACGGCATGTGGAGGTTTGGCAATAAGAGTACTATCCCCTGGTCCCGTGCCCATAAAGTTAGTCGAAGTAGGTCCAGAACCCTCTCCAGTGTCCAAATTCCCTGGTGAACTAGTTGGCTGGGGTCTCCCTAAGCATTTTTTTGTTAATAAAAGAGAGTATTCTATCTATCCTAGAAGACAAGGATTTGAAATGAGAGCTAATAAGCTGGTCGATGTGGGCCTGTAGGTTGGTTACTAAATGGGTAACCCAGACGGGTGGACCAATGGAGGAAGGAGAAAAAGCAGGCTCAGGCTGCGAGCAAACATGTGGGAATACTAACCTATTAGCTTGTTTTCTAACAGGTTTCGGTCTCTTACATCTGGGGTAAGGTTTAGGGACCTTTCTGCCTTCTGGGTGAGGGGAGAGCGGGGAGGTCAAAGCAGAGACATTCACATCCGGCACCCTCTGAGCACAAGGTAGCACCAAAAATGAGGACATTAAAAAAATTAAGTAGATTCGAAAGGGTTAACAGTGGCTGCAGAAATATCCCCTACTAGCTGAGGGGGGACCAATGCAGGGGTGAGAGATAGACGCCTTTCAGGGTTTTCAATGGCCATTGCTACTACTCCTATTGTTTTTTGGAGCATTTTATCGATGGCTGTAAGGCTCTGGAGTGGTTGGGTCGTGGCTGCTAGTTGCCTAGTCATGCGGCGTGAAGTGGAGGGCTTATTATTTTTCCCCATATGGCTCATTGCATGAGCCAAGAAGACTAGTTCCTACTATCAAAAAATTGTAAAAACAAATTAAATTGGGTGTCTAGTAGTCTAGTTAAAAGATAATATATTAGTCAGTCACAACTCGTAAACAAAGCTCAATAGAGACAAGCTTTGACTGCTCAGTTAAACAAATAACAATGAGTGCACAGGCACTAAAGGAAAAATGTAAAATAGTACTTTCAAGTCAGGAGAAGTCAATTCCAGGGGGGCTAAGCGGGGTGGCCCTGCCCAACCTCCTCCAGCCCCTGATGGCCACAGACGGTCCCACCCTTGTCTCGGGCTTCTCCCGGCGCTGCCCGCACACGTCCGCGGGACGAGAGGAGTTCCGCTCTTTAAAAGCGCATCCGGGCACAGGCAGTGACGTCCCGGGTACGCCGCTAGTCTCCGGGGCACCTGGGAAATGTAGAAAATTGGTGTGGGAGCACACTGCTTCACCTCCCAGCCGGGTCGCCTCTAAGCATCATGGTAGATGCAGTCCGACAAGCGAGTACACTTGCAAAGTCTTTAGAGTGTTTCACCAGGTGGGTGCAGATTAGTGCTGGCCCTCTCTGGACACGTGTTTCTAGATTATTATCTGTCATCAGCAGAGATTAGGCATTATATGGGGTTGCTGAGCAGGCTGCCGTATCCTTGGAACGTAGTATATCTCCAGGCGAGCAGGCGCCTCTCCACAAGCTCGTCAGCCCACAGCGGCTTGAAGGAGCCTTCAAGTAGAAAATTGAAAATCTGAACTGCATCTACCATGATGCCCAGGGGCGACTCTGCTGGTAGGTGAATCATTGTGCTCCCACACCCGTTTCTTACTTAAAGGCTCCTCGAGCCGCTTTGATCTGACAAGATCGTGGAGAGGCACCTGCGCACCTGGAGAGCTGCGTAGAAAGTTACCAACAAATCAAAAAGGACCCCACCCGGTGAAAAACAAAGCTTATCCAGGAACTCACAAAGAACGGCCTTGTGGAAGGTTTTCTTACAGAACTGGATTAAACTTTCTTAATAAGACAAACCCTAGAATACCCAAAATATAGACCCTTCCAAAGATCCATAAAAGCATGGACGATCCACCTGGGGGACTGATTTTCTCAGGATGTGGTTCGCTTCTGGAGCCAATAAATCAGTTTATAGATAGCTTTTTACAACCTTGCATCTTGGACACTCGCTCACTTCTTCGGGATATCATGCATACTTTTCAGCTAGTGGAGAACCAACCTTTTGACAAACTAACCCAATTCCCGGTGACATTGGAAGTTTCATCATTATATACCACTAGACCAGGCAATTGAGGTAGTTCGCAAGTTCCTTGACAATCAATCCACTTATTGTTGGATCCCTTTTTTTTTTTTTTTTTACCCTTTTGATTGAGGCACTATATAAAGAAACAAGGTTATGATACAATCAAAACAATTATACATGTAAAACACATAATAAAACGGTCAAATCCAGTACGGGCTGGGCTGGGTATCCAAAACAAAATAATAATAATTAATTCAAACAATACATTTTGTCATAATCAAGACCCCTGATTCTCAAATATTTTAATGGAGCCCTTCACCAAATTGAGATCAACAGCAATATGTATTTTTAAAAAACCAATGCTAATACTGCTTAAAGGAAACTTTCGTTGCCTACCCGAAATTTGTTGTATCCAATCCGATATTGGAGCCCAAATTTTGCAACCCATAGCCTTTTTCCTCCTCCCTTTGGTCTTATAAATTGATAACTCTAAATTATAAGTAGCGAATAGACTTGACCGCCAGTTAATGAAGGTAGGTGGGTTAGGACTAATCCATTCTTTGGTTATGCATGCGCGAACCAGCACCATAGCAATAAACAGTATAGCGGTTGCCGATCTTGATCTTGACTTACCCTCCATTTCATTCCCCCTTTTGAGTGCCCTTCTTAGTCTTTGATACCCGCAGAGAAATCTAGAACAAATCCTCTCTAACTTAGTAAAGCAAGAGGCAGAGAACTCAAGGGGAATTGTCTGAACATATAGAGAACTTTAGGAACGACCAACATTTTTACAACATTACACCTCCCATGAAGAGAAAGATGAAGGTGATCTAATCTTTCCAGTGTTGTATTCACCTTAACCATCACTATGGTAATATTCAGATCAGGAATCTGATTCACTTCTGATGTAATTCTAATATGTTTCAGACAGTCATTAGGGTTACAGATACCAACTCTGAAGGTTTTTCTATATCAAGGGGGACAAGGCAAGGTTGTCCCTGTTCCCCCTTGTCGTTTGCCTTATACTTAAAACCCTGCGTTCGCAAACTTTGCTCTGCTATAGACATTATTCCAGTAACAATTGGTGAGAACAGTTTTAAAGTATTTTCTTATGCAGATGATGTCGCTATTACCACCACAGACATTAGACGGGCCCTCCCAAAAATAATTAGTCTAGCCGAAGAATTTGGTGTACTCTCTGGTTATAAATTAAATATAACCAAAACTCAATTGATTCAGTCGGATTGGAGGCGCCCACTCAAAATTGCTTTTGCTCCAGAAGCCCAATATCTGGGGATAACTATTTCCCCCAAGATTGATGACATTATACGCCTTATTTATTTATTTTTTTTAAATGTTTTCTTTATTATACGCCTTAACATTGAGCCTGTTCTAACATCCTCTAATAAGGTATTAGAAAGGTTAAATAACCTACACCTTTCTTTGTTCGGCCGTGTAAATGTCATTAAAATGTTAATTTTTCCGAAGTTTTTATATTTGTTTCGTACAATCCCTTTACTAATTTCATCACATTATTTTACTAAAATTGATAGAATGGTATCTAGATTCCTCTGGGGCTACCATTGCTCAAGACGTGCCTTAAAATGGTGTATTCTGCCAAGATCAAGAGGCGGGTTAGGAGTCCCTAATTTTCGGCTGTATTATTGGCTTATCTTTTTAAGACATATGGGCATACTACTTTTTAGGGACGTTACTATTGAGGAGTCAGTGTATCCGTCTGTTTATGAATTACTGTTAGGTGATAAAGTATCACAAAGCTTGGTAAAAATATTAGAACCCAGCTATTACAAAAAAAACAAATTTAAAATTATTTTAGCGGCAATTACTGTTTGGTGACAAATAAATAGGAAAATGTTAGGTTTAAAAGAATTTCACTACTATTCTCCTATTCTGAACAACCATAGCTTGCCAGCAGTTTTTCATGATCCAATTATCAAAAGATGGTATCAATCCGGCATTTATGTACTAGGAGATTTATATCAAGATTCTCAACTTATTTCTTTTGCAGATCTTCGAGCTAGATATAGTTTGTCTAAAAATGATTTTTTAAATACCTTCAGATTCGAAGTTTTTTAGAATCTAAAGGCCTTCTTGATCATAGCTGTATGAATAAAAATTCTATTTTAGAAATAAGTAAGGATATATCAATCCATCAACATGCACCAGATAATGAGGGCAACCTGGCGCCTACCTTCACGGGGAGAAACACCACCTCCATTATTGACTTCCTGATCATCTCTAATCGGGTAGCTCCCCATTGTTCGGTTACCCAGATCATAGATCACGACCTGAGTGACCACAATGCACTTACCAATGCACTTACCATGGTTTTATATTGTGAGCTCCATAGGGATGTATTTTCAGGTAGGGTTGTAGATGACATCAGGCCATGCAGACCTAATGGGATCCGCATAAAATGGAGTGGGGAAAAAGCAGAGAATTTGCATCAGAGGGTGGTGAAAGCTGGCCTTAATATGATACTCAGTGGTCTTGATATGGAAGCCTCCGCCGCACAATGCATAAACAACTTCGAGAATCTGGGTGTCATAATCAAGAATACACTCACTACAAAGAAGGTTAAATCAGGGCCGGCTACACAGGGCTGGTTTAGCCAAGCATGTACAAAGGCATTAAAATCCCTCAAACTCGCCCTTTCCAGTATTCCGAGAGACAGGGAGGCGGTTAAATCCCTAAGGGCCATTTATAAAAATGCGCTCAAAACCAGGAAACAAGAACTTAGAGAAACAGCCTGGGAAGATCTGAGTAAAGCCGCAGCACTCCGGGATAGTAAACTATTCTGGAGCACAATCAATAGCCCATTCCTGCAAAAAGAGGAATTCCCTGTCCTCACCGCCCAGGTTAGTGAAGAGGGATGGGTGGCCCATTTCTCAGGGATCTTTGATCCAACTGGAGAGCCCCTGTCCAATGATAACATCATCTGCACCACCCGAGTTGATTCCCCGAGAATAACGACCGATGAGGTGGATTTGGCTTTAAGGAATAGCAAAGGGGGAAAAGCCCCCGGCCCAGACGGGGTGCCGATCGACCTATACAAATATGATCCGGCACTCTGGAGCCCACTATTGACCATAGCCTTTAATGCTGCTATGGATAACAGGACCCCTTCCACGTGGGGCGAATCCATCATCATTCCAATCTATAAAAAGGGGGATAGAGGAGAGGCTAAGAACTACCGCCCTATCTCCCTTTTGGATTCCTCGCTTAAAATCCTGAGTAGGGTCCTGTTAGCACGCTTGGAAGATTGGGCTGTAGATAATAACATTCTTGCCCCATCCCAATACGGCTTTAGAAAGGGCCTTGGTACGATCGAACAATGTATTAACTTGAACCTTTTAATAGGGAAGTATACCAAGGCCAAGCCGGGATCATTATTTCTGTGCTTTGCAGATCTTTCAAGCGCATTTGATTTGGTCGACCATGCCCTGTTATGGACAACTCTGCTGGGCATGGGAGCCCCCCCCGATATTATCTATTTCCTGGCCACACTTTATTCTAAGTTATCCGCCCAAATTCGTTATGGCCCGGAGGGTGAGTGCACTCGGAAGATCAGAGTAAGATCTGGCATTAGACAGGGCTGTGTATTAGCCCCGTTGCTTTTTTCCCTCTTTATTAACTCGGTTGAACAAGAACTAAAACAAATTCATGCTGATGCCCCCCATGTTGGAGGTTCCCCTATACCGGTATTATTGTATGCCGATGATACAGTTCTTCTTTCTAGGACTCCTATAGGCTTACAAAAATTGATGGATGGGTTCCATGATTTTATACTGAAACGGAAACTCAAAATTAATAATTCTAAAACGTTCGTCATGGTGTGTGGGAAAAAGCCGAAACTTTTTAAACCTTTCTCTTTTAAGGAAAACCATATTGCAATTGTCACAAATTTTTGCTATCTGGGGGTCACATTTAACGATAGAGGATCTTGGGCCCCTGAGGAAACAAACGTTAAAGCGAGAATGGGGAAAGCTTCCTCGGGCGTCTTCCGCTTTGCTACCAAAGTAGGAAGCCGCCGCATTGTTGATATGTTGACTATATACAAGCACAGATGTACCTCGATAGCTTTGTATGGCTCGGGGGTATGGGGACATTGCAATGCTAAGGCCCTGCAAAATGAAGAAAACAAATTCATTAAGCGGCTGCTTTGTCTCCCCACCTCGGCATCTACTGTTTTAACCCATTCGGAACTGGATCTGGATTACCTGTCCGACCTTACAGGGTTAAGGCCATTGATGGTATGGAAATCCATTTTCTCCAAGCCGGAAACAGCATTCACCAGAAATATCATCAATGACTGTTTGCTCTTGGATAAAGTTCTAAGTATTCCATGGTTAAAATACGTAGTTATGATTGTTAAAGATCTGTTCGACATGGACCTAGGAAATGACCCTACTAGTATGAATACCTTAGACAAGCTGGAAGTAAAAAATGTTTATCTTAGGGCAAGATCGGATGTGCGAAGTCATGCCACTAGGGAATACTCCACACATATTTTCCACCTGTCCTTGAATGATGATTGCCGGGGTATTCCAATGTACCTCAAAGTTATCCATAGACAGTCCCATCAGTTCGTTCTTTCAAGGCTAAGACTAGGTATTGTGCATAACCTGGTCGCTTTCCCGACTATGAAATTACATCCAGTAATCCCATGTCCATGTGATGACTCTACCAAACAAAGCACAATGCACTTTCTATTATTCTGTCCTCTGTATAAAGCACTACGTATCTGTTACCTCAAGCCTATGTTCCTCAAATATAATATGTACACCACCGATAGCGCTCTGAGACTTCTTTTTTCACTTTCAAGTCCAGATATCTGTTTTTATACTGCTACTTTTATTCTGAAATCAATTAGAGCTAGACTTAGCATGGTTTTCCCGTAATTTTATGTGTAGCTATTCCCACAACATGTGACTATGTTATTTTTTGTTTCTGTATTTTGAGTATCATGTGTATGTAATGTTTTAAACTGTATACTTTTATGATGTTTTTAAAACATTCGAATAAAGTTATAAACTGAAACTGAAGTAAGGAAGTTAAAAAAAATAGGTTTAGTTTACGCTACTGCAATTAATCAATTTGAAGATGATCTGTTATTAGTAGAGAGCCAATGGAAAAGGAAATTTGAACTTGAGAGCGTGGATATTGGAAGATCAATTGAATTATCAATTAAGGTTCTTTCTAAAGGCTCACTACAAAGTCAACATTACATGTCAATCTTTGATTTGTAATATTCTCCTAATAACATAGCGAGATGTAAAACAGGTGCTAATGATAGATGTAACCGATGTAATGAGACCGGGGCTGATTCTATTCATATGCTGATATAGAACTTTTCATTAATAATTGTTTAAAACTCAATGTAAAGTTAACCCCTGAATTAGTAATTTTAGGTATACAAGCGGATCACATAGGTACTAGATCGACAGCTGAAGAAGCCTTTTTGTTTATTTGTATGTCAATTTTTCGTTATTGTATTACTTGTAGATGGATTGATGTTGAACCTCCAATTTTCCATAATTGGCGCTCCAAATTGCTCTCTATCTACCTTTTAGAAATTGCAAAGGATAAACTTAAAGGGATAAAACGAAGGTCATCGGGTTAAAAAATATGGGAGCCTATAATCAACTGGGTTTAATGTGATTTAAGTACCTTATAATAATTGTTTGTATGTCAGAAGTATCATTTAATATTTGATATCCTGATTCATTTGCTTTGGTCTTGATACTTTTTTTTTTGCTCATTGTACAGCTGACTGTTGAAATAAATGCAAAATAAAATAATTTAAAAAAACAGAGACTATTGGTAGATTTGCCTGGGAGAGCCAGTACCTGAATAAAGCATCTGAGTTTTGCCTACATTTTATTTGTAACCGGAAAATCTAGCAAACTGCGGAGCCAAAATCTTTATTGTAAGGAACGCCGAGCATATATCGCTGGTAAGTACCACAATATCATCGGCGTACGCCAATGCTCTATTCTCGATGTTATGAAAGCTAACCGGCCTAATATATGTACTTGAGTTTAATTTATTAAGATATCAATCAATATAGAGTGGGAATAGCAAAGGGGAGCATGGGCACCCTTGCCTAGTACCTCTCCTAACACTAAATGATCCTCAATCCTATCCAGAGATGCGTATGGTTGCCTCTGGGCTTATATATAAGGTCTTCACTGCTTGAATATATGCGCAACAGAACCCCTTCCATCGCATGACATCCCACAAATACCGCCAGGCGACCCTGTCGAACGCCATCTCAGCGTCCAACAGGATCACCCCCAGTGAAGATTCGGTTGCCTGAGCCCAGTCTAAAAGAGCTATTACACGTCTCACATGATCGGCTGTGTCCCTGCCAGGGATAAACCCTTGCTGAAAGTTTGATACTAAAGAAGTAATAACCATTACTAAGCAACATGCCATGATTTTTTAGAAGATCTTGCTATCCGAACTGATAAGCGAAAAGGCCTGTATGACGAAGGATACAGCTCAGGTTTGTCCTTTTCTTAAAAAACAATTATAGTGGTTTTGCGCCAAGAGTCAGGAACAGAACCACGTTAAGCAGAGAAGCAATACCATAAGTTCTGGGAAGGGCCCCTGCCGAAATGCTTTTAAAAATTCAATGTCGATACTGTCAGGACCTACTGCTTTTCCTTTGGTTAAAGACAGTATTGCTCCCTCCACTTCTTCCCAGGTTATACATGCAGCCGGCTTCTTGTTTTGATCTTGTGAAACCTTATTTTGTTTCAATTTCGGGTCTAAATTCCTGTACCATATCTTCTACACCGATTGTCTCTTCTTCTGTGTATAACTGATGATAGTACCTACAAAACACACTCTAAACTTTGCCTGGGGAATCCAGGATCCGATCTAGATGGTCCTGAATTCTATAGATTCGGTTGGCATTTCCCTTTGCTGCAGTCTTTTTTCTAAAATGCTATCAGTATTATCCCCTGCTTCATATACTTGAGACCTGTACAGAGCCATTTTAGCTGCTACCTTCATTGCAAAATGTTGTTGAACTTTCATTTTTAAAATTGCAATAGCTTTTAAGGATGCCTCACTATTTAATTGCCTTGTTATTTCCCCCATAAGATATATTTCCAATACTCCTAACTGATCAATCTAGCCCTTAATTTCCACCAAGATTTTATGCTGTTTGGCTATAGAGTAGCTGAGTGTTTTCCCCGGACCCCGGCCTTGAAGGCATCCCATAGAATGGGGTCAGAAGCTGTGACCCTATTCATTTTGAAAAAATCTCTAATCCAATCGCCCATATAAGCACAATATTCAGAGTCCAGCAATAGTTTGCGTTCAAACATCAATGCCTTCTGTTGGATCCTAGTACTAATGGCCAATTTCAAAATAACTGGGTTGTGATCTGAGATGATCTTGGGTGTGATCTCTATTTTAGCGTTCTATATTTTTTCAGCAGAAATGTAAAAATTATTCAAGTGCACCTATTTTTTATGTGAGGCTGAGTAAAAAGTTTCTCCAGGATCATCACTCTTATTGGTGTACCATACATCCACCAACCCAAATTCTCTAACTCAGCCTTGAGTGGCTTTAAAAACTTTAGTTTTTTACCCCAATATGGGAGATTATGTTATATCAAAACAACTCTCTAAATGTAAATTGAAGTCTCCAAAAAACTATTAGAGGGATTGACCATAACGCTAATTCAACACTCAGATAGTGCATCACTTCCGGGTCATCTAAATTAGAGCCATAGATAGATCAGATCAACAGTGGAGATCCATTAACAAGGATTTCAGCAATGGCCCACTGCCCCAAGATGTCCTCCTTCCTTTACCTGTTTGCATACTCCCAAACAGTATTTAGTCAGAATCGGGACCCCCCCCTAGTAGTTGTGCTCTATCTAGTACAAGCGTTTCCATATCAATATCACTCAGCCACCTACGATTATTCCAGGGGATATGGGTTTCTTGTATACAGAGCACATCAATACGCATAACCTGCGAGATTCGGGCCATCACCCCTCTTTTTTTCTTATCGTTTAAACCACATATATTCCAAAAACAAATACGTAATCTACCGATCATTATTAAAACTAAAAGTTGTCAATTCCCATTTGCGGAGCCCAAACCCAGGACTAAGTTACATAACAACAACAAAAATTACTGTCTCTCATATAGAAATAGGTACCATAACCATAATGCATAACAAACCACAAACACCAACAGTGCCTCCCCCACCCCCCACCCCCCCCACCCCTTGCACACCCAGATCTCGCGCCCCCTCCCCCTCCCAAATGAGGCATAAGGACTGAGTCCTCAGTGATGGGAAGCTGATAGTTGAGCGCCTTTCATTTGCACCCCCTGCTCTAGTACGCTGATTAAATGGGAACCTATGACCTCTATGAAGCTCATTTTCCAAGTCCCATTGCTTGAGTTCTGGTAAGGCTTTGCCCTCGAGTCCTTCAGGTATTCTCAAAGATTTTCCAATTCTGTCAGTTTCCAAGTGCTATCCTCTTTCAGAGACTGCAGGGATGCAATAGTGGCCTTCTGCTGCCCTGTTTCGTCCTCCAAAACTGAGATTCTCGCCTCGGCTGCAACAATTCTTGTTGAGAACTCAGTGCAGGTCTTTGCAACTCCGAGCACAGTGTTTTGCAGTTTTCGCACAGCACCCTGAATGCTGAGCCATTCTGCCCTAGTCTCCTCTCGATGGGCCATTATGCTTTGATAAATAGTGGAGA
Source organism: Lissotriton vulgaris (assembly GCF_964263255.1). NCBI lineage: Eukaryota > Metazoa > Chordata > Amphibia > Caudata > Salamandridae > Lissotriton > Lissotriton vulgaris. The sequence continues at coordinate 521,939,019 of NC_141696.1, forward strand.
GGGTGATTTCTCCTTGTAATGGCATATCTGAGCCTGCAGCTTCTCAGGAGTTTGGTCCTTGCCCCACAACATCGCTAAGTTGAGGAGAGATCGAGTAGTCCCACACTAATGATACAGCTGGGCCAAGAGCACCCTTAGCCAAAGAGTTATGTTTCCCTTTGTTTAGGGACAGTCCCCTTATTTTCAGAGAACTCCTTGCTCATCTCTTCTTCATCCAGCTATATGCTGCTTGTGTCATTTTTATCAGCTGCCCAATCTCTCCCAAGGCTCTCGTCCTCAGAAGAGTAAGAAGGGTCCAACATTGAGTTGGCCTTATCACCTGAGTCTGCTCCTTCAACAGCCTCTTCGCTGGTTGCTCCAGAGTCAGCAAAACCAAAGTCTCTCCCCCCTTTTCAAGTGACTACCATCCGAATTATCATGATTTCTGTTCTCCGGGACCTGACAATCCCCTAAAGGGTAAATAAGAGGCGTTACTGTTGGTACAGATATCACAAGCTCTTTTATAGGTGCTACATTGCTAATAATCATGCTTCCAGTCAGAACCGATTCACCCTGTAAAGAGGAAATGTGCGTGGTGCTAGCCTCAATACTAATCACAGTCTCGATACTCTGCATATCACCACTCATGGCCTCTTGTAAACCCTGAGTGGCCACAGTACCATCGCTCTATCCATCCAGAATTGCCACTGTAACATACTATGTATTGACGAAGGTAGCGGCGCAGCAACAGCAACATTGGTCTCCCGGAAAGTCATTGCCATATTGCAACAATCCACCGAAGAAACAGTTGCCTCAGCTTCCACAGGGCTCTTACCTTTACTCATTAGTTTTTTTAAACAGCCCAAGGACCGTTTCCAAGAGGTGCTTCCTCCTGTCATTGCAGGACTTGGAGAGGAGCTGTTAATGCAGCGGTGTGTTCCGCCTTCTACACTTCTTTCAAGGCTGGCCTTCGTCGGGCTCTCAGCGGAAGAGGCTGTAGTTGCCGAAGGCCCCCGGGTCTTGGCACCCTTGGCTATGTTTTTTGGAGCCATTGTCGCCGCTGTAGTGGCTGATGAGTATGAGGAGAGCTCCGTATGCCGCCAACACTAAGAGCCAGTACACCGCCAGCACAGCAAGCCAGTATGCCGCAGACCCCGAGACCCGGTAGGCACAGCTTTCATGGAGTGCACAAACAGGGACCGATACTGCCACAGCATTTTGTGGGAATCACATTGTCCAGACCACAATCCAAGCAACCATCCACGAGGCGGGGGGAAGAGTTACTCCGGGAGAGCGTTAGTATCCAGCTTACTCGGTCGACCGAGCGGTCGCCATCTCCTTATTGAATTCCGACTGACTTTTGGTGGAACTCCCAAGAATAGCCATGACAAGGAATTACTTCATCTTCCAAGACACTTACTATTACCAATGCAATGGTGTTGCCATGGGAGCCGGGTTCGCTCCAAATCTAGAAAATCTTTTCATGGATCACTTCGAAGTGACTCATATATATGATCTTTCGAACCCCTTCCTTGACAATAATACAATCTGGACGCAGTATATTGATGACATGCTAGTGATTTGGTCAGGCACATAAGTAAACTTAATAGACTTCAAAACATAGCTGATCGGACAATCTTTGGACATCCAGTTTACAATGACATAAAGCAATGAGACCATCTGCTTTCTGGACCTTACGCTACAAGTTGAAGATGCTAAAATTCTCACAACCTTATACAGAAATCCGTAGTGGCTGATGAGTATGAGGAGAGCTCCGTATGCCGCCAACACTAAGAGCCAGTACACCGCCAGCACAGCAAGCCGGTATGCCGCAGACCCCGAGACCCGGTAGGCACAGCTTTCATGGAGTGCACAAGCAGGGACCGATACTGCCACAGCATTTTGTGGGAATCACATTGTCCAGACCACAATCCAAGCAACCATCCACGAGGCGGGGGGAAGAGTTACTCCGGGAGAGCGTTAGTATCCAGCTTACTCGGTCGACCGAGCGGTCGCCATCTCCTTATTGAATTCCGACTGACTTTTGGTGGAACTCCAGAGAATAGCCATGACAAGGAATTACTTCATCTTCCAAGACACTTACTATTACCAATGCAATGGTGTTGCCATGGGAGCCGGGTTCGCTCCAAATCTAGAAAATCTTTTCATGGATCACTTCGAAGTCACTCATATATATGATCTTTCGAACCCCTTCCTTGACAATAATACAATCTGGACGCAGTATATTGATGACATGCTGGTGATTTGGTCAGGCACATAAGTAAACTTAATAGACTTCAAAACATAGCTGATCGGACAATCTTTGGACATCCAGTTTACAATGACATACAGCAATGAGACCATCTGCTTTCTGGACCTTACGCTACAAGTTGAAGATGCTAAAAGTCTCACAACCTTATACAGAAATCCGTCTGAGCGGAACACCATCTTGAAATATGAATCTCACCATCCTAGAAACTTTAGGGATAATCTGCCTTATGGCAAATTCTTGAGACTACAACGCAACTGCTCATGAAGGGTGGATTTCTTCAAGGAAACACATGTCCTCATCACGAGACGGAGAGATCGTGGTTACCCAAAGGGTTTGCTAAATCGAGACAGAAAGAGGGCGTGGTACAGTCCTCATGAGTCTCTTCTTGAGAAACAACCAAAAGATAAGAAAATGGATAAATTGGTCTGTGTCACCACATTTAATACAAGGAGCCATGAGATAAAAAAGGTGATCAAAAAATATTGGAATTTAGTACGGACTGAAATCAACATAAAGGATGAGCCAATGTTTGCCTTTAAGCGAGCCAGAAATGTTAAGGACTAAGTTGTTAGTTCCTTTTTGGAAACACCAAAGGCACCTGACATTAGACAACAACTGAATCTGCCACCATTGGTGAGCCACTATAAATGCAGCAATTGCAAAGCATGCAATCTTTCCTTGCTGGGCTCATCATTCAAGCACCCAGGTCAAAGATATTCCCTAGCACAGCATACCTATTGCAACAGTTGTAATATAATCTACGATATTAGATGCCCCTGTGAGAAAATATACGTAGGTCAAACCACACAAAAAGTTAAAATCAGGATCCTGCAACATTGCAGTTGGATCGGCCGCAAGGTGTAGGGCCCCCTAGTGGACCACTATTCCACTACTGGTTACACTGCAAACAACTTACAGTGGTGGGTCTTAGAAAAAATCCACCTACACCCTAGGGGTAGCAATATACTCTCTACCCTCAACCTTAAGGAATGTAGGTGGATTCATACTCTGGACTCGTTTAAACGGGGGTTGAACAAACAAGAGGAGACCTACAGACAGATGACTATACTGTCCACTCCTAATTTCCCTCTTTTCATTCCCCCCATGCCGTACCAGACCTGACACTCTAAATGATGATAGCCCCACATAGTCTGCACTCAACATAACTTGACTTTTGTTATATCATGTCCACAGTATCTGACTTTCTGTCATCATGTGAATTGAGCATACGTGAATATCGTTTGAAGGTCTGCATCAACACCTAATGGAACAGTGTCTTCCAATATTCCAGGACATTATTCATTTAGCATAACCCTGCAGGACTAGACGTGGCAAAGGGCTACTTGCAAAAATCTGTTGCTATCATTTTGTGCGTACCTTTATTAAAAATAACATCTGTTTCATTTCAAGGACAGACCTTGGCTGTTACGTTTACAAATGTACATATGATCTGTTCTTATTATGGTGCTTTGTTCCACTGGCATCATAAACAAATTCCAATATGTGATGCGTCCTGTAACTGGGATCACAGCTCTCCTTTAAATCCATTGATTGGAACATTGCCTTTTGTGGTAAACCTCATCCTAGCTACTGCATTAAAATAGTAGTGTTTTGACTGTTGGAACACACCTGACCCCCTCTTTATAAATGAACTTTATAGGCTGTCCACTCCACCCTTTTACAGTCCTTAAGAAGACCCGATGTGACGCATATCACTCTGTGCTGTGTCCAGGGTCGAAACGTCAATGTTATTGTCAGACATGTCCATACAGTTTGCTTGGCCTTAACCTACAATAATTGTCAGGTATGGCATTTATGATAAAAATAATCAGAGTTTAGGATAAACAATAATTTTAAGTTACATAATCTATGGCACTCATGTATGTCATGTACATAGTGCACCACTGATTTCACTTGTCAACACATGCCACTTCTTCACAATAGTCACCTTTTTATCACCACAATTTACTTGTGTTGGTGCCAGCCATATTTATATTTAATGCTTTTTTAAATAAAAAATGAGTAAATCAACTCTGTTTCTTAGTCTAAACTTCTTCTACTGGTGTGTTCTTATTTTTAAAAATAGTTTTTTCATTTGGCGATAACAAAATTGTGATACATCGTAGCCTTTGTATTGAATAAGCACATCATAGCAATTGTATTACCCAATGGAACCAACTGTTTTGCACAACACTTTTCAAGGTGGGTGGTCGCACTGCCATGAAAAGTGTGGCAGTGAGGAAACTCATAATATGCTTGACAGGGCTGCAGCGGCCCCCCCATTCCTATTGCGGCCCTGTTAGAAATGGAGGTCTCATGTTGGCAGAGGTAGGTACCTCTGACCAAATAGGGACCCTTGCTTCTAGTCAGGGGAAGGGGGATACACACAGTAGATAACCCCTGCTCACCCCCTTGGTAGCTTGGCATGAGCAGACAGGCTTATCCTAAAGGCAATGTGTAAAGTATTTGTACCAACACTCACAGTAACACAGTGAAAACACTACCAATGGGCACCGCACCAGTTTAGAAAAATAAAATATCTCCATTTAAACTAAACAAGACCAAAACATCAAAAATTCAACATACAGTTACTTAGTAGAATGCCTTTTAAAAAGGTGTTTGCAACAATAAACGTGTAGATGATGAATGCAACACTTTAGTCTCAAAGTACCTGGGATGAATAACACAAAACAAACAAAAGGGGCGCAGAGAAGGCGATGCATCAAGTTGTCCTGAACTCAGGTACCGCTGCAACAAGATACGTTGCAATGATCCAGTGTGATGCGACAAAATGGCGTCTCTGTTGCAATGCAACAACGTGGATGCAATGTGTGCACGCCCAACGGCTGTGCGGCAAACTCAGTGGTTTTCTAAGCCGCGACAGGGCCTGCAACACGTTTCTCCGTGATGCGATGACACCCTTGGTGACGGTGACACGCTTCTCTGGTGTTGCGGTGATGATCAGCAGCCGTTTGCTTCCTCAGCGATGCGACTGCTCTGCAACACACTTCTCTGGTGATGCGACGCCACTCTCTGTGACGGTGGCATGTTTCTCCAGTGATGCAACTGAGAACAGCGGCAGCGGCGACATGCTTCCTTGATGATGCGATGGCGGCTGCTGTGGCGACGTCACACTTCTGCGGTACAAAAGAGGGTGGTGATGGACGGAGCATCTGAATCAATCAAACACTCACACCCAGTCAAAAGATCTGGGTTTAATCCATCACCGTTCTTTAGCCCGGGACCAGGGTTCGATTCCCGGCGCGGCAGGTTTCTGGACCAGGGTCAGCGGACTCGATAATTCTCTCGCCTCGGTGCCCACTCTGATCAGCGATCACACTCGGCAACTCTGGGCATTAGCTTGCCTCATCTTCACTAACGGCCCCACCATGCCTGGTCTCACCCTGGAGATACCCATTAAGGGACCATCTCTCAGGGAAGCCAGGAAGGGTTTCGCAGCGGTCGAAGCGCCTTGGGACCCTACGGGTAAGTAGTGCGCTATATAAATGCCAATCCAGCCCACTCTGCCACCCCAGTTCAGACATGGTTATATGCAAATCAGTCTGACCCTGTGCCTCATGGGAACAGTCCAGCCCGAATTGCCAAGCCATGTCTTCCCTGGACCAGAAACAAGCTTCCGAGGACCGGTTTCTGGCATTCCAGCCATCTTCAGCCCAGCTTGCTTGAATCCAGTGACAAAGTGCTCAAGGGACTCATGTCTGAGCATACCCTGCAACACGTATGGCGGCCAAAAGCGGTACAAAAGGGGGTGGTGATGGACGGAGCATCTGAATCAATCAAACACTCACACCCAGTCAAAAGATCTGGGTTCAATCCATCACCGTTCTTTTGCCCACTCTGCCACCCCAATTCAGACATGGCTATATGCAAATCAGTCTGACCCTGTGCCTCATGGGAACAGTCCAGCCCGAACTGCCAAGCCATGTCTTCCCTGGACCGGAAACAAGCTAACGAGGACGGTTTCTGGCATTCCAGCTGTCTTCAGGCCGGCTTGCTTGAATCCAGTGGCAAAGTGAGCAAGGGTCTCACGTCTGAGCATACCCTGCCACACTTGTGGCGGCCAAATAGCCATCAGTCAAAGTACCAGTGAAGCTATTGACTTTTGCTCTGAAATCTCCAAGTGTGAGAAATTCAAAATTTTCATCCAAGGAAAGTTCCTCATTGGCCAGATGCTTTTTCTACCTTTGCCAGGAGAAGATCTCTACACCCCAACTTAGTCACTTTTTGGAGCTCTGCATTCACCAGTGTGGCAAAGCTGCAAGCTGTAGCCAAACAGAATTACATGAGGCCAGATTCCTTCTTCACGATGTCCTTCTGAAATGCATATAGTTGCTGCAGAAAAGCTCTGAGCTAAAACAAAAGGAATCTTTGGCCCAGCGTCAAAGAATCTTAATCAGGTTTACTTGTCAGGTTGTCTTGGTCATCTGGAAGTCTTTGGAACCAAAACGTTTCTAAGTATTAGGTTTTTCAGGAAATTAGAAGGAGTACCCTTTGCACAAATATCTGTTCCATGACCTCAGGAACAGGCCTTTCAGGTCAAGACTTGCTCTAGCAGAAGCCACCAGTAGGGTTGAGGGCAAGACCAGTTGGACATCACCAACTGAGTTCTTCAGTAAAAGGGCTTCATTCAGTTTATTGTTGCCATGTAGCTTAACAGAAGGTCACTCAATTGACCTTTGGAATTCACTTGTTTATGTGTGCTACAAATGGGAGCAGGCCCAGCCTTTCAGACCCCCTTCTTTACCCCTTGCACTAGCCTGTGAGTGGGAGTGACTCATGGCCCCTCTCTGACCCATGGGTTAAAAAAACTCCCTGGGCTAGCCCTACCCACTTTTACATCAATTCCTGTGTCCCCCCCACTGCCTCCTTTACCAGGGAAACAAAAAAGGGCCATGCCCAGGTGGCAGCTAACTTATGCTAGTGACATGGTAGGCCTTTTATAAGTTTATCAAGTTTCTAGACACAGGTCAGGTGGTCATCCAGCCAGATGAACACAACACCTTACCACACTTGTGGCCTTTTTCCCAACTCTGAGAGCAAGTTCGCACCTCAACAAGGGGGCTAAGTCAGCTCTTGGGTGGCAGCTGGAGCTCATGCACTTTGGCCTCCATGGGCTTTAGGTCTAAAAGTACCTTTCTTCAAATAATTATTACAAAGGGGACCTCACCAGAGAATTATGTGTGTAGTATATATTTAAAAAGCACAAGAATTAAATGTGTAGGTGTTTTGATTGACAGGGAAAGCATTATTAATTGTAATATTGTAACTCAATGCTTTCCTATGAAACAGCTATCCCTGGTACAATGAAAGTAGCTTTGGGGGTTTTCACTGTAAGTACATGTTTAAGATTACACCTTTGCATGTCCTACATTAAAATACCATGCACTCTGCCTAATGGGTAGTAAGGCTTACTTATGGGTGAGTTATTCATATTTAAAAAGAAGGGTTAGGTCTGTCAAAAGAGGTAATTTTGACTGGTGAATTTTCAGTTAAAACTGCACAGCTAGGCTGCAATGGTAGGTCTACAGTCATGTTTGCACTGTCACTGTAGTAGGTGGCACAATAGGTACTGAAGTCAACTAATGACTTTTAATTTACAGGTCCTCAGTACACTTTGTACCATATATAAGGTATGTATAGGTGAGGTAAATATAACAATTAAGAGTATAGCCAATTTTTACATGTTTTAGGAGAAAGAGCACATGCACTGGTGCCTGGTTGGCAGAGTCACATTTTGCAGAGCCAAACAACCAGTAGCAGCAGTACAAACAAATTATTGTGATCCTGCCAAAAAAAGGCATTTTCCTACAATGATATTTTGGTTTAGGGATATTCTTGAGATGATATTTAGGTGGAAAGCCCAGTAATCATGTTTCCTTCAGACCCACCAGTGCTGAGGAAAGGCTATTTCTCTCTCCAGCCAAGCTGATTGTATTTCAGAATATAGTTTACAGATATGTTGTCAGACATAAATAGTGTTGTCTAACTATTGTTTACAAAAATATCACACCACTGTATTATTAACTCTAAAGTGGTGATATGTTTGGAATTGTACTTAGGACACAATATTTATGTCAGATGATAATTTGACAAAGATATCTGGTACCTCATCATGGTCTTGCCTGCAACCTGCCACAACCTGCCTGGGGGTGCCGAGAGTCCTCAACGCTTACCTGCTTTGGCGCACTTTGGTTTCCTCCCTGCCGCCGCTCGAGTCTCCCTCGCGGCCGCTGGGTGAAGGGAACTACACTTCCCAGCCTGCACTCTGACCCGGAACACCTTCCCTGGGGTCACCGCGCCCGGAGGCGCTTGAAATTCCCGCCGTCCTCGGTGGAGCGGGTGTCTTGCCTGCAACCTGCCACAACCTGCCTGGGGGTGCCGAGAGTCCTCAACGCTTACCTGCTTTGGCGCACTTTGGTTTCCTCCCTGCCGCCGCTCGAGTCTCCCTCGCGGCCGCTGGGTGAAGGGAACTACACTTCCCAGCCTGCACTCTGACCCGGAACACCTTCCCTGGGGTCACCGCGCCCGGAGGCGCTTGAAATTCCCGCCGTCCTCGGTGGAGCGGGTGTCTTGCCTGCAACCTGCCACAACCTGCCTGGGGGTGCCGAGAGTCCTCAACGCTTACCTGCTTTGGCGCACTTTGGTTTCCTCCCTGCCGCCGCTCGAGTCTCCCTCGCGGCCGCTGGGTGAAGGGAACTACACTTCCCAGCCTGCACTCTGACCCGGAACACCTTCCCTGGGGTCACCGCGCCCGGAGGCGCTTGAAATTCCCGCCGTCCTCCGCGTCGCGGGACGCGAGCGGGACGCCCGGACTAAGCCCGGACAAAGGGCGGACAGTCTAAGACAGTCCAAGACTGGCCACGACTGGACTGGACCAGGTGATTAACGTCTTTAGCACCGTGAGTCTTTAGCCACAGTGCACACTTACAATTGACGGTGTACACACGCAGGGGCTAATTTGTGACTCCCACTTTGCCTTCTCGACTAAGTATGTCAAAACAGAAAACACCTATTACCCCTGCCAATACCATGGAGAACTATCTAGTTCACAGGGTGACAAAAATAATTAATGATCGGAGGTCCTCTTTAGGGCTTAATGACTCCCCTCCCTGTGCCCAAACAGAAGCTATTCGTTTAATCGATCTGGACACAGAAGCAACGAATCCCAGTGATGCTGAAAGTGTGGAAAATGTTGTTTGTTCAGCATTAAATACTTCTATAAATGTTCCACAATCTGCTGTAAATATTGAATTGTTAACGGGAGATGAAACACACTCGCTCTGTAATGATTTAGTGTTAGTTGATGGCAGCATTACCCCGCCAACGCCTGTCCCTGCTCCTAGAGCAGCTAAGAGGTCTACTAAAGTTCCCTCCAAAAGACCAGGACTACGATCTAATAGCAAAAAACCAACAACTCCACCTAATACCAAACACAAGAATGTAATTGATGACATAAGGGAGGAAGGGAGTAGCACTATAGACTGGGATGATTTGTTATCGAACAAATTTATGGGCATGTTAGAATCTAGGATAGTACGAATAATTAAACCACTTATATCCAAAATTGATCACTTGTCCGACAAAGTACATAAACTGGAGTCCCTTATAAAAACAACAAATGATAATATGGGGGATATCCCGAACCCGATCATAAACAAAATAGATGAGCTTCAGGTGAATATGATCGAGAACATAAGAGCTACATCTGTACTAACGCAGACTGGTGCAATTAGTGCTAAAACCGATCCTAAAAACCCCACAGATATAGTTCCCCCTTCAACACAAGAGAATGATTTTATATCTGACTCCCTCCCAGAATTAAACCCTGTAGAGCTGATAGTGGAAGCGTCACCTCTAGTTTTGGTACTCGCAAACGTCCCACTATTGAAAAAAGATCAGATTGAGACTCCAGATTCCCTCCTAAATAAATCATTGCAGTGGTTAGGCAATAATATTCAAGCAACTCCTTGGGGTAAAGAAAAGTTGTCTGATGATCTGTTAACTGCAAGAAGAGTAAAGTGGATAGGGTCCAAACCCAAGAAATTTGCCGGGGATTGTGTGGTACTAAACTTAAAGGGTCCAGATGTATTACCAGACATCCTACAAAATATTCTACCACCCCAACGCAGAATGGCAGAAATAGTGCCGCTAACGCTGGACTTCTTCTACAGTAGAAGAGGCCTACTGGCAAAACCCAGTATCCTTAGAACTAAGTGGTCAGTGGTTGGATCTAGAAGGGGTAGGGGTGGTCCCAGTGGTGACTGGGGGTTACATTTGGAAAACTGCTTCTCGGCTTTATCTGATTTAAACGAATGTGATTGACTCAAGAGCCCCGATCCAGTCTCTCATATTAGGCCGATGCAGCAACAATATGTAGGATTAGGAAATATAACATGTACTAATCTGGCCGATCAGAATATAGAGAATCAGGAATTATCACACTTGGTATGTAATAACCTCGCTTCAAATGAGCCAAAGAAAGCAACCGATGTTTTTGTAAGTGCTACCAAGGCGAAAGAGATCAGGATTATCCCAAGGGAGGGAAAAACATCATTATTAGATCTGACAGCCAATGTAAGTGGCCAGAAAGAAGACCACTTATTAGACCAGCGTAAACCTAACACACTATCCCTTGTATCATGGAATATTGCAGGCATAGTAAGCAAGATAAACACCCTGGAATGGGCTGAATACATCAACCAGCACGACATTATTATGCTGCAAGAAACCTGGTCGCTCACCCCAACATTTAGAGTGGGATATTTAAATTATCATATCCCGGCAACTAGAAACCGCCTCGGACGTCCCTCCGGAGGCTTGTTAATATGGGTACGACAATCTTTGAATGTCATCATAACACAACTATCAATACCATCTAATGACATTATGGCCCTTACTGTCAGATGGGATAACGGCCAAGAGCTTAGCATCTTTAACGTTTACGCCAGGGGAGTGGCTAGGGGTCAATCTTCTAATACTTTAGTAGTTTTGGAACAGAACATCGAATTATTACCACCACAAAATCAAATAGTAGTAGGTGGTGACTTCAATGTAACTTATGAGCCCCTGGGTGAGGAGGACAGGATTTTGTCTGAGGAAGAGGATGCCAAGTGGGGAATCCCCCAGTTGGATTTGCCTGCCATTAAAAAATGGAGTAATGTGGCAATTCAGTTAAAAAGTCTCTGCTTAGCCAGAGGGTTGAGAGCGGCAAATGGGCGCTCGCCATCCGACCTAGTTGGTAATAATACGTTTGATAATGGGCGATCATCTAGTAGAATTGATTACATACTAATAGATGTAAGATTTTGGAGTAAAATGCTAGACATGGTTGTAGAACCTAGACTAGAAAGCGACCATAATCCCTTACGACTAACCTTTCTTTCCTATTACAAGTCCTCACCGCATTCTAATGATAATGGAATGGTGACGCAGGATGTAGTATGTTCCAATAACCTGCGCCACCTTAAATGGAGAATGATGATAGAAGATAATGTAAAATTTGAGGCACTTAAAGTGTTAGTAGTAAATGAAGTAAACAATATCAAGTCCAAACAAGGGATGCCTAGCTTCCATGACTACATGATGGAGGCTCATGACAAACTCTTCTCTAAACTGCAAAGTTTTTTTTATCAAAATAGTAGATCCTAGCAAAGAGGGTAAAACCCAACAGAGGCAAGGTTGGTATGACAAAAGTTGCAGATTGGCACGACTTAATCTGAGTTTAGAGCTAAAAACAGGCAATGCAATAGCAATTAGGAGAGCAAGAGATGCATACAGACAAACCCAAAAAAGGGCCAAGAAACGATGGGATGAAGAAGGGTGGCAGGAATTGAAGGAAGCTTGCGCTGCCAAGGATTCCAAGCGCTTTTGGGCTATAGTAAAATGGGAGAGGGGAGGAATAGCTGCCCAGCCACAAAATAATGTTCCAATCAATAAATGGACTGAGTTTTTTAAACCACAGTATGCCCGCAACCCGGTCCATGCTTCTGTTCAACCTCCGCCATCTATTTTCTTCAAAAATCAAATATTTGATGAGAACGAAGTAACTAAAGCATTGGATGGCATAGCAGGAGGAAAAGCGCCAGGCATGGATGGCATCCCGGCCAACGTATTCTTGTCGGACCGGAATGCGTGGTGTTCGTATTTTAAAATGCTGGCTAATGCTGTGGCAATGGGGGGGGAAGTGCCCCACTCATGGAAGGGAGCAGAAATAATCCCCATATTTAAAAAAGGAGACAAAACACTAGCCCAAAACTATAGACCAATTAGTCTCATAGACACAGCGCAAAAATTGATGGGTCGTCTAGTCCAGAACAAGTTACAACAATGGATTGACGACAAAAACATACTATCCCCATATCAGGCAGGGTTTCGTCCTCTGACTAGTAGTGTTGACCAAGTTCTCTATTTTTTAACCATCTACTGGAGAAATGTCACACTCAAAAAGGGGTCGTTGTACGCTGTCTTTGTAGACCTAAAAGCAGCCTTCGACCTAATCCCCAGAGAAAAATTGTGGCAGACCCTGGCTGATGTAGGTCTAAGCCAGGAATTCATCACCCTCCTTGTCCGCCTCCACGACAATAACTTTGCCAAAATTAGATGGGGCAAGCAAGGTGAAGCCACAGATCCCTTCCCAGTAGAACGAGGAGTTAGACAAGGCTGTGTGCTAGCTCCAACACTATTTTCAATTTACATTAACGGAATTGTTGACCATCTAATGAAATCCCCAAGTGACGCCCCAATTATAGCAGGTCGCCACGTCCCAGTTCTAATGTTCGCGGACGATACGCTCCTACTTTCACGCACTCCGAGCGGTCTCCAGAAAGTGGTTGATGCCTTTGGGGAATTTTGTGATAGTAGAGGACTTGAATTGAACACCACTAAAACTAAATTCATGTGCCTAAACTATCAGTCCTCTTTCAAAGGAGTAATCAAATATAAAGGTACCCCTCTAGAGAAAGTGGACGCTTTTACCTATTTAGGCATCACCCTGCAAGGAAACATGAAGTGGCAATCGCATATTGATAATACTCTATTAAAGTTTAACCAGCTTGCTGGTGCAGTAGCACTGAAACATCGCAAATCACTAACAAAACCGGTTAAATCTGCACTTGAGATATACAATATGAAAGTATTAGGCGCCTGCTTATATGGGTCTGAACTGTGGGGGTTTTCAAATCTGAGAGAGTTGGGACATGCAGAAAACAGGTTTTTGCGAGGGCTTGTTACGGTTCCACAAAGCACACCCATGCTTCCTCTGAAATTGGACCTTGGCAAGAAAAATATCGAGGATATAGCTAGACTACGGCCACTCCTATACTGGAGGCGCTTGATGGTGACCCCAGAGCTGAGACATTATGCTGAAGCTCTGAAGGATGTCGTTGAGTTTGACCGTTTCCATTGTATCGAATGGTTAAAGGAACTCAAGGGGCTTCTTGTATCGTTAAAATTGGATCATCTATGGGGAAACTATGATGTGGCTAGCTTTCCTTCGAAAGCAAAATTGAATGAACTGTACTGGGAAATGGTGTACGTAGTAACGTTTCGTAAAGGTTCCCAATCAGCATTGACAACTCGCTTTTGGGACATTAAAATGTATCCGTCCTGTGAAACATACTGGGATATTATAGAACGTCCATACGATAGGAAATTGTATTTCCAATTCCGCATTGGAACCTTACCAGTAAATGCATTTAAAAAACATTGGTCTCCCATGTGGGATGATCATTGCTATTTTTGTAAGGACCAAATTGAACATATTTCCCATCTGCTGTTTTGTTGTCCACTATATGTTACCCCTAGACGTAAATGGCTAAAGCCAGTGTGCCAAAATATCGGCACACGTAGTCAATCAATAGCCTTGAGAATACTTGAAACGGATTGTTCCACACCTTTTGTAGTTGCCGTAGCTAAATTTCTTGCCTGGGCATGGTCAATACGTACACGTACTTTAAAGTCAAATGTGAATATATAATGAAATAGTGTTGTTCCACCAAATTATCCTATTGCATTGCATGAATTGTTTTTTTTATATAGAAATTAATTGATTTTTAACTTTATATTACTTGCTATGTATAATATTCGGCTGTCAAAATATTTAATATGTGTTTTAAAATTATTTTTAAATGTAGTATTTATTGTATTAGGGTTAGGAAGGATGCTTTTATGACAATTGTCGAATAAAGCTTTACAAATTGAATTGACCTCATCATGGTCTTTGTAAATGAGGACTTGTGGGTGGGCACAGTGCTCTAGTCTATTGAGCTGTTTGTTAGTGGATCTTGGTTCGATAGCCATGGGGCAACAAGCAGAAAAAACCCTTGTGACCTTCACAAAGTACTGTTTAAACTGATCTACATAAAAGCATCCTTGCCTGCCCCAGTAAAAGCGTTTAAGAACTGGCATTATTCAATACCACTTACTTTTATAAGCTCATGTATCTGCCCAGTGACATCCTCAAACATACCATATTATGTCCCTTCCTGTGATGTCATTCCTGTCACACGACTTCCTGCAACATCATTTATTCATAATCAATGTTATATGGCGTTAGACAGATTATTAGCTGAAGGATGCCCTTCACGATAAACTGGTGTATTACAATTGAGGAAAATGACATCCATCTCTCTATCTTGTCGCTTTACATTTGTTTATGTAATCTGCGGTTTACAGGAGAGAACACATTCGATGGGTTAGACAATATTTTTATGGATTAACCACCGGTTTATAGGGGTTTGCTTTTAAATGTGTATAACAATAACATAATCTGCTGTTCATTCAGATTGGAGCGAGAGAGAGAGATGGCTGCAATTTTCGTTCCTCCGAATAGCCAACATAACGCATAAGGCACCCTTCAAAAAATAACCTGAGCGTACTTCACATATCATTGATTATGCGAACACTTTCGGCGTGGGTGAGCAAGTGGAGTTTTACAGCACACAGAATGAGAGCCAACAGGCTTTATTATTTAGAAGCTTGTGAGGTTTATTATACACCAGTCTCAAATGGATTTAGAGCTTTGATATTGCATGCATAAATATTAAGTTTGTAAATTGTACTTTCGGTCATCCCCTGCAAACAGAGTGTTTGTCTACTTAATTTTTTGCTGAGTACACCCCCGACGAAGGACCCTCGGGGATATGAATGCAAGCTCATGATCAATATATTGATTTAACGCAAATTTGATTCTAATGCACAGTGTTAAAAGTTTGATGAGGACAAGTATGCGGTCTACAATGAATCTGGGAATATTGTAAACATTTGTATGTTTGATGAAGGATCACATTATTTCAGATAATCATAAAAAGTGAAGGAGTTTTATTAAATGTTCAAAGACATACATCAAATATGTATGGATGAATAATTGTTGGGCTACTTATTAGCAACTCATGAGGTTGTGCATTTTGGGATTATTTCTATGTATGGAACAGTCATTGATTGATATGAATTGTGTCTCTGAATAGTAGACACACCGAGATGGCAGGTCCATACTTGATTTGTGAATAAGAACGGAGTGCAGATGTGGAATTTAATTTACATTATAGGCTTGTAATAAAAAAATAAAAGATTACATTAACTATCGCACCTGCTTCCCAGATCTATTCACTTTTCCAATGCTTTTTTTCCATTTCTGTCAGATCACTGTGAGGGAAAACCATAGCATCCTGAAACGAGGACCTCCGGAGCCTTCCTGAAAGTAAACGAGTTTATTTAAGACAGAGACACAGATAGACACACAGATATGTGTCTTAATTAACGGGACCAGAGAGCAACTGCCTGTCATGGAATCTGGCGGGGCAGATTCCATGACATAGCAGAGCTCTCAGAGCGCGTCACCACACATCCTTACAAACAAAAGTACAAACACAAATGTGCTATCACTCATAAAATACCCAAAAAAACAAACACATGAATACCTTGCACAAAGACACCTAAGGAAGTTAACATGCACCTGAATAATTTCAAAATATGTCCACAAGGTACATCAAATATGACCTGCATGGCATTGCGTTACGGTTAAACGCAAATAGCATTCGCAGCAGTGGGCAAACCTGAGTTATACCAGTAGCAGACTTTGGTTTAAGGTTAAGATAATTTTAGAACAGTAAAGTTTTACAAATGTCCACACCTTCGCATTTGACAAAGTTTTAAAAAAAAATCCCTATTTTAGTTGTCCTTCTGTGAATGTCTTTACTTTGCAATATAATTTACTATTCTTTGAAAGGTAATTTTCATTGTAATCAAACCCAGCCAAGACCCAACATTTAAGCATACATTTTCTCTACAAATGTCTCCCCGTCGGAAGAGTTCTTTTTTTCACTATTGTAAATGTGCCAATATTTTTTCAATACGAAAATGCATTTTGCTACAAAAACGGCCAATAAAATCAATTTTCTTCATGCAAATATGGGAAATACTTTCCATTTTGGTAAAGTTTGCGAAATTTTCTCTAGAACTTAGGGGCATATTCTCAAGGACTTATCGGCGAATTAGTGGCACTTTATTGCAGCCCTATTCACAAGCTGGTGCTAACAGCTGACATCGCCAGTTTTCCTGCGTTAGCAGCCGCAAAAAACATTGCCACGGATGACACTGGCAACTAACGCTAATGAGATGCAGAGTAGGCGTTCCCGTGCAAAAAGCCGCAAAAACACCACTTCGCAACATTCTCAACGACCAGTCAGATCTTTGATAAGATCACAAAATGTGCAATTAGGTGCGTTAGAAGCAGGGAATTAACACCTGCTCTTTCCTGGTATTAAGTCGGACGATAACTTGCATCAGAAATGGGAGCCCAGCCCACAGCCACACCAGAAAAACAACTGATACCATGGAGCTACTGATCATGCAGCTCGGACACCCCCGGACAAAGATATTTTACATCAACTTTACGAAATCATGAACAAAACTATTTGCCTGACGTCACACAATTACAACAATTAACATTCATGTGTGGTCAGAAAAAGGAGAATCATTCATTCATCTTTGATCTTCCAAACAAAATATTTTATTCAAATTAAACTCGAAACAACTATTTGAAAGAGTCATGGCAGGTCTTATCTGGACAATCTGTAAGTCACAGCCTGCAAGACAAAATTCAAGATAAGAAGGTGTGTCCTGAGCTCATCAAAGGACAGAGAGAGAGAGAGAATGAGAGAGAGAAAGAAAGGGAAAGGAAGAGAGAGAGAGAGAAAGAAAGAGGGAAATAGAGAGAAAGAGAGAGCGAGAGAGACAGTGAAAGAGAGACAGTGAAAGGAAGCGAGGGAGAGGAAGAGAGAGGGTCGGCACTGCAGACCCAGGCCTCACTACTCACCTGCTGCCATCCGGTGTGTCTCCAACAATGTGCCGGTATACAATGCAGTCCACCAGGGCCCTTATTTAAAACAGAGATTTATGAATGGCAGAGTTTATATTATTGCACATGCCATCATCACTTGCCCTCCCCTGCGCACACAGGCTGCTGCACCCCATCCCCTATCACCACCCAGTTGTGATTGCATGCCCCTGCACACCCAGGCCTCACTGCTCAACTTCAACCACCGGCATGTCTCCAAGAGGCCCACCACGTGCCGGTGCAAGCTCCAAGACCGGGACCACGACCTTGGCAGCTTCCACATCATGCAGCCCCGAACCCTGGGCCACCAGGTCACACACGTGATTCTGGGTCTTGATTTTGCAATGGCAGAGATTATATCAGTGCACACGGCATCATAGCAGGCTGCACACCCACTCAGTTCTTTAGGTGCCACTAACTCTGTGAACCGCAAGGCAATGCCATGTGGCGGTAAGGCCGTGCTACCCACTGGCTCAGGCCTACACTGCGGACCAGCAGGGCTCACACAAACCCTTACCAGTCTGGACCTCCAGGATGGTGCATCATCGCAGGCTGCACATTCGCTCAGCACTTAACCGGATGGCCCTACCTCAGTGCACCGAAAGTCACCATCCTGTGGCGGTATTCCCGTGTCAGCCGCAGGGTATTGGGTGCCACCAAGTCTGTGTTATGCAATTCATGGACTCTTTATGATTGAGTCTCGTGATATGTCAGGCAATCGCAGCCATGTCACATACGGCAGTGGGGAAGAACTGGGACACATAGCGTCGTCCCATGGCTCTGGGCGTAGTTCATTTCTGGGCTGGACAGGAAACCAACTGATGTGTGTGTCTCTGTCACAGTGTCGGCGCCACACTGCACACAATCGACATTATTGCAATGTTGCATGCACTCAGAGGGTGGCCGCGCACAAAGGCTTTGTACAAGGAGCACAAGACCGCTCGGGCTCATGGCTCATACATGCCTACTGTTGTGTGTGTATCACTATTGGTGTACCCTAAGCCGAAGGCCTAGCCTCAATTGCAGCGCAAAAGCCACATCACAATTCCAGAATGCAAGCAGTAGTCGGACTAACATTGGGGATGAAAGCTCCTTTGTCTCAATACATACAGAAGGACATCTGCACCTCCGACCTTGGTCTTGCATGCAGCAGGCACCACCAGAGAGAGATACCATAGCAGATGATAATGACTCCCACACTACGCACAGCGCTAATGAAAGACCAACGTATCCTCACCCCACACACAGAAGTCCTTGCTTGAGGTACTCTTCCATGGAATGCCCTTGACCCTTACGTACATAACAACCCATACGTCCAAACGTTGCACACACATACGACTCATTGCTCCAAGCTGTAGCATATCATCCACATAACTGCCACAGGTCCGAGGAGTGCAGGTTCAATGAAAGCCACCAACACGATGGCAGAACATCCCGGGCACATGCACAACGCCTGTCAATTGGAACAGTACCATCACCGAATGCTGCTTGTTAGTGTCAGATGCATTGGTCTGCATGTTGTGGCCCTTATATTGTCCTTACTGATACGCACATGCTAATTAAGTCTACGCAACTTCACCAGTGTTCAACTGTGATGAGTGCTGTTTAGAATGACAAATCGTGTGCCTCAATGAGCATTGCCCGTACACAGGGAGGGACTTACTGATGCATTTCACTCAGTGGTGAGTCCCTATTGCCAGCTTCACCTCTGTGAGCCAACATTGTGGTTGGGATAGTTGCTGATAGACCTGTACTCTTACGTGTCTTCAGCAATATGAGTATGGTGTCCAACTTCTTGCCATGTGGATCAATGTGAGCCATCCCTACAGGCTGTGTCTACCCAGTTGAGTGTGAGTGGGTATGCAAAGAGATATTCTGTTGTCAAATGTGATGGGGAAGCTACATTAGGCCTGCCAACGACTTTCACATTTCATACACAGTCCTATTTCTACCTTTGCGTGGGGCAAATTTGTGAAATTGTGAGATTGTTGTTTCAGAGCAATGAGGCCACAGCTAGTGCACACATTCCCAGTCAATTCACTGCCTATGTGTGTCACACTACAGAAAGTGACACCAACCTGAGACCTAAGTCAACTTTTTGTCCACCGACCCATATGGTACCCGTGGAGATGCAAGCTTTTGAACAAGCCATCATGAAAGAGATAGAGGACATGGGAACAACAGCTAAGAAACCATGCACCAATATGACCAGACAGGAACAAAGAGCAATGAATGACCTACGTAAGAATGAAAACCTCATAATCAAACCGGCGCATAAGGGAGGAGCAATTGTTTTACTACCAAACAAGGATATGACCAACAGTGTCTTGAGTTCCTGTCAGACCAAACGTTCTACAAGACACTAACCAACGACCCAACTAAAAGACTACAATGAACTGTTGATTTAATGGTAAAAGAAGCCGAAACCAACCAATGGATCTCTAAACATGAGGCGGATTTCCTAAGAACCAAATCACCTAGGGTACCCTAATTATACTCTCTACCCAAGACTCAGAAGAACAGAACTCCACCACTGGGATGCCCAATATTGTCAGGAAATGGATCTGTCCTAGAACCTTTATCTCAGTTTGCAGATCAGTTCCTCAAACCTTTGGTACAGAAGACCCCGACGTACCTCAAGGACACGCGAGACCTCCTCAACTTACTGGATGGGCAAACTTATGATGAAGAAACAATGCTACTAGTAGGATTTGATGTAGAAAGCCTCCACACTAGCCTCCCGCAACAGAAAATCTTAGACAAATTGGAAGACATCCTATTCTCTGACGATTGGAACCACAGGACACCCAGACACTTTGTTCTGGAGTGTTTAGGTTGACCTCACTGAGAACTATTTTGAATATGAGGGCACACTATTTAGACAGTGCCATGGTACTTCGATGGGCAGCACATTTGCCCTGAGTGTGGCCGGGCTGTACGTGAGTAATTCCGAACAACACATACAAAATCAAAACAATCCCTTTCTCACAAGAATGAGACTCTGGCATCGCTACATAGACAACGTTATTATGATTTGGGAGGACACTGAAGAAGCACTACAGGAGTTCCTGATTTTGATAAACACAAGGAATGAATGTCTGAAATTCACATGCACATCAAATAAAAAATAACTGACTTCTTGGACGTCACAATCTACACCGAGAGTGGCACACTACAAACTAAAACTTTCTACAAACCCACAGCAAGGAACAATAAATTCTCCTGCAGTGGTTTTCATCCTCGTCCTCTGAGGGACAACCTACCCTACAGTCAGTTTTTACGTTTAAAACAAAACTGTAGCAAGCTGGAGGATTATAAAAAACAAGTGAAGGAATTGGAACACAAGCTTGTGAAGAGAGATTACCCTATGAGTACAATCAAGAAATGCCAGAAAAGAGTTAGGAATCAGCCAAGAGAGAGCCTAATGGATATCACTCCACGCAAAGAACCTGAGTATCAGTTGACCTGTGTTATGACATACAACACATCATCTAACACTGTGAAGAAGATCCTCAATAAGAACTGGAGGATCCTCACATCAAATACACTGAAGTGGCCAAAACCCAGATTCGCAAACAAAAGATCCAGAAACATCAAAGATTTCCTAGTACACACAAGACCAGGATCCGCAGCAAAAATGAAAACCATAACGTCAGCATGGAATCTGAGCCCAATAGTAGGGCATTATCGCTGTGGTTCCTGTTCCGTGTGTAAACTGACCAGAATAACCAAGAACCTAAATCTTCTGCCCAACTTAACCTGGAAGTTACATAACCACACGAACTGCAATGCAACACATGTTGTTTACATGATTGTATGACCCCCCCCGAATTAAGATATATCGGAATGAAAAGCCGCAGATTCAAGCACAAAAACAACAGTTGATGGACAGAATGCAGAACAATGTCACACATTCACCCCAGTACTGAGATCTGAGCCTAAATCCATTTTTTGCTCACCATGCCATTCCAGTTTGAACCCAGTCATATGCAAATCAGTCTTGACCCTTTGACCCATGGGAACAGTCCAGCCCGAATTGCCAAGCCAGGTCCTCCCTGGACTGAAAACAAGCATCCTAGTACCGGTTTTGGGCTTTCAGCCCTCATCAGCGAGGATAGCTTGATTCCAGTGGCATGGAGAGCACAGGACTCATGTCTGAGCACACCCGTCCCATTCGGGGTGACAAATGCAAAAACAACAGTTGATGGACAGAATGCAGAACAATGTCATACATTCACCCCATAACAGAGATCTGGGCCAAAATCCAATTCTTTTTTTTATTTTTCTCACCATGCCATTCCAGTTTGAACTCAGCCATATGCAAATCAGTCTTGATCCTGTGCCCCATGGGAACAGTCTAGCCGGAACTGCCAAGCCAGGTCTTCCCTGGACTGGAAAGAAGCATCCTAGGACCGGTTTCGGGCTTTCAGCCCTCATCAGTCAGGATAGCTTGATTCCAGTTGCATGGAGAGCACAGGACTCACGTCTGAGCATAACCGTCCCACTCGGGGTGACAAATGCAAAAAAAACAGTTGATGGACAGAATGCAGAACAATGTCGTATATTCACCCCCAGTACAGAGATCTGGGCCTAAATCCATTGTTTTTTTGCTCACCATGTCATTCCAGTTTGAACCCAGCCATATGCAAATCAGTCTTGACCCTGTGCCCCATGGAAACAGTCCAGCCCTAACTGCCAAGATTCAAGCAACGCATTATTGAACACAGGAGCAACGTGACCTGCAAGAAAACAACTACAAAGATGAGCAAACACTTCATAGACAATAATCACCTCCCTGAAGACTTGAACTGGGTAATCCTAGAGACCTTACAGATCAACAATTACAAAGCGGAAGGAGTTCTCTTTGAGAAGGGACAGCTTTGGGTACATCGCCTTAAGACTGATACAGGGGGGGCGTGGCCTGGCGGCAACCAAGATGGCCGCATAACACAGCAGCGCTGCTGAGAGCAAATTAAAGGCCCCAAAAATCCTGATATTATCCTACAGCTTCACTGACTTGACAACCGGATTCCGCCGGCGGGAGTGCTCCGGAGTCAGGGAGAGCTACTCCGGTCCCTCTCTGTCCATGGACGACGCAGCAGTGGCACCCGACGGCCAGGAGTCCTCAGAGGCCTGGCTCGGAGAAGTGAGGGGAGAGAAGCACTGGCCTTGCGTGCTAGGAGGGCCGGGCAAGGCAAAGGCGCATTGGTGCTGTACAGCGTGGGAAGCGGAGGCTCGGGGGCAGGAGGATGCGGACCCCCTAACACCAGCGCCCCCGTTGGATAGAGGGAGAAAGCCAATTGTGAGTGGCGAGGGCCGGAGAGGCAGACGACCTAGGAGGACGGGTCCTGGTCCCACGTGGTGGCGGGGAGCACCTGCCTGAGTCCCGGAGGTGAGGAGAAGAGCTCGGGGCGCATCGGCACTGGTCAGGGAAGAGATCGAAAGCCCAGTGGAAGGGAGAAGCAGGCGCGTACCGGTTGGCTGCCCTTCCCCCCCAGTGACATTGCTTGGTGCCCCCGGGGAGGGAGTGGGGAAACGGCCACGAATCTCACATGCCAGCAGAGGGGAAGGCCCGCGGAGATCCTTGTTTCAGGCAGTGGCAGGCAGAGGCAGCCAGAGGTGACCAGGAGAGGAGGCGAGCGAGGGATCGATGGAAAAGACCGGGGGGAGCTTGCCGGTGTCGAGAGTGGTGTTGTGGCCCAGATTCGGGGGGATGCCTTGTTACCTGTGGAAGGGCCCCCCAACAGTATAGGTCCCAGGAGCTTGGCAGATCCCAGGACAAAGGACGGTGAACACCAGGGTGAGGCACTAGTGGTCCTTGGCAGGTGACCCAGGGTGACAGCAGGTCTGGGGAAGCTACCCCTGAACAGTGGAGGAAGTGGAAGATCGCGCTGCTGGGAACACGGTGAGGAGACAGGCGCTCCTGTTGGGGACTCAGGCACTGTGCAAGCGAACGTCGGCCAACATCGGGACAGATGGCACCCGGAGTGTGTGGCTGGAATAATGGTGGCGTGACCAAAGACCCCGGAAAGTGGTGCAGCTCCGCTGGCGCCTCGTAATCTTCTTCTAAGACAGTCATGAAACCCCAAAACTCAGCCACAACACAAGCCAACACCATAGACAAGTATACGGCCCCAGCATCTGGGGGGGTGATGCCCCCACCGGGAATGTGACCGAGGCGCCGGAGACGTCCTTGACCGCTATCATGCAGGCCATTCAAACTCTGGGCACCACGCTAGAGTCCAAGATCGACAAAGTCACAATTGAGATGGCGCTGCAACGGGCGGACCTTAATAAAACGTTGGAGAAAGCCACTCAGAATGCCACGGACATTGTGGAGCTTCAGCGCACCACCAAGCTGCTGCAACAGCAGGTCCACCACCTGACTCACCAACAGAAGCAAGCAGAGGCAAGGCTGGAGGACCAGGAAGGGCGGGTCCGTAGAAACAATATACGAGTGGTGGGAGTGCCGGAGAAAATGGAAGGGCCGAGGATTGATTTGTTTCTGGAGCATGTTATCCTACATTACCTCAAACCCAAACGTCGCTCCAAATTCTTCATCATCGAGCTGCACACCGGCCACCGGTCCCTCCACCTCGCCCTGGGGCTCCTCCGAGAACAATCATTGCTCGGATCCTCAATTTTAGGGATTGAGACGCCGTTCTGCAGGCGGCCCGCCAAAATGGATACCTTTGGATTGAAAATGCTACAATTAGATTCTTTCACGATTTTACTTTATAGTCTAGCAGGAGCGCCCCTCGTTCGATGGAGTAAAAAAAGAGCTTCGTGCTCGTGGCATCAAATACATGATGTTCTTCCCAGCGCGTCTCAAGATTCTGGCACACGGCAAATCCTTCTTCTTCATATCCCCAGAGGACGCCATTGCCTGGCAGGGGGAGAATGTGCAGCCTTCCAGTGGTCCAAGGGAGGGTGAAAGTTGGAGGAACACAGGTGCCCAGTCCCCAACGTTGTCTATGGGCTCAACGAGAGTAGAGCGTCAGATACAAGGCAATCCCGGAACGCTAGACAGGACTAGGGCGAGGAGCCTGTCTGCCTCTCAGGACAAGGGTTGAAACTGCTGAGAGCCGTCTGGTGAGAGGGCGTGGATGGAGTACACGTAAAATATATTGACTCCTCTGTGACAAAGACTGCTGGGATACTGAGGTGGCCCAGGGACACTATCCAAAACTGGCCTAGGGGAGGTGTCGAACCGCTAGCGGCCACTGGGAGGCTTACATTTTGTGCTCTATCTCCCTTCCTACGACATGGTAAGACGGTTAGATCGCTTTGGCGGGGGGCCTGGTGACACCCTCAGGCTGCCTGTCTGGTTGTCACACTAACCCCTTAGTTTTCGTTGAAGAGCGACAGGCGCTTTGCTTGTTGGGTTATGTCGGGCCCTGTTGGCCTGTGAAGCATGGTAGCAGGGTGGGGGGATGGTTTTGAGGGTTGACGGGAAGGTTAAAAGTTTGCTATTTGCATTTATGTTGGTGCACTGCACAGTTGTCTTGGCTCCCGAGGCACGAATGGTGGGCAGGCGGGTGGTGGGGGCGATAGAGATGAGCAACCGTCCTTACAGTTCTTCTTGATAGACATTCATGATGCGCACATCAAAGGCGCAGAAAGTCACTATACTATCCTGGAATGTCAACGGCCTGCAGAACAAGATTAAGCGCACCATGATTCTCCAGTTTCTTCATAGGCATGACCCAGATATAGTACTGCTCCAAGAAACACACCTGATAGGAAACCATTACAAGGCCCTTAATAGATTTGGTTACCCCCTGCGAGCTCATGCAGGCTTTACCACCGGCTCCAGGGGTGCTGGAATCCTGATTAAAAATTCCTTTCCGCTAGTGGTTGGGCGGCAATGGTTAGACCCATTGGGACACTATGAGGCAGTTCCCTTGGCACTCACTGGCATGATCACAGAATCTTTTTGATATTTCATCCACCAAGTGGTACACCCCACTAAATAATATTGGCATGGCAAGATTTTCCCTAGAAGTTCCACCAGTAATTGTCAGAAAGACACACTATGAATATTTCCTAATACAGAGATAACCACAGGCCGAAAGAGGCACTTTTAACTTACAACACCCGGTATAACCGTACATTGATAGATTATGACCCCTCAACTCATTCTCATTGAAAACGTGCTTATTTTTTGGCTGCATAGGGCTATTATCTTATTACCACCCATAATTCTCTACTACTGATATTATTTAATAATGACTATCTATTTTTCACAATATTAGTTCTATTTTTTCACCCATCATAGTCTTTCTACTAACTCACACTAGAGTGCCAACCATCTATACCAATCAGTGATAGTCCTTCTACTATCTCCCTTCCCAAAGAAGTTCAAAGGCAGCTCTGAACAGGCCAGGGACACCGCACACAGAGCAAGAACAAGCAATGACGTTCTAGGAACTGGTAAGCCCCCACGAGGTGATTTCACTGATGAAGGAATCTGTAAGTAAGCAGAGATTAACCTGCTTCTTCTCCCACAACAATTTGTTTCCCAATAGCTCTCCGGTATCCCGAGGAGGCCATCCACGAAAAGTTCACAAGGTAAAAAGGCTTTATTTCTAAAGTTACTTAAGGTAATGAGGTAGAATTTTGCATTTTTCATTTACCATCTCAGAGATTAATTGTGCCTATAACATGCCTTGAAATGTCACTATGACTCTGCCTTTTGAGAGGATACAAGGTGTTAATGAGACCTTATTTTTCAAGGTATTGAGATCGAATGCTACATTAACACATGTTGCGTCTCTGATTTTTTTATTTGTGCCGATGATGCACTCTAAAATATCACTACGATTCAGCCTTTTGAGATGTAACATTTTGTCAGCAGCCCCTACGGTAATGGTGAAAGAGTAGTCATTCACACAACAATCAGGGGTTTGACGTTATTACTACCACGTTAAGCACCGCACCGTGTTTAACGATCGCATTCTGGGAATAATTACCCACACATTACTAGAGACTGGGGCATGATCATTCCAGCCTCATGAGACAACTTACACGCTTTTAAAACATACAATTGTGCCACAAATCAACCATTCTTCCCTCTAAAATATCACCGCTCACTATATGCCCTTGCTTCCACCACAAACCTTTTCTACTTACATTCACCATATGCGCCAAAGGGTCGCTATCTAATCTCAGCCCGAATGTGGAGTCTTAGAGATAACTTTCTTTATCACTGGCGCAGCATCAACAACCTATCTCTTAAGCAGTGCTAAATTGAGATGTTATTGTTTACACTCTTTTCCTTTTAGGTACAGATAATGTAGATCTGACCACAGACTCCAAGGGTGGTGAGTACACCCCCCTTCTATTAAGAGCCAGAATGCACTCTTAAACATACTCCGGTCCTGACGAAAGCCTCTAGAGGTCCAACGAGGCTGAAACATGTTGACCAACACCAGTGCAATAGACCAGTAACTGGGTGTATACACGCACAACTGCGTTTTTAACTTCCCACATCATAACTTTTTAATAAAATACATGTGAGAAGTGATGTAGGGAATTTTACTTCACTTATCAGAGCACAAGCACACCCTCTTTTCCTATTTCTGGCCACTACTGACAAACCAGTTGGTTTTCCTCCATACGGAGGTCATCATATTGACAAAGGAAAAGACCCAATAATCATGCTGTTACGATACACTGAGCCGTAGAACCAAGAGATGCCGCCATTTGCCAGTATACGTATATGAGGGTTTTTTAAGACGGTTCCCACTCGCACTAAGACCCTGGTTATACAGGACAAGTCGGCCATTCTCCCCCCATTTTTGATTTTTGAATGTGTGTCACGGTCACACATGCGCATTGCTTTAATTTCCCAGGGTGTACCTTTTTGTGCAATCAATGTCATTAGATTAAGCTATACTTTCATTCTTGATCATTTTTGGACATGACACATCTGTGTGAATTTGAATGATTTATACACATTCGGTGGAGTGTCTGACCTGGAGCAGTACATGGCCATGCAAACTGAAAACTCCACATCACGTTGTAGCCCAGTGGAGGGCCAGCCAGAGTCATTTAGGGATTGACAAGTACATCGGAAGAGGAAGAGTACAGTCAGCGGTCTGATTGCTGTGTCGTTGGTAAGCAAACAAAATATGGCAGTCCATGTCGAGGTCCAAGGTGAGTGTTGCAGAGTGTTTCGGGGGACAGTGGGAGGTGTTGTCACAGGGTATGATGCAGTGGGCAGAACCAAGCTGTAACAGGGCATATGGCGGAGAAGATTGCTACTAGCTCCTTCTTAATACACAGGTGGAATCACCTGCATATTTGTCCTCTATGTCATCTGTCTGACATGTGGGTGCTGATGTTTGGTCTGCAGCAATGTGTGCCACTGACACATCAGGGGCCGGAGATGTGTGTGTAGAAGTACCAACAGCATTCATCAGTGACTGCCTTAGTGGCAGCAATGCAGTGATGAGGATCTGCAGGGCATGGAAGATACCAACAACTTTTCACTGGTGTGCATCTGTGGCAGCCTTTCTTTATGTATGCATCCACTTCATGTTCTCCTTTATCCTCAGCATCTGTGCCGACTCTCGGCTGACATCGCTGTGGCCACTCTGACTAGACAGTTGTTCTCCTCTCAGTGGCATGACTCCAACGATGTCGGGCATGGATTGTTGGACATCATGGAGCGAACTGTGGGTGTTCGTTAGAATGTGTAAGTGGTCCCTGATGTGACTAAGACACCTATGCATGTCATCTAGTTTGTTTGCCATGTGGTTGAAAACCACCCGCACCTGTTCAGCCACCTCCTTCTGGCAGTCAAACACCTGGCCTTGGAATGCAATGTGATCTTCGGTGAGGTGCTGGGAGTCAGCCATGGTGGTGGGTGCTTCCTGCTGTGTGGTCTGTGTAGGGGGTGGGGTTTCCTAATGCAGCTGGGCTGCCATGCTCCTGGAGGTCGGTTGCAGTAGCTGTCCATGAGCTGTTGTAGGGCATTGGTGTCGAATGTGTGGAGGTCCTCTTCATCATCACTGATGAGTTGCCGGGTCTGCTCTGCAAGAGGTGTTGATTGCCCCTCTGCTATGTGAAGGGAGATGCATTTTAACAATGTGTTGACGTATGTTGAAGCATTGCTCAAGTTTACATGCAGACTGCATGACAATGTACATTGTGACTGTTTGGGAGGAGCTGACTATTTGATGCGGGACAGTGGACATTTCAACTACATCATGGATATGAGGTTGTACACGTACATGTCATCTCACAGTTTCCTGCTAAGCAATATGTGATTGGCCAGTTTCTATGCACAAGCAAAACCAGTTGTGTACTTTGTTCTGTAGTGAAAGAGTTGCACTTTGTATCGCATTGTCGTCAATGTGCAATATGCTATGTTGCGTTAAGCTAATTTTGCAAAACTTATCATACGTTCTTGAGAATATCCCCCTCAGGGAATTATGCAAGAGAAAAATGTTGCCAATGCACTTCGGTTGTACTGGTAAAGCCTGCAGATTAGAAAAGTACCAGACCCCCTCCACCAGTGGTAATATAGATCATGCAGCTTAACCTTTCTTTTCTGAGGGCATCCTGATATTCTGAATATTGCACATCAAAATCAGAATAAGCTTTATTCGATTTCTGGCAGATAAAATCACACAAGCAGACATAAGCAGATAAAAAAAAAGTTAAACATTATTAGCTCTAAAATACAAAGATACCATATATTCTATACATTCATCCACATGAAACTGCACATAGTCCTTGAGATAAAAGAGAAAAGTGATCATAATGTAAGTTATATATGACAAGCAAAGCATTCCCCCACATTTCTTATTGATTCCACCTTTCTTAGGGTGTTCAACATTAATACTTTTCCTCACTCTAAGTATGCTTTTCAAAAAACAAACAACAACCCCAATATAGCCATTTCTCACTAAAAGTTGCAGATACAAAAAGCTTGTTGACATTGCCTCCATTCCCCCCACCTTAAATGAGGCAAAATCCACCTTGATCTCTCCCTTATATACCATTTACAGAAAAGAACCGCATGTGTTGTTGATTGTGTTGACAAATCATCGTAAGGACAACAACATAAATCTCTGGACCAGTTATTAATTTGTGGGTAACAAATTAATCAATGGAAAATCCCAAATCTGAAGCGAGTTAAAACATATCTGTTGTGTCCGCTTAAACTACATAAAGATATGGTTGTATATCATATGTTATTAAAATTAATTAATGCTGTACTACTGTTGGTTTATTTATTTCCAAAGCAAATCTAATTGACTTCAATTAGCTCATACATATTGTTTTAAGCTCCTTCCTAGAGATGGAGTTCATTGTCTCTGGACAGTTATAATAATCTGGATGCCTAAGGTTGTACACACAATTCTTTATGTACTTCAAACAAGTGATCTTGGTAGCATGGTCCAGCTTCATTGAGTCTTTAATTATTTCTTAATTCAAAGCTGTGCTACTGGAAGTGCATATTGTATGTCAGAGTAACATTGGTTGGGCTTTAATAACATCTGAAATATATGGAACACCCAACTCGCTTTGACAATTAAAAACAGGAGTACTAGCAGGTACAGCTAAAATAAACCTTCAACAAACATTTTCAACAATCTGAATGGGAGATGAATCATAAAAGCCCCACACACCCGCCCCAAAGGTGGCAATGCTCATGCATTTTGCCTGGTAAATCTTAGGGAGTATCTCAGGCGCTTTTTCACCATCATTTTACCAAAATTGACCACAGCAGCAGTTGACATCATAAAAAGAAGGCTCCTATTTTTCACGGCCTTACTCCAAGAACCAGTACGGTCAAATAAAATACCCAAATACGTGAACATATTAGTAGATTCTAGCCTGCTCCCCCCACGTGGTAGACTCCTGCATTTCTGTCTCTCTTTACCACAAGTCATAACATATGTTTTTTTGGCATTCAGTTTTAAACCCCGGTCGTCCATAAAAGTAGTGTAAGAGGCAACAGCATTTTGTCAGCACAACTGAGTACGGGCCATCAGCACCGCGTTGTCTGGGTAGAGAAGGGAAACTATCAGGCGTTTGGTAATATACAGTGGGTCCCTCGCCTTTTCCACCAGCATTTGTTCCAAGGTGTTTGTGTGAAGAGTAAACAAGAATGGTGCCAGGACGCAGCCCTGTCTGACCCCCCTCTCTGCTTTAAACAACGCAGTGCCATCCCCTTTGGTTCTGTATCGAACCTTAGTAGTCGCCCCACTATACAATGTTCACAGGAACTGAACAAGAAGTGGGTCAACCTTTAACCCGTTTACTGCGGCCCCAATTTTCCCCCAGTGCGGCACTTCCGCAAAACGGGCAGGGCCGCGTCGGCAAATGGCCGACGGCAGCAAGGAAAGGGTTAAATCCACCAAAATATTCCATAATTTACTGTGTATAACACAGTCAAAAGCGACTGTAAGGTCTACAAAAGCCAAACGAAATGTCCCTATTTTAGCGTGAGTTAATTTCCCTATTAAAATACTGAGATTAAGAACCTGCTCCATAGTTCATAACCCCTGCCTAAAACCATATTGCACGTCAGTTAAAATATTGGTTTCCTCTGCCCAGGTTTGAAGCCGATCTAAAACAATCTGTCCTGCTACCTTCATCAAAGAATCCAATAAAGATATTGGACGGTAGCAGGCAGGATTCTCCTGATCCCCTTTTCTAAAAATCGGTGCAATTATTGACTCTGACCAAGTGTTAATAAAACCTTTCATACAGCAGGCTTGAAGAACACATGTTATCAACGGGGTTCAGAGTGGAAAGTTTGATTTAAACAAATCAATTGGCACCCCGACTGCCCCGGGGGCGTTCCTCATGTGTAAATTGGAGATCAATAGATGAAAAACCATGTGGACCTCTCCCCTGCTGACTTGAACTAACTGTTTCCCTTTCAGTGTCTTCCAGTGAATTATAGACACTTGAGAAAAAATCAACCCATTTCTTCTCATCCATTGCAATCTCTATCGCCAGGTTATTAGGCCTACTAAAAAACTGTGCATTTACTGCCCACCAAAAAGAGGCACTGTCTTTACTCAGAGAGGCATCATGAAGAGTAGCCCATGCATTCTCTTTTAACTCCTTCTTTCGTAATCTTCGTGCTTGGTTATATATCTTCCTGCACTCTCTAATTTCCTCCTTATCTCTCACTTTTCTATGTACAGCCGCCTTTAACTTTGTGTATGCTTTGGTGCAGTTTGCATTGAACCATCCCTGGCTACGAGTATATGTACCCTTACTTTCCACCCTAAGCAAGTTTTGAATAACTGATGTTATTTGAGAAAATGCTACTAATATACATTCATGTGGGGTGGTGTCCTCAAAACACGTTAGAATTGGGTTATAGGCCTTAGTTATAATTTGTTTAATTATCTCAACTTGGTCACAATTAGACCACCGCAAGGTATATCCATTTAGCTTTCCTAGTGATATATTTTGGGTCCAAACTATTTGGTTATTATATTGTTGTTCTAACATAGTTGGAAGTGTAATACTGATGCTTAATAGCAAATGATCACTCATTACATTTTTATGGATGTTATAATTTGAGATATAATTAGCATAACAATTAGGACCTATTATAAAATCTATTGATGATTCTAGTTCCCTACCAATAGCAATGTTCTTCAAAATCCACCATGGGGGAGCACAAAAAGTTGGCAAAACCAAGGTCATGTGAAAATAAGATCTCATTTAGTAAGTCCCCCCTATCAGAATGCACAAAATGAATAAGGGGGGTCGTCAACTACCATTGTTAGACCGGATTTGCCAAGCCCGCCTAGCAGGCATAAACCGATATTAAAATCATCTCCCTAGATGGTGATCAATTCACAATCCTGGCTTCCTTTAATTTGCACAAATCATGATTAAGCACCTTCAAAATGACCCCCAATTGTTCCTTTGGTACATTATGGTAGAAGTCAATTAAGATCAAATTACATTCGCAATACGTGTGAATCAGAACTATTTGATAATAGATTTCAGATTTTAACATTGCAATCTTTACTGCCCCAACCAAATTAGAAACATAAATACATATTCTTCCCTTTGGTCTCCCATGTGTTGAGTGGACTGCTGGGGTATAATACGTCTTAAATCCGCTTATATGGATTTCGTCCACAGTCCAAGTTTCTTGTAAACACAAGATGTTAAATTTCTCAATCAAATCCACCCAAATAGAGGTATTTAGGGGCATATTATCAACAAAAGGCGATACATTAAAGCCTCCTTTATCGGCAGGAAAATGCCAATAAAGCGGCGATAATGGGCTTGATAATAGGCCCTTTTGAATTCCCATAGCAGCCCAGGTTCTGGTGTTAACCTGGGCTGCTATGGGAATTCACAAGGGCATATTATCAAGCCCATTATCGCCGCTTTATCAGCAGTTTCCTGCCGATAAAGGCGG
The DNA here is from genome assembly GCF_964263255.1 of Lissotriton vulgaris. Classification (NCBI taxonomy): domain Eukaryota; kingdom Metazoa; phylum Chordata; class Amphibia; order Caudata; family Salamandridae; genus Lissotriton; species Lissotriton vulgaris. The sequence continues at coordinate 521,972,037 of NC_141696.1, forward strand.
CGATAATGTATCGCCTTTTGTTGATAATATGCCCCCTCATTTGTCACGCAGGCCAGCGATATTCCAGAAAAGAACGCCAAAACTAACACTCTTGGGTGATCTTAGACCTAAAACAACAAATTCCGTCTGTCCTGGAGGTTCAGACATGGACTGCCCAACTCTACTTCTATTCTTGACCTTACCCAGTTCCAATGCATCACTAGTTATATACATCTCCGCCCAGAGATCCTGATAATCGTCACAGAGGGGCATACTAACCGATGTGTAGTGGGTGGGAAAATTACAGCAGCCACCACTTGCAGTGCACAATGGGCTGCTAATCCTGAATTGCACAAGCACTCATGAATTTTTTTTTCAATAAATAACACAACTGAATATTTAATTTACGCTCACTCCGTTACCTTTATGGACAGAGAATAACTTTTTCGAAATTAAAAGTTGCCTTCATCTCACAACATATATCCTAATTAGTGTTTGCTGAATCATTGTATTTCACAATACCAGTGCCCAGACACTGCCCAACATAACCCGGAGAGTCACATCAGACATTCCTATGCAAACCCTTTTTTTTAATCAAAACCTCAGTGAAATCTAATAAAACGCTGTTACTCAATTCTAACTCACTGCAATACCGGAGTACAACAATTAACCTTCCTACCACACCCAATATAATTCTTTCGAGAAACAGCATCCACAATCAAGCCCTGAGTTTTAACAGTAAATCACCCAGCATCTACCACCAGGCATTCTACTGCTTTTTGTGGGATAGCATAACAAAACAAGTCCAATTCTAATCTGCCTCCTGTCATTGTTCCTACTTTGAACAGGATCAGTGATTGTGCACCACCTATACATTTGTAGTCCAAAATCCAGACATGACCTCCTACATTTTCGGTCCCCAAAATTCTTCCTGATATTGTTGCTCGAGGATGAACAGTAGCCTAATGCCTGGGTGTAAATCTTGGGTTTATTTAAATTAATAGGCAGGCCCTGTCAGTGTGGCATGTCCTCTGTACTTTGTTGTGTACATGATTGTGAGCAGATTTGCCTAGTGAGTAACTAAGTTTTGGAATTAATGTGTGAGAAGACGGGTTGCGTCACTTTGCAAACTGTACATCTGTGGTGCCTTTCTGTAACCAGAAAATTATGGCGTTCTGCAGTGACTTTGTAGCATACCTACGATTTTCTGCCTCGCTGCTATGTTTGTGTGGTGAATAGATTGTGTGGGACTGTGAAAATGTACCTTTTGGTAGCTCCTCTGTGCATGCAAGTGGGATGCATACAGAAAAAAAAAAACTCCAAAGTGGTTCCTTCATCGGAGAGACACATTTTCTGCAACTGCAACGTGTAGCGGAAAATGGTGAAATATGTATATTCTTACCTTTCAATTCAGCACCCAGAAAACGAAATTCGTGCTGCTTCCGCTCAGGCTTTCATGGCTCTCACACGCATCGCTGAATGTGACATGCCTGCCTGTGTTGTGAGTGACACCCTTTGAAAATGAAAGAAAGCCTGCGTAGCATTTGGTATTCATACCATGTGAAGGCACCTGGGCTCCAACAATGATGGCCACAATCAGAGACAGCACAGGGGATGTGGGGGCATTCAGTTGTTGAGGGGCAGGATGGGTCTGTGCATAAGGCTTCAAGCAAAGGTATGCAGTGACAGACAGCATTCCTCTGAGGGTGGGAGGCCTGTGGCCTTCTAACAATGTGAGAGTTCCCAGAAACAGATAATATGGCACAGGCGGCAGATGAAGGTCAAAGTGTGATTGCTGGAGCACGAGTCTTTGAAAATATACTGCAGGAGGCTGGGGGCATTGGGCTGTTGGGGGGGTGTCAGAGGGCACCTGCAATGGGATGCAGTCTCCAATTTGTTCCCTCAAAGAAAATGCTGAAAACCCTTTCTCTAAGGTTGGGAAAGGAGAGAATTAGCAGAGGGGTGCAATGATCAATGTAGAGTCAATGGAATTTTAGATCAGTCCCCAACGCTTAAACGAGTGCATTTTATGCCTAGCACATCATTTGCAATACTTAATATATCTAGTGGTCAATGGAAGTAAGTATGTATGTATTTATTGGTTGTTTGTGCCCGGCACATTGCAGTAAAAAGGAGTGATTGAGAGCACCAGGGCCGAGAATCGTGCATTTAATATTCAAGAGAGGATATGCAGTGGCTCTTTGGGAGTTGCAGAACGTGTGTTCATGCAGGAGGGAGCTCAACCTTTTATGAAAATTGAATGGTCTTTGTTGTTTTAAAGACCAAATTCATTTTTACGCCTCAGCAGTTGAATTTTTTTGATACTCTGGATAATTAGGACATTTTTTTGGCTGCTTCTGACTGCCTGATATGACTATTATTATTGTTAATTTTTGCAGCGTAAAATCATGTAGATCTGGCTGTTATATTGCCCAGGAATAAAGAACAGCTTGAAATAATTTGTGCAGATATGTTGAGCCTTTGCTGGCATCCATGAAGAAGCTATATTTTTACCTAGACTTTAAGCTAAGGGCTAGTCTGGTGGCATTGATTCTAGCCAATGTGATATTTATTGCTCTCGCCAGGTCTCCTGAGTATATGGGCACTGGATTAGTCTAGGCATGAATGCATGGTAGCATGTATGAGTGAGTCTTGATAGTTCATTGTTAGAAAAGGGGTGACGGAGCAGCCTTGCTGGTAGGTCTTTATGACTGAAATGTTTCAGTTGCCGAGGAAACCCTGTGGTCTAATTTTTCAGATGGATTGCAAATTGTCCCTACAGTATCCAGCCTACAGAAAGGAATTTGAGAAACTTGAGCTAAGACCACCATTAGAATGTAATCCTTCCTCCCTGAGCCTTGCTAGCTAACTTTGCCCATTCCAAGAAATTGTCGTCTCGATGACTTGGAAGTGGGGGTGTGAACGCATGAGGATGATTGCTATTGGGATCATGGAGATGTTGGTGAAGATGGAAGAATGCTAAGAGTCTTTGGGATACCAAACCATGAGTTTGTTCTTTGGTATCCGAACGATTCAACTTTGATTTATTCAGCATGGAGAAATTAATTTTCATAGTTTGGAACAGCCCCTTCATCAAAACGTATGTGAACCATCCTGTTTTCTGCAAGGCTTTTGAATTGTCTTAGGACCTGATTTAGACTTCAGGGAGATGCAACTCCATCCCAAGCATGGGTGAGTCCCATGTTTAAAAATCCCTTAATATCCTGCTCAATTATGAGTGTCAGTCTTCTGGTGATAGAACCCTAATTGCTCCGAATTACTCCAGTGGCCTCATGAAGTACGGACTGTCAGAGTAAGTGCATTAGAAGATTACCCTCTGTCAAGGCTGTCTGAATCCAGTTCCTCAGGGTTGTGTGATGCTCTATGGGGGCCCACCTCTGAATCGACCCAAGTCCGGTTTGCAGAACGGACAGACGTTTGGGAGCGATTGAGCGAGGGAAAAAAGAAACAGGGAAGGGGACTGCAGGGATGTAGGCATGCAAGGGCGACAAAAGCAGACAACAAAAGATCAGCACATTAACCTTCCCTATTCTATCGATCTCACTCACTATATGTTAGGTACTGTTCTCATACCTGTAAGTATAAACAATATCTCCTATATCCTGGATGCTTTAGAGAGATAGATTCACAGTTTTGAGTTCAATATCTCTAGTTTCTTTTATAAAGGAACTATATAAAAAAAAAAGTAGGAAGAATAGTGGCAATTACACTTCTTGTAATCCAATGCAGAAAGGAAAGAATAGTTCCAGGAATCCTTGTATCAGCTGGACTCCTCAGCTAGGTCTCCCCCCTATTAATTGCAGCTGTGGTTGAAAATATATCGAAGTGCCACTAATACTTCTTAGATGAACACATTGTCACGTAATGAACTTGAAAATAAGATAGGATTGCGGACAAGGTATTGGACGTTTTAACCTCTCTGCACGAGACAAGCCTGTCTCATCCAACAGAGAGAACAACCTCCCCAGCGCCACTAGGTGCGCACTCCTCCTCTGCACGAGTACGCTGGAAAATGCGACTCAGCCAACAAAGGAGATTGCGGGTGTTTTAACCTCTCTGGAAGAGACCAGCCGGTCTCAGCCAGTAGAGAGAACAACTGCCCAAGCGCCACTAGGTGCGCACTCCTCCTCTGCACGAGAACGCTGGAAAAGCGTCTCCGCCAACAGAGGAGAATACCAAGTTTCCCCACGATACCTGATACATGGTCCAGAAAAGCCGGAGGCTGCAAATGCCAACTCCCGACACCGGAGGACTGTGGTCTCGTCTCTGCCAGAAATCCTGCTGCAGGTACAAGCTGCTGTGAACGAACTTGCCGCGGTGGACCATAAGCTACGAAGAAACAATTATCGACAGCGCTCCTTGACGTGCTTGCCGTTTTGTATCCTACTGGATGTGTCGGAGCGATGCCGCGCCTGATTTCCACCTGGTGCCTCTAGCGCGACTCGCGCTAAGCGTCATGGGAGTCGTAGTCTTTGCCGGTTTCTTTTGTGCCGTATTCCACGCATCTCGCGTGTGATCCGGTGCGGCTTCTCCTCAAAGTTATTCACGCAGCTAGAGTAATAACCGGTGCCGCTTCAGCACTGTTGTGACAACCCTCCATATTTAGGGTGGACGATCTGATTTTAGTTTTTCGGTTCATCACAGCCAGCTAAAACCTGGTGGTCACGAATAGAAAAAAAAGTATAAATACTCCCCACCACCTGGGAGAAAACTGCCAAGGGTTGGGGGCATTAGTTTTTTGTTTTTAAGACAAAATATCCAGCTTTTGGAGTTTCTTTCTGAAGAACAAAAAAGTTTTCCACATGGCAAGAGTGGCTGTGCACCAAACTTTCAGGTTCTTCACAGGAGGCGCAGTGGCCATTGCTCCCGTGAAGCCACAAAAATAAATGCATGACTGGTGGTGCCCTCTTAATTTGGCGTGTGGCAGTCCAGCCAGGGTGTGGGAGAAGATGACCTCCTCCACCCTAACAGATAGCAGGCTGCCCTCCGGGTCTAAATCAGGCCCTCAGTCCAGGATAGGACATGACTGCACATATGTAAGAATAGACTTGATGCTTAAGTTCAGAAAGGAAGGGCCGCAAATGTCTTTGGACAGATAAATTCCAAGGTAATGGAGAAATGATATACAAAGTGAAGACAGAAAAAGCAGAAATGTTTTACATAGTCCATATGCCAACCATTATGTTGAGAAATGGTGAATTCTATTAGAAACAAAAATCACCCTATGCTTATAATTATTGAAAGACATTGTAAGTACAGTTTTGCACCATATTCTTTGAGGGGTTTAATGAAAGGACCCAATGTATGTGTGGGAGGCAAACCCCAATATTCATCTGAACCCCAATATTTGATCATCTCAAAGCATCTCCAGTTTATCTAGCGGTTAAAGATTACACTGCTCATCAGGCTAACACAATTTACCAGAGTTAAAAACAAATAAATATTGAAAGAATAAAGAATTGATTCCAAGGCCAGTAATAAAGCAAAAAGGGCCTTTTTAATAGAGAAAAGGTTAAATGTGCCACAGAGAAAACATGCATGAAGTGCCACTAAGGCTCAAATACAGAATTATAAAATAAAAGCAAGTGTAGGGAGTGTATTATTCCCTAATTAACAAAATCTAAGTAAGAATTCTAAGTCTCAAACTCATTAGGAGATTAGACACATCCCATAGAGAATTTTCAAATCCGGGGCACAGGTGCATTAGTATGTACAAAAGAGGTCACCTAAACATAAGTAGATTTGAGGAGTAAATATCATAAAGTTTGCAGAAGAGTTGTTTCCTGTTTCTTTTATTTCATATCATGTAGAACAAAAACCAGCAAAAGCAACCAGCCAACACGTGTTTTGTCTAGGAGGATACTACCACGCCTTCTTCAGGGTTGTATTCGTGTTGAGTTGATCAATATATTCGAGAAGCCGATGATAATTCCAGCCCGGCGGGTCTGGATCGCACGTCGAAAGAACGTGACGGAGTACAAAAGGATCTTAAAAGTTAAATGAAATCAAAGGGGCGCCACGGGAAGATACATAGGTAAGGTTCAATGACCCTAAGGATTAATGAGGTGTGTCAACAGGGCAACCCGTAGCGCCATGTGTGGATCCGGAATCCATCAACGTGGAAACCACGGGAGGGGCACGGGTGTGTCAGGAGGTTTGCAATTTGGATTGGAGAAGCTGTGAGTGCTCTCATGGCTTGCGTATTGTGGCTTCAAAGTCCCCCACAGTTTTCAATGTGACATTAAATCTATGCTGAACCTCATCTTGGATGAGGTATGTGAGATGAACGCAACCCAAGTGAATGGGATTGCAGCATTACATCTTCGTCTGTCAAAAATTGAAGAAGCAGTTACTAGCTACCCAGCAAGACTACAGGAGGCTGAGTCCAGAATATCGCGTCTTGAGTATCAGATGATGGAGATGCAACATCAGGCAACTTCAGACAAGAAACAACATTTTTTTGGGAACGTAAGCTTGAAGAATTAGAAAATCATTCCTTATGTTCCAATTTTCGATTGGTCGGGGTTCCGGAAGGCTGTGAGGAGTCTCATATGCTCCATTGGGTTGAGTCATTTATTCAAGATATTGTGCTGCCTGGGTTTACTGGGGATCTCACCATCACAAGAGGACATAGGGTCGAAGCTCAATCATTTCCTAACTCAAAGCTACCCCGAAACAATCCTTGTTAACTTTGTAGACTTTTGGATTGAAGAGAAAATCTTGACTCAGGCTATTCAAAAGAAGCTGATCTCAACTCGTGAAGTCCCTAGTTTCTGTATCTTTTCTGATATGTCTGCAGCAGCGGCCCGCCGTCTGAAAGAATTTGTTAAAATTCTATATTTGTTCAAGGTGCAGGGGGCCCAGGCTTCTATAGCCCAGCAATCTAAATTACGTGTATTGGTACAAGGAAAGTTCCATATGTTTACAAGCCTTGATGAAGCACAGGAGCTTCTTCAAAAAATTACTGTGGGAAAATAGAGAATGAAGTTTTGGTTCCTATTGTTTTTTTTTTTTTGTTTGTTTTGTATGGAGAAGAGAGGAGGAGGAAGAGGGAAATTAGAAAGCATGTTTTTTGTTAAGACTGTGGGAGGAGCAGGGTCAATGAGGATGCAATTCCATGGCACCCACGACAGGGGTCAGTCAATAGGAGAGGGCAGGGGGTATGGTGGGCAGTTCCCCATCTGCCAGGGTCTATGGGGGTTTGGTAAGGTGGGGGTGGGGCTAGCAAGGGAAAAAATGAACAGGATACGTGTAAGGCTCGCAGGATTTGTTTCCAGGCAAGCAGGAAATCGCAAAGACCCGTTCGGAGGGACTATGAACTGAAATATAGGCTTAGAATAGAAAATAAATATGTAGGAAGGGATAATGTTGAGGGTGGCCAACCAGGATGGAGCTAAGGATGCAGAATATAAAAATACTTACATGCATGTTAATGGGTTATTGAACCCGCGTAAAAGTTCAGCATTCTTGAATTGGCTAACCTCCCTCTCTCCCGAAAATGTATTCTTACAAGAAACTCACTTCAGGTCCCATACCCCTAAGATATCTCTTCCCAAGAAATATGTACAGGCGTATTTTTCATCTTCAAATTTAGCGGTTAGGGGTAGGGATTTTACTATCTAACACACTGGATTGGCAGGTCAAGAAGGTCCGGCAATATGGAAAGGGCAGATGGCTCTGGGTTAAAGTAAGGCTCGAGGAAACAGTGCTGAATTTTGTGAATTAGTATGGTCCTATAGATGATGATACCACAGCACTTGAGCAAAGTTATCAACTAGCACTAGGGATGATAGGTATACTAGATCTGGGTGGTGATTTTAATTTTATTCAGAGTGTGGCATTAGATACATCAAATAAGGCAAAGGCTAAAACCACTAAATTAGTAAATAGTTCAACAAAAGATTTTCCCTTAATAGATCCCTGGAGACTAGGGCATCCTGGCTTCTCACACTTCACTTGCTATTCGGCAAGATTTAGTTCAGCTTCTCAACTGGATTTTTTTTTAGTGGACAGGCTGTTTGCCAACGGTCCAGCAGATATAATGGCCAATTCATTTTCTGATCACTCACTAGTTTTCTTTACACTAAGGTTGGGTATTGCGAAAAAAAGGCCAAGATGGCAGTTTGACAAATCTCTTCTACAAGACACAACTTGGGTGGCAGAAACTAGGGTGCTTATCATGCAATTTTTCGAGTCTAATGAAAATACTGCCCCTATGTTCATGGTTTGGGAGGCATTTAAAGCTACTTTTAGAGGCCAGACGATGTCTTATAAGGCAAGAACTAGGAATATACGTAAATCTAAGATTCTAAAACTACAGAATGCCTTTGAGAAGGCGAGAAAAAATTTAACCCTAACAAATACTGCAGAGCTTATCATAAGATTCTACAACAGCAAGACCTAGCTAAAGCCAAGGAGCAGCTGAAGGATTTTGTTTTGTTAGAGGAAATTGCAGGAAGTAGGGCCTACCAACAAAGCTTTATGAGGAAAGTCGGCAGATTGGTAGATTGTTGGCATGGTCCACTAAAAATCAGACAGTGGCTCAATTAATCAGCCAAATTAAAAACCCCTCTAGTGGCCTGCTGGAAAATGATAATCAGGCAATTATTAAGGTGTTTCTTTCACATTTTGATCAAATATATGAAGAAACACAGGATGTGGATGAGGCAGAATTGACAGTGTATTTTGAAACATTGGATCTACCACAGTTATCTCAACAGCTTACTGAAACATGAGGAGCCCAATATGAATTTTAGAAACTCTATTAGTTTAAAAAAGTATGCCCAACACTAAAGCTAGTGTAGTGGACGGGATCCCGGCGGAAGTGTATAAGGTATTTTTAGAAGAATTACTTCTCTTTCTAGTAAAACTGTTCTATCAAGTTAAGGACGGGGTGGACATCCCCAAAAGCTTTAAAGAATCAGCTCTAGTAATTTTTCTCAAAAAGGATAAAGATCCTAGTGACCCTAACTCCTATCTTGCCATTAGTTTGTTAAACATGGACTACAAAATGTTTATGAAAACCTGGGCAAGAAGGCTCGCTCCATGTGCACAACAGGTGGTTTATACCGACCAAAATGGATTTATTCCAGGACGGTTAACGGCTTCTAACACATATTTCCTAATGCAAGCTATTGATTATCTTTCCCCTTATGAGATTAATGCTGTGATTATGATGATGGATGCTGAAAAGGCTTTTGATTTAGTAGATTGGAGTGTTTTGTTTTTCATTTTGGGGAAGTTTGGGTTCCCACCACAATCAATACAAATGCTAAAAGAGCTATACAGACATTCAGAAGCCAGCCAGGTAAATATTAAAAGAGGCACACGGCAAGGCTGTCCCCTATCCCCCATTTTGTTTTCTTTGCTTATGGAACCCCTAGCTGTGAAACTTCAAAATAGTTTAATGATTTAGCCCCCCATGGATGGGATGGCTAAAATTAAGCTATACTTGGATGACATTATTTTATCTTAAAGCTGGGCTAATGTACACAATGCACTTCGAGAAATCCAAAAATGTACACAGATTGGAGGATGTAAATTGAACCAAGCTAAAACCAAAATTCTTACATTTAATACAGGGCCATCCGATATTCCCGCTTCCATCCAGTGAAGGCCATCGTATCCAGTTATATATCTGGGAATATATGTTACAAACGATTTTGGGCAATTATTCTCTTTGAATTATGATAGTATGCTCATGAAAGTAAAACAACTATCAGATAAATGGTCTTTACTTCCCTTGTCATTAATATGATGGAATTCTATGGTTAAAATGTCAGTGCTCCCTTTGTTCCTGTTTCTTTTTACGAATCTCCCTCTAAAAATTCCGAGCCCTTATTTTAAAGAGCTAGATCAAATGATTCGGAAGTTTGTGTGGAATAATAAACATCCCCGGGCGAAGTTAATGACACTACAATTGGATGTAGCATCAGGAAGGTTAGCACTTCCACATTTGTTAACTTACTACCAGCCTTCCTTGACCAATTAACTTTCACAATTAGGCTAGAAAAATTCAGTTTTTAACAATTTTTTGTTAAGACATATGCTGAAAGAACGTTCTATTAAACTTCCCATTTTTCGACGATTAGCGAAACTTCCTAAGGAGACCAGATATAAGGTGGTACTGAAACTAGCAAAAATAACCCAGCTTTTTTTAAAATCACAAGATATTCCCGCATTTCATGTCTATACCCCATGCAAGACAGTGCAGTAGGAGGTCTTATATTGCCCAGGAGAGTCTGCCAAGCATGGCAAGAACTAAGTTATGATCAGCTCTGGATTTTTATATCGTGAGACACTAATTACATGGGAAATGGTCCGATTGCAAACCAGTACATTGACCTCAGCCCTCCCCCTGATTTTTCTTCAGCTAGTTAATTTTCTAAAAAATATTTATACTATGATGGGTGAGGCAACATGTCAAATCACAAGGCAAATGGCAAAAAAAATGGAATGCTGGTATTGCTTATTACATCAAAAGGCTCATACCAAAGAGATTTTGACAAAAGAAGTCCAGGAAATGTATGTGGAGAAGGGGTGTAAATTTAATACGAAAGAATGGTAACAGTTTAGGGAGCTATCCAATAGAGCAGCCAAAGGCGCACATTTTAAGAGAATCAATATTTTATCTAGGTGGTTGGCATTTTACACGCCTCTGAGATTGCATAAGATGTATCCAACGAATGCGAACCAATGTTTTAGATGTAATAAACAGGGATATGGAGGATGCGTGCATATATTTTATGAATGCAAAAACTTATAGCAATTCTGGGAGGGTGTTTTTACAAGGATCTCTCTATTTATGTCTGTGACAATAAATCCATCATCTATGTTGGTTTTATTTGGTTTCTCGGGGGAGGTGAAATGGTTAACAAAATATCAACAGTATTTTATATTAATCTCCATAGCAGTCCCTAGGTCTCTCGTCCTGCAAAATTGGAGAACGGATAAGCTACCTAGCATTGACCATTGGCTTAATAAAAAGCGCAGGACATTTGGATTTGAGGAGGCCTATGAAAAACGGGTAGGAGTTACCGTAAGATTTAGAGCTATCTGGCAGAATTTCTTTACCTATTGTGTCACGGAGGAAAGGAGATTATGGGAGGCCTGTGTTCTTCCAGAGCCAATTGTTCTATTTCATCTTATCAGCCAATTTTGGCTATCATATCAGCACCTTCAATAGCTCTCGATATTGATTAGTGAGATTTGATGAAGTTATCGTTCTCATATTGGTAAAAGCTAGCACTTTATTGTAAAATAGCGCTGCTACCAGCAAAACGCACTTTAAATAAGCTTTTTTATTGGTTTGGATTCCAGCACACTGCACACTGCAATTTCTATAGGCTTTGATCTAAATGCCTGTCTGGGATACTCATTTTATAGATATTGAATCTCTTCTTTTGCTGCTAGTCTTATAAGTATTGTAAACAAATTATACACTAATTTGATGTAGTTATTGTAGAGCGAAGCCATTTGATTATACAGGAATAATCATATACAGATACATGTATGTGTGGAGGACTACTGGGAAGTAAATATAAGCACGGATCATTGGTTAAAATAGGCCACTGAGAAATAGGGTATTTATTTTCCACTGGATCTAGGGATGTCATCAAATGGATACATTCTTTGAGTGTCTATTGCTATTTATTCTATAATAACATGTTTTCTATTTGAGTTCTTTTGTTTGTTTATTTTCCTGTTCTAATAAAAACCAATAAAAATACATAAAAAATAAAAAACAAAGTCTCCAGTAACAGTAGTCTTAACGACAGCTACACTAATCAAACAGGACCCCAAAATAAAACTGCCCAATGGACCTAAGACTAAACTTGAACAGTTAAGGTCCAATAAATTTTATACACAAATTACATTTTCTAAAAATATGTTCTGAAAAATCAGCATTGATTGATCCTGGTTAGGGTTGCATTGGCAAATCAGAAACCTCCATGTAGTTAGAAGGTATTTAATGCTAATCCATTTCCTAAGGTATGAGAATGTGTCCATCTTCTTCCTCCCCAACCACCCTCTGGAAATGATCAACACAAAATGAAACTTACTTTTTTAAATGGCTCATAGATTCTGCACATCTATATTCACACTTCCAGTGGAAGTCCTTGAAAAATGATACTTTTGATAGATGCTGGAATCTTCATTCACAATACGGTTTTCTGAAGAATGTACATCACTATTACATTTATGCTATTCACTTAATGTTCCACAGTGACAAGGGCAGAGATGGCTTTGCATCTTAACAGTGATTGGGAGGGGAAGGAACAGAAGCAGATTGAACAGAACATCAGAAACTACATCGACATTAGAAATAATGGCTTTTTGCACAAACATTTTGTGTCATTGGCTACCCTTCTAATATACTTAGATAATTAATTCCAGTTGCAACATCATTAGTTCATCAGTTCTGCCTCTTTTCTTTGTAAAAACCACTAATTATGAGGAATAACTTTCACATGAAATTTGCACATTTTACACATTTTTGAAAATGCTATCACACATGTGCCTTCTCTGGTTTTAGTCTGGGAGGCAAGAATCAAAGAAAATAGACATGATGTTTGAATATTCTGTTTCTCAAAATTAATGCACCCCAATATGCTGTGAATGTTCTCAAAATTATCAAAACATACATGGCTCTAGAGCAAAAAAAAATCTAAAGCTAGGAAACTTTGGGGGTGGATTTATCAAGACTTCCTGAAGCACGAAGTCATGCAAAGATGCACAAAGTAGCACAAATTTGTGATAAAGTCCCATATGTATTGGGATAAATGAGCATGAATTTAGAAAGCCGACTTACACACCTTTCTACAATTGCACTTAAAATGCTTTGAAGGTTGTAGAAATGTTTATGTAGTAAATAATGTGTAGATAATAAATACATATTGTTAGGAATGCTTATAAAATAAACTGTGAAAATACGTTAACTAAATGAATGTGTATTAGGCGTGTTTCCGCAATTTTTTTTTCTCGCACTAAGCAATATTTCTACATATTTTGGAATCTTAAAAGCTAGCACAGACCAATGGCAGACCAAAGTAGCCGCACCTCACTGCTAAGTTCCTCTTGTTACTGTTATGAATGATGATTTGGAAAGTTGTGCACATAAGACTCCTGTTCTTGCCGCTATTGGGTGCAGACTGCAACGCAGTTCAGGTACTGGACAAACGTGGAGTGGTGCACCACCGGACTGCCTTTCCTGATAAATCATCAAAACATGCATGGCTCTAGAAGTGCTACTTGTCTATTACATATCCAGAGTGTAATCAAGGAAAATGTATCCTGTAGAAAATATTTTTATAAGTTTGTCCAAGAATTCCAGAACTTCCTTGAAAGAGCACCATTTTTCTAGAAATCGAGCCTCTGGATCCTGCACACTTTTACTCTGGTAGAAGCAACTGTTATCATTTGAAACAACAGAGGTTTTGTTAGGCAAACAGTCATCTCTGCTCCTCAGTCAACCAGGAACTCCTGAAGCATAGGGTTGCTTGTTTCAATCAGCCCGAGCCTCAAAACTCCCTATCTTTTTATGTTCGTTATTGTAGATCCAATCATTTTTTATCTCTCTAATCACATCTTTCCCTACATCCAAGGTTATTAAAGTTCAAAAACAACACCAAATTGCACTGCCGAATCCTGAATTAAAACAACTGAAATTCTAACAAAGCCACATTAATCACGGTATTGTGTGCATGGACGTCATTTGGGGGTAGTCAGGGGTCGGAGCTGTGCTCTCTAGTTTGCTCACTGCTACTCCTGGCACTTCATTTCTGTCCCCTGGCCATGGAAGGGGGCAAAACGTTTGCCTCCTCTGAGACCTGCGGTCACAAAGGAAGTGCTACAAATTTTGAAATCTGAAAAGCAAGCACAGACCAATGGCAGACCAAAGTAGCCGCACCTCACCGCTAAGTTCTTCTTGTTACTGTTATGAATGATGATTTGAAAAGATGTTCACATACGATTCCTGTATCTGCCGCTGTTGGGTGCAGACTGCAACGCAGATCAGATACTGAACAAACGTGGAGCGGTGCACCACCAGACTGCCTTTCCTGATAACAAAAAACGAATCAATTCCTTTATGAAAAGAATTCCTTTATTTCAATGACATAAAAAATGTGGACTCCAGCCAATGCGTTTCGTTCAATAGAAATTGAACTGCATCAGGGCAGATTCTCAAATTTGTGGCGCAATGCAAGATGTGAAGATATCCTGTAGTGTTGTGGGTGGAGATAAGTATCAGCAAGGTTGTAGCGATGCATCCTGTCTCGGTCTCCCGGAAAAGGGACCGGTATATGGACCTTAAGCGAAAGTCGTCAACGTCTCGTCCCTGGATCCAAGGCTAGAAACCTTTTATGTTAAATGATGAGTTATAGACTTTATGAATGTATTCCCGAATAACATTGACAGATACTTTCAGATTACTGACTAGCTATTGTTTATGTATCAAGCTCATGGGGCATCCTTTAGCTTAGGTGAGAGGATTTTCATGAGAACCTTCGTTCAGGTAACAAGTATAAAATAAATTGTATCAACCAATGATAACAAGAGTGCAGACTGTGGGAATAAGAAGAAGCATTGCATGAGCGAGGACATAATCTTGCGAACTGTTTCTATTGGATATCGGCAGAGAACTTCTGTTGAAATGTCACAATAGTATGAATCTATATTAATGAGTCTTCCTAGGTAGTCAGTAGGCTTTTCGTAATCCCACTCTGCGTTTACCTTTTACAGTTGCTCTGGTGGTTTTTACCACTAGATCTCCCTCTCCTGAGACTCTTCTTTATGGAGAGTTGATTTCCCCTAGCTATTCCATTGAGGTGATAACTTTTGGACTTGGTGATCAATGCTATTGCGAGGGTCACACTTTTAATTACAGTTGTTATGGCAGGTGTAGGGTACTTGGCTGAGTTTCCAAAACTGCTCTTTATGAAAGTGAATTTCCTCATTTGCTCTTCTTCAGAAGAACTCTTAATGTGTTCTATTTAGAATAGGTCCTTTTAGTTAGTTTATGGGGTTTCTTTATGGAACACTGTGAATTTCTATAATACTGACTTCTAATTCATCTATTTTATACATCTGTAAACTTACTAATCCAAATAAAGAGGCTTAGATATTCTAACCTTATGATAAATAATGGTTTTGAATCTTCTACAAAACTCTCATAATTGTCTGGTCAAAAAATTCTAATTGTCATTGATGCCTTCAATTTATTTGGGATAGCTCTAATTCACTGGTTGTGGAAAAGGTCTGTCAACCTCTCTGGGAGCCACACGAATATCTACAGTAAGATTTGTATTGCTCTCTCTCTGTATTAGGTGCGGTATAGCTAATGTCTGCCCTCATGTTTTCCTTCAATTGATTTGTTCTGTTGTTTACAATATTGTTGTGATGTACTTATCAACTGAATTCTTTTGTTTTCCCATACGTTGCATCCATGTTGTACTCACCTGTTGTGTTTTTCTCTTTATTAGGTGTGACATTTTCCTGTTTTCATATTCTCTGTAATTCCCTGGCCCATTTCGGTGATGTTCTCCCTCTTCGGTTAGCCCTGAGTTGCCCGGTTGGTTGTGCCATTTTCTCTATGTGGCTTCACCACCCTCATTTTGTTTATGTTTTCTGTAGTTAGTCATCATATTGATGGATTCTATAATATACGTTTTTTATTTGTTGTCTCTGTTGTCCTTTGTCCTTCTCCACTCTCCCTCCCTTTTCCTTTTCCCCAGTTATCTCACTTTCTCATTTGTAAGCTCCTCTTTCTTTCCTATGCTATCTCCCTTCATTCAACTTATGTTATCCTCTCTTACTCTCTTGATTTTTATAACTATTCATTTCTTATATAGTTGTTCTCCCTTTATTTGCTTAGTTCTTTTAATCTTTTTTAACGACTTCTTCATCTTCAACTCACTTATAATTCTTGCAATGGTTTCTCATATTTCTGAATTGTATGTTGTGTTTTCTTTATTTATAACATTTATTTTCTTCCTCTTTCATTATCTTATTTATCCATTTTCAGTTACCTCTCCTTTTCTACAAATATGTTTCCTATTTTATTTTCACTTCTGCATTTCTTCTTTTTGTCAACCAATTATATCTCTTTCTTTCATTCTCTTTTGCTTTAGAAACACTAATTTCCTTCTTTATGCTTTTAATTTTTTTAAATATGGTATTGCAAAATTTATGCTGATTATTATTACATATAGCTTATTGCTCAATTGTAATCGCTGTATTGCTTTTACTTTTACTCTATATTTCATTGTTTATTATAGATGACTTTGATAGTTGTTTCATGGAATGTTGAAGGTTTGGTTTTTCCTATAAAATGTCAACGGGTTCTTTCTCATTTATTTAATTTATGGTGTGATATAGCGTTCTTACACTAAATTAATGTTTTTGAAACAGAAATAGCTAAACTTAAATCTCAATGGGTTTGCCATGTTTTTGCTTCTCCAGGTACAGGTAATCGTAATGGTGTAGTCATTTTATGTCATAACTGTCTTGTTTTGAAAATTCTTTCGAAAGATTCTGATGATGTGGGTAGATGGGTTTCTATTTAATTGTTATTAAATGATATTCCTTTGACTTTTTTTAATTTATACGCATCTACTGCCACAGATGTTACTTTTTGGACTACAATTCTATCTAAATAGATGTTTTTCCATGATGATTATGTGTTGGTTGGTGGGGATTGTAATCTGGTTATGGACCCTATTCTTGACCACCACTCTCGTTCTAGATTCTCCTCTTCTCCTATGCACTCTCAATTCACATCCACTATTCAACAAAGATCTCTGGTAGATTCCTGGTGGTTACGTGATCATACACTTCAAGAGTATTCTTTCTTTTCTCCAGTGCACTCTTCTCAATCTCATTTAGACTACCTATTCACCTCAAAAGCACTTGCACAGCATATTTTTCATTCCGATATTGGTTCAATATTGATTTCTGATCACGCCCCTGTCTCTTTAGATCTCTAACTTCTTCCCTTCCCCCTAATCATGGTATTCATAGATGGAGATTCAATAACTCTCTTTTACTGGACCACCTTTTTTCGTGAAAATGAAACTCCTTATTGTCTCCACAGATTGACTGGTATGCCTTTAGAGTCCTATTGCCAACAACCACAGGTCAGGAAAAACAAGGGAGAAAGAAGCAAAATGTTTGGGAATAACCCTGCAAAAAGGGCCATTTCCAACACAACTCCCTTCCAGCCTAAAGCCAGGGTGGACCAAACGATACCTCAATGGGATTCCCTGCTTAGGGTGATAGAACACTGAAACTGGCCCAAACAGCAGGGAACTATTTCTGTTCTACGCCTTCCTGAACCCAGTTGGATCTCTCCATCCATACCCTCAGGACCCACTAGGCTAAACCATGGGGGAACATTCTCTTCACCTGGGGACCCCATCTGTGCAGCACCTAACCTTACTTCACTCACAGATGTCTCCACACTGGTAGACAGTACCCACCTGGCCATCACAACGGTGTTGCCCAGTCCACCCCAGGGTGTGACTCCTGCCCCCCACCCAGAGGCAACACTGTCTACCAGGACAACCAGCCACAGGGGCCTATGACAATGGTCAGTGATGAGAGCCAGGCCTCATGCCTGTCAGGCCTCTCTAACCTCTGTGGCATCAAAAACTGGGGGCAGTAGCCCCAGGTGCCTGGTACCTTTCCTCCACTCTCCCTCTTGCCAAGTAAGGTTGGGCATCCTGACACTGGCCCGCCAGTCCAGGGTCTGTACCCTCAGGCTGACCAGAGGTCATGGGTGAGGCTCTCCTACCCCTACCTCTCCTTCTGGGGTCCTGCCCCCTCCTCCCAGGAGAGTCACCCTCAGAACTCAACTCACCCACCAATTCAGGACCTCTCTCCATCAACTGGTCTCCCAACCTAGGGTCTAAACCCTCAGGTTGAACCGGGGTCAGAGGCGAGGACTCCCTCCCACTGCACCCCCTTACAGAGTGCTGCACCCTCCCACCGGGAGTGGTACCCCTGGAAGCCAAACCGGTCAGGACACTGCTTACAGTTATCCTTCCCTCCAGGTCAGGCAGATCCAGAACCTGGCCTCCCAACCCAGGGACTAAACCCTGCAGTTAAACACTTGCCTGGCATGCCAGGACCTCTGGGGACTCACACAGTATCTCCCAGAGGGTGACACATGACACATGTGTCTTGTGACAGTCCGCCTGGCTCAGATCTCCCGACCCCTGTCCACCTGACAGTGCGTGAAGATCCCCCAGGACAGAAGTGGTGTCACCATGGTCACTCATGGAAGACTCAGTCTTTCTGACTGGTCCCTGACCCACTGGTTCTCCCACTGGGGATCACATCCCCCTCTCACCCCTGTCTGGGCTTTTGGACCCTCGCAACTGGAGCGGTACCGTCAGACACCAGAACCACTGGAGCTCTGTTTACCAACACTCACGGTTCTCCTGACACTAGTAGATCCCCCTCAAATGGCCTACAAGTACAACCTAGGTCCTCAACCTGGTGTTCCCTTACTGAACCCTCCAGGCCCTGAGACTGGGCTTAAGGCACCTTGGGACACCCAGTCCCACACTCACTCCTTCTCCATTGAGACAGGACGTGAGCCCCTACACCCCTCCCACTACACTGGGACCTAACTGGGCTATACTAAACCTCTTCCACCTCACAGGTCTGGAAGGTATCTGCCCCACTCCTTTTGGGATCACTCCCCAATGCCTCTTCAGACTCTCTGGAATCCACCAAGAAGTCTGCCTCCTACACCAGTTCCCTGGAATCATAGAACTCACACTCCACCGGGCGTTGGCATAGCTCTGGAAAACAGGGACTTAAAATATGCTCTCCAACAAACGAATCACACTGCCCCCTACAAGACTGATTGTGGTACATAATTATTGAACTTCATACAGGGTACAAATTTATCGCAATTTTGTATACTTTTGTATGACTGACGCCTATTTTAGTGGGGCTTTTCTTATAGTTTTTATGCTCATCTCATTTTAGGATTCTTAAATCTACACTGTTTAGGACCTATCTCTTATATATTGAGGTGAGCTTCCACTGTGTTCCTATTTGGTGAGTTCCTTTCTACTGGGCTGTTTTTTTTATGTCTGCTCCTTCCTTTACTGACCTCTACATCTGTCAATATAGTGAGTATGGAGCCCATTTATGTAAATGGACCATGGGCTCTCACCATTAGCATCTAGCCCTTTGTTCTTCATTATATTTCGTGTTTGTAACGTTTTTTTTAGTTTGCTACTTATGAGGCTCCAGCCTTATCTTTGATTCAAGCATAGCAGCTAGCATGTTTCACGTCTCTGCTTCATTACGACCGTGCTGGTATAGACACATCTTTATCTGTCATGTTAAGCCTATATCTTAACTAGGGAAGGATATAATTATTCAATGATTGTCATGATATGGTTTATTAGACTGTATTTTGTTTGGTTTCTTCACTGTTTATCATTATGTATTTAGAGGACGACATGGTTTATTGATTTGGTAGTCACAGACAATTTACTAAAGTGATCTCATTGGATCGTATGGACTCTTGATCCCCCCACTTGTTCGCTCTTCTTGAATTCATATTGCTATGGTGAGCTCAGTTTGTCTTTTTTTCACTGTTATATACAATTTTAATTACTGTATATAAGACCAGGGATTATTCAATGAATTTGCTTATCTTTTCAACCTTAACTTTTCCGTTCTTATGTACACATTCTTTAGTTTCACATACATGTAGTATTTTGTACAGTTTTTTATGTCTTTCCATTACAAGCCTTATGCAATCTATGGATTTTGTGTCTTTATTACACAGTTCAGATTTTAAATGTCTTAACACTGTATTTTTTCACTATTAGATCGCTGATTCTTACATTACTTGCTATTGTACATGTTACGAGGCTGGATGCACCGTGTTAGCTTCATCTCTATAGGTTAATTTGCCTATTGCATCCTTTACACTAATCGTTCATCTGGTGATGGTTATCTTTACCATTTACTATACTCTGCATCACACTCGGGTGTTATGTTCACTGTTAAATTGGTACCGGAACTTTTATGTCCCTTCTTCTCTTTCCTTTTCTTCTCCATCTTTTTTATCCTGATCACAATACATATCTATTTTCTCGGTTTTTAACAATTTTTCTACTAAATAATATTTTCCATCTTGTTTTAGGCCGATAAATGTTGTTTTACTATAGTGTTATTTATTCACTCATGTAATGTCATACATATATCTCTTGTTTTGCCTCACAGCCTTGAAAAAGTCATACTATTGATCAGTAGTACTGACGAAACACGTGTTGGCTGTTTCTTGCCAACTCTACTTTTATGGATCTTCAAATAAAGAATATGAAAATATGAACTTTCCCGCTCCTTTGTCTTGTCCGAATGTTGATATTACAGGATATGAACAGCTTAAATGTTGTTGAACTACAACGAGACCTATCAGTCTGTTTTTTGTACACATGTGCTGTAGGAATGTGCTCTCTTTGTCCACTGTATTGTTGCTGCCTCTGGTAAAAAAAGGTTGCGGGAGGCACATATAACTGGTGCAGTAATCCAGAGCTTGACTCCTGTCCTATGACACAATGATGTATAGGAAACCTGCATGGGGAAGAAGAAAGATATCTAAAAGACAGTCAAGGGGAGCTTCACCATGTAGCTGATGACATGCAGCCAATGCAGCACAAAAGGCAAAGCATGGTACAGGCCCATTGTCTTCTTGGAACTTAGGGCCCAATGTATATGTTGGCAGATTCATCGGAACGGTCAAAAATCAATGGTCTATCCATCCTCAGAACTGTTTCCCCCCCGGATTTATATGTTGCCGGTTTGAGGGGCCAAAGTTCTTCCGGCTCACACTGTCACTTACGTGCACAGAGTAAGAGCAGAAAACCGGCTGAGGGCAGGATCATAGCCACACCTTTGCCCTCCAAATCATGATGTTGCTTACTGTCAGCGTTTCCGTGGCTGCTAAACCTTCACACCTGAGCTGGCGGTTTCATCAAACACAAGGGATAAAGCTACCTTTACTAAGCTCTTGTGCACAATAAACCTGATGTTACAACGTGCTACTTACCTGCTCTTGGGTAAGAATGACGACCCATCACATTGGTGCTGTAATAGGTTAGTGCACCTAAATGTGTGTTTTTGTATTCTGTTGATAGTGTGGCAAATCTTAACCTCACATTTAAAAAGAATGTTTAAATTGTGATATGGGCCAAACTAATACAAGTTTATTAATGATCTGAAACGTAAATTACATAAAGTTTACATATAGGCAGACCCATTGTATAAAAGTCAGAAAAATTTTGTATGTGGTGTCATTGTCCAGCATCATAATGGCAGCAATAACAAATATCTACTTTACATTACAACATTTCATTATTATGAACATGATTATTATTAGGCAACATCTACGAGGCACTTATAAGTTTAAGTACGTGTCACAGACCGACGTTTCATAATCATATCTTATCTTAAAAAATAATAAATGTGCACACACATTTAATTGGTTTCCACAGTAATATTATATCGTTTTTTATTGATTTGTAAACTTTGTCCTTTCTGAAGGGTGACTCCAATATATGTTCCCTCTCACCTTTCCTGTTATCTCAACATGCCTGGCATATTTCATTGATATGGTTCCTTTACCTCTGCAATTCAATTAGAAAAGAATATGCTACCTTCATTTGTCTTACAACAGTGTGCAAGATTACTTTAACATTTACATATTTACATGTGCAGGAAACTGTAAATCAATGTAGGCAAGGCCTGTGCATCTGATGTAACTTGTCCCCTATGAGTAATTGTTGGGGAACCACTGAAGTAATGGTAAATGAAAGGAGTTTGCATACCATTACAGGATATGTGCAGTCACGTTAAGAAATATGTAAGACTAGAGGTGTCATCAAATAAGGTAGTAGAAAGCACATAGGACTGTATTAGTTAGAGCAGAATAACAAACCTCAATTTAGACTCAAACCCATAAAAAAGTATGTACTCCACTTTTAAATGTTTGAAAAATAAATATATCTTGAACAATGTATCTGTGTACAACAGAAGAATGAGAGGGAATGCAAGGAAATATACATGTATTATTAAATGAGATGTTCTCAAATTGAACCTTATGAAATAATATTCATAAGAATTGTGACGGTGAGTAAGGGCTCTAAGGGAGGCGAGATAGAGGCACCAGTGCTGGTGCCAATCTGCTGAGCGGCCCCGCTTGTCAGTGGGCCGCTCCAACATGGGCATGATTGTTTTAGAGGCCCTTGTGGCTCCAACGTTGGGCATGGTTGTTTTTAAGAGGGCCCATAGGGGCCCATGCTTTTCCCCTTTGTGTGGCCATTCCTCCACAGCTGCCCCATTTCGCTAAAGGGCAGCTGCAACGTCGTGGGGGGCTTCCAGATCGGAGCACATTGTCGGTGCTCTTGGGCATATTGGTTTAGAGGGCACACTGTATGCCTAGGGCCCACATTTGGTCCTCACAACTGTGCACCACTTAGTGTCAGCTGCTACGTTTAGGCTGCAAGTTCTTGGGGGCATGTTATGTGAAATTGGAGTGAGATGCACTCCTCTGCCCCAGACATGCTTTTGGATATTGCTGCAGTTGCAGCAGCCATGACAGTCTGCACACAGGGCATTTGAGCCCCTTTTAAGGTGGCCAGTGGGCAAGGGGGACTGGTAAGTTTATAGGGCGCCAGGCCTAAATGTGAATATGTGGTGCTAGGAAATGTGATTCCTGTATGGTGATTTACGCACCCTGTTTTATACCTCTAACTGTGGTTTATGATTATGAGGTTGTGCCTACTGTGGTTAGGTTTGAGAAATTCTCTACTGTGTTTCATGCCTAATTGATTTCTGATTAGGAGGTTATTGTCTAATGCGCCATTTACACTGGAATCAGACATCTTGGGATTAAGAGAAGTTTTCAACCCCTCTTTGTAACTTTATCCAAATTTTCTTACACCGAGCGACTTCAGGTCGGTTCTTCGTCTTCGGTGCTCTGAATGGCAATCACCTCTTCGTCACTTTCGTCACTTATATCAAGATCTGCGAACTCCTCCAGTACCAGAAAAGTCAATTCAGGATCCTGATATTTACTGTTTTGTTTCCTTAGTCGGGCACCTTTTCTTTTAGGCTTAGTTCCAGATTTCTCCTTTTCTCTAGCAGGCTGTTCCCATTCCTCAAGCTTTTCTTCTACAGTTTTTAGTCTTAGTCTCAGTCTTTTGATGAACCTTGGTTCACTTTTCCTCTTCTTGAATCTTTTACTGGCACTGTTACTGGGCTTTCGTCTAGTGATCTTTTATTTTCATTCAGTTGTGGTACATCTGCTTCGATGTTTTCTTGTTCCTTACCTATCTGACTAGTTCCAGGTCTTGGGTTGACTTCTCCTGCCTGGTCACTAAGCTGGCCTTGTTCAGGTGTATGTCGGATTTGGCTTAGTTTGGTTTCAGTTTCTCCTGCCTGAACACTTTTATCTATTTCTATCTGATCCTGTTCAAGCACTTTGAACCCTTGATTTTCTTCCGCTTGAACCTTTGCTCTATTTTCTAACTGTCCCTTTTCAATCTCAGGAGTTCTTGGAGGTGTGTCAATAACCTGTTCTGTCCCTTTCTGTTCTTCCTCGTTGTCTGATCTGACATGGATCTCGATAATCTGGTTATCCTTTTCTATTCCTGACTGGTCCTCACTATTCCACTCTCTATCTAGATAGGTGTATCTTCTGGTTCTTATGGGATCGAATGTCATGTCGATTACTGGGACCCACTCATTTAGACTGGTGCTTGGTTGCTCATCATCAGCTACTTCAGGACCAACGTCAGGAGACCCCCTCAGCTGCACAACCTTCAGCCTTAGTTTCTTTGTTTTCAGTCACTCTTTTTGTATGACTGGCGTGGATCCACTTCGGCACACCTGAACACTTCACCGCTGTCGTGGTAACAAGAATCACTTGTCTCGGTTTTCCCCACTTCGGTGCGAGACAACTTGATCGGGTGTGTTTCTTTAGCACCACCCAATCCCCTGGGTTCAGATTATGGGCTGGAGTTGTTGGCCTGGCAACGGCATCTTCCCCAATCTGGTGAGAGATAGAACGAACTTGGTCACCCAGTTGCTTGCAGTACTCTAGCACCAAATCATCAGAAATGCTTAGCAGTTTGTGTCCTGGCACCCATGCTTGTCGCATCACCCTTTCCATCAGTATCTAATGGGGGATCAGGCCTGTCTTCCGATCTGGAATACTTCTGATTCCCATCAGGACAAGGGGCAAGGCGTCTATCCAATTCATTCCAGTAGAATCACACATTTTTCTTAATCTTGACTTGATAGTGCCATTCAGTTGTTCTACCACTCCAGAAGCCTCTTGGCGATATGCACAGTGCAATTTTTGGGTAATTTTGAATGCTTCACAAAGCTGTTCTATTATCTCATTGTGAAAATGCCCACCTCTGTCTGATTCAATTGTAACTGGAAAACCGAACCTAGGTATCAGTTCCTTCAGTAACAACTTGGCTACAGTGATGCCATCATTTCTTTTGGCAGGTTAAGCTTCTACCCACTTTGAAAATAAGCAGACAATGACAAGGACATACTTCATTCCTTTACAGATGGGCAACTGTATAAAGTCAATTTGTAATCTGACAATGGGACCTTCTGCTTTCCCGATCGTACCTGCTGTAACTACTGTTTTCTTTCCCGGATTAAACTGCTGACAAGTTAAGCGCCTCTGGCAAAGTGCCTCTGCAATGTTCCTGAATTTCGAATTGTACCATGTTTGGTTAAAGACACGAAACATAGCGTCCCTGCCTATATGTCCATCTCTATGTATTAGCCAGGCCAAGGAGCAAGCAAGCTGTCAGGCAATACAGGCATACCATCAGCGGAAACCATAACACCATCCTCACTCCTTTCCTGACAACCAGTCTTTCTCCACCTTTTCTTTTTCTTTGGTCCTGCTGCATTTTGCAAATCTTTCAGTTCTTCCCATGTTTGCACATCTTCAAACACCATAACTTGGCAGCTGTTTCCATGTCCCCCCACCTTGATGTTGACTGACATTCGATAACGTGCACAATGTTGGGCTAGTTGGTCAGCATATCAATTACCTGCTGTCACATCGTCATTGCCAGATTTGTGAGCAGCACACTTGACCACTGCCAGTTCTTTTGGTAACTGGATTGCCTTCAGTAACTCCTTTACAACCTTCCCATTCCTGATAGGAGTACCTGAAGAGGTCAGGAACTCACTTTGCAGCCACAATAGGCCAAAATCATGCACAACCCCATAGCCGTACTGGCTGTCCGTATATATGGTTGTTCTCTTATTTTTCCCAGCTTTACAGGCTCTGGTTAATGCAATTAATTCGGCCACTTGTGCGGACTTGACTCCAAACAAATAGGATGCTTCTACTGCACGCTCTAATGTGCACACTGCATAAGCAGCACTTAAGCCTCCATCCTCATGTCTTAGACACGAGCCATCCACAAACAGTTCGTAATCTTCAACAGGCAAAGGCATTTCCTTAATGTCTGGGCGTGGTTTTGTACTGAACTCAGTTAGGTCTATGCAATCATGCTCGACCTCTCCCTTCACTTCTGCAATGAGGGAATCAGGTAATAGAGTAGCTGGATTCAATAAGTTACATCAAGTAATGGTTACATTTGCTGCACCCACCAGAATCCTTTCATACTTAGTCATCCGACTAGGAGTGAGATACTGGGTTTTAGTTCGGGTCAGTAAGATTACAACTGCATGTGGAACATACACAGTTACAGGATGTCCCATGACGATGGATTCACTCTGCTCAAGACTCATGCAAGTTGCAGCTACTGCTTTCAGACATCCGGGTAATCCAGCAGCCACTGGATCTAAAGTGGCAGAAAAATATGCCACAGGACGCCTAGTCAAACCATGCGCTTTGGTCAGAACGCACAATGCACAATTGTCGCGTGTGTCACAGAACAATGCAAACTCTTTTGAGTAGTCAGGCATTCCCAATGCAGGAGCAGTACACAGACAGTCCGGTAATTTGGTAAAAGCTGACATGCTTTCTTCATCCCACTCTACTGGGTCCTTTGCTCCTTTCCTGGTCATTTTTATCAATGGTTTTGCTAGAACTGAAAATCCCACAATCCACTGTCTACAGTATCCTACAACCCCAAGGAACATTCTGATCTCTTTTTGAGTACGGGGTAGATGCATGTTTTTAATTATCCTGATTCTTTCTGTTGTTACTTTCCTGATACCTTTCTCCATCTGGTGCCCCAGATATTTCACTGAAGAGGTACAGAACTGTAATTTGTCTGGTGATACTTTATGCCCTCCTTCCCCTAAATGGTTTAGCAAGGCAATGGTGTCAACAACACAGTCATTCTGACTTTTAGACGCCACCAAGAGGTCGTCTATGTATTGCACCAGCACTGATTCTCTGGGTAAGATCAAAGATTCAAGGCACTTTTTCAGAATCTGATTAAAGATTGAAGGACTTTCTGTGTACCCCTGAGGGACACGATTCCAGACGTAGACATGACTGTCGAATTCAAATGAGAAAATAAATTTACTGTCTGGATGCAATGGGATTGAAAAGAATGCGTGACATAAGTCAATGACGGTGAACCATTCAGCATTCCATGGAATTTGGTACAGAATCACAGCAGGATTTGGCACAATAGGACAGCAAGGAACCACAATTTTGTTTACCTTGCGCAGGTCCTGCACTACCCTGTACTTACCACTCGGCTTCTTGATTCCAATTATGGATGAATTACAAGGACTACTCATTACCTCCTGTATGATATTTGCTTCCAACAATCTTTTTACTTCAATGGCAACCCCTGCTTTCACTTCTGCACTCATTTTGTATGGTTTGGTATTTGGATAGACTGCATCCTCTCTTATGGCTATTTTAATTGGGTCAACATTTGCCATTAATCCTACATCTTTTCCAGTAAAATCCCACACCTCAGGTTTCACAGTCTGCTGCAGTTCTTAAGGTAAGTCTTGTATTGTCAGTCTTTTAATTTCTGAGTCAGGCCTTATTAACATTAGTTTGTAAATTCCATCTTCATCTGGGGTCTGAATTTCAACGCCTGTTGGTGTGCAAAAGATGGTGCAATTCATTTTGCACAGCAAATCACGTCCTAGCAGGTTCACAGGACTGGAGTCAGAGACTACAAATCTGTGCATCTCTTAAAAAGTTCCCTATTGTGATTTCCATGAGCTCAGTTACTGGGGTACTAATTAACTGATTAGAAACACCCACTACTTGGATTGCTTCTCCAGAGAGGGGTCGGTTGGGACATCTGCTGTTCTCACAGTAGAACGGGTAGCACCAGTGTCTAACAGAAAGGTGACGTCATTTCCTTCAACCTTTCCTTCAATGTATGGCCCTGACTGGTCTACCGGCAAGGAGGCGCCAAGCACGCACTCCTCGTCCTCCCCCCTCAGGCACCGTCAGTAAGGTTCATCACAGAGGAATGTATCATTCAACAGGAATTGCGAAGTTGCTGCATTTCTATCCCCCCTTCCTTCCCAAACCTCTGCCTCCTCACTCTGCTGTGCTCTATTCCTATAATTTGGCCTAGGTGTGCGAGGCAGCTGTGGCTGCTTTACCTGTTGCTGAGTCTTTTGTAGCCCCTCTTTCTGCACCTGTGGATTCAAATCATTATTGGGCATGTTACCATTCTGTATCGCTGGACACTCGTCTCTCCAGTGCCCTATCTGTCCGCACCCGTGACAGGGGAACTTCTTCTTGGCTTCCTCTCGGCTCATTTTAACTCTGGGCTTCCCTCCACCCCCAGGGCTTTGATTCTGGGTATTATTATTCATTTTACTTAACTGCTTTTCTTGTTATTCTGCCAGTTTCACTTGTGCCCACATGACCTTCTCTTTTAATGCTTTCCTTTTATTTTCCCTCTCATCTTCACAATACTTGGCGTATTTTAGGACCTCATCTATAGGTTTTGCTTGCCAGCAAATTTTATTGTCTTTAATCCACTGTGAAATTTCAGGTCTTAACCCTACCATGAATCGATAAATAAAATGGGTCATGTCCTTCGCCTCAATGTTATCTAGTCCACTGTACATTTTGAACACCTGTAACAGTCGTTCATAATATGAATGTACAGTTTCATCATGATTTTGGGTAGTTCTATCTATACGGGTCCAATCAGTTTCTTTAGCAGGCACTTTCCCTTATAAGTACAGTATTACTTGGTCATATTTTCTCATCACCTCCGCTGAGGGGGCTCCTGTCCTAGTGTCTCTGGCATACTCCTCACTGGGCAAATCAACAGCAATTTTGCATTCTGTCCACAAATCTACGGGAACTACAATGTCAAAGAACCCATCTAGATCTTTCAGAAGGCATTTTTGAACCTTAATAGACCTCTCAACCTGCCTGTACCATTCTACAGGTTTTTCTCGTAATTTTGGGAAATCATTTGTGAATGACACAATATCCTGTCGGGACCATGGAACATGTACATATTTCCCACCTGGCACTTCTCTCATGGGATACAATGGTTCAGCTTTATCTGTTTCTTTTAGGACATACTCAGTGGACACGTGTCGGGACCTACTGTCTTCCTTCTTCTTTGCCCACCTTGTTTTCCATTTTTCTAGGTCTCCCCATTTCTGTAACTGGTGTAACAATTCTCTTATCTGCACCTTTTTCCCTGACACATTCATGTTTTCCAAATCTTTGTCAGAGAATTCTGCTCTGTATGGTTTCTGCAATACCTTAGATCTGCTGACATCTATTCCCATATTAGCTGCAGTGTCCATTAGTTTCTCATGGAACACTCTGGTATTTCTGGTAATGCTTTTACATACGAACAGTAACTCTTCCTCATTAAGAGTGTTTAGCCTGTCTAATCCCACGTTCCCAGCCATCAGTTCTTCCAATTCTATTCTTAATTTGTAAATATCTAATGGTTTTGGCTGAGGAGATACCTTTTCCAATTCTCGAGTCCATCGATCTATTTCTTCCGGAGTCACTACCGTGGCACTTCGAGTACCTGAGGCTGTTTCTATCAGGACTTCTCGTGCACTAGTCTGAGTGTTCTTTCTTGGTGCGCAAACTTCTGGTTCTCTTATGGGCAAGTCCATTAAGGAAATTATAGACTCACATTCACTTGTCTGGTCATCAACTATTAGGGGCTCTTTTCCTGGCGGCGCTACAACTGGAGAAATAACTGTAGTTTTTGGATTAGCCTGTCTATCCCCGTAAAGAGGAACAACTGGTCCAATAGTTACAGGAATTGTCAAAGCTTCGGGACTTGAATTTAACTGAGATATTTTCTGTATAAATTCAGTTCTCTGTTTAATTAAGGCATCTCTTTCTCGGTCCTGTAGGACCTTTTCTGTGGAGGAATCATGTACTATTTGTGGAATTAATGGAGGGTAAAGATTCGGGGAAGTTGGAATGGTCGTACTTGGTCCCTCACCACAGGACGGTCTATAACATGGTACAGTTGTATCAGGCATGCTAAATCCCTCTTTACTACTAGGCCTATAACCTGAACCTGCTGTATCAGTTACGCTGGCCCTCCTATTACTTGGTGGCCTAATGAATGGGTTCTTTGAGCTCAAGGACCTAGACTCCTCATCATATGGAGGTGGATTTTTCATTAATAAATCCACCAAATATTCGTCTTCCGAATCCCCCGCAGTCATTAAGTGTCGGGTTTTCTCTGTCCTTTTCCCTCCCATGGGTTCATCTACTCCTCGTACTGGAAACAGTCCTTCTACTATCATATTCTGTCTCCACTGCTTCATCTTTTTCTCTTTAGCTTCTCCTTTCAATTTTGGATACCATTTGCTTATTCCCTTGTCAATTCTGGGTCTGTCTCGCTCAAGGGCCTCAATCTCCCATTCCTCTAAGGCCTCATATTGTGTCAGTCTTGGTCTGGGGTGCAAGTCATTCATTCGGGTCCTCAAATTGAACAAAATTCTACTGTTAAAGGTACCATCCAAAGGAAAAGCTAAAACTCTGTTGTCTTTAGTATATTTCACCGAATTTTCCAACCATACACAGGTATGATACCCTTTGTCGAACATCATAAATGATGCGGGAGTATTTGGGGGTGGAATAATAACTCCTTCTCTAGTCTTTATGGGCTTGTCTTTCTTGAAGTAATTCTTCATCTTGTCTACGAAAGTCAATTTTCTCTTGCTTCCGTACATATTGTAAGGTCTGCCTCTTAGCATCTGATCCTTACCAAAAACCTAAATATTTCGGATCAGGTAAAAATTCGGGATACCACATATACCTCGTGAAACCTAACTCGACCTGGTTTGCGTACTCTTGTTTACAAATGTTCTTCCAATGCTAGCGCTCTTGGTAAATTTTCAACAACCAATCAATACTGCGATTGCAAAAACTTAAACCAATGGGTGCGCGACCTTTTCGTGAGACGCGGTCACACGCTCCGGCACTCGCCCCTCCTTTACAATTCCAGCTCCGCTACACACCCGCTGTTTCGACCAATACCAGCGCGGCACAGAGTGACGTCAGCGCAGCTCCACAACTGACTCCCTCGTTCACAAGGTAACGGAAACTTGATTTCTTTCTTAAAGTGCAAGTGCTCTATTTAGTTTACGACGTATAACATTCGCCACCGTACTCGAGTGTCTAGACAGAAAGATTTATTTCACTGCAAGTAAACTTCTTCTGTCTACTTTTCATACACTACGGATAGATCCTCCTGCCTACCCTTCACACAAGCATTAGAGAACCTGCTTCTTCTTTGACTCATCCACTCTTTCCGGGATATATACTAAGTCCAAAGTTTCACTAGCGAACTCCTTTGCTCTCACTTAAGCTCCGATGAACCTACTACTCCTTCCTCGTGTGACCCTTCCTAGGTAATAACACAACTGAAGTTTCAATAGCGAACTCGTTGCTATCATTTATTCAACTACTCATTCAGAAAACCCTAATTAGCGCTTCCAGTTCTACCTAACCATGCACTAATTTTCCTCGAGCCACTGACCTCACTGCAAGGTGGATTCTCCTCACCACCCGCTATTCTGCCCCCAGGGATTCCAGACAACACATAACAATCACTAACAATTTGTTAATACATTAACTCATATAGCAGCATTTCATCACAACCTAAAAAAAACCATTTCATAGCATTTCAAACAATATTTTACAGTCGCTCGATCGATTAAAAAAAATATTTTTAGCAGCGCATTTAATTTTTCACGGTTTATCACCAAATAACCTATCTACCTATCTCAACTAGTCCTAACCATAGCTCTGCTACCATAAAAACTACTGATAGAGCATACAGGTCACCAGACTAAACAAATATGCACACTTGGGCCCATAAGAATATTTCTCATAATACTTTAATCAGGTAACCCACACTCTACTATCAGCAGTTCGGTTCCTTTCTATTAACTACCATGTACCTGACTTACCAATCCTTGTTCAGGTACCTAAGACCACAATGGGTCGAGGAGCTAGCTGTAGAGAAAGTAGACAACTCAAATACCATATACCATTTCAATTACGTTATACTCTTTATAATAACCACAAACGCAGGAAGTTTCAAAAAACTTTATCTAGTTATCGTTTTCTTCAGTTTAATTGAGCCACAGGTTAACACAAATCAAACTATCTATCACTAAGATTAAGAAAATAGTATAACAATGAATTAACGTGAGAAACATTTAGAAATTTGGAAATAAAAGGAAGGGGAAAACAAGGAACACGCTAATCTTAGATCAACAGTATTTTCATAGCTTCACTAAAGGCGGGTAAGAAAAGGGAACATACTATTCAGAGCAGACTTTTAGTTATCACTAACTGTCTATAAAAAACAAAACTTTATTTGAATCGCCCAGATATTCTTATTCACTAACGGGAGGGTAAGAATGGAACATACTATATATGCATATGATTCAGAATTTTCTAACGGTAGGGAGAGAGTGGGACATGCTAATACACCAGTTTGCATGAAATCTTGTTTATAGAGAAAACAGGGTAAAATAATATAGGCACTATGCTTTATTCGAGAAAGGAGAGAAGTTTAGATAGACAAACACCCACACTCTGTTATATTTACCTAGGATAGGTTGAAGACTAACCCTGGCCACGGGTCAGTTGGAAAAGGTGGGAAAGGACCCTCAAGGACTTAGGCTGCCAGTAGACGAGCAGGTACAGCTCATGGACAGTCAGGACAGGATAACCCCCAGGATTTGGATCAGGACCGGGCTCACCAAAGAGTACGACCAACACCTGCAGCTTCAGATGTAACACCTGCGCTACCCCCTCTCTGCAAGGAATCTGCAAATAACCCCGATTGGGTTCTCGAATCTCCCAGCAAAGTGCTTCGCCAGCACTTAAGGTTTCTCAAACTCCGACTGAGTCTGTAGAAATTACGGACAGAGTGCTCCGCAGCTCTCTGTATCAATCACCTATAGAGTTTGTTGGGTCAGTGACAGGTCAGCTATTCGGACAAGTCGGACAATTTCTTTAGCTAAACCTAGGCAAATTATACTGTTTTCGGGACAATGTACCACCCACAAATGTTGCAAGTGAAAGGTTCCCTAATTTCTGATAGGGCAAGAGAGGAGGTTAGGTCATGGTACCTCCTAGAATTTTGACTTTCTCAGACTTAATATTCATTTTCGAACCCTCCCCTTACATTCCAGTTCCCATGGCAAGAGAGGTTTCAGCAGACAATGGGGTACACAAAATCTAATACAATTGTTGCAATTGCAGGTAAATGTTCAGTTTCTTCAGCTA
The DNA here is from genome assembly GCF_964263255.1 of Lissotriton vulgaris. Classification (NCBI taxonomy): domain Eukaryota; kingdom Metazoa; phylum Chordata; class Amphibia; order Caudata; family Salamandridae; genus Lissotriton; species Lissotriton vulgaris. Next base: position 522,004,795 of record NC_141696.1, read on the forward strand.
GGTCAGAGAGCAGGTTCCCATGAGCATCTTGGCTTTGGCTGCCAGCTGGCTGGGTTCCACTGCTGCGTGACTTTCTTTTCCCCCGTCACATGACTGGTTCTATTCGGACTTCAAGATGGAGTAGCATTGCTTCCCAGGCCCCCCGAGGACGGTACATGAAAAGTAAGCAAAAACAATTTAGAAATACAGGAAAAAATGAATACACTGTATACCGTGAATGGCTATACTACATCCCTTACTTTATAATAACTATAGCATTAGGAGTTAAGCAGAATAAACGGCTTTGTCAAAGCAGCAATGCAAGCACGGAGCATGTGAAAAACAAAGCGGCCATATTATCAATACTGCGCATGAGCGACAAGTTCCCTCCAGAACTGCGAGTGCGTCACATCATGTGGGTATGACCGACGCATGCGCAGACTAGATTCCCGCAAAGCAGCAACCATATTATTAGCAAGCTTCAATATGATGAGTAAACACATTGGCAAGCGTCACTGGGACACCCCCGTGTAGTGTAAAAAATGCAATATTAGAAAGACAAAACATATTGAATTAGTTTCATTAATGTTATTCGAGGTTCTTTATACAAGCAAGTCTCGTCACATGCGAATACTTGCTTCATCAGTACTGCATGTGCCCAGGGTTTGTAAATTAAATGCAACAAGTGGGCCTGTAGTACCTATTGTGCCACCCACTTAGGTAGCCCTTTAAAACCTGTCTCAGACCTGCCTTTGCAGTCTATATCTAGGGCCCCAAGACAGTTGATAGTTGGCCTTTGTGTATTCCTCCCAGACAGTATCATAATAGAGGGTCTGGGAGTTGGCAGGATGAGTCATCCTGGGTTGATGAGGGGGCGGTGCTGTCACCTATCACTCTTGCACTTCATAGGACAATGCTCAGCTCACACACAAAGGACTTCACTCTAGCCTATTGTGCCTGCAGGCAGACTGCTACCAGGGCAAGGAGGCAGGAACTTCCAGACACTTATGTACAGGGAAGACTACAGATGTTTCTTTCACTTTAAAATGTGCACTAGTTATAAAAATGGACCCTCAGTCCCACTCTTGAGTACACACCTGGACCTGTGGTTACTGCAGAAGGACTGCCCTACTACCCTGCTTCCTGCTACCCTGCTTACTGAGAAGGAAGATCGGACCTGCACCCTTCATCCCAGGTTGAAGGCATTCCAGGGGTCAGCTGACTGACCTCCTGTTCTGAGCTACAGGGACACAACAAGCTCCAGGGGTCTCCCTGCAACTACCCAGCTGCACTGGAACTGACTGGACCTGCAATTGGACACTCCTGAGCCCTGCTGCCCTCTGCTGGAGTGAGTTCATGATTCCAAAGAGGTAGCTCCCAGGTCCTGGACCCTTGGTGCAGCATCAGTTTACCTCCTCCCCGAAGTTCTGGGCTCTTTATGAGCACCAATCCAAATCCCCAGAAGCGATTGATCACTATGCCTGACAGAATCTTCTTGCTACAGCAACGACCGTCCGCGATGCCCAGCCTGCTATTTGCGCTACAGCGACGACCATCCGTGAGGCTCTCCCGGCTCCTTGTGGCTTCCTCCACCGTGATAGGAACTCTTCCTGCTAAACTTTAAAAGGTAACATTTTCAGCAGGACTGCACAGATAGGATTTGCTACATTTCCTATTGATTATTGTGGGTGTTAGAGAAAAATAAGCATTTATTGATATGCACTTTTGCCAAAGTGCTTACAGTGGACATTTTTGCATACAATTATTATTACACATTTACAATTACTACTCATTTTGTTAACCTCAGAAATATGTAAACCTAGGGCCCCTTACTGGATTTTGCCACCTGTGACCATCACATCATATACAGGGTAGAACAGCAAGCTCGTGGCACCTTTTACTGGCTAGATCACAATATTCTAAGTCCCTGTGGGAAAAGAAAAAATATAGCCAAACTGTACATTTTAAAAGGCAATAATCTAATGAATTTCCCAGTGTGCCATAGGATGTATGGGCCGTTTTGGAAAGACACTCATTAGATATTCAAATACATTCATGGCGTGTCGAATACGACTGATCCTCCTCAGGGGCCTTGGAGGGACTCAATTGCCGCATGAGCACTTGATAAAAATGGTGGCCAACTAAACCATTGTTCTGTTAATTTTCCCGAATGATAAATTATGTTATGATAAACAATTGCAAAGAATGTGTGCACCGCAAAAAGGTTTATTTAACAAAGAGCCCCTGTGCAGCCTGGGCAATGCCAGGGCCCTTACCGGTATGATTTTGTAGGTTGTCTTCTGAAGAAAAATGACCTGACCTAATATCATGAGATAAAAACGTCAGTTATCACTAGCTGAAAATTGGTGTTTTTAAATGGCTATGATCTGTTTAAAAAAAGATAGATCGGACTTGAACAACTCAGCCGGATTTTTCAAACTGTTTGTGGAGACTGAAGTCAACTTCTATGACTATTGAAATGGGAGAGATTTCACAGGTGGGCCTACATGTATTACTAGTTTGGTTTTGGTACCATTCAAGCAAAGATTTAGTTTCCTTTTCCTTTAGTCCACACATTTTTCTTCATGCATTAATGTATTTCTTTGACACAGATCGTGACATATTTTTCAGTCAAATCTGCATACATTCATCAGTGTTTGTTATTAGATGTTAAAGTGCAGTGTATTTGTTGAAACCCTTCAGTGTACCGCAAGTAAAGTACTTGCCTATGAGCTGGTGGCACAGATTCTAAGACGGTGTCTCTCGTTTGCAATTAAGGATTGAGACCAGTAGAAGCTGATCAGGAGAGCACGACAGGTTTTCCAGAGATATTGCACAATCCTGTACTGTGCCATTGATGATACTTTGCACAAATGGGTTGAGAAATTATATATATATATATTTTTTTTTTTTTACAGTTTTAAGTGTCGTGGGTTTGCAGTAACTGAGCTGGTGCCCAACATGCCATGCATCTGCCCACCATATTCTGAGGGCCTGCCAGCCTTATTTGCCATATTTCATTGACGGATGTTGATTATTTAAACATATTAGTAATTATTAGAATATGACATTAAACGTTATATCTGTACTATGAACTTTGACAGTGTGCTGTTAGCTTCCATATTCATATATTTGTACAATGCATAGCTCTTAAATGCATAGCTCTTAACATCACTATAGAATGGCCGCGTGTGTCAAATGGTGAAACATTTCCCATGGGTTTTCCTCTCATGTTGCATCACTAATCTTGAGGACATTTTCCCATACCAGTTTTGAGATTTAAAAGCAGTGTTTTCGGTCTAACGGAGAAAGGACCATTTTCAGATTCTCGGGAACTTATTATTTTTCTGTCAAGAACGCAGAATTAAAACACATTTCTTCTCAGAAACGGAGAGTGACCTTGTGTAACCTGCTCTTGGCCGCCTGCCTTTAGCGCGCTGGTATGCAACAAAAGCTATACACCCATCACGACGGCAGACCTTTTAGTGATAATTATTATCAGCTAGGATTTACTAAGAGGAACCTTCATATAATGGAGCATGGAGTTAGGTTTTTATAGTAATTACGTTTTGTTCATTTATAATCATCCCATTTCTTTTCATATCTCGTGTAATAATATTACAGGTACGTTGCATTAGGTTGACTTCAACTAAGTCCTATAAAATAAAGGTTGGGTTTCTTGATCGTGTTCTATTGTGTGAAACAGTGAATGGAACCCATTTAAAACTGTGCACGTCCAATTGTAACATTCTTTATGTGACCCATCCATTAGTCAGTTCATTAAAGATTTGTGGGACACAACTGCTACATTTTTCCTGCTCTTTTTGATAAGTTGGTAGACCTGTGCTTGCCTTAAGGTCAAAGGAAATCTACCAGGTGTGTTCTGAAAAAACCCTTGACATACTACGTAAGTACATCGGCGATCCTCACTAAGGCGAAAGTGGCCAATAAAACCTGGGTTCTGGACAGTTCTTAGGTGTAGATAATGACCTTTTTAGTTTGTTCTAGAGTATGTCATGTATTTTATATAGGATCATTGCTTTTTGTGGGAATCGCGTTTATTGTTCTAAGTATTGGCTCAATCAGCCAGTCAGTCACAAATTCTTTATTCGGCTAATAAAAGCCATACCAGCACAAAGATAAAATAAATGTATCCACAACAGTTATTTAGACAAGACATGAGAGGGCCATAAATACATAACAAATACAATTTGCCCGTATACGTTTTCCTAAAGCCATAGTTACAAAAAGAGTTAAAAAACTCATACAATGTATCTTGTAAAACTCATCAGATAAAGTGCTTGTAGAGTTCAATCTAATTCAATTTAGCTTTATGCAGTTTAAAAATTACAACCATAAAAGCATTCTAATAAAAGCAGTTATAAAGAAAGGAGAAATAATCAATACCATAAGGTATCACATACACAGGAAAGGAGATTTGTCTTAAAAAACAATTCATTAGTAAGTTAAAACAAGACATTGATTATACAGTACATAGGATAGGTTACAGTACGATATCCCAAAAGAGTCTTGACGGGGGTCGATAGGGAGCACTAGATTATTTCACAACTATTAATAAATCAACGGTTCTTGGACATTTACATTATTGTCTAAGAGTATTTACAATAAAGTGCATCAATCTATACTAAATCCTATGGGGCAGATTTATGTTAACTGGCGCATCCCCAGGGATGCGCCAGTTAACATGCGCCACAGTGCGCCACAGCTCCGCCACCCATGGTGCGCCGCATTTATAATGCGGTGCACCATGGTGTAAAAACGGCACAGATGCGTGACGCATCTGTGCGGGAAATGTGGCGCATTGCTGGAGTTGCGTCGCAAGCGCGACGAAGCTCCAGCAAGGCTCGGGGGTACACCATGTGCACAATGCTGCGTCAAGACCTACCCCTGCTTCAAGCAGGCGCAGGGTTTTGACGCAGCATTGCCCTGAAAGTGACTGAGTGAAATCTCATAGATTTCACTCAGCCACTTTCAGGAGGCGTTCCTGCGCAGGAACGCCCCCCCCCTGCGCAGGAACGCCTCCTTATGGCGCATTGCTTTACAACGTGACGCATCTCCTAGATGCGTCACGTTGTAAATAGGGCGCATTGTTTGCGCCGCAGTTGCGTCAAATAAAGTGAGGCAATTGCGGCGCAAAGAGGTGCAACGGCCTCATAAATCTGCCCCTATGTTTTTTCCATGCATTCTTATACTACATTTTTCATATGTTTAAGCCTCAAGGAGTGAATTATCTTTTCTTCTTTTGATCGGCATTTTTATAAAAACAACATCAGCATTACATGCTTTCACATTTTCTAAACTATGGATATAATGAAAAGCTGATTTGTAAAAATACAGTTTACTGTCAATAAATAAAGGTCGTAAAACACTCTTCCTAATATCTCTGTAAGAATTACAGTAAAGGATAAAGTGCAATGTTGACTGCAGTGACTTTCCGTCACGAGGGCAATTTGAAATATTTCGATTCCAATTGCCCATGGTAGGAAATGCAATCAGAAAATGAAGAGTTCCCATTCTCAACCTCGTAAGATGCAACCTTTCTTGTAAATTTGTTACTCACAGTAAATATTGTTGGGCGCCCAACACAATAGGTCCCTCACAGGATGACTTAATTATCTGCGTTGAGTTTGCTGCTGTATCTCTTTAGTATTTCACTTGCTCCCGTAAGCCGTAATTTTAGGTCTTTTTTACTATAGTGTTGGATATCCATGGGACCTTTATAGTGAACATCCAGGTCCAACTCCTTCAAGACTTTGTGAATATACTGCAATTTTACAATGTTCGAGGGCAAGGCAATCCATTATAATTTCCTAGGTAATTTAGCACTATCCTTGCTCCAGATCCCATGCCTAGCAGTAAGAGCTGCTGTACTAATATGATCATTAATATTGGAGACTGACAATTCCCTATGGACAACATATGACGGTGTTGAATTGGGTACTGCTAATATCCTCCTTAAAAATATATTTCCCTAAGTCTGTAATGCTGAGTGATTAGCCATCCCCTATAGTGCCGCACCATACCAGGGACCTACCTGTAAGGCACATGCTCAAATGCAGGGTTAGGATTTACCTATTTGGCTTAGTCTCCATTTTTTGGGAAAATCTAAAAATGGTTTCAATTGACCGTACAAATTTTAATTTGCAACGGTCAATGTGTGTCCCCAGTGCCCTTCCGATTTAAAAAGTAGACCCAAACACAAGAAAGAACGAGTCTTTGAGATGGGCACACGTCAACATGATGAACTCTGCTTTTAGATTTCCCTTTTTCCGCATGTCATTGTAAAAGCTTTTTTAAGATTAAGTTTTAGGTCTTTTTCATTCATAAAATTAGCAACATTTTCTATTAGATTTTGGAGCCCATTTGCTTTTCTAGATAGCAAGACTGTGTTGGCCGCATACAAAAGGACCCGAGTGACGCAATTACCAACTCTAGGGGCATCAGCACTCAGCTTTTGCAGGCGTTTATCAACATCATTTATATAGAGTGAAAATAAGAGCGGTGCATGGACGCAGCCTTGCCTAATGCCACGGGTAACTCTAAAACGGGCGGTACATTCGCCTTTTGACCAATAACAAACTCTAAGGTTAGCAAATCATACATTTGTTATAGGTAGCTGATGATATCTGGTGGGGCTTCCATCCCTGTTAGGGCCTGCCATAATTTTGCATGGTTAACTAAATCAAGTGCACTTGTTCGATCTACAGAACTTAGATCCAGATGGCCCTCTTTAGCGAGTGTATATTTCCCAATCAACAAATCAAGGTTCACCCACTGATCAATGGTCCCTATATCCTTTCCGAATCCATATTGGGATTCAGCAAGTGCTTTGTTGTAACTTACCCAAATTTCTAATCTCCGTAGGAGAATTCTTCCCATCAGTTTCGATGTTGAATCAAATAGGTCTATAGGCCGAGGTTTGGGGCTTGGCTTGCGAGCCGGCAATGGCTGACCCATGAAGCTGATGCTCCGTGCCAACCTGAGTTAATCCTGGAAATTACAGCCCGATCCATGAGGAATGACCAGGTGTGGATGGCCCTGAATTGCGTGGAAACCTGGTCTGCCCACTGTGCTGCATTGTAAGCCTGGGGACACCTTGTGAGAAGTTGGCCTGATATATGATGCTCACTAGTTTTAGTGATCACCTTGTATCAGTCCAAACAACCCTTATGGTGATTGGTTGTAAGTCAACCTTATAGACCAGCTATCCTAATGGTAGCATGGACAAAGCAGTCTTAGGCTAAACTCTTTTGGCATGTGAAGCCAGCTGTTTTACCACATATAACCCCTTGAATACCAAGTGAAAGGACACCACACAGGTTGTTATGAAAATAAACGAGTATTTATTAACTAACATACACCTCTGATTTCTTTATGAGGTCAGAGGGCTAAGCACATGCAAACTCTTAGGAAAAATACGATTAAGTGGCATGATTTACAATGGTGCCCTAGGGGCACGACAAACCATATACTAAGTAAGTGGAATGTGAAAGTCAATAATAGGAATGGAGCTGTCCAGAGGTTGTAGGATCGCTGGGACCACGCTATACTAACTTGGAGTAGGTAATAGGAGGCCCACGGAACGCGTGTGCAGAGTGTTAACTCACACGCGAGATGCGTACAAAAGTCTATGGACAGTACAGTTTTAAGAAAAAGGTGAGTACGGATGCCTCTGACTAGATAGGAAAAAAACGACTGTGGAACTGGACACTAGGAGAGTCAAGCTACCCTTGAGCACCGAAATGCTTGTGTTACCTCACCCACAGGCTGCGGGTGCATAGGTGCCAAGTCGTGTCAGGTTCCGGCGTTGAAGTCTATGGAGCCTGGAAGAAAAGATGCTGCAGGCGGTCAGGAGGAAGATGTCTGGTGTGATCCAAGGGTGGATCAGTGAAGAGAAGAACTTGAAAGCAGAGGGGACAATGTTCAAAGTCACTAGCCAGTGACTGGAGTGGAACCAGGAGTGGAACCAGATGTCGTCGTCGCGATCAGGTGAAGGTGGACGCTTGTCTCTGCTGCCACGTGGACCAGGTGGTGTCTTCAATGACCAGGATGGAGGCACGCAGACTCTCGCTGTCGGCGGTGTTGGCTTCGGATTCGGAGTCAACAGGCCTTGGCAAAGGTAAACCACGCGGTGAGTGGAAACGGCGTCTGGAGTGGACCAGGAGGGTCTGGGGTGCTCCTCTTTTGGAAGGGAGCAAGGGCCAGTCTGGAGCAACCAGACCAGCAGCAAAGTTGTCGGAGTTCGTCGTCTAGGAGGTCACTAACCAGCCGGCAAGTGACCAGACAACGCGTCGAGCAGCAACAGGCAGAAGGGCCCCACGCAGATCTCGTGGATACTGAAGGGCTGATCTCCGGTGCAGGAGCTGCTCGGGATCGGGGCTTCTCAGTCCCTAAATCAATTGGTCGAGTTTACCTCGGGAGTCGTGCTGGAAGCGAAGTGCAGGTTCGTTCAAGATGGCCGGTCCCACGTGTCTCGTCGCACCCACGGGTCTCAGCTGTGCTGCAGATGTAGGTTGAGGTCGGAGAGGTCTGGGAATACGGGTCTCGTCGGGCTCTGAATTCTGGATCCTCGAGGGAAGACGACAAAGTGAAGCCGCTGGATGCTTGATGGTGCCTGCAGTTGCAGGGTGGACACTCCTTGCCCACAAGGGAGATTCTTCAGTCTTCTGTGGAGCAGAATGTCGAAGTCCAGAGTTTCTTCTTGTAGAATTGTTCAGGATGATCTAATTTGGAATAGGACCAGCTCCTACCTTCACCCGGCTAAAGGGGGCTATACTACGACTAGGTCTCTCCTCTGGGTGGGACCAGGAAGGGGGGGGGGTTACACCCCCTATCCTTTTCCCAGTCTTGCGCCAGCTCTGGGGCTGAAGTGCCACAGGAACTGGTTTAGACCGGAGTATGCACAGGGACACCTTGTGTGCCCCAGGCATGTCTCATTCCTTTCAGCCCTGTCCTACCTAATACACAAAATCCTGTCTGGGGTGGTGCTAGCACCTCCCAAGGCAGGAAACCCTTTGTCCAAGCCTCCCTCGCTGGAAGGACTCCCAGCAGCAGGAGGTCAGACTTGTGTCTGTGGTGGCAGCATCCATTTTGTGATGCCGAGGCTCGAGTTAACTTTAACTGGGGTTCACAGTTACATACATGTTGTGTCCCTCTAGAAGGGTGGAATGCTACCCCCGTCGCCAGAATTGGTGAGGGGGTAGTATTCCAATTCGTATGACACCTTACTCGACATGTTTTGATAATGCTAAACCAAAGTTAGCATTTAACCGTGAGGATTACAATGCACTTAAGAGTATATGGTATAGCGTTATCATGGAACAGCTATTAGGACTTGGTTCTGCAAGCTGCAAACGGGCTCAGCTCATGCCAGAGCACCATCTCACATAATTCCAAGCACTCTGCCTTCAGGATTGATAAGGCCTGCCATAGGAGTGACTGATAGGAATATATGTGTCCATTTTAGGTTTAGATATAGGTAACTATATCTAAAGCAAAGAGTGATTACACCACCTTGCCCCAGCTGTCGTGCAGCCAGTTGTGTCTGTTTAGATGGCCAGCCAGGGTTGGCATAATACATGCTTCAGCCCCTGGTAGGGCCTGGGTACACCTAGGCCCTGGGTACCTATAGTACACTGTACAGGGACTGATAAGGTGGCCCAGTACCAATTGGTAAATGCACCTAAGGTACATGGTTGTCATTTTAGAGAGAGAACAGCTAGGCTGTGGGTCTGATTAGCAGGCCCACAGCCAGGGAAAGTCGTAAATCAGTGAAGCAAAAAGCAAAAATCGGGGGTGACCATAGGATTGCAGACCCTACTCTCCTACACACCTAATGCCTGGAGAGTGGGAGAGCTTACTCCATAGCAGGCTTGGAGCTAAGATGGTGGCTCTGCTACATGGAGGTCAGACCCTGGATTTCGTACTGAGACCCCACAGCCAGAGCCAGCAGGCGACTGAAGACTGTGCCCCACAAAAATACCTGCTGGTCTGAGGAAACGGGCTTATGGTGTTCGGCCCAGGGAAGCAGTGCAGGGCGGCTGAGGTTCTCAGAGCTCTGTGGGAGGAGAAGCTCCTTCAGCTATGCGGGTGTGACTCAGACCTCTGGCAAAGCCTGGAACGGCAGTAATTGGTGGTCCTGGGCTGTTCTTGAGGTGCCTGTGCCGAGACGCGACAGATCCTGGGCCTTTTCCCCAAACCACAAGCCCCGATGTATAGAGGCAGTGATCAAAGCTTCTGATCCCTCACTGGACTGAGTGGAAGGTCGTGATCGCAGGTGCTCATTTTCGACAAACAGCCTGGAAAGCTCAACCTACGACGAGCAACCTCAGGGAGCAGTGCGTGATGGTAGTTGAGCCTAGAGCTTCCTGAGAACGATGGGGCCTCCCTGACTGCGCAGCAATGGCCGGGACGCAGCAGTCATGCAAAAGAGCAGCAGGCCCCGGGCCCAGAGTGGTTGATTGATTGATTTGTGGGGATGTTCATCCTTCTCTTTTTTTGTTACATTGTATTAATGAATATCACTTAATTGATTTTCAAATAAATGCTGACTAAAGTGAACCCATGAACACATTCCCTCTTTGTTCTTAGGCTAGTGCTTGCTGGGAGGGAGATTTAATACTTGGCCACCTTTTGAGCCCCCTTTGATTTAACCTGTGTGGAGACTTTCTCTGTAATTTTGATTGCCCTACTCCCCTGCGTCTCCGCCTTCATTTAATTTCAGGGGCCCCCTTGTTATAGTGGAAGCTGGAAGGCTTTCCATCCATGGCCCACTTAAGTGTCTGGACCAACAGGAAATTGCAAGCCTGGGCGGACCCATTGACCCTCGCAAATTACAGGTGAACTAGTGTGGCTCACTGGTAAGAGGCGGCAGACCAGAGAGCGGAGGACGGCCCGGGACCAGGGTTCGATTCCCGGCGCGGCAGGTTTCTGGACCAGGGTCAGCGGACTCGATAATTCTCTCGCCTCGGTGCCCACTCTGATCAGCGATCACACTCGGCAACTCTGGGCATTAGCTTGCCTCATCTTCACTAACGGCCCCACCAGACCGCCGGGGATGCCTGGTCTCACCCTGGAGATACCCATTAAGGGACCATCTCTCAGGGAAGCCAGGAAGGGTTTCGCAGCGGTCGAAGCGCCTTGGGACCCTCCGGGTGAGTAGTGCGCTATATAAATGCCTATACATACATACATACAGGTGGCTATTAAAACCATGGCCATGGGGAAGACTCCGGGCTATCAGCAGAATTTTACTCTACATATGCCCCTAGATTGGTCTCCTGTCTGGCATCGGTCTATGCAGAATCACTGCACCTAGGGCATTTCCCTGACTCTGTTATGGAAGCCCTTCCTAAAACCAAATTAGCAGGCCCACAAGTCGGGGATTATCGCAATCTCTCCATGCTCAATATGGATTTCAAATTTTCCAATCCTCAGTAAGCTCCTGGCCCAACTTCTGCTTCAGCATATGTCTACCCTGGTCATCTCAGACCAGAACGGCGTTATTCCGGCGAGAGACACCGCTCATAAATTACATTGCCTTTATCATATACTATACCACCCTACCAAGCGGCATCTCCCCAACACAGCATCCTGGCAATAGACCTGGAAATAGCATTCAACAAGATTAGTTGGGACTTTCTATTTGATGCCATGCGACATATGGGTCTTGGGGAGGAATTGGTAAGGTAGGTTCAGCTACTCTATGAGCAACCTACTACCAGGGTTAGGACGGGAAGAGTAGTCTCTACGCAATATCATAATTTTTGGGGTACCCGACAAGGATGCCCTTTGTCACCACTCCTGTTTCCGTCAGCGATAGAACCACTGGTGGCATTGCTCCACCATGGTGGTGCAGGGTTGGGTATAACAGTTGGTGAACATACGCATATTATTTCGCTATACGCGTATGATCTCCTGATATATCTGGAGGATGCCGGAGTGGTGCCACTTCGGCACTTGTTATCTTGGATAGGTACAAGCAGGTTTCTGGCCTACATTTCAATAAAAGTCAGGCCTCACTGTTTCTGATGTTGCTGGATGCTCTCTGCCCAGTGGACCTGCCTATAGATCTTAATTGGGCTTGCAGCACCTTTAAATACCTGGGTTATTCAGATATTTCACTCCCTGAAGGATATGAGAGAAGGAAACCTTGGACGCTCCCTGCGATCCTTTAAAACTTGTGTACCTTTTAGTGCTCCTTGCGTCTCCCGATCACGGCGAGAATCTCCTTATCTAAAATGGTCATGCTACTGCGACTACTTTACCTCTTTGTTAATATACCATTAGTAGTACCCTCTGGCTGCTTTGGACCGTTAGATACCCTACTGAGAGATCGCATCTGTGATAGGCGCGCCAGAGAGTGTCTTTCCTAACACTTCAGCACAAAGTTGAGGAGGGGGGACTGGGAGTGCCAAACTTCGAGCACTACTATTTGGCTTTCCAACTAAAATGGCTAGCACAATGGATAGAGGGTGTGGCTCCCAGGGGCACCGCTTTGATTGGCACAGAGGGCCATACACCCTTGTTATTAGCTAAAATGCTAGATCGGGTGTGGTGATCCCAGACCAGTCACAGTTGCAAACCTCAGTACTACAATGCTGGAGATAGAGTGGCCACATGGACAAAGACTCCCCTATATGCACCTGCTCTGTACTTGATAGGTCTACCACACAGCATCCCTCCAAAAATATTCACCCCTGAACAAATGTCTCACTGGTCAACAGCGGGGCTGGAGACCGTAGGGGACTGTACCACCAATCAGTGCTAGTCCAGTGAGAGACTTGGTTGACAGCACCGACTGCAACCAAGACAATTCCTTTTATATGAAGCCCTGATATGCACATTTTGTAAACTGTGGAACTGCGGACAGGAAGAGCATGTGACACATAGATTGTTACAATCTATACTTATGCTGGGCGGGGCGCGTCACCAAGTAAAATGGTTCTATATTGCACTACAAAAGTTGTCACACACCCCCTTCAAACGTTACGAGACAAATGAACGATTACTCTGAACAGGGAACTGACAGACGGGGAATGGAAAAAGGTCCTGGTGTATCATAAAAAGATCTCACGAAACACCAGATTGAAATATGAACAGTTTAATTACATACACAGGACGTGCATGACACCACACATGATTTGGGTTACATTTAGGGGAGAAACACAGAGTTGTCAAAGATGCAATTACGACAATGCTGATTTCACTCATATGTTTTGGAGCTGTATAATAATTAATAGATTCTGGAGTGAAGTATTAAACCAAACGGAGACAACAGTAGGGCTTAGGCTAGAACTTATGATGAAGACCTGCATATTGAGGTTATTCCCTAGACCACCCAAATGGAAGGTTGGCTTCTGATTTGTAGATCTGGCTTTAATCCTAGCTAAATGGAGAATAGCATTAGCTTAGAATCCAACAATAGGGCCAACTATAACAGACTAGAAAAGAGCTGTGACACATTGGGCTAGAGCGGAGGAATGGGCCTTAGCTAGGGAGGACGCTCGAGGCCTGAGACGATGTCCCATGGTGGGCCCCTGGAGGGCGGTACTAGAACATTAGGAACACCCTGATGGAACCCACTCTACAGACGCCAATGCCGACACCAGCTCACACTCAAATGACACTAGCTGCACCTCTCCATAAGAGTAAGAGAAGGAACGATGCAGAAATTGGTCCCTTAAATTGCAAAGCTCCTTCCCCCACCCAACACACCTTTACTTGATGAGGTGGATGAACGGGCCCGAGGCAGCTGATCTGTCGCTGAACCGGGCCTCCTCTCCCTTCTGGGCTATCACCGACATTGGCACACATTGACCCACCACACCACACAGTTATGGTTATTTGATTTATTGTTACTTTATTTTTTCTCTGCCATCATGGTAGCTTTACCCCTATTTTACGGTATCCCCTGTTTAAAACCCCCTGGGGGACAATTAGTATTAAGCACTCTCACCTGCCAGATTAGACCCATACATATCACATTTTGCACACCAAAACTTAGACCTCCTCCTTGACCATGCAGCAACAGTGGCCTATCTAATAGTGATATAACCTAGTAATCTGTATGTATTGGTGAGGAATCTATAGATACATGACGTATGTACCAACAATTGTTACCAACTAGTTTGTAGGAACACGGGGAACAGTTAATTACATAACCATTAATGTCTAACGTGTCAAATCTTTGGAGTTAAAGAACTTGTTGAATACCCAAATGCCAATAAAAAATATATATTAAAAAAGTAGGGATATAGGTCGGTAGCATTTTGCGTTGCTTCTTTCTCCCTTCTTGAAGATTGGGAGAATAACACTCTCCACCCATGTTGCAGGCAGTAAACCTTCCGCCATTGCATTGCAGACTCTTAATAAAATTGGAGACCAAAAATCCATACCATACTTAACAATATCAACGGGTACCCGAACTGGGCCTGGCGCCTTCCCATTCGCACTTCTATCTAGGGCAGTTTTAATTTCATCTAGAGTAATGTGAGTCAGGTTGGGGGTTTCAATGACTATGACATTTCTATTCTCAGATTTCATCAGATAAAGTGCAAATTCAGCGAAACAGAAAGCATCTTTGTCCTAGTTTTTGTGGCCCCTGAAAGGGAACTAACAACCCCAAAGAAGACCATGGGCAAAGGAAGCATCTGTAGATATAATAATGCTGGTCTTGCTTGAACAAAATGACATGTACTTAAAAGCGGAAGAATTAATTTTTTCGCAGAGTGACATAAAGTTCATAAAAAGAGTAAAGGACATGGCTTTAGATTCCCGGGCTTTGAAAAGTCTTTTGTAAAAGCAAGTAACCAGTGAATAGGATTCAGTCTGAATCTGGTTAGTAAAAAGCAGTGATGAATTTTATTAACAAGATACAGGTGGATGTTTGCCAGTAGGCTTGGCCTGAGTGTGATGTCATTTCTCACTGTGGGCGTTGCAATTTCTGTACCCTTGCTGTCCTCCTGCCGCCTGACCAGAAACAATTACTTAATGTTCCTGATATCAGTTGACCGTATAGATTTGGGATTAATGTACAAATCAGAGTAGCCTAGCCATCTCATGTGCTCCAATATATACCTTAACCATTGGATATGCAAGGCCCCCTCAAGAGCCATACAGTCTGCTATGACAAGTTGATTCAAGGTGGGGAGTGGGGAAGACCAAATTCTCAACAAGCATACTAAAGGCGCAACTGCAGTGTAATCAGAAATCTAAACCATGCTAATCTCCTCATGCAGCGTAAAGGTGGGGGTGGAACAGGAGACAGCGAGGAGCCTACGAAAAAATGTATTTTCCACCACCTGCAGGTCTTTCACATCCTTTTACCCCCACACATCGCAACCATAGATGGCCATAGGAATACATTTTTCTCTGTACACTTTTAACAGTGTTGGGACAGGCTTTGTCCCCAGCCTTTTGACAAAGTCCTTAGTAGCCCCCACTGCCCTTGCCAGGACGTTCTTTTTGTGGGCTCTATGCGCAACCCATGACCCATTCTCGACAAACTACGCACCAAGATAGGAAAAGGTTGGAACTTTAGTTAATTCTACCCCCTTGAGAAATAACTTACACCTAACAGCCTTCTTAGTGCCGCTTGTCATAGTAAGTGATTTGGAAAAATTGGTTGCAAGGTCAAGCAAGTCAACAAAATCTATAAAAGTGTTCTGAAGTTTTTGAAGACCTACACCTGTCCTGGCAAACAACTCTGTGTTGTCTACATACAAAAGTGCTGGTATAAGTTTAGAGTTAGCTCTAAGGGATGTCTTTACTATTTGCTGAGAGAATGTCCCCCAACTTGTTGTACAGCATAACCAACAGAGGAGCCATAATACACCCCTGCCTGACCCCTCTCTTGATATCCCAGGAAGCTGACACACAACCATCCTCATTATATATCCCCACAGCCTTGGTGTCGTTATGGGCAAAATGTAAAAAAACCTGGTAGGTTGCAGTCCTATGATTCATAGATCTGTCTCCCAAGGCACTGGTTAAATGCTGAACTCTTTCAGCTTAAATTGATAATCATTCTGGCTCAATCCAAAAATTGATAATGCATAGTTCTTTTATTTCATTTCTTTAGACTTGATCATGTTGTTATTGTATACACTCCAGGCGGGGAGTGATTCTTGAGAGCACGGCAATGAGTTAAAATCAATTATCAAAGTTTGAGGCAGTGCACGACCAGCACCCAAGCCTATTCGCAAAATGTAAAAAAGCCATGAGGTCTACCTCCAAACCCAGCTCCAGGAAAATCGACCACAGCTTGGATCTATTGACACGTTTGAATGCCGATGTTAGATCCATAAATGCCATATGTGTCACGATTTGCTTCATCCTTCCCTAAATCACTCCTAGAAATACAGTCAGTATCCCACCATCAGATTATGGCATTTCTGAAAGGCCTTAAAAATCCCACCCCTCTCCCGTGCACCTTGCATGCATCATTATCAGTGTGTTTGGTGTTCTGTTGGCAATACGATTTATAGTGATAATTTGTATCTCTTTCCTGTCATAAAACTATAGTGTAATCTTTTAGCTTCCCTTTTATTGACTCTTTAAAGAAGCTGAATTTAGAACAGATTCATGTGGCTTAATTTATAAGGAGTACATTGCCTCGTGCTGAAACAGAACCCGATCTGCGGGTTCAGTGATTATGCATCGGCTCGACGTGCTGCGTGTGCACGTTCCTTGGTGTGCGGCTGGGTTCGGCCGTGTGCGGTTGCCTATTTAAACTGCACCCAGCCTTCTAGAAGCCGCTTTGCCTTTCGCTGGAGAGAGAGCTGGGGATCGCGACTGGAGCTCTGTGCTGCAACTTACCTTTGGGAACCCAGTTTCTTTCTGCGCTCTTCGTCAGCAGCTCTGTAGATGCTCTGAGTTCTCCGAAACCTAAAAGACAAAGACAAAGATAAAGAGATGAGAGATGGCACCCTTCGCAAGAAAGGGTCAAGGACTATTTTTGGAACAATTACTAAGGAGACATTTACGAATCCTTATTTTTGAAAAGCAATGCAAGAAATATTGTTATAGAAGGAAAAGGACATTTTTAATTTCGGGCAATGTTATGAATGTATTAGAATCACTTGTTCGAATAGTTTTATTATGATCATAAAGGTTTTCTGTTATGACGATTTTATGCTTGTGCATTTCTCTTCTTAAAGAAAGTAACCAGATTCTTTTTAGATAATTCAGAACCCCACAAGTATCAGGATTACAAGAACTAATATTAGTAAGTAAGAATTACTGTAGAAGGTGTCTAGAGGTAAAACTCTGAGTAAAGGAGAAGAACAAGGTTTTAACTGAATCTTCTATTTTTAGTGTAATCCAAGAAAAGACAAGCACATAAGAATCACCAGAGAATCACTTGACGACTTGATCTACCCACAAGACAAAGACATACTGGACGCAAAACAAGAAACCACTGATCGCAGGTAGGCTTTCTAATTAATCTCAGGTCTTAGAATACCCTTAGTAAACTAGGAATTAGGTTAGGTTTAGGTTCTACCATTTGGATAAAGGAGTAAAATCTTAATGCTTGTTGTTTCGCAGGTCGACAGCAAGAAAACTCAAGTTCAAGTTCAAGTTTGGCATTTGTATAGCGCCCTATATACCCAGAGGGTCTCAAGGCGCTTGGGGAAGGGGATGTTTATTTGTTGAATATCCAAGTTTTTAGTTCTTTTCTGAAGGTGAGGTGGTTCTGGGTAAGGCGGAGATGGGTGGGGAGAGAGTTCCAGGTTTTGGCCGCTAAGTAGGAGAAGGATCTTCCACCCATGGTGGATTTATGGATGCGTGGGATTGCGGCGAGGGCTTGTGTGGATGATCGTAGTTGGCGGGGGGGGGTGTAAAAGGACAGGCGTGTGTTGAGGCAGTCGGGTCCTAGGTCGTAGAGAGCTTTGTGTGCATGGGTAAGGAGGCGGAACGTTATTCTCTTGCTGACGGGAAGCAAGTGGAGGTCTTTTAGGTACTCGGAGATGTGAGCTCGGCGGGGGAGGTCCAGTATAAGTCTGGCTGAGGCGTTTTGGATGCGTTGGAGTTTTTTCTGGAGTTTAGCGGTGGTTCCGGCGTAGAGTGTGTTTCCGTAGTCCAGTCGGCTAGTCACCAGTGCGTGGGTGACCGTTTTTCTTGTTTCAGTGGGTATCCAGCGGAAGATTTTTTTAAGCATGCGTAGGATGTTGAAGCAAGATGAGGTGACGGCGTTGACTTGTCTGGTCATTGAGAGGGAGGAGTCTAGGATGAAGCCTAGGTTGCGTGCGTGGTCAGCAGGTGTGGGTGCATTTCCCAGGGCCGGTGGCCACCAAGAATCGTCCCAGGCGGAGGGGGATGAGCCTAAGATGAGGACTTCAGTTTTGTCCGAGTTTAGTTTTAGGCAGCTGTCTTTCATCCATTCGGCTACTTCTTTCATTCCTTCGTGTAGGTTGGTTTTGGCGGAGCTTGGATCGTTGGTGAGGGAGAGGATGAGCTGTGTGTCATCTGCGTAGGAGATGATGTTGAGGTTGTGTTTGCGTGCGATGGATGCGAGGGGACTCCTGTATACGTTGAAGAGGGTGGGGCTGAGTGAGGATCCTTGTGGTACACCACAGATGACTTCGGTGGCCTCTGATCTGAAAGGGGGAAGGCGGACTCTCTGAGTTCTTCCGGCGAGGAACGAGATTATCCAGTCTAGTGCTTTACCTTGTATCCCGACATTGCTAAGGTGTTTGATAAGGGTGGTATGGCAGACTGTGTCGAATGCTGCGGAGAGGTCAAGTAAGATGAGTGCGGTTGTTTCTCCATTGTCCAGTAGTGTTCGAATGTCGTCCGTTGCTGCGATGAAGGCGGTCTCCGTGCTGTGTTTGGCTCGGAAGCCGGATTGTGAAGGGTCGAGGGATTTATTGGATTCGAGGAAGGCGGCGAGCTGATTATTGATGGCTTTCTCGATGACTTTGGCAGGGAAAGGAAGGAGTGAGATGGGTCGGTAATTCTTGAGTTCGGTGGGGTCTGCTGTGGGTTTCTTCAGGAGGGCGCTGAGTTCGGCGTGTTTCCAGCTTTCTGGGAAGGTGGCAGCGTTTAGGGAGCAGTTGATGACATCTCGGAGATGGGGTGCGATAACGGAGTCTGCTTTGTTGAAAATGTGGTGGGGACATGGGTCGGTTGGTGATCCTGAGTGGATGGAGTTCATCAGACGGATGGTTTCTTCAGTGGTGATTGGGTTCCAGGCGCAGAGGTTGTTAGAGGGGTGTTTAGGTTCAGGTGAGGGTGGTGGGGCTTGGATTCCGGTCTCATTTGCAAAGCTGTTATGTATGTCTGCGATTTTGTTGTGGAAGAATGAGGCTAAGGAGTCGCAGAGGTCTTGGGAGGGGGTGATGTCGTTCGTGCCGGCGGGGGGGTTGGTGAATTCTTTGACAATGTTGAATAGTTCCTTGCTGTTTTGGGCATTGTTGTCGAGTCGGTCTTTGAGTGCTGATTTCTTGGTGGATCGGATCAGTTGGTGGTGTTTGCGGATGGCGTTCTTGAAGGCTGCTTGGTTGTCTGAGGTTTGGTCTTTTTTCCAGGCTTTCTCGAGGGTGCGGCAGGTCTTCTTTGAGTTTTTGAGGTCCTCATTAAACCAAGGGGCTTTATTGTTGATTTGTTTGGATTGCTGTTTTTTCAAGGGTGCTAATTCATCCGCGCTATGGGTGATCCATTGAGTGAGGTCGGTTGCTGCAAGGTTTGGGTCCGATGATTTTGCAGGGAGGTTTTGTTGCAGTGATGTGAAGAGTTGGTCGGTTGTAATTTTGTTCCAGTTTCTGCGCGGAATTGGTTGAGGGAGGTTGTGGGTTGTAGTCTTTTTGTAGCTGAAGTGTACGCAGCTGTGGTCCGTCCATTGGTGGGCTGTGGTGTGGTCGAAGGAGATATGCTTGCTGGAGGTGAAGATTGGGTCGAGCGTGTGCCCTGCGTTGTGAGTGGGGGTGTTGACAAGTTGTTTGAGTCCGAGATTGGCGAGATTGTCCAGGAGGGTGGTGGTGTTGCTGTCATTGTTCTTTTTTAGGTGGAAGTTGATGTCTCCTAGCAGGATGTAGTCCTCGGAGGGGAGGCCGTGAGGGGTGATGAATTCAGTGATGTCTTCGCAGAATTGTGCGCGGGGTCCTGGTGGTCTGTAGATGAGGGTTCCTCTGAGTGTGGACTTCGGGTCGGTGTGGATCTGGAAGTGGAGGTGTTCGGCGGTAGCGAGGTTATCGTCTGAGCTGGTAGAGATGCGGATGGTGCTCTTGTGGACGATGGCGATGCCTCCTCCTGTTTGTTTGGTGGTGCGATCTTTTCGGATGTAGTTTTACTCTTGTAGTATAATTATAATCTACAAGTTTAGGGTTAGTCATTTGAGAAGTTGGTCCCTTGCGTCTCTGCTAAAATCATCCACGTCGTTTAAAGACTTCAAGTCACAGAACAAGGTAAGAGACAACGTAGTCTCCTTGACAATATGCAGGGATCCCTTCTTAGCTGTTGTGTATTTCTCTACCAACAGATGTAGGTTAATACACTGCTCTAGTGTCCCTTTGCCATGTCTAAAGCCGTATTTTGGGGTCTGAGATAATCTTATATTATCTATCCAGGAGGTTATCCAGTTCCCGACCACTTCCCCATGATTTTTACAGCAAAGTCTAGGAGTAAAATTGATCGATAACACGCTGGATCATCCCTCGTGCCCTTTTTAAATGGGTTTTATAATGGTCATTGACCAGGAAGAGAGGAAGTCACAAGAACAGGCTGCATTAAATACTTTTGCCAGTTTCCTGGCCCAGGTCAGAGGGTCTGCTCTTTACAAATCCCCAGGGACCCCTTAAGGGCCTGGCGATTCCCCCATCTGTGACCAGGATAGCTTTATGTACCTCTTCGATAATAAAATGCAATGGGACACGATGTGGACAAATTTCCCACTGTGAGTCAAACCCTCTTACATCATCCCCAATATATATCCCTTTAAAGTGGATAATGTATCTTTCGGCAGCTATAGTGCAATCTGTTCTGGCATTTGCTGTATCTGTAAAAAGGGGCTATTATTAACCACCTCCCAGAACTTCCTGCTGTCTGTCAACACAATTGGCTGTTTTTTTTTTTTGGTGGGGCTACTGTTATCCAGAACAGTATCGACTATGACATTGAATGCCAACGTCAACTCTCTAATACCACCCATTACAGATCACTCATGACAGACCCCACAAAACGACTTAGTAGTACAATTGCCAGTCTTGTTTTGGAGGGTGAGACAAATTAGTGGATCTCAAAGAATGAAGCAGCATTCCTAGTCACCACAGACCCAGTCATCCCGTACTTTTACACCCTCCCGAAAATTCACAAAGGGATATCACCAGTCCCTGGGAGGCCCATTGTCTCTGGCATTGGCTCAGTGCTCGAGCCACTGTCTAAATTTTGAGACTATTTCCTCCAACCAGTGGTAAGAAAATGCCATCTTTCCTACAAGACACCAGAGATGTCCTCCGCCTCATTGAATCCATTGAGGGGAGGGAAAACGTTGACCTCCTCCTCACCATGGATGTCGAGGCTTTATATACCAACATCCCTCAGCAAGCCACATTGGAAGCAGTAGAATCCACCTTGCTCTTGGAGGAGTGGTCATCTCCGACCCCAGTTTCCTTCATCATGGCGTGTGCTTCCCTGGCATTGACTGAAAAATTCTTTCAATATGGTTCCCAACTATACCACCAGATCCAGGGGACTTCCATGGGTTCGACTTTTGCCCCAAGCCTGACATGTATTTCCATGGCAACTTTTGAGGAAAGCAATATCAGGTCTGCAACCAACCCCTACCTGGACAATATTACCCTGTGGCGCAGGTATATTGACGACATCCTCATTCTCTGGAAAGGAGACGGCACAACTTGTGAGGCTTTCTGTACTTGGATAAATCTTCAAAACCCTTTTCTCAAGTTCACGGGTACCATCTCTGAAACCAGCATCCCTTTCTTAGACCTCTGTATTAATCTCAATCCCACTGGTCTCAGTACAACTCTCTATCGCAAAAGCACCAATAGAAATAGCCTCCTAATGTACAAAAGCCACCATCCCAAAGCCCTGAGGGACAATCTCCCCTTTGGGCAATTCCTTAGGGTCAGAAGGAACTGCACAGAAAAAACAGATTTCCAAAGGGAAGCAACACTGCTCCAACACAAACTGCAGGATAGAGGTTATCCCACTAGACTATTAAACCAGTCACGGAAAAGAGCACTTAACAACCCAAGGGAGAGCCTTTTGGAACAACAAACTAAGCCAGATGATGATCAGATAACCTGTGTCACCTGTTTCACTCCAAACTCGTCCTTCCTGAAGAAAACTATAAATAAACACTGGCCTATAGTGAACTCTGGTGGATTAGCAATCCCCAACACCAGATTCGCTTTTAAGAGAACTGCTAACCTCAAAGATGCCCTAATACACACACGGCCTAAGAAAAACACCACTGATAATCAGAGAACATTGTGGAACCTCCCTCCAGTGGTGGGACACTTCCCCTGTGGTAGTTGTGCTGTATGTCCTCAGACAGTTCAGTGTAAAGAAGTGCGAATTTCAGAAACTTTTTTGTGGCAACTTCGTAAGCACACGAACTGCAACAGCACAAGATGTATCTATATGATTACATGCCCCTGTGGGAAAAACTACATAGGGATGACCATGTGGCACATCAAAGTGAGAATAATGGAGCACAAAAGTAACATCAGGTGCTCCAAAACACATACCAGATTGTACGAGCTTTATTTCCAGAACAATCACTCTGCAGACAGTCTCACATGGCTGGTCTTGGAATCCCACCCTGCTATTTCCAAACAAGCACTCTTTAGGATTGAGCAAAGATGGGTCCACCGTCTCCAACTGGACTCCCTGGGGTTAAACAACTCTGTCCCATGGTCCTCCTTGAGTATGTAATCCGACTGACCTTGACAACAAGCTGTCTGTTTCCTCCCTTGAACAGCACTCTGTTTGAATAATACCCGGTGTACCTTTTCCAGCCATTGCACATGTCGTGCACATCCACCCTGAGATTATACATCACTTGGGCGTCAATTTTCACCTCTGCGGGTGATGTGTTTTCTTCCCCCCTTATAATACCCTCTTGTTTTAGTAGTCCCCGATGTACCAGTCTGTACACATACCGAGCACTATAAACATTTGGGCATACTACTGTATGGGGATGATTTTACTCCCTCTTAGGGAAGCTGATTTTCACTGATCCCCGACTTGGGAACAACTTTAACCCGCCGATCGCTCCCTTCCAATATGGCCGCCACGATAGCCAGACTATCTAATGTTAAGTCCGCTCAGCCACTGCGCATGCGTGACTGCGACCAAGGGGGCGTTACCCTGGTGGCGAGATGCGACTACGTACTTGGTTGCTGGATACTTTACCAACGGCTTCCGAACACTGGCCGTTACCAGCTGCTCCGCGTCTTGTCTTAGACGCCGCTCGTGGGGTAGGTGCACCGGCCAGGACCGGATGCCGCCATAGGTAAGGCACACCCTCTATCCTGCACCACATCCCTCAGCCGCAAATCCGGTGAGTCTTGACTGCTTGATCTCTCTGATTCGCGGGGGATCGGGTCTCTTATTTAACCCGTCGCGACCAAGCCGCGGTATTGTCCGTAGGTCTTTTGTGATGGCAAGGTGGGTTTGTGCGTTGTGCGGGGCTACCTTGCGGCTCTTCCTTGCGCTTCCTTGATGCTGTTGTCCTGGGGCACGTTTGGGGTGCTGCAGGCGCTTGGATCAGCGCGTACTTAATCCTAACGCCACTCTATCAGACCTGCCCATACTAAGCCGGGGAGCGTAGGTTGGATCGGGGTACCCCGCCACCCAAAATGAGAGGCAGACTGCCAACCTCCCTTTGCCTGCCCTTGATGGTGGGGAGCTACATGCCCCTGTGCTATGAAGGGCCCATTTACCTGCACCAATAACTACCTGACAACTTTATAATGATTCCCCCTACCAGGTATCTTACCTTTTCAGCCGGTCCCACGGGAGCAGACTGTGAGGTATCTCAGGGAATCGTCTGGGGTAAGCCTTCTCCCTACAACAATCCTGTCCTACATCGCAGCACTTTTTGTATCTTTATCGTTATTACCACTGCATGTTGTGCCATATACAAGTTGGTCATGTAATATCAACAACAACTTGTTTTTGATATATGCACAGTTTTTAATCCCTCACTACAGTGCTTTTGTGTGTGTGCTTGCACGACAGTTGTGTAAATTTTCCACTTTTGAAGACTTCACTGACGCTGATAAACATGGGAATTGCTTTCATCTTTACCCTTACAGGTTATAATACTGCAGCAGGACCAATTGGCCTGCAATCCGGTATTATCGACAACATAAGGTTGTATACCTCACTATAAATTTGATCCTTCACCATTAACTTTCACTGTGTGGTACTGTTTAATTGAGGTCCTGAAGAATTGCCATCAGGCAAGAAACATGTTGACCATACTTAAGGGTAGTAGCTAACTCAGCTCTGACAGTTCCAGGGCAGCTTACCTCCCCTTACACCCCTTTTAACCAAGGGAGCCAACCACGAGAATAAAGCTGGTTGTGGACTGGCTCACCTTTTTTAACTTCACTTTCCTGTCACGACCACACTCCCCCTGCCCTCTCACACGCATGCACCATATGGCCGGAACAAAAGATCTCCGATAAAGAGCCCTGGTTTCGGGAGCCCGTCAGACATTGCAGCGCCAGTCTGACGAGGAGCAGAACCCATATGATGAAGCATGACACCTAGCTTGCTGGGTGTGTGAGGGTTTTAGTTCCAACTAGGGGATTCCCCCCTTTTACTAGCACACACACTCCTCTGTTCCGTCACTCTTCCCGGGGAACTTTATCCCCTCTTCTTGTTACTAACACAATTGCCTTGTCAAGGTCCTCCCATGCCTGGGCCCTAATAGTTTTTTTCCTGTGTTGATTGCGAATTTATATGCCATCCTACAAGACCTAACCGCTACCTCGTCCCCCAGGCATTGCTTGAGGTCATAAATTACATTCCTTTGGCCCCTCGAGCATATACCATCAAACCACCTTATGTCCTTTATACCCTTGGGCCTGCTGTTAATAGATATGCCATTACGTATATGCTTTGTTAGCTTATCAAAGGCATCTAAAGACGCTTTATCCTGTGATCCGATATCCAAAAAGAGCAGGATCTCATCTGCACACTGTGCATACAGGCTATCTAAAAAAGTATCTGGTATCACCTTTGACCATTTTAACCTGCGTGCTTGGTCTTTTAACCCCTTCACTGAGGCGGCTATTCCGCCGCAGTGCTAAGGGGGCGGGGTGGAAGAGCGGCGGGCGGATGCTGGTGACAGAACCGCTCCGTCACCAGCGTCGGTTGCGCTGCGCTTATGACGGAGCGGTTCCGTCATGGCCCCGCCCGCTCAATAGAACGCTCAGCGCAGGCGCGGAATTCACACCGCGCAGGAGCGTCGGGCGGGCCATGACGGAACTGCTCCGTCATCAGCACAGCGCCACCACAGCTGATGATGGAGTGGTTCCGTCATCAGCATACAAGGAGTTAAGTAATTGACAGAATTTGAGATACTTCTCCCCTCCCCTCCATGTACTTCAGTGCAATGAACCAATTCAAGCTTTAAAGGATTATGATCTCTATGACTGACCAAGAAACAGGCAGCTCATGCACTGCAGACGCTAAGGGTGCAGAGATCATTATGAAATCAATAGTACGAGAGGAACCCCAGCCTATATAAGTGGGGACTTGCGCATCCATTCCCAGCTGTTCAAGACAGAACAAGTTATTAGTGGCAAGGAGCTGTTCTAATAGATGGCCTGATTCCGCATGCTCAAAGTGTGCAGCTAGAGGTAGAGCATCCACATAACCGCAATTGGTCGGAACAAGAGTGGCTTGTGCCACAGTGGACTATTCTGTTCCATTTTATATGCCACGGTATGGTATGTCCCGGTATCTAATATTATGTTACACGATGTTGAATGATGCTGTAATATTATGTTCTTTATTCTTGGTTATTGTATTTTCAGATACATTTTAGTCGATGCTTCGTTATATTGGACTTCTGGTATATTATGCTTTGTTGTGATACTTCCTACAAAGTGTTTAGTCGTGAAATATCCTGGTATTATTTGTATGATGTGCGACCATGCTATATACTAATTGTATATTGCCAGCATTTGTCTAGTGCATTGCGTCTAGCGGGATGGCTTGGTAGCGGTCTAAGGAGTTTGGGAATAGCACTTTATCCTATTGTGTGTTATAATGAAGAACGCTGCTATCTCTGCACTCTGTCCTGAAATGTGGCAGAGAAATGTAAATATTGATGCTCCTAAAAGGGAGCACATGTCTGGGGCAGGAGTCGGATAAGCGCTAGGGATGCTGAACTAAGCCTTTCATCTTTTTGCGCAGATACCCTTGATTGGATGACAGTAAAATCATTGATTGCTACTCTATAATGAACAAAAGTTGTGCTGTGTGTGTGTCTGTGGGGGAAGGTTAGCCGTCTCCGTAATCACTATGAGTCGAATCTGCACTGAACTCACAGGGGCATATTACCAAGCAATAGCGATAATTATCGCTATTGCTTGGTTAGAGACGAAAATTTACCGCAGAGCTGTGGCGATTTTTATCGCAAGTGCGATAAAAATCGGCCGCAATGCATGAATATCGCTGAAAAGTCCGCGATATTCATGCATTACTGAGCTAATGCTCTTAGCCATGTTATCCACCTCCCATTGGATAACATGGCTAAGAACTGCTCAGGGCAGGTGTTAGCTTTGGTAGATATTCGCGCTTAGCGCGAATATCTCCAAAAGTTGGTAATAGGAGATAGCGATGTTAGCGACTGTTTCTAGTCGCTAACATCTTGGCACGCCCACTTTGCATGTCATTAGTGATAAATATCACTGACATGCAAAGTGGGGCCCAAGATGGTCGCTATCTCCTACTAGCTGTCGCTAACTGGTGTTAGCGACAGCTAGGTAATAGGGAGATAATTTTATCTATGCTTTCTTGGCTTTTAAAGCCAAAAAAGCGGAGATAAACCCCCTTGATAATATGCCCCACAGTCTCTTGCTAGACTATGGTGGGTTTTGGTGCCCTCCTAATCGTGCACTGTTCACCTGGTGCTCCGCACCTTGTTTGTTTACATGTGTATCACCACGCTATAAACCTTTTATTTTCCTTTTACTTCACATTTATTTTTAGTTTTGATTATTCAATACTTTTTAACATTTTTCTTTGTTATTATCAACATTCATAACAATATGCACCTATATTCTCAGTTTTACACATAACATATTTTCTTTTGTGCATTTAAACATTTGACATAACATATATCATCATGCGTTTACTGATGAGCCCAATGCATTTCGGCACCTGTGTGGCGCCTTCATCAGGGGAGGCTCTGTAGAATAAAAAATAAAAATACTTGGTTTCAGTGTATAATGTATGATTAAACATGGGGGTCACTGTAATGTTTAAGTGTATGCTTCGTACCTGAAAACAACAACTGATCTGTGTTGTTATATCTGTGTGAGTATTCACCTCAACCACTAATGTTCTGTGTGGACGAAATATTGTATTCTACAAGAGCAATTGAATAAGGTTCAACAAATGAACAGATTGGAGCTGTTAAAACCCAGAAAGAAAGTAACACAGGAAAGAATGGTATTTGTAACCAAATACACAACTTTATCTTCAAAAATTAAAAACATAGTCAACAAAAGATGGGAACTATTATCAATGGAACCGGATTTCAACGGAATATTCAGAGAACCTCCTTTACATGCATATACGAGAGGATCAAATTTAAGGGAGAGACTGAAACATAAACAACAACCAAAATCGTTAACAGCATACAAAGGAACAATCAGATGTCTAAATTGCACAAATTACAACAATGTGATAACAGGAAACACATGCACCCATCCAACAACAGGAAGACCAATACAGTTAAAACACACTAGTGACTGTAACACGCAAAATGTTGTGTACACAATTAAATGCCCATGTGGCAAAATGTACATTGGCAAAACGGAACGTAAGGTAAAAACGCGTATAACAGAACACAAAAGTCGAAATCGCAATGAAAATTTAACTTCACCGTTGGTGCAACACTGGAGGGAGGAAAAACATACCATCTCACAGTTAAGATTTCTAATCATAGAACATGTACTAATCAAACAAGGCATAGACAATCACCAAAGGCTATTGCTGCGAGAATTGTTTTGGATTAAGTATCTAAAAACGTTGGTACCGACAGGTCTCAACCATAAATACGATTTGGCATGTTATCTTTAGGTTAAATTGAATTTACCAAGACAACTGGTCATTCAGGCAACATATCTTTTAAATAGAAGGTAGAGATATGCCATATGTTCATAACACTATATATGGAAATCACGAGGTTATGATTTATAAGAACTGTACATATGTTGAGTATTGTACAACATGCAATTTTAACGTATCCATAATGTAGCATATTTGTGTTTCATAATATTATGACTGATAATGATAACATATGAGCAAACACAATGATTAATGTGAACTTATGTAAATGGAAATGTGCAAATACGATTTTTTCATAAATGGCAGTTGTAAAACGGGACATTATGTTTTACATCCACATTAGATCTACATTAGTGATGACCAATGATGTAATGGTCAAAAACATATATGAGTTGACCCTATGATTAATCATTTGCACGATAATATTATGACATCATCCAACACACAACACCCACTATGATATAACACACACATACATAATAGATTGGTCTACAATATAGGTATATCGTTAGATGCGCATTACTATTTGCATTAGTGTCAACAAGGGACACTTTATGCGGGACCTAAACAAACCGGCAGTTAGCCACGTGTTAGAAATTGAAACGAACGCAACACACACAGTTTTTTTAGATCGTGAATTTATAGTGAGCATTGAGAAAGAACTTTGTCAAAAGTATATAGGATCCATCGGAGACTTATGAATCCTTATTTATGCCCAGTTTACAACGTTGCATTTAGAATGAGAAACCGCCATACAAATATGGCGCTCGGTGTGATCGCTCTATGGAGTGATATTGACATAGAGAGTCGGTTGTTAGTTTTTAGACCCGAGAAACCGCGCGGAGTTCGCAGAGTTTAAGTAACATTAGGACAATGATCGGGTAACATTGTAGCGAACACAGATCTGCGGTTTTCCTTGACGGGCAAGAAACTCTTGACATAACAGGTACGGGCAGTATTTTACCGAGTGCGACTAGCGGGGGAGTTTCTTTGGACATGGTAGTAACCTCTTGACATTTCCTTTCGACTTTTTTAGACGAACACAAAACAACGAAGATAAGGTAGGGTGCGGAGTTTTTGACGCCATGATTTTTAGTATTTTCTATCCTAGACATGGTTTTCTACATTATACACTCAAACCGAATATTTTTATTTTTTATTCTACAGAGCCTCCCCTGATGAAGGCGCCACACAGGTGCCAAAATGCATTGGGCTCATCAGTAAACGCATGATGATATATGTTATGTCAAATGTTTAAATGCACAAAAGAAAATATGTTATGTGTAAAACTGAGAATATAAGTGCATATTGTTATGAATGTTGATAATAACATAGAAAAATGTTAAAAAGTATTGAATATTCAAAACTAAAATTAAATGTGAAGTAAAAGGAAAATAAAAGGTTTATAGCGTGGTGATACACATGTAAACAAACAAGGTGCGGAGCACCAAGGTGAACAGTGCGCGATTAGGAGGGCACCAAAACCCACCATAATCTAATGTTTACACCCAGGAGTGACTATCCTGAATAATCGTAGCACCATTGGAACAGTGAATAAATTTGAGTATAATACGGAGTGCTCCTCATGAACCAAATTTACACAATTCAAAACCACAGTTTCTTGCAGCATGTGGTTCTTCACATCTTCAAGGTGCCTCCACCTTTTAACTCCCCACGAAAGTAAAAGGTGAGCTTAGAGATTTTGAGACAGACAGTACACGAACAGTGGAGGCAGTTAGGCAGCCTGCCCCCAGAGAGCATGATAACCCCCCAACACCTTAAGAGAAGCTCAATTTGATACTCAGCAGATTTGGTTCTCATTTCGCACTCAGAGGCTTGGGCTGGTACCCATTCTGCTGTTCCTTGAATGGTTCTGGTGGTACCCTGCGCCCTATTTATGCTCAATGTTGCACCCGCCCTTCCCAGTGGGGTTGTTTAGTGCCCTGCCATCCACTACCCATGCTTTTTCGGTATAGAATCCTGCTCTCGTGGATCTCGGTTTGGCCGGAGCCTAACTTCATCTTCTTCGCAACCCCCAGCAGCCCATCAGTATAGCACCCTGTCGCATCGCACAGCCTTATCTCCTCCCCTAAGCTGTGCTGCAGAGCTCTGCTGCTCCTTACTCCCTAAAGCCAGCCCAGCTGTGTGGACAACATTTGCAAAATATCTGGGCCCTTATTAATGAGGGCTTGCATCAGTTTTGCTTCGCCGGTGCGTCACTTTTTGTGACGCACCAGCGGCGTACAAAATGCGCCTTGTTGCGCCATATTTAAAAAGTGACGCATCTAGGTAGATGCGTCACTTTTTAAACGCCTGCGCCACATTATACCTGTGTCAGGTATAATATATGCAGAGGGGGCGTTCCACCGCAAAAAGCCTCGTAATAGTGACGCCGTGAAATCTAGGAGATTTCACTGCGTCACTTTTAGGATGCTGTTGCGTCAAAATCTTGCGCCTGCCTCACAGCAGGCGTAAGACTGAGGCAGGCCCTTTTACATGGGGCTTGCCCCATGTGAAAGGACGCATTGCTGGAGTTGCGTCACTTTTGTGACACACTCCAGCAATGCGTCACTTTTGCGCTTACAGATGCGTCAGAAATACTGACGTATCTGTAAGTCCTTGCGACATGATGCGTCATAAATTAATTATGACGCATCATTGGTGTCGCAAGGAGTGCGCAGTGAAAAGTGACGCATCGCTGTTTTCACGCAGCGATGCGTCACTTTTCATAAATGAGGCCCCTGATGTGGAAATCTGTAGACGCAGTATCCTTGCTGACAAGGCAGCGTCGGCACAGGGCACTGTCGTCTATGTCCAGCCCCATAGGTCCCTCCTGTACTTACAGGAGCTGTATCCAGGGCCGCTAGAAAAATGTGACAGGGAAGTGGCAGATTTTTATGCTGGTTGAGTAAACTGTGCAGTGGAGGGGGCATAAAGGGAGACGTAGTGAGGCGCATTTGGTGTCAGTGTTGTTTCATTGTTTGGTCGTGTTTGCATGTGTTGACAACAGCTATGCAAAGGTTTCACCTCATTAGTAAGCACTGTGTAAAAGCTAATGTCACTCACCCTGTCTCCTCTGGTCGGCTTACTTTGAAAAACTGTATCCCTGCGAGGGGAGTTTTTTTACACTGTTATCCTGCCTTTATAATTGCCCATATCCTCAAAGGCAGTGGACCAAGGCAGCTACCTTTCCTGTTTGCATTTCAAATGTGTGCGCTCCAGGCACAGCCTTTGTGTAAAGTGACACTCCTCACAGCAAAGTTGACACCAGCCTGTAGCACACACAACAGAGGCACAAAAAGGTGTGAGGGCTCAGCACTGAAGTGTGATTAAGATAGACACATGCATGGCCTCACCTAAAGGGTCCCTTTCAACCTGCAGCTCCACCCCTACTCATCCGTATCATCTACAAAAATGGTAGTGATCCAGGAATTCTAATCAGCAGCCACTTGCTAGCAAAAGAGTTGATTGCATTTCGAAAGGGAGCCCTTTCACCATCCCCTCATTGACACCAGTGAGTGCATCCCCTGCCCTGTAGGCAGCAGAAATCAGGTAATACACTTCCACTCTCTGGAAAGCTGTCCTTATCTTCCATCTGGTGCCAATGCAAATCAGAGGCATTTAAACATATCCCACTCCACTGTATACTTAATATACCTGAGGTTGAACGCCAGAATCCCTTTGCAGTGTGTACATTATTTCCCATGAATTTTTCGACATATGCGTCCAGCCATTATTTTCTCACTTTCAACCCTAGAGCTAGTTAACTGACATGGCTGGATTGGTGGTCTAGCAGTGGCCTTGCAGTAGTCTGGCAACATAGGGATTGTTTACCTGATTTTAGTACCTATTAAAAATGTCCAATGTAGCACAATCTTCAAAAGTAAGTAATGTTTTTTCGTTCTTCATTCTAGCAATGGAAAGATGGCTTACATGATTCTAATATCCATTAAAATGTCCATTATAGCACAATCTTCACAAGCAAATAATGTTATTTCTTTCTACAAGCATTCTTGCATCCTCAAACTGTATGCTTTCTCAAAAATATTTGCTTCTTTATTTAAACCTAGCATTAAAAAACTGACCTTTAATTAAAGCTTCAGTTTGTCACCTGTTCTTTTTTCTTCTCTTTTCAAATGGCTATCTCCTTTCATTCCATCCTCTGCATGCCTCCTCCGTCTGAGCACAATGTACTCTGATACATGCATCTTTGACTTTACTCTGTCTCAGCAAATTTCCAACAATACATTAAAAGGTTACAATCTCTCCTCTTTATACTGAAATTCATAAATATGCAACCTAACAATACCTAATCTTATGCACCTCCTCTATTAATGCCACAAACCATGTGCTTGAGTTAACCTTCCCTACCCCTTACTAATGATTGCACCCAACCAGTATTACCTTGGTTGACCATAAAAAATTGAAGTGACAGCATGGAATGGTTTGCTTTGAGCGCACAAGACGTGTCCCAATGACAGATAGTAACTAATAACACTTACCTAACCATTAATCTTGAGTTCCAGAGCAGGGTGCGCCCAGTGTGAAGCGGTTTGAGTCCTCATTAGGGGTAGTAAGCACTATATTAATACAATTATAATGTGACATAATTCTATAATAATAATAATAAAGGAATCTTGTTGTGCGCAAACTTAGCCCAATGGGGGTCAAGGCGCCTAATTCAAGAACCAGCTCATAACAAAAACCCTGCAGTTCAACCTATGTAGGCTCTTGAAAAACACCACGTTTTTAAGGCCTTTTTGAACAGATCCAGGGAGGGTAGAGTTTTGATCTCCACAGGCACGATGTTCCAGAGCTGGGGGGCAGCAACAGAGAAGGCCCTGGCTCCCCATCTGGTGAGCTTGAAACGAGGGACAACAAGCTGGAAGTATCCCGAAGAGTGGAGACACCTTGTGGATTGGTAGCGAGTAAGCAGGGAGCTGATGGCGCCTTTAGGTCCATCCTCAAGGGCTCTATAGGTCAGGCAGAGAATTTTAAAGTAAATTCTGAGCTGGATAGGCAGCCAGTGGAGGTCTCTCCTCCCAGTAGTAGCAGAAGATGCCCTAGGAAGATCTAGGACGAAACGTGCAGCAGCATTCTGCACGATTTGCAGCCGATGTATGAGGCCCTTGTTGGACTCCATATAGAGAGAGTTGCAGTAATCTAACCTGGAACCAACAAGGGCGACTGCAATCTGCTTACGTGCTTGAAGGGACAGATAGCTGCGAATTCTATTGAGAGTTCTGATTACTCCCCAACAGGTTGCAACCGTCCGATTCACCTGCAGGGACATCGAGAGTGATGTATAAAACACCACACCCAAATTTCTGGCAGATTGAGAGGGGGTGGGGCAGGCTCTAAGAGAGGGAGGCCACCACTCACTTGACCAGACATCTTGGTCCTTCCCAAAGACCAGCACCTCAGTCTTGTCGCCATTTAGCTTCAGGGAGTTGATGACCATCCAGTCTGCAACATGTTGCATACAGGACCTGAAGCTAGAGGCAGATGTTATGACAGAGGACTGGGTGAATGACACCATAATCTGGGTGTCATCGGCGTATGATACCACCTCCATCCCCTGCGATCTTACAAGCCTGGCGAGGGGGGCCATGTAGATGTTGAACAGGGTCGGACTTAATGCCGACCCCTGTGGCACCCCACATTGCAGAGACTTAGCTGGGGAGAGGTGGTTTCCGAGCATCACTCTCTGTTCCCTATCAAGGAGAAAGGAGTTGAGGAGGCTCAGGGCCGACCCAGTGACACCTGCCTCCCTAAGCCGAGATGTTAAGATGGCAGGAGACAAGGTGTCGAATGCGGCCGTGAGGTCCAATAGCACTAGAACAGTAGTTTGTCCAGCATCAACTTTACGTCGGATGTTGTCGACTACAAAGGTGAGAGCAGATTCTGTGCTATGATGTTTTCGAAATCCATGTTGGGTGATGTCAAGATACTCAGAGGCCTCAAGAAAGGAAGATAAATATTTTGCTGAGGATATTTTGCTGAGGATCACACAAGCATATTTCACCTTTTTCACTATGTAGACCATGTCTTGTGATGGTCGGGTGGAGAAAGCAGCACAAAATGACAAAACACATAAAAAAGAGGAAGCTTGGGTATACATAATGA
The DNA here is from genome assembly GCF_964263255.1 of Lissotriton vulgaris. NCBI lineage: Eukaryota > Metazoa > Chordata > Amphibia > Caudata > Salamandridae > Lissotriton > Lissotriton vulgaris. The sequence continues at coordinate 522,039,196 of NC_141696.1, forward strand.
GAGAAGAGAGTTTCAAGCTGGCAGGTAGTATGGAAAATCCTTGTAAATATACATGGTGTTAAGGGTGGCCTCTTTGAACATATGTGGACTGAATAACGGAGGGAAAAGGCAGAAGGCTGCAGCCATGCTAAGGATGTTAAGGCTGGACGTGATATGTCTCCAAGAGACTCATATTATGGGGAAGGATAAATTCATGCTGGAACAGATGGGGTATGATGTTCTTGCTCATACAAATCAGGATAGTAGGACAAGAGGAGTAGCTATCCTAGCTAAAAAAAAGGGGCTGCCAAAAATAAAAGAAAAAAAGTACAGAACTATTGTTCCCTTCAAAGGTCAAATAAGGAAACATTAGTCTGGGGTGTCTTCTCTAATAAAGACTATCAGTTTATACTACCCACATCTAATTCCCCTTTTAGAGCAAAGCAGGACAGGCTAATAAGAATTGGAGAAGAGGAGGGAGCAATATACATGTTACCTATTCCTAATTTATAGGAGAGCTAGCGGAGTGCTAGCTACCTCCCCCATTTTTGACAGAAGGAAATCTGAAACATATTTCTCTTCAGTCAAAACCATCAACCCCCGGGTGTAGTACTGGGCAGAAACAAAATTGTAGGAGATACATAGCACTTTTGAGAGGGCTAGAACATCTTTTAGCACATGTACAAATGTCATTGCCATAAAATGATGTGTGTGCCTATTAATATCTAGAATTCATTCTTATTATTTATCTATTACAAAACTTCCCATTAAGGAGTAAGGACAAGTAAATTGTAAAAATCCCCCATAACCAGGCACTATGCGACATTCATTAGGGAAATGGCGGCAAAAGGGAAATCTATAAAAGAACAACCATGTAACAAAATAGACATACACTGCTAAAGTGTCGTCTGTGAAATTTAGGGACCAGAACAAATTCCCCACAGAGGAGCTTGTACTAGTATCAAAAATAGAATTGTCAAAACAATACAAAACAGAAACAAGCATACCAAGGCAGCAGGTATACTGGCTGTGCTAAGCACAGAAAGCATAGACAAATCCCAGCAAAACATGCAAAGGAGCTGTGACACACAACACAATGCCATGCATTTCATGCACAGTGAAACTGCAGCCCAAAACCCAGTATGCTGGCCTCCTTAATTTGTCAGCCTTAAGATCGATCAGCACACCTACCACGCAGAACAGAACAAACAATGCACAATAAGCCAAAGAAAACATAAAACACACAATATTTACATGCGTATAACATAAAATAATACACAATAATACATATACCAAACACAAAAGCCACAAAAAGGGAAACACAATATTAGTTACTCAAAGGACTATATCTTTCTCATGCATGTCATGCATCATGCGGTGTCAGTGCACATGTAATCTGTCTAACACAAAGTTGCATCAATACTTACCATAACACAGAGATAATATTTCCCATTGCACTGAAACGAAACAAATCAAACCACAAAAGAAAAAAAAAACAACAACACACAAAATATTGGACAGAAAGGCAACCACTTAGTAAAAATACCCTATATAAATACTTACCTTAAAACCTATGCTTGGAGCTCATTCACACCCTAAAATCCTTTCAATGTAAAGAGAACCCCAAGTGCTCTTCTAAAAAAAAACCCTGTTCGCTGTCTTAGACAGGACGAGCCCCCAACCTCCAGCCAAAAGAACAAAACATGTAGCAGCATTGAAAATCACATGACTATCTTATAATAACATTTAAGGCAGCATCAAAAAGAGAAAAAGATATACATTTACTTTCCATGCGTAAAACTTTTATTCTTCTTATTAAAGGTACCAAATCTTTTTCTGCACAGACATCTTACCCTGTTTAAATGGGCCTTTTTATAACCAATGAACTTTCTCATCTTTAAACAAAAAAAGCATCTTACTTCTGGGTAAAATCACAGTTCTAACTGTGTTATGTTAATATTTTGACATTTGCACAAACACATTCTGCACCTCTACTCAGCGGGTGGTGCACTGGGCCCACTGCAATGGTGTCCTATGGACAAACTGCATACAAAGACTTTTATACAAATCCAATATATACACGCATATGTACATTCCCACCAGACCACTCTTATGAGCAACACAATCAATATTACATACCTACCCTCGCATGATCAGTTCTCTCCACTAGGGATCCACTAGCAAAAACACTAATCAGTATGCTCATCAGAGACCCCCCCAACTCAATATTTATTTAAATAGAAAACCTGTATACTATGACATGGACCAACAGTGAAACAAAATATCTAGCAAATTCATTTTTCTCAAAACAATCCTTCTTTTCTCATACTAGGCCATTTTAAAGTGAAATTCTCTATGTCAAAATGGAATAACCTGTTGAAAATTATTCATAAATTTGTTCCTGATACTAAATCACATGTGTTCTGAACAACTATATTATACTTTAGTCTAAACCAGCATTTTGCACTAATAATTATGCAGACTCGCTCCAAATTCACAATTCACATGGCTCCAACTGTGTATCTCTGCCTGTCTGTGCCAATAGCTGGGCCTCCTAGCCCCCCCCCCCCCATAATCTTCTGTCTGTGCTCTGCGAACCCATTGGAATGCTGTTATCACACAAGGTCACGTCTGCTCTGCTCGTCTAAATCTTCCACAATAGCCCTGCTCACATTCTCTATTTTTCTATTTAACCCTTCCAGAACGGAATAGAATTCACACACTGTCATACTAAACCTTCCCAGCCCAGAGTCCCACAATCCCTTTTTGAAGGCCTCTTTTGTCGTTCAGAAAATGCATCTCACACTTACCATCTTCCTAGAGCTAAGAATTCTGGGCTGCTAGCCAGCCTTCCTGGCCCCCCCTGGCATTCAGCACCAAGGCCAAATCTGCTTCGCAGTCTGTGCTCGTCGTTCTGGCGCTGACAAAGCCAAGAAGCCTTTCCTAACTTTTTCGACATGTCCTATTTTAAAAAATACATTTCTCTTGCTTTTTATTTTTACTTCCTTCTAACTTTACACACTTTCTACATTCTTATTAATATACATTCTAATTACTGGTAATCAAATCCTTATTCTTTTCTTCATCTTCTACTGTTCACAAATTAAGGGGATGAAAGAAACCAAATTCTTTTCCATAGAGCACAGCCCTGCATGCACTTTTACACTACATGAAAAACACACTGATAGCCAGGCGCAACCATCTCAGGTAGCTCACAAGGACCAGACAAACTAACTCATGCATAAAGATGCACTCACTTCATTCAAACAAACATTTACACAAACAAAAGGCAACCCATAGACTGCTCTCAAACCAAACCAATTATAACCAAATCAAACATATTACAGGAAATACATACCCAATCCTCTTAATCACCTCTCACATTGCCCCCACTGAGCCATTACAAGCACATTTAAATGGGAACACCCTGCACATTCCAAATGTACACATTGTGTCATCCTTTAAAACTAAACTGTTGATCTGTCCATATTCTGGGCTATCATAAGTCCTCATATCTGTCTTTGCTGAACCTCTCTCTGCCACAACCTTAGGAAATTAAACATGCTCTGACAGCTGTACATAGCAAACAGTCTCTCCTGTAAGTAATCTATCTTAACTGCATCAAAATATTAAACAAAATCAGGATAAATCCATATTCACATACATCTCAGAATTAAAAGAGTCTTTTACAGGAGCGGGTTGGCTCTCGGCCAATCTGACATCAGTTGAGCTGCAGCAACACCTAAAACATTGCAACTTACTGAAACGCAGCATCTTGCACCCTCAATCAAACACCACCAAACTCACTCAATCAGATACCGCCAAGGAACCCACACATACCCGGACACAAAAGACCAAGCAACTATCTCCACACACAACCACTTACATTCGCCCACGCACATACATCCTATGCATTAAGTCCCTGCCAAACAAGTGTTACCATAATGGGACAAGGCCGTCTACCAAGTCCTGGAGAACCTGGACCCTACCGCAGACCGAACAGTACACTAACTGTTCTGAGGATGGAGAACACATCCGCCGCCCGGTTGGCACTACAGATCGCTGCGCACTTTACCACAGGGGACCCAGGACCCACTCCCGCCGAACCGCCACCCTAGGGGTTCGGGGTGAGTTCCGGAGCCTACCCGCAATGAGCCACGCCTCTACCACAGTACCACCCGGTCGGATGACCACAAACAAATGTCCTCCCAACCTCCATTAAGTCTGTCAGAGCACCACTCGCACTCTGAGTTCCCTGGAGCACACTAGCCCCAGGAGCGCACCGGCTCCTTTACCACTGGAGACACACCGGTCTCTTAACCACTGGGGACACACTAGTCCCTGGAGCACCCTAGCTCCTTCAATAACCAGTCGGACCACTCAAATCCTGTTCGCGGAACCCGACATCCACTGTTCTCCACCGCCGGCTGCTGGGACCAACACGGTCAGCTCCAAAGTTCCGCCTTCTGGACCCCGGCGCAGGATCGATCAGCAGGGTGGGGCAGCGCTGCGAGAACCAAGCTCGGCATCAAAGTGGGTACCCAGACCCACCGTGCCGACCAGAGGGTACCCGGCCTTCTGCTACCCACCTACGGGTGAGAAAGATCCTTATCGCGGAGTCCCTATTCGGGCGCCATCTGATAAGTGTGGCTCAAATCCACCTGAGCGACTTACCTCACTCATCTATCATTAAACAATATATTAAGCCAGCCAGGCAGTGGAGAAGAATTAGACACATTTTATTGGCCATAATATTCATCTGCAGATGGGCCCTGTCAGGTCTACACCCCAGGGAGTGCATCGAGAGGCTGACCCCTCTCATCACAGCAATACATTATCACATAGCATGGCAGAGTAAAACAACGCCCAGACTGGAAAAGTACTGGGCTCAGCAGAGGGAGAACAATGAACTCATACATGAGGCATCTGCACCTACGAAGGCAACACTATTATCTTCCCCTCAAGGCCACATAGCCGAAGCTCTGAGGAAAGAAATGCTGAAACAGGGACTTTCTGCTCATAAGGGAGGGGAAAAAATTGTACCATGAGACATTGGAGCTGCAGAGCAAATGTCAGCATTAGAAATCTGCCTGTCATAGACAAGCTTCTCTCTATTATAGAAAAGTATACACAAATATCAATAATGGGAACCTAACAGATAGAAGGCAATGTACTACAGCAAGTCTTCTAACTTAGAAGGCAAACATAAGACAAAAGCTTAACCATTACAGAAACAGTTCTATCCAAATGAAGCTTGCATATTACAAAAATAGCTCAGTAGGTTGCAGCACATGAATAATAGGCTGTAACTGCATATTGATTTAGACACATTAGGCTAACATATTCACCACATCATTAGCAGGAAAATTACAATCTATCACAGGTAAGTGTACAATACTCATAGATTAGCATTTATTTCTTTTAATCTTATTACAGTTATCTCCTACATTATCAAAATGATTATGCAATATATATAATCAGCACTTTTTTGAGAATATTAATATACGTACCAGATTTGCCTTATGGCCTTTAAATTTCCTTAGTTGTTGGAATCGTGTGTTATGTTATGTGTAGCTAGTCCAAAAGATTTAAACTAGACCTAGGAGAATTAGTCTGGAAAAATATGCATAATTTCAAAATGTTACTTCAAAATGCCCCATAAAGCGATTTTCTACATTTGGGAGATTCATTTGCACACAAAGGGGCCGATTCTGATCTCGGTCGAAAGGGCTCCGAATCAGGTTTGGGATTAGCGGGTCGGATTCAAAGGCTATATTTCCGTCTGGGTCGAACACGGGTCCGGACGACGAAGTACGATGCGAACAAGTGCAAAATCTCCGTCCGTATCGTTTACGGGTCCAAACTGCTCCGTACGTCTCGGCCGTAAGATAACTGTGGCGCACAATAGAGGCGAAATCTGACTGAGCCAGTACGATGCTCAATTCGGACAGCCAGATCGAGTCGGAGCTTCCAGGTCACAATAGCTCCCGGATCTGGACTTTGCGGGTCCGCATCGGACCCCCTGTTACCCGCAGCCTTACGGCTCGGACACAGGGGGAGACCCATGGGTCTCCCCAAACCAGACATGTACGGTGCAGATGGCACTAACGCGTACCCACTTTAGGGGGCGCACTTGTCAGGAACTTACCCATTCAGTCAATGGGAGCCCATGTACGCGTTGTACCACCGGCTCCTATTGACTTCAATGGGAGTCCGACCGAACCGAGTCTGACAGCATATGGCCGCATCGTACTCGCTCGGTCGGACTGCAGGAGTCCGGATCGTTCAGAAAACACCCTGGATCCGGCTCGGTCGGAGTGATTTCCGACCCAGATCGGAATCGGACCCAAAATGTTTAGCTGAGAGACATTTTCTGCTCAAACAACTGTCCTGTCAGATTCTCGTTGAGAAATGTTTATATGAAGTGTGTGCTTGTGACAAAAAGTCATGATCCACAAATCATATATTGTTTAAAAGCATAATTTGAAGAAGCTGCTCCTCCACGTTGCAGTGAAATAAAGGAAAAATACAATGATGATAACTTTCATAATTATCATTTTAATTTGTCCTGCTGTGGCAGCTTTGCAGGGCAGGTGTGGCTTCTCTGCCTACAGAAGAAGGGGGAGTGGTGAGCACAATGTGAAAGCGTGCATGAATGTTTGGCTGGCCATCTCGGGCCAAACATTCTTGTGCACTTTGCATGTTCTCCAAGCATGCTGCATTGCAGCCTGGGTGGAGAACATGCCCAGTCTCCCAGTCAGCATCTGAGCACTGAACCATGGTGCTCAGACCAATCACAATGCTGCATTGCAGCATTGTGATTGGCTGTGGGGAGCATGGGTGTGCTTCCTGTTACAGTCAGAGAGAGGGACTATGGAGGAGAGACATGGTGAGAAAGTAGCAAAAAGGTGAGTTTTATCTTTTTCTTTTTTCTTTACACCCTCTTCCTCCTGCTTTTCGACCCCTCTCGCCCCCGCCACAACTGATAATTCAGCAAAATGTTTATGAAAACTATTAGTTCTTGCACACCCCTAATGTAATCACTTGTTTCACAATTCTCGAGTTAGCTAGAAAATTCTGACCATACAAAAAAAATGTGTTGGCTAAAGGCCATCTTTACAGTTATGTGCCCTAATTACTAATGGACATTTGAATTCTAATCCTTGAGCTAACTCCATTATGGGCATTGATTGGAATTCTGAGATTTGGTGTAAACACAACTTCACTGTAGTAAAGTCCAATACAAGCCGAATTTGGTATGAATACACCATATTGGCATGTAATCTCTCACATTTTAGAGAAAAACTCGTAATATAGGTATGTAGTGTAGAATATTATCAGTATATATAAAAACCAACAGAAAAAACAATATTCCACAGTATTTATTACTGAACTGGTTCAATTCAGAACTCATCCCGAATACATTTTGGTAGAGGGATGTGATGAGAGCTTTGCAGTTTCACCCATAGACAAAACGTATCCCCCTTACAGAACAAGTCTTACTATGGCTGGCAGACATGGTGACAGTCACACTCTTGATCTAGGAACTGAAAAGTTAGACAAAACAACTGTGAAATCTGTCAAACTTAGTTTGGTCTGTCTCCAAGCCTTTTGCCTTTGCCCCACATATGTTAAACCCAATTGACAGATTTAATTTACTTATTAGTCCTTAGTCAAGTGGTACTACAGATACCAGGGCCTGTACATTAAATGCTACTAGTGGGCCTGCAGCACTTGTTGTATCACCCACTTAATTAGCAGTTGCAAACATCTCTTAGGCCTGTCATTGCAGCCTGTATGTGTGGTTTAACCTGCTATTTCCACCTGGCAAAAAAAAACATTTGCCAGGCACTAACCTTCCTTTTTAATACATATGTCACCCCAGGGTATGCCCTAAATAGCTCATAGTGCAATATGGGTTGTATTTAATACATTGGACATCTACGTTTAAGGTCTTTGCAACTGTGAGGCCTACCGCTCCCATAGGATATCATTGGTTTACCTCATTAGATTTATTAAGTGATAACTTTTTGTTGCGAGTAGGGTGTAAAGTCATATTTGGCGTGTAAGGAATTTTAAGTCACAATTCTGAAAACACCACTTTTTAGAAAGTTGACATTTTATTGTCCTAACCATTTGATGCCTGCAGTCTGTTTCCTGGGCTATATGAATATGAGTAGCTGGCAGTTGGTTTTCATGTATTCCACCCAGACAGCATCACAATAGAGGGGCTGGTTAGTTGCAAGATGGACGATCTCTGGCAGGATGGAGGGGCGGAGCTGTCACCTACTGTGGTATTGGGTTCTCCAGGCCTACATACTCCGCAGAATACCCTCTGCACCATAAAAGATGTTGGCACGGAAACTAGAAAATGCAAATGACAAGTTTATTAGGACCCCATGGGGTGGTGGTACATTTCTACAGCACCCTTTGGTAATGCAAGAAGTATCACACCAAACATCGGTGCAAATCCTTCTTTTATACAGTTTTACAGTAATAAAAATGTAGGCGAAATACAATTACAGAGTTTTAGGTACATACATGGTCATTTTTGGAACACAGCCAACTCATGGGAGGAGCTATAATACCACTGGTCAGTTTGGCGAAACATTCCTAAGTGATGACTGTTCAATCTAAACTGCGCATGTGTGAGCTTGACCAATACTAACAATAGCCTGTTGCTGGGCAAACTCGAGTGGTCAGTGGTACAAAGGAATGACAAAAAGGCATGCTGACCACGAGGCAACGCATTCAACTAAAATGGCCGCCGATATATACAAAATGGCTTCCGATAACCAGAGTCAAGATAAGGGGAAAATACGTGTAGCAAAGCTTAACGCTACCCTGATCACCGTCAAATTACGACAGACGACCCTTTTAGCGTTTAGCTGAAGCTACCTCATAGTGGACATAATCAGGGTACTCATCTTCAATATCGATAGACATGATTTGTGCTACTTCTTTATGAATCATTTGTTCATTTTTAGCAAATGCTCGTGTGGATGGAATACAAGCAGAAAGACACATAGAACATAATACAGGGCCTCACTAGATACAGAGGCATAAAAAGAATAATATCCCAATTATTACACATAGAATCGTCAGCAACTTCCAACCCCAAGTACTAAGTAGTGACCAAAACCACCCCGAGAATGTCCATGTACCATTATCAGGATGTATCTCAGCAGAAATTTCATGTAGTTTAGATATTGCATCATACACAGAAGGTGAATTATCTGGCACGTATACACAACAACTACTTCCGATAATGCGGCATGCTCCTCCACGATCAGCTAATACTACGTCTAATACCTTACGGTTTTTGAGCGTTACAATTCTGGTAATCTGAAGTTCCTTTGTTAGGTTTCCTAAAGCAAAAGCTGTATCATTAGCAACAGCTTCTACAACACGAGTTAACCGTCTTATTTTTCGACTGTTCAAAGCAGCTCCAACAAATGAAAAGAGGCCTAAATTAAAATCGACATATTGTTGTAACGCAGTGTCAGTCTGATCAATACCTTCAAGGACTAATGCTCTCTTCGCCCTATTCAATATAAAGTCATGGTACAGGACATAGTTATTATGATACATAGGTGGGGCAATAAACACTGGGGGCAATACAAAAGATATATAACATGTTCCTAACCATCCTATAGGGAGACGGTGATAGCCTTTATTTCCACATATAAAGTACCTATTTCGGGAGGCCACAAATGAAATGCCATTTGGAGTGTTTAAGGTAAGAGTGGTGTTACATTCACTTCTGCCTACTGGGTTTGTACCTTTATTACGAACACAAAGATCAGCTTTGGTAGCGATAACAGTAATCACATGTGAACTGGACATATTTACATTCCTTTGATTATTATAAACTCGTGGTGCTGACACGTTGTCGGGGCGGTATTCCTCCCATTCAAACTTAGTTCCTTCAGCTTGCGGATAACCATCTCGATCCTTGAAGCAAATTTTGTTGAGTCGAAAAAGCAGCCCACCTTTAGTTGGCCATCGCAAAGTGAATAAGAGTGTGTACCAGGCATTGCAAGAGCCATTATGGGAGAACGGGAGTGGGATAAGTGGTGTGCCCCCTTTCTTTTGATGTCCAGGCAACATCCCACAAACCCAGCAGTTCGAAGTATTAGTCATATTGTAGGTGTGATGCAGAATCTGAATAAAACTGTTGTTCAAATAAGTCTGTCGATGCCGTTATTCATGATAAGGCAAAGTAAAATGGAAATGTTCAGATGGAATCGAGGTAGTTGGCAATAAATGTTCTCTTACTGGCACCACAAGTTCTACTACCCAAGCTATCACAGCTATCACAACAATTGTCAGAACAAATAGTACTGCACCAAGAATTCTCTTGTCTCGCACTGCAGAAGATGCCATAGTTCAAAGTTCAAAATGTCTCAAAAAACACAACTAAAAAATAAAAATATGAGTGCTGAGCTCCGAGGTAGCCGTTGGTTTCTTCTCCGAGATTCAAGACGGGTGTCGCTACACTTGGCAGAACAGATACCCCCCCTTGATATTCCCGGCTTCCGTTTCACAAACCCCAGAGCGGGAACTCAACCAGTCTTGCACAAAAACAACTGCTTATCGTGGTCGTAGGTTGTATCTCTCTCTTCCAGAAACAGTGTGGTCTGGGAAGGCTCCCTCCGATTCGGCAGACGTTATAGCTGGGCTCTTCTCCTCGTCCAAGATGTCTCGATAATCAGACAGCACAGTTGGGCTCACCAGATCCGGAGAGACACGGCGGCAGTGAGTGGAGTGCACCCACCGTTTCCTGTTGGTGACTCGCACAGCCGTTCGAATTGCGAGCAACACCTGCTTGGGGCCACGCCACCTCGGCTCCAAGCTGCTTGTTCTCTCAAAGGACCGGATCATGACATGGTCCCCAGGATGAAGATTGTGAGCCTCTCCAATGGAATTGCCGGGGAGCGCTTCTCGAACCTGTTGATGAATAGAAAGTAAATCATTTGTTAATCGTGCCAAATAATCGTTCATCATTATAAGGAGGCACATCATGTAACAATAGAGGCTTAGGAACTCCCCATATATTCATTGGCCTTCCAAACACCACTTCATAAGGTGTGAGGCCAGTTCGGGAATGGGGCACTGATCTGATAGATAGTAATGCCAAAGGCAGGGCATCCGGCCATTTCAAAGACGTGGATGCCACGATCTTTGCTAGCTTTAATTTCAGAGTAGAGTTATACCGTTCAACAAGACCTGCTGACTGAGGATGGAACACAACATGAAATTTCTGCTGAATTCCCAATCCCTTCATCACGTATTCCACAATTTTCCCAACAAAATGAGGACCATTATTGCTCCACAAAAATTTGCAAACAACGTATCGAGGGAAGTACTCTTTGAGCAAAACCTTAGCTGTTGTCAGCGCTGTATTGTCCTTCATGGGGAAGGCCTCAATCCACTTACTGAAAGCACACACCACCACTAAGACATACTTAAGGTTATTGCAACGCTCCAGCTGGATATAATCCATTTGTAGTACTTCAAACGGTGCAGTAGGTGGAACAAACCCTCCTTTCGGAGTATGCGTCCCTTTTGCAGGATTGTGCTGCAAGCATATCAGACAGGTCTGCACTACTCTTTTGGCCGTATTGGCAATCTCAGGATGCTCCCAAACTCGCGTTAGCAATCGAGTAATTGCAAGAGCTCCAACATGTGCCAATCCATGTGTCATTTGGACCATCGCTTGCAAGTAAGCTGCAGGCAATTTCCATCTTTCCATGTCTTTGCTTCGCCAGCAACCCTCATCATCCAGCACTCCCTCTGCTGCCCAGGTTGCGAGTTCTGCTTCAGACGCCGATTTCTGAATGTCTAGTATCTCCTCTCTAGCATCGTGCCATCGCTCAGCCTGTGATTTCACTACATACATTGGCGAAGCATTTCTTAACATAGCCGTTTCTCTTGCTATGCTACCTGCAAAAGCGTTACCTTGTCCCACTTTGTCAGTGACCTTTTTATGTGCACTGCATTTGATTATCGCCACTTTCTTTGGACAAAGTAACGCAGTTCTCCGTGCATGATGTGTACTCCATGCGAAGTCAAAAACCCACGCTCTCTCCAGAGTAGACCAAAGTCATGCGCTACTCCGAAGGCGTACCGGCTGTCTGTGTAGATGTTCACACATAAGCCAGCACTCAATTGGTAGGCTCTTGTCAAGGCTATTAGTTCCGCTGCTTGGGCCAATTTCTGTGGTATTCGTGCTGCTTCTACCACTGTCTTAAGTGTCGTGATCGCATATGCTGCAGACGTTGTGCCATCTGGCAGCCTTAAACACGATCCATCAACCCACAGTTCCCCATCCACATCTGGAAGTGGCGTATCCTGTAAGTCAACACAACCCTTTGTTTGTTCTTCGGTCAGGAAAACACAATCATGGTGTTCTTCCTCTTGGCCCTCAGCAATCGGATATGGCAATAAAGTGGCAGGGTTCAGAGTAGCACATCTCTTTAGTGTGATGTGTGGCGCCAACAGTGTGAGCTCATATCCTGTTAAACGTGCACTCGTAAGATACTGGGTCTTTCTTTGATTTAACAGTGCATCTACCACATGGGGAACTAACACTAGTAATTTGTGTGATAAAACTATTCCCTCACTCTGCCGTATAGCCACTGCTGTTGCTGCAACTGCTCGAAAGCACCCAGGTAATCCTCGCGCCACAGGATCAAGTATTGCCGAAAAGTATGCGCAGGGCCTCTGCTTATCCCCGTGTGTCTGCACTAACACTGACAATGCACACCCATCTTTCTCATGTACGTACAACGTGAAAATCTCTGTGTAATCCGGTGTACCTAACACTGGTGCAGAACAAAGGGCTTGTCTCAATTGTTCAAAAGCAGTCTGACATTCATCTGTCCATTCAAGAGGCATTGGTGTAGTTTTGGACAATAATGCTAACAAAGGTTTTATATTGTGCGAAAACCCCATTATCCACTGTCTACAAAAGGACGTTAAACCTATGAAGGCACGCACATCTCTCTGAGTACGGGGGACCGGTGTATCTAAAATTGCTTGAATTCGATCAGATGTTAATGCACGTCCCTCCTTAGACAAAAGATGACCGAGGTAGGTCACCTTTGGTCTACAATATTGAAGTTTTTTCCTAGACACTTTGTGATTATTCTGAGCAAGAAAAGAGAGCAAAGCAAGAGTACTCTCCTCACAATGTGCATACGTGTCTGCAGCTAACAAAATATCATCGACATACTGGATGAGAGCCACTCCGGACTGCAAATTAAAAGAATCAAGCTGTCTTTTTAAAGCCTCGCTATAGATGCTAGGACTTTCTGCATAGCCTTGAGGGACTCGGCAAAATCTATACGATTTATTATTTAACGTGAAGCCAAATAGATATCTGCTGTCGGGATGGATGGGAATGGAAAAGAAAGCGTTCTTGAGATCTATTACAGAAACGTGGTAGCAGTGGGTGGAATCAAAGTAAGCAAGGTGGTGATATCAGACACCACCGGATACTGGGGCACTACGATTTTGTTAATTTCCCTCAAATCAATAATAAATCGATAGACTTTGTCATCAGTATCTTTCTTTAAGATCGGAAGAATCGGGCTGTTACAGACATTGTAGGGAACTTCCTCCGCTACTCCTGTAATAATCAAATCCTGAACCATGTGAGTCAGGGCAATTTCACCTTCCCTAGAGATTTTGTATTGTGGTACACGTGGCAAAGACACACCCTCCTTAACAGTTATTTGAATAGGCGGAATGAGCATCTGTCCCACATCCGTGTCCGATGTAGCCCATAACGTGTGTGGGAGAGAGGCTAATGCTTCAAATTCTTGCATAGTACATAGTCTTCCTACATACGGATAATTGTCATTCAAAATAACCCGCACTCCTTCAGGAGCGCAGCGTATTGTTGCTCGAAAATATTTAAGCAAATCTATGCCCATAATATTGTCTGGGGTATTCGGCCACAATAAAAATGGGCACAGGCCAAAGAATCTGTCAATGTAAAACGTAAGAGGTTGTGACAATGGGCTAAGAGAGGGTGTTCCATTGAACCCTATGGATGTAATCGTTTTGCCAGACAGGGGAGCCATTGGAACCAAGTTTTTGGACAGAGCACTACGAGTAGCTCCTGTATCAACCAAAAACTGATCAGTAGAACCCAAAACGCCCGCTGATACATATGGACCTCTTTGATCTACTGGCACTTCAACTGATTCCACACCCCATCCTACGCAATCCTATGCGTGTACATGGTCCTGAGACTCCACATTCTCACCCTCCGATATCTGGTACGGATTCCGTCGATCAAAAGTATTATGATCATCCTGGCCACGACCCTTTGCCTCAAACGTACCACGATCACTTGCTCCACCTCTCGCTCCCGAATAACTATTCCGTGTCCTTCCACTTCCTCAACCATGCTGATTACGTTGTTCGCGAATCACCGGACAAGCTGAAGCCCAATGTCCAAACTCTTTACAGTATGCACATTGATCCTCAGCAATGTTGGTTCGACCATAAGACGTACCATACCCTCCTCGTCTGCCTCTATCATTCCCTCTTGGCTGCGTAGCATGAACTTGAGCCAACATCACCTTCGTCTTTAACTCCTTCGCCTTCTTATCAGTACTTTCTTTAGCCTCTAATTCCTGTCGCTCATGAATACTGACATAGTTAACAAGGACGCAGGGGTCGCCGTGGTCCAGGAACTTTCACTAGTTTTCAAACGTTTTGCAATCTCCAGCAGGAGATTAGCCTCATACTTATCAACAAACAAATGCCTACCCGTATCATCCGTTAATAATTGCCCACTGTAATCATGAAATGCTTCTTCGAAACGTGAAAAGAAGTCAGACACCGATTCATCCTGCTTCTGTTTGCAAGAGGCTAACATAGTCCAATCAATCTTTATGGGGGGGACAAGCATTTTTAATTTATTCAAAATAACTGTTGGAAGATCTAGAATTAATTGGCAAGGCTTACATGCAGGCTCCCTGACTAAATCAGCTTGTGCTATAACTTTGCAATCCGCTCCCAAAATTGCTTGGTCATCAAACTTACGGATCGCTCTCCACATATCAGGGGGCAATATTAACCCAAAGAAAAGATCAATATCAACTAGTGTCATAACACATGAAGAAATAGCCCCCTCCACTCCTTCATAGAAGGCTGCCGGATTTTTACGGGGCTCGGGTAAAGCATTTTTCAATTCCACAACATCTGCTCTATTCCACGGCGTATATACCCAATTATATACAAAATAACCCTTTGCATCCCCGGACGATTTATCATCACTTGTACCTTGCCCTTTGGGGGGGACATACAAAGGTGCGGCTTCACGCATAGGCATAACATGAACTCTAGAACGCTTATCTGTTCCAAACATAGAACACTGTTTGGATTGCTCCGCCGACCCCGGCGCAGGCACGTCTGATGCTTTTCGTGCTTCCCGTAATCTGGACGCCTCATCCCGTAGCTCGACCAACCGTCGGAAAAATTCATCCGCATCTGCAATAACAAATAAACCTTTACTCATATTCTCACGATGAACTGATATATCCGTAGGCTCTAAATCAGTTGAATGTTTCCTAAATTGTTCTACATCTTCATCTCCAAAAGCGCTTAAAAAATACAACTGTTCTCGCTCTGACCATTTACTCATTTCATCTTTAATCTCTGATATAGTTATTTTGTTCAAATTAAGTTTACGAGAAAAACTGCGCAATTCCGCAGTTACACTAGCAGATAACCTCATACTCTTATTCCCTCGACCATCGTCGTCCGAGTCCTCGTCTGGGGCCGTAGGTAAAACGTACGGAGGCGGGCACCGATCTAATAATGAAAAATCATCAACTTCATTAGTAAGGACAGGATAAAGCGGACGCCGAATAGGAAATTGGCCACTGGTTTGCAAATTACGTTCCCGTGCCTCCCTCTCTTTCTTCTCCTGCAATTCTTTCTCCTCCAGCTGTAAAGCCTTATCTCGAGCAGCCTTACGCTGCTCTTTTTCCGCCAAGGCTATTTCACGCTTCATTCATTCACGCACTGCTTTCTCCCACATTCGTACACAATCAAACATATCTTGTCTAGACCTGCGCTGAAACAAACATTGCTCTACAAACTGAACCTTTCGTAAATCAAACGACCCATGTAGTGGCCATTGCAACTCGGGATCAGATCTGGTGTACTTATTCCATAATTTACTGTATAATATAGGGGGAAGACCGAATTTCACATACATCTCCCGATTGGGAGTCCCCTCTGGGGTAGCCGGCTGAGATTCATTTAATCGATAAGTGGTACCATTTCCAAGACAGCACATTCCTCGAAGTGTGCTTAAAACAGGCATGTTCAAAAAGTATCACGGAAACGTGATACCACAAAAATGGCACTTAATCTACTCCACACAAATGTGCCGTTCAAACACAAACAAATTTAGAGAAATATCTCTACATGCCTGCCTATGTGAAGTGCACTGCACATATAGTTCAAATCATAGGATCAAATGTTAGCTAACTCAAAACATATTCAAAGAATCACAGTAAGCGTCCGTAGACTACCTTACCAATCACAAGCTTACCAAATTCTCAGATATCCAGATTCCAACTGCCAAGGTCTTTGATCAAATCAGCCAAACCGGCACTGTACGACAACTCGAACGAACAGGATCTCAGTCGAGGACCGGCGCCACTTGGAAGGTCAGATCAGAAGGAAAGGAAGAAAACACCGTGGGTGCCAAGACTCGGGTCACTCAGTGGCAGCGTACGTGTCCATGGCGAGTTTCCAATCCTTCGTCACGACCTCTCCTTCGGGCATCCGAGTCGCCTATGAGTCCCTTTGTGGTCGCCAATTTGTGGTATTGGGTTCTCCAGGCCTACATACTCCGCAGAATACCCTCTACACCATAAAAGATGTTGGCACGGAAACTAGAAAATGCAAAAGACAAGTTTATTAAGACCCCATGGGGTGGTGGTACATTCCTACAGCACCCTTCGGTAATGCAAGAAGTATCACACCGAACATCGGTGCAAATCCTTCTTTTATACAGTTTTACAGTAATAAAAATGTAGGCGGAATACAATTACAGAGTTTTAGGTACATATATGGTCATTTTTGGAACACAGCCAACTCATGGGAGGAGCTATAATACCACTGGTCAGTTTGGCGAAACATTCCTAAGTGATGACTGTTCAATCTAAACTGCGCATGTGTGAGCTTGACCAATACTAAAAATAGCCTGTTGCTGGGCAAACTCGAGTGGTCAGTGGTACAGAGGAAGGACAAAAGGGCATGCTGACCACGAGGCAACGCATTCAACTAAAATGGCCGCCGATACATACAAAATGGCTTTCGATAACCATAGTCAAGATAAGGGGAAAATACGTGTAGCAAAGCTTAACGCTAACCCGATCACCGTCAAGTTACGACACTAACACACTTGCACTTCCAAGGCACTTGCCCAGCAAAACACACAAAAGACTTCAAACTGGCCTATAGTGCCGCAAGGCAGAATGGACCAAGGGCAGGGAAGCTGGAAACACTACACATCTCTGTAAGGGGAGTCTTCAGAAACTTCTCCCACTTCAAAGTGGTCTCCTGTTTAAAAAGAGGACAATCAAACCCACTCTTTGGATCACTTCTGGACCTGTGAATATTATGGAAGAAGTACTGCCCAGCTGTGTGACATCCGTCCTGCTGATCAAAGAAAGCTCTGCTGCCCAAGGCCTGCTTTACTACTCAAGGACTCTTCTGCTGCTGTGGAATACTCTGCTGAGGTTGGGCTGCTTGCTTGGGCCCAGAACCTTCAGAGTACCTCGAAGGATCAGTCAGCTGAATTACTGTTGCGAGCTACAGGGACATAACAGGCTCCTTGACACTGATGCAACTCAACACATCTCGGAACAGTACTGTGCATCACAGCTTATATTCTGTGGCTTTTAAACCACTGACCCAGCGCAGTGCACCTCAACAGCAACAACAAGCCCAGGTTGATGCATCATGATACCAGGCAGCTCATCACAGCCTCTGTTTGGGGGTTTTGCAAACACTGACTCAGCGTAATGCACCTCAAGGATGACAACAAGATCAGCTCAATGCACTTCAACACAAATTTTCACAGCACAAGTGGCTTCATCAACCTCAATGCAGCAAAATGTGTCTTGATGCCCACATTGCTGCTCCTGTCCAACGCGTCACCTGCACTGACCCAGAGCGATGCATCTCGACTTAGGGCCTTGCATTACAGCTCCTGTCAACAGCTTCTCAACACCAACATAGCACTGCATAGGTTGACACAGGATTTTGAATCTTTACACCCAGGACACAAGGTACTTTTAACAGAGGACTAACTGAAGTCCTGTGTTTGGCCCATACTCCATTTTGGCCAACCTGAACTTGTGACTTGGACCCAGTCTCTAGATAACCTCAATTGATGCTTCTTGCTTCTAAGCACTACTTTTCTACAATAACTTTAAAATTGCATACCCTTGGATCTACTGATTTAGGGCCTTGCATTACAGCTCCTGTCAACAGTTTCTCAACACCAACACAGCACAGCATAGGTTGACACAGGATTTTGAATCCCAACACCAGGACGCAAGGTACTTTTAACAGAGGACTAAACTCAGTCCTGTATTTGGTCCATACTTCATTTTGGCCAACCTGAACTTGTGACTTGGACCCAGTCTCTAGATAACCAAAATTGATGCTTCTTGCTTCTAAGCACTACTTTTTTACAAAACTTTAAGATTGCATATCCTTGGATCTACTGTTTGGATTTTTGCCACTTTGGTGTAAAATCATTAATTAAAATGTACTCTATTTTTCTAAATTGGTTTGTGTGAGAATTTGGTTGTACTATATAAAATCGATGGGGGTCCTTATCATGGAGTACACTCAAAAACATCATTAGGGTCCAGCCAGTCTCATTTACTTATCCTTCTCTCAACGCTGTGTAGCTGTGGCTGCAAACATTAAGGTTTGACAAAGGAACTTAGTGTAAAGCTGTTAACAACATCAAACAAGAGAACAAGATTATTCTACCCCAATAAAGAGACACAGCAACAATTTATTAAAATAGAACATGTTTTTATGATTTTTTTAGTGACCTTGATCATTCACATCCAACAGAGGGTTCTGGAGATACAGCTTTTTGATGTTTTTATCACATGTAAATGCAATTGCAAACAAGTATTAACAAAAAGTTTGGAAACTTTTCAAAAGTTTGAAAGAGTTAGTGCAGGTACTCCAGCCCAGGCTAGACTACCAAATCCAGTAGGCAAAAGGTCTAGGGGAGCAGAGAGTATACTTTGTAAAGTTAACTGGCCATCAGGGCATTGTTAAGGCAAGTTCCGAACTTTACAGAACTACTGCCATAGACATCAATGGAGTGGTCCTGATGCTGAGGCTACAGGTAAAAGATGCTTAAAGGATGCTTCGGTTGTAGTGCAGTCGACAGGGGTGTCTCTGTGGTAGTGCCTCAGTCCATGAGTGATTAGGTGCGACTTTGGCCACTTATGTCGGGGTTCCTTGAAATCCTCTACATTGCAGTAGCAGGACAGCCGATGCTGTGCTATTGGTCTCCTTGAATCAAGGCAAGGGAAAATCCTTAGGAGGTGGCTAGTGTCCCTTGAGTACAATGAATCCGGTCTTGGATAGCACTTCAGAGCCCGGCAGACACAGGTGCAATGTCTGGCTAGCTCAGATTTTTCCTTTTGTGCACCAAGCAACGGGCAGCAGCAAAACGGCTGTGGTGGCTACCAACTCGTCCAATTGGGCTCTTTCAGGTCTTTTGTCCCAGGAGCTAGTTCCAGGGGATGAGATGAGTGATCCTTGGAGTAACTGCTGTGGTTGAAGGCTGGGAACCAACTTTTCCCAGAGCCGAAGACACAGGCCAAATCTCACTGGCCCAGAAGTGCAGCAGGTTTAGTCCTCTCAACAGTGCAGCCTCTCATAGTGAAGGTTAAGGGAAGCAGGGCAGTCCTTTTTCAGTTGTTTCTTCAATTCAAGGGTGATCTGAGCGGCAGGGTGCAAGGGGTGCCACATTTATCCAGGTAAAGAGCCCCAAGGGGACCACATGGTCACTAGACAATGGGCTACTGGGTCACATTCTACCTGGTGATATTTTGCCAGTAATGTGTGAAATCTAGCTATCCCAGCGTGCCCCATTCTTGCCTCTTTCAAAATGGATCAACCCTTCATTCGTTGCCAGCAGCACAGTTGCCCACCCTGGAGGTTTGGTTACCAGTGGGTTACAAGCCCTTGGTAAAACCAGTTTGGGGATGTGTTTTCCCTCTCTGGCTACTAATTTTGTACAGTAACTAAAAGCATCTTGCTCAGTAGTGTTGTTGTGGTCGGACCTTCACAGGGAGATTTCCCTTTGAAGCTCACCTTTTGGGATAACAACCTGTGTGCCCATCCTGGGAGAGGAGGAAACACCTTGCTTTGAGGCAACTTCCTTTGTTCCTGGGCTATGAAGTTGCTCACACGTCTCCCCAGGCAGGCAGAAGGCAGTGCATGTTCCTAGGCCTTTATGAGGTCTTCGGACCAGCTGGAGGTCAGAATGGGAACTTTCTAAAAGTTGCTTTTCTTAATAGTGACATTAAATTCAACCTGGCCATCAGGTCAGGTTTAACGCTATCATTAATGTAATACCTTGCATGACCCACTTAGGTCATCCCATTCAGAGGTTAGCAAGGTTGGAATGCCAGCCGGTAACCCTTTGTTGGCAAATGGGGCTATTAACCTTTTCACAGCAAAATGGCAATTTGGAAGTAATGCAGTTCAGACATATGAAAAATATATGTCCTTCTAATAGTATACAGCTCCCTGCATTAGGGCTCCATAGGCATTCCTTAGGGGAGACTAGTTGTAATGGCAAACATTTTTGAACTGATGCTGCTGGTTTTTCAAATATGAGTGCACTGAAGCTGGCTAACCAGACCTCACTCTCAGTGTTCTAACAAAATATATGCTGAATTCAATTGGGGCACCCAATGTGCAAGTACTACTTACTTATAAGTCCCTAGTATATTGTACTCAGTGTACTCATGGCATGTAAGGCAGTGTTCACACAATGCTTCAGTGCTGTTGGTGCCACCCTGCTTGTGACAAGTACAAAATCGACCCTAGTCTGTAAATGCAGACTAAAAGGGCAAATTTTAGACTGCTAGTTCAACTTTGAGGGTGAACATGCAAAAAGAGATATTTCCTTACAGTTTGTGATTTTCCTTGTCTTGTCTTCTCCCTTTATCACTGTTGGTGTGCTGCATTAATACTTTACACATTGCCTCTTAGTTAAGCCTGACTGCTTTTGTGTCAAGCTACCAGAGGGTTGGGAAAAGGTTAACTTAGTGACTTTAATGGTTCACCCTGACAGGGATTGTGGCTGTTCGCTTGGGAAGGGCTCACACCCTTCTCAAACAGCAACCACATTTCTCACAGCAACCTAGCAAAGCAGGCTTCTCAGAAGGCGACTAGCCATCAAATGGAGAGTGGGAGCGAAAGAGAGAAATAATCAAAAGACCTTCATACTATAATAGTAAACAACAAAGAATGTGACAATTATCAGGATTAACCATAAAGCTGATACCCCCAGAAACATATAGTTTCTGGATAAAGAACCCCCTCCCCACTTATTTGTGGCAAGCATCATCATTTGTAACCTTATCCCATCCTGATAAGGTACTACTACCAGTATGGTTTACACCTCTGTTTGAGGGAGTTCTTTATGAGAGGCTACTGCATATGACAAAGGGATTGGGGTTTCTTAAATTGCCTACTATAAACACTTCATCTTATGGGTAAGATTAAAAAACAGAGAGTGGGTGTGTCATGAGTGTTTTACCTCATACATCCATGGGAGTGCAAATATGTTTCTGTCTGTATTCATGCACAAGTGGTGGAAGGCTTTCATCAGGATAATTCAGATCTCTGTCTAAATGGTACATGTACTCATTCATACATACCAATTCCAAAATGGAGATGCTACCTAGCAATTTTAGTTAGATCCAAAGACCATAACTAGGGAATATTAAGTCCCAATAGTCATGACAGAGGAGACACACTTTGTATTCACACATTAATCATGTGGTTGTGTATTCAACTTTAGTATGAATACGTCAGCTGTGAATGTTTCAGAAAGCCTGCTACTTACTTTTTCTCCATTTCTATTGGCTGTATCAAACTTTCCTGCATTTACAAATGCTTGTTCCTCATCTGCTACTCTTTGATAGAACAATTTTTCATAACGTTTAGCCTCTTTTTGCTTTTCACTCTTGCATTAACAATTTATAACCCGGAGATATTGAGGGCCTGTTTTTAAATGTCAGTCAGAAAGCCTCTGACCGCTGGTTGGAGGCTTTCTGACTGACATTGTAGGATTACACTCCAGCCGCTGTATTACAGTGATGGTGGTTGGAGTCTAAACCAGCTGGACATTCTGATTTGGTTAAGACTGGCTCAAAGTGCCTGGGAGCAAATCAGAATCCCTAACGGACGGCATTTCTGCCATCGGAATTATGATGGTACTTTCCGACAGCAGTTCCATGTCAGTCTTTCCAACATGGAAAGGCTGTTTGAAAGTGTCCCTCCGGGTGTAGCCCTGAGAGGCACCTCTGGTACCCCCCTGAAAATCCCTGCACCGTTTGACAGGCACCATGAGGAGCCTGCACCCGGTGCAGGGATTTACACACCCTCCCATTTCTCAATGAGCTTGTGCTGTGACGTTTTTCTTCCCGCCACACAATTTCCCATAGGGAAATGAGAGTTTGCGACCACAACATGTGTGGATGCATCGTAATGAGGTGTGCGGAACCGCCGACCTATGATCGTCTGGTTCCCACACCCAAATGGTGTCGGTCGGAGGCAACTGCTACCGAAACAAGGGCCATAGTGACTTGCATAGAGCCACAGGATGTTGCATCGCTAAGACTCAAACTGGGATCCTGAGCTCTTGAGTCAGCAGCACGGGCCGCTGCACCAAATCGTCTCCATTCCCATGTTATTTGTCAGGGAGCTCTTTCCTTCTACCTGATGATAATCAATAAAAACAGAACTTTATTCACCACATAGGCATAACTTAGTCATTACCAATACGTGCTTTAGTTTGCAGCAAGATGCACATCACTCTCCATCCCTTCACAGGGAGGGCATTTAATATTAATATAATATAATATTATATTATTAATTTGATATTAATAATGCAGAGATTTCTTGTAAGCTATGCTTGCGATATGGTGGACGAGCCCACCCCAATCTCTACTGTCCTAACAAACTTTTATAATATTTGGGCTTGAAGGTCAACCATAATAAATCCTATGTCTTCCCCTTTGTTCATGATGTGCCACAGATGTGTCAAAGTGTGTGGTTCTCCTCTGAGCCCAGCCCATACAGTGGGCCCCTATCACCTTTCGTTATTCGGGCATTAACATCTACCATACACATCAGTATTTGGTAACTTAAGGGCAGTCATAAGATCTGTGAGATCTCAGGTTACCTTTTGGATCTCACTGCCACTGGCTGTCCCGAACTACATAGAATTTTTTTAAATTATTATACCCCTTTATTAGTTTGCAAACCTTCCCCTTACCAGAGAGGTATTTCCACCAGCAGGCTACCCTCTTGATGGCCCTCATAAGGGACACAAGTATGCGTTTGATAAGTAGCAAAATTAAGAATTCCCCTGGACAAAGGATAATGGAGAGCCGCCAACGTCTAAGGATACTATCTAGCAGCCCAGCTGCAATGTGTGGCCAGTGGGCTGTCAGGAACTCACACGAAACAGGGCTTAAATCTACTCCGGCACATGATAGTGCCCTGTGTTCACTATTGTTCCTTAGATTGAAAATGAGAAAAGGGCACATTTGCTGCATACTGCTATAGACCTCTTGAAAAAGGGGCTTCACATATACTGCGACTGCCTGACCATATGCTCTGGCTGTACGCCTCTGTGGCCTTCTCACTGAATATGGACACCTGGGAGCTGGTGTAATGGGAAAGAGTGACACTCCGTACCTTAGCGATGTATAAGAAGAGGGGAAGCTCCTAGCGTTCCCCATGCTGCATGACAAATGCAATCTACAACCAAGCCAATTCTTGCAGTATGGTAAGATTCTGGGGGTCCTGGAGCTAGACCACAAATGTACCCTCCTCCAAAAGCCTATTGCACACTCCACACGCCAAGGGATGTGGCTGCAGACTCATGACCTGGATTTATAGGGAGATCTTAGAACACACTGACATATCCTTACAAACAATGTAGGAAATCCTGAGAGGGTATCTCTGGATGGGCTTATAAAGCCAAGCAACAGTAGAGGGCTATAGAATATCCCAAAACACTCTCCAGAAATACCCACTTATGATTTATTCATTTGAATATGGTGCACAAAGCAATCCTCACGGCACAGAAAATCAACCGCCCATATGTAGGGGTGCGCTCCAACTGCATTATGTGCCATCAATCCCCTACAGATTTCCGTCTTTCCATTTGAGAATGCCCCCTTCTCCGAGAGTTCTGGAACATGTTACAGACCACACTCTTGACAGTCACAGCGAAACCGAAGGTGACCTCGACAGAGGCCTGTCTGCTAGACATGTCCCCCAGGTCCCTCTGGCTAAGGTCACAGCAAAATTCACGGACCTCCTGTTGCTCCTGGCCAATGCTTGTATAACTAAGCACTGGAGGTCTGCGTGCCCCCCTTCCTGGGCTACCCGGAAGGCAGACACACTCATGTGAGCAGAAGCTGAGAGTAGAACCCTGCACAGGGAAAGGGCAGTCGAGGGTTCACTACAGTCTGGACGTGACCTCTTTTTTCAAGGCATTCCAGGTGTTGGGTTTTGTTATCGAATGATTTGTAGTTTATGTTTGCAAACGTATCAATCTTATCAATTCTCAATGTCTGGCGAGACAAAACCCATGTATACATGTATAAATGTATATCCTCAAAACTTTAGTGACTTTAACAAAAAGTTGGGTGGCTTTTATGTCAGTTCTGCAGCCCAAAGGGGCCTTTAGAGCCCAAAGTCCATTTGGGCTGCAGAACTGACATAAGCTCCACTCAACTTTATGTTAAAGCCATTGAACCATCTAGGATGGTGCGCTTGAAAATCTCAATAAAAACATGTTTTAAAAACATCCAGTGGACACAGAGACTATCAGCCTGATTCATGAAAACTGGAATCTGCGATTCTCAAATAGCGATAAACTGCAAATCGCAATTGAGAAATCGCAGAAGGGAATTCATGATGTTTTGCGATAAAAAAAGCGATTCGCATGCGGCCGCAAAAGCCGTTTGCGATTCTCGATAATCGCAGAAAAATCGCAATTTACGGCTACATCCGTGTCGGAATTGCGATATCGCAAATAGCGATATCGCTAATTGCGAGATCGCAAAAAGCAAGATCGTAAAATCGCGAGATCGGGAAAACGGGAAGTCGCATTTCAAGCACAGTGATGACATCACAACCAGGAAGCAGCCAGTTCCCACCCCCATTCACCACAGTGAGGCAGACCTCGAGTCAGCAACTGGAAGAGCTGCTGCAATTCTGCTTGGATTTCTACTGTGATACTACACTGCAGCAATGTCTGAGGATGCAGTTCCTGGGCCCAGCAACACCACAGGGCGGAAGAGAAAGTTAAAATTCTCCGAGCAGGAGCTGGAGCACTTAATAGAAGGGGTGGTGGCCAACCACTCCAAACTGTTTGGGAAGGACTCTAGGAGGGTGCCCGAGCAGGAAAAACGCAGGATATGGCAGGGTATAGCGTCCACGGTGAACTCTGTGGGTGTGGCCGATAGATCACTGGACGAACTCAAGAAACGCTGGTACGACCTCCGAGGTCGTGCCAAAGAAAAAGTAGCTGAGAGGCTTGGAGAGTCCCTGGGCACTGAAGGGGGAGGACCTACAGTCCCTCCAAACACCCCCTTGGAGGACCAAGTAGAAGACACGCTGGAGACTGAGGCGTGCATCGGAGTGACTCGTCTGGACTCATCCCGCCCCACCCAAGACATCCAAGGTAAGTGGCATGCGACTGCGACCCTGTCCCCTATGAATGGCCATGACCATATAGCCTCCCATAATGTTCCATAGTCATGCCATCGTTGCACATCAGGTAATGCCCTAAAGCATTGTGGGACATGTAGTGTGGCCTCAATGTAGAAGTACCACAATGCAGCCAGACAGGTTCCAAAGTACGCAAAGCCATAGCCAGTCAAGGAATGTCACCCAGCATGCATGTAGCAACTGCACGTGTGACAGATACATGCAACTAATGAACGTCCACTTCCCCTCACAGGTGGCGCAAACAGCAGCGACAGCAAGAGGCTGCAAATAGATGAGGAAGCACAGGATGAGGAGGAGGTGCCGCCACATACACAGCCTCCAGCCCCTGCCGCAGCAAGAACTCCTGCAGCCAGGTCCACCACCAGTGTGCCTCCTGTGTCTGGCGCAGCAACTACTCCCGCAGCCAGGCCCACTACTAGTGTGCCCCCTGCCTCTGCAGCTGCAACTACTCCCACAGCCAGACCCACAACTAGTGTGCACCAAGCCTCTGCCGCAGCAACTACTGCCGCAGCCAGGCCCACTACCAGTGTGCCCTTCAGCCCCTGCCGCACCAGCAACGCCTACCGTGACACCACCAGCAGCTGGTGCTTCAACATCAGGGCCCGGGACAGCGGCAACACAGCGGCCACCCACTGTGTCAGGCCAGCAGAGCAGGCGTGACAGGTCTCGCCTGCAGACCAATGCACCTATCAGCAGGAGGGGGAATTGACAGCGGCTGGCGAGAATGAGCGTGGAACGACGCATGCTCCGTATACATCAGCTGCAGGCATGCCGGCAAGGTGCCATACAGCTACAGCTGTACAACATTGGCCGCAATGTGGCCGGAGTGGGGGACCGGATGGACCGCATGACGGCAGCCATGGCAGGTGTGGGGGAGGGAATGGCCCGCATGACTGCAGCCATGGAGGCCAACACTGCTGCAATAATATCGCAGCGCAACGCAGCACGCCGCCGCCACCGTCAGCTCTTGACCCGGCTGACGGCCTACACCAGGTCCAAGTATGTAATAGGCAATGCCACCTCACAGTTATCGTGCCGGTCCCTTGCGCAGCAGCAGCAGCTCATCCAGAGCTGCGAGGATGTGGCCAGGGTCCTTGAGCACCTGACCACTGCCGTGACAGCACTTCACCCTGCTCTACCTGCCACTGTTGGGGGTGATGATGCCAGTGAGGGGACATCGAGTGTGAGCAGCCACTCTGCCTCACACGTAGGGGCACTCAGACGCAGCACCAGGCCCACTGCAGGAACACGTGCCTTGGATGAGGATGAGCCGCAGAGGCGCTTGGGTGGTACACGCAGGAGGTGCACATGACTTCATAGGACTATTACAGGCACAGGCTGAGTATAAGCCTGCCCTGTCCTTTCACACTGGTAACGGGAAGGGGTCCCAGTAGCATATGCAAATCAACCACAAGAATGAAAATAATCAAACAAACATAAATTAGGTCCACATTGTTTTATTCACAATGGGAATGTATAATGAATATGCATCATTTTTGTAAAGACGAATCAGTGGTTTGCAAAGTGCCCCAAAAGTGGAAAAGGGGAGGGTAGTGTGATAGTGAAGGGAGTTGGTGAAAGAAGGAGGATTCTTAAGTGCCAATAAAATCAACAGTTACGGCTCGTTTTTCAAAGTTACAAGGTAGGTACAAAAGACAAGACCGTGAAGTTCATGCGGTTATTTCAAACAGACATCATACTCCAAGAGTTCAATAAATGGAAACAGTAGGGTGTGGAGTTGACGATCAGAAGCAAACGGTTGTCGTCGACGTTTCGACCCTCATACGTGCAGATATCGGTATTTATCTTGCTGTGGGGTCTTCATCAGGACTGGGAGGTTGGGGACACGATAACCTATTTGATATATAAATATATATTGTAAATACGGGAACACTATCCCTGATTCTATGTAGAGCAATACTGCACATCAACCTGTTAATAGGATGGCTAAAGATATGTAATGACCCGCCTGGCTGGCTGGGACAATATCGATAAGAGTAATTAATACATTTAGTCAGGCAGTGCTTGAGCGTCACAACTATTTGGTACACCTGAGGGATCATACGGTCGTGAGTATTTTATAAGGTCGTGAGCAATTGAGGATAGGCCGAACCGACATAGATGGAACGAGCCGGATTGATTGGGGATGAAGTCAGCGCTGAGCCCTAGCAAAGTTATGGGCCGGGGACACATGTCACACTTACATATTGAATGCCTTTAAGACTAGTTGATGCTAATCCTTGAAAATCACACTTACCACAAACGTGGTGTGGACAGGACCCAATGACGTAAAGGTTCGGAGTTGTGGTCTGGTAAAGGATCTGTGGGGTTAAAGTGTATACAATCTGTAATTACAAATGGGAGGCAGGAGTCTTGGGCCTAGGTAAAACAAGGATAAAGACTCACCGAAATTAATACTACACGTTGGTTTTATTCAGCGGTTTAAGGAGGTCCCAATCACCATCGATAGTGTTATATCTAGCAAGAGTCAAAAGGAGGCGGTGGTTAGGGAACCACACAGACACTGGTACCGAAGGACTAATCTGAGCATTTAAAGCAGGAGACTCACCGAACCGCCGTTGTTGATGAACGTCCGGCGGGAATCCTATTCCGAGGCGAGGGGGCAGGATTATTTTCTCATTTAGTCTGTAGAGACAGGAAGTCACAGTGAGGTTTGGGACCGGACCCGCGCTACAGTGGCTTAAGGGTAAAAAGCCCCCCAACAGGTAGATGCGAGGCTTACCGGTCACGGACTGAATCACGTTACGCTGACTGCTCCGGTTCGCAATGGCGAGTTGGAGTTCCGGGTTTGCTATTATCGCCGTGGCAACGTCGTCACGTGATGCATACTCCGGACATAGTGGAAAGACTGTTTGGGGGTTGCTAGGTAACAGTGGACCTGGCGTTTAAGTGAAGGGCAAAATCAGAATGCCGGATTGTTTTGTTGGTGACATATTGTTGTATGCAATATGTGTATTAAGAACAAGATTGGCGCCTAATGCCCATTGTTAAATGTGTCTTAAGTAGGAGACAATGTCTAACATATTTTCAAAATTAAAGCGCGGATAATCAGAGCACTGAGTTCTCGGCGACATTGTACAAGCCAGATCTATTAGTCTGCGGTGTAAGTATTAAAGGCAGAATTGGCGCCTAATTCAAATGATGTTAGGGCATTCTCGATAGTAAAGACCTATTTACAATATTGATAAAGGAAGGAGAGAACGAAACTCAGCATACTTGGGAATCACATAGTGGACCCGACGTGGCGTACCTCTCACACGAGGGTAAAGGCCACAGTGCGGGGCCACGATTATGTTAAACAAGTAATTAACAAGAATTCAATACATTGGAGACACGGTGTCATGGTTACTCATTCTGATGGTGTAATGTCATTACAGTGATGGCGTACCTCACACATGTGGGTAAAGGCCACATGCACATTGGGTAGCACAGTATTCAAGACAGAGTGGCTAATTGAGAGAAGGAGCTGTCTTGTTCATTAAGCCCAGACTCAATCGAATCAAAGGTAAACATCCATTTAAGTTCACGAGTATTGAGGATGTTAGAAACATTACCACCCCGGGGTCCAAGTGTGGCTTTCTCAATGATTACCCATTTTAAACTTTCCGGGGGGTGACCTGCTGCAGAGAAGTGGTCAACCAAGGGTGCGCCCTGTACTTTGCATCGGATTCTACTCATATGTTGGAGTATCCTCACCTTAGCTTTTTGCTGTGTCTGCCCAATGTATATTAGTTGACATGGACATAGAATGGCATAGATAATGTTTGCCGAGTTACAGTTGGTGTGTGTCTTAATCAGAATTTTATGATGCCGATATATAAATTCCTTTGTCTGGATCGTACTATCGCATGCTTTGCAGCTGCCACATCTGAAGTGGCCCACTATTGGAGGTAGATTCCACAGAGTGGTGATGGTGGGATCCTCGGGTGTCTTCAAGAAGGAGCTGACCACCAGGTCTTTGACACTCCTTGCTTTTTTGAAAGCATGTAGTGGAGGAGCAGTTTGTTGGATGTCGTCTGATATGAGTTCCCAATGGTGGTTGATTATGCGTCTTATTTTATTGCTCTTCGTGTTAAATGTGGTGACACATACCATTCTCTGTTCTGATTGATCTTTGTTGGTTTTAGGAACCAGTAACTCTTCACGAGGGTAAAACCAGGCCCTTTTCCTCGCTCGCTTGACCAATTGTTTGGGATAACCTCTACTTAGAAGTCTCTGTTTCAGTTCTTCTGATTCATTGAAATAATCATCTTTGTTCGAGCAATTTCGACGGATACGTAGAAATTGCCCGAAGGGCAAGTTGTCTCGCAGCGCTCGAGGGTGGTGGCTGTCATAGTGCAGCAGTGAATTCCTTTCAGCAGGTTTACGGTATAGCGTGGTTAGTAGGTGACCAGAGTTCTCGTAGATGGTAAGGTCCAAGAAATTTATTTGATGGTTATCAGATTGGATCGTGAATTTTAGGAATTGGGACTGCTCGTTCAGCCAACTGAAAAACCCCATTAGTTCTTCCAGATTGGCGTTCCACACCAGTAAAATGTCGTCTATATATTGCATCCAGAGACCAAGATGTAACTCGGCAAACATTATCTATGCCATCCTATGTCCATGTCAACTAATATACATTGGGCAGACACAGCAAAAAGCTAAGGTGAGGATACTCCAACATATGAGTAGAATCCGATGCAAAGTACAGGGCGCACCCTTGGTTGACCACTTCTCTGCAGCAGGTCACCCCCCGGAAAGTTTAAAATGGGTAATCATTGAGAAAGCCACACTTGGACCCCGGGGTGGTAATGTTTCTAACATCCTCAATACTCGTGAACTTAAATGGATGTTTACCTTTGATTCGATTGAGTCTGGGCTTAATGAACAAGACAGCTCCTTCTCTCAATTAGCCACTCTGTCTTGAATACTGTGCTACCCAATGTGCATGTGGCCTTTACCCACATGTGTGAGGTACGCCATCACTGTAATGACATTACAATATCAGAATGAGTAACCATGACACCGTGTCTCCAATGTATTGAATTCTTGTTAATTACTTGTTTAACATAATCGTGGCCCCGCACTGTGGCCTTTACCCTCGTGTGAGAGGTACGCCACGTCGGGTCCACTATGTGATTCCCAAGTATGCTGAGTTTCGTTCTCTCCTTCCTTTATCAATATTGTAAATAGGTCTTTACTATCGAGAATGCCCTAACATCATTTGAATTAGGCGCCAATTCTGCCTTTAATACTTACACCGCAGACTAATAGATCTGGCTTGTACAATGTCGCTGAGAACTCAGTGCTCTGATTATCCGCGCTTAAATTTTGAAAATATGTTAGACACTGTCTCCTACTTAAGACACATTTAACAATGGGCATTAGGCGCCAATCTTGTTCTTAATACACATATTGCATACAACAATATGTCACCCACACAACAATCCGGCATTCTGATTTTGCCCTTCACTTAAACGCCAGGTCCACTGTTACCTAGCAACCCCCAAACAGTCTTTCCACTATGTCCGGAGTATGCATCACGTGACGACGTTGCCACGGCGATAATAGCAAACCCGGAACTCCAACTCGCCATTGCGAACCGGAGCAGTCAGCGTAACGTGATTCAGTCCGTGACCGGTAAGCCTCGCATCTACCTGTTGGGGGGCTTTTTACCCTTAAGCCACTGTAGCGCGGGTCCGGTCCCAAACCTCACTGTGACTTCCTGTCTCTACAGACTAAATGAGAAAATAATCCTGCCCCCTCGCCTCGGAATAGGATTCCCGCCGGACGTTCATCAACAACGGCGGTTCGGTGAGTCTCCTGCTTTAAATGCTCAGATTAGTCCTTCGGTACCAGTGTCTGTGTGGTTCCCTAACCACCGCCTCCTTTTGACTCTTGCTAGATATAACACTATCGATGGTGATTGGGACCTCCTTAAACCGCTGAATAAAACCAACGTGTGGTATTAATTTCGGTGAGTCTTTATCCTTGTTTTACCTAGGCCCAAGACTCCTGCCTCCCATTTGTAATTACAGATTGTATACACTTTAACCCCACAGATCCTTTACCAGACCACAACTCCGAACCTTTACGTCATTGGGTCCTGTCCACACCACGTTTGTGGTAAGTGTTATTTTCAAGGATTAGCATCAACTAGTCTTAAAGGCATTCAATATGTAAGTGTGACATGTGTCCCCGGCCCATAACTTTGCTAGGGCTCAGCGCTGACTTCATCCCCAATCAATCCGGCTAGTTCCATCTATGTCGGTTCGGCCTATCCTCAATTGCTCACGACCTTATAAAATACTCACGACCGTTTGATCCCTCAGGTGTACCAAAAAGTTGTGACGCTCAAGCACTGCCTGACTAAATGTATTAATTACTCTTATCGATATTGTCCCAGCCAGCCAGGCGGGTCATTACATATCTTTAGCCATCCTATTAACAGGTTGATGTGCAGTATTGCTCTACATAGAATCAGGGATAGTGTTCCCGTATTTACAATATATATTTATATATCAAATAGGTTATCGTGTCCCCAACCTCCCAGTCCTGATGAAGACCCCACAGCAAGATAAATACCGATATCTGCACGTATGAGGGTCGAAACGTCGACGACAACCGTTTGCTTCTGATCGTCAACTCCACACCCTACTGTTTCCATTTATTGAACTCTTGGAGTATGATGTCTGTTTGAAATAACCGCATGAACTTCATGGTCTTGTCTTTTGTACCTACCTTGTAACTTTGAAAAACGAGCCGTAACTGTTGATTTTATTGGCACTTAAGAATCCTCCTTCTTTCACCAACTCCCTTCACTATCACACTACCCTCCCCTTTTCCACTTTTGGGGCACTTTGCAAACCACTGATTCGTCTTTACAAAAATGATGCATATTCATTATACATTCCCATTGTGAATAAAACAATGTGGACCTAATTTATGTTTGTTTGATTATTTTCATTCTTGTGGTTGATTTGCATATGCTACTGGGACCCCTTCCCGTTACCAATTTGACAACCCAGGTCCCTGTAACTTTAACTGGGTCTACCCCCCTATCAATATCCTACTTCGAGCAGAAAATGCTCTGCGAGGTTTCACTTTATGTTCAATTCATTTGACCTGTGCACATCATGGCTGAACTTTTATCCTACTCTGAGGATTATATTGACAAATTACTAGAGGATCCCAACAACGTGTTCATTTCTTCTGATATTCCAACCATTGATTATTCGTTGAAGGATAAAATCTCTCGTCTTGAGCGATTGGAGAAAAAGCTGAACCGCACCCGGTGGCACGGCCATCTTCTTACAAAGTACCTCAAAGAAAACATCATCCCGATTGGATTGCAAATTAAAATTGAACCAGCCATCTTTGTGGAGGTACCAAAATTCAGGGAAGGATTTAGTCACGTCGCGAATAACTGCTCCCGTCATTGGATGGTCCTTGGCGTGGAAACTGCTGCAGAACAAATCCAATTAATCACTGCTGAAATTAAAACCTTAAAAGCAGAGATTTCGGCTGATGCAAACTTCGCAAGTGCCAAGGAAACTATTACCAACTTAGAAGCTACACTCAAGGACTTTGATTTAACAACTCAAAACCGAAAACTTGAGAAATTGGCACGTGACATTAGATTATATGATAAGAAGAAAACTTATCCTTATCTTCAAGAGGACTACTTCCGACAGGACAATCAAGGCAGATTTACCAACCGAGGCCGAGGTACACCTAGAGGCCGACGAAATTACTATACCTTTTCTGACTCCTCGCACAGCTTGGAGGGTGAGCAAGACCAACCTGGTCCCAGCTACCAACAGAATTATCCGGATTTTGGATACCAACAGCAATACCAGTACAACCCTTTTTTAGGGCAACGCCAGGGTACATGGCACCCCCCTCGAGGCCGAGGCAACACCTGGCAACGAGGACAACAACGTGGATCTCAACCAAACACCAACACTTGGGCTGGAGGTCGTGGCCAGCCACAAAAACAGGTACATTTCCAGACGGAACCACAACATGGGGAACGTGTTACCCGCAACAAAACCTACCGATGGTAACGGGCTCTGAAAACCCAAAGACAGCAACCAATTCGGAAATTTACCCCCGATTGAGACTTCTGGGAGGAGCTCCCCCTGTGGCGGACAGCCCGGTTATAAACATATCAAAACAAACTCTCAACGATGATGAAATCAAAATCTTGGGGAAAGGACTATCATATGTTCCCACCAGCCACCCTGATTCCTTCATCATCCGAACTGAGCTATTCCAATTTTTTCGCAAAATAAGATTGAAATATTTCTTTCGCAATTCTGCCCCTAGTATCCAATCATCAGTAACGGGGCTAAGACCTCCATCTACCTTTGTCCCATTCAGCAGTGTCATGTCACACAAGATTCTGGCCTACGAATCGGTTGTGTTGAGAGATGTATTACAACTCCTGGGAACGAAATGTTATACCAGATTCAACACAAGCAAGAAAGAAAAACTGGCCCTACAGACCCTGGCTCAAAATGCACAACTTGTCATCAAACCAGCAGACAAGGGTGGTGCAATCGTGGTGCAGGATGTGACCTCGTATGAATCGGAAATTCTCCGTCAATTGAATGACGGTACCAGTTATCAACTACTAAGATCGGATCCATCAGAAGCAATTGCTCGAGAAATTTTGGAGATAACCCAAGCCGGGCTTGATCAAGGATTCCTATCAGAATTGGAGTTCAAATTCTTGAACAAACCACATCCACGCCTGGCAACCATATATACCATACCAAAGATTCACAAATCGATGGCGGACCCCCCGGGCCGCCCTATTGTGTCCGGGTGCGGCTCAATTCTTGAGCCCCTAGGCAAATATATTGATTTCTTTTTAAAACCAATCGCTGAGGCCACCCCTGCGTATCTGCGTGACACCATGCACACCATCAACATCGTCGAAAAATTAACCTTTGACACTGATCAACAACGGTTAGCCACCTGTGACGTTGTATCGTTATATACGTGCATTCCCCAGCAAGAGGCATTAGTGGTCATTACACGTTGTCTGCACCAGAGACCAGCTCCAGTCCAAGTACCTACTGAATTCATTGTGGCCCTACTGCGTATAGCCATGACCAAAAACTTTTTCATCTTCAAGGACAAATTCTACATTCAAACATCAGGAGTAGCAATGGGGGCTCCCTTTGCTCCGGATGTAGCCATGCTCTACATGGCAGCGTTTGAGCAAGACACAGTGCTCAACCAGATTAATCCATTCAGAGACCATCTTGGTCTCTGGATGCGATATATAGACGACATTTTACTGGTGTGGAACGGCAATCTGGAAGAACTAATGGGGTTTTTCAGTTGGCTGAACGAGCAGTCCCAATTCCTAAAATTCACGATCCAATCTGATAACCATCAAATAAATTTCTTGGACCTTACCATCTACGAGAACTCTGGTCACCTACTAACCACGCTATACCGTACACCTGCTGAAAGGAATTCACTGCTGCACTATGACAGCCACCACCCTCGAGCGCTGCGAGACAACTTGCCCTTTGGGCAATTTCTACGTATCCGTCGAAATTGCTCGAACAAAGATGATTATTTCAATGAATCAGAAGAACTGAAACAGAGACTTCTAAGTAGAGGTTATCCCAAACAATTGGTCAAGCGAGCGAGGAAAAGGGCCTGGTTTTACCCTCGTGAAGAGTTACTGGTTCCTAAAACCAACAAAGATCAATCAGAACAGAGAATGGTATGTGTCACCACATTTAACACGAAGAGCAATAAAATAAGACGCATAATCAACCACCATTGGGAACTCATATCAGACGACATCCAACAAACTGCTCCTCCACTACATGCTTTCAAAAAAGCAAGGAGTGTCAAAGACCTGGTGGTCCGCTCCTTCTTGAAGACACCCGAGGATCCCACCATCACCACTCTGTGGAATCTACCTCCAATAGTGGGCCACTTCAGATGTGGCAGCTGCAAAGCATGCGATAGTACGATCCAGACAAAGGAATTTATATATCGGCATCATAAAATTCTGATTAAGACACACACCAACTGTAACTCGGCAAACATTATCTATGCCATCCTATGTCCATGTCAACTAATATACATTGGGCAGACACAGCAAAAAGCTAAGGTGAGGATACTCCAACATATGAGTAGAATCCGATGCAAAGTACAGGGCGCACCCTTGGTTGACCACTTCTCTGCAGCAGGTCACCCCCCGGAAAGTTTAAAATGGGTAATCATTGAGAAAGCCACACTTGGACCCCGGGGTGGTAATGTTTCTAACATCCTCAATACTCGTGAACTTAAATGGATGTTTACCTTTGATTCGATTGAGTCTGGGCTTAATGAACAAGACAGCTCCTTCTCTCAATTAGCCACTCTGTCTTGAATACTGTGCTACCCAATGTGCATGTGGCCTTTACCCCCATGTGTGAGGTACGCCATCACTGTAATGACATTACACCATCAGAATGAGTAACCATGACACCGTGTCTCCAATGTATTGAATTCTTGTTAATTACTTGTTTAACATAATCGTGGCCCCGCACTGTGGCCTTTACCCTCGTGTGAGAGGTACGCCACGTCGGGTCCACTATGTGATTCCCAAGTATGCTGAGTTTCGTTCTCTCCTTCCTTTATCAATATTGTAAATAGGTGTTTCCTATCGAGAATGCCCTAACATCATTTGAACTAGGCGCCAATTCTGCCTTTAATACTTACACCGCAGACTAATAGATCTGGCTTGTACAATGTTGCCGAGAACTCAGTGCTCTGATTATCCGCGCTTTAATTTTGAAAATATGTTAGACACTGTCTCCTACTTAAGACACATTTAACAATGGGCATTAGGCGCCAATCTTGTTCTTAATACACATATTGCATACAACAATATGTCACCAACAAAACAATCCGGCATTCTGATTTTGCCCTTCACTTAAACGCCAGGTCCACTGTTACCTAGCAACCCCCAAACAGTCTTTCCACTATGTCCGGAGTATGCATCACGTGACGACGTTGCCACGGCGATAATAGCAAACCCGGAACTCCAACTCGCCATTGCGAACCGGAGCAGTCCGCGTAACGTGATTCAGTCCGTGACCGGTAAGCCTCGCATCTACCTGTTGGGGGGCTTTTTACCCTTAAGCCACTGTAGCGCGGGTCCGGTCCCAAACCTCACTGTGACTTTCCGTCTCTACAGACTAAATGAGAAAATAATCCTGCCCCCTCGCCTCGGAATAGGATTCCCGCCGGACGTTCATCAACAACGGCGGTTCGGTGAGTCTCCTGCTTTAAATGCTCAGATTAGTCCTTCGGTACCAGTGTCTGTGTGGTTCCCTAACCACCGCCTCCTTTTGACTCTTGCTAGATATAACA
Source organism: Lissotriton vulgaris (assembly GCF_964263255.1). Classification (NCBI taxonomy): domain Eukaryota; kingdom Metazoa; phylum Chordata; class Amphibia; order Caudata; family Salamandridae; genus Lissotriton; species Lissotriton vulgaris. The sequence continues at coordinate 522,076,624 of NC_141696.1, forward strand.
CTATCGATGGTGATTGGGACCTCCTTAAACCGCTGAATAAAACCAACGTGTGGTATTAATTTCGGTGAGTCTTTATCCTTGTTTTACCTAGGCCCAAGACTCCTGCCTCCCATTTGTAATTACAGATTGTATACACTTTAACCCCACAGATCCTTTACCAGACCACAACTCCGAACCTTTACGTCATTGGGTCCTGTCCACACCACGTTTGTGGTAAGTGTGATTTTCAAGGATTAGCATCAACTAGTCTTAAAGGCATTCAATATGTAAGTGTGACATGTGTCCCCGGCCCATAACTTTGCTAGGGCTCAGCGCTGACTTCATCCCCAATCAATCCGGCTAGTTCCATCTATGTCGGTTCGGCCTATCCTCAATTGCTCACGACCTTATAAAATACTCACGACCGTATGATCCCTCAGGTGTACCAAATAGTTGTGACGCTCAAGCACTGCCTGACTAAATGTATTAATTACTCTTATCGATATTGTCCCAGCCAGCCAGGCGGGTCATTACATATCTTTAGCCATCCTATTAACAGGTTGATGTGCAGTATTGCTCTACATAGAATCAGGGATAGTGTTCCCGTATTTACAATATATATTTATATATCAAATAGGTTATCGTGTCCCCAACCTCCCAGTCCTGATGAAGACCCCACAGCAAGATAAATACCGATATCTGCACGTATGAGGGTCGAAACGTCGACGACAACCGTTTGCTTCTGATCGTCAACTCCACACCCTACTGTTTCCATTAATTGAACTCTTGGAGTATGATGTCTGTTTGAAATAACCGCATGAACTTCATGGTCTTGTCTTTTGTACCTACCTTGTAACTTTGAAAAACGAGCCGTAACTGTTGATTTTATTGGCACTTAAGAATCCTCCTTCTTTCACCAACTCCCTTCACTATCACACTACCCTCCCCTTTTCCACTTTTGGGGCACTTTGCAAACCACTGATTTGTCTTTACAAAAATGATGCATATTCATTATACATTCCTATTGTGAATAAAACAATGTGGACCTAATTTATGTTTGTTTGATTATTTTCATTCTTGTGGTTGATTTGCATATGCTACTGGGACCCCTTCCCGTTACCAATTTGACAACCCAGGTCCCTGTAACTTTAACTGGGTCTACCCCCCTATCAATATCCTGTCCTTTCACACAGCAGTATGCTGAAATACTGTTAGCAATGACAACATTTAAACTGGTACCATAATTGTGAATGAAACAATAATATTTAATTTTGCAGCACACATTGGCGTTGTGTCATTATTACATTTTGCATGCATTTGTGATTTGTGGGGTGAGGGTAGAGGGTGCACTAGAAACTGTTCAGTGTGATGTGGTTGCGACGTCTGTGGCCTTCAGCTGGGTTCTCCCCGCGTGCATGGCGCGCATGTGCAGGTGGCCGGTTGTCCCCTTCCGATTCACTGCCAGAGATGACGACAGGTATCCGGCGCTTGGTAGCAATGTTGTGAAGGATAGCACACACAGCCAAAATGCGGTAGCACACTTCAGGACTGTAGTACATGGCCCCACCTGTCTTGTTTAGGAAGCAGAATCTGCTCTTCAGTAGGCCAAAAGTTCTCTCTATGCAATTCCTTGTGCGTATGTGTGATACGTTGTAACGCCGTTGCTGTGGTGTAGCAGGGTTGAGGTATGGGGTGAGGAGGTATTCACGCAGGGCGTACCCACTGTCACCTGAATGAGAGGAGCAGAGAGTGAGTGCCTGTGCAGCGCAGCTAGTTATTCGCAATGTGACATTGTGGGCAAAGTGTACTTACCAAGTAGGTGTCCTTCCCCGAAGTCTCCCCTGACCAGTCGTGTGTGGAGGCCGCTGTGCCGGAATATGAATGAGTCATGTGTACTCCCCGAGTCCTGTGCCACTATGTCTGTGATATATGTCTTTGCATGGCAGACCATCTGGATGTTGAGGGAGTGGTAGGACTTGCGATTGGGGTACATGTACTCCGTTGCAGCAGGTGGGCAAATGTGGACGTGGGTACAGTCAATGCATCCTATCACGTGTGGGAAACGAGCAACATTGTAGAATTGTAGCTTGGTCTCATCCAATTCCTGTTGGCTGGTGGGAAATTTGATGTGGTGGTGTAGCTGGGTCAGCATTGCGTCAAGGAAACTACGTAGGCAGCGGGACATGGTGGGCTGGGATATCCCCCCAGCTACCACAACTTTCCCCTGGAAGCTCCCAGAGGCCAGGAGGTGCAGGCTACACAATACCTGGACATGTGTTGGGACGGCATTGGTCCGCCTTATTGGGTGCTGCATCAGGGGGTCAAGGTCCTGTATTAGCTTTATGATCATACCCCATTCATCCGGTACTTTGCGTATATTTGCTCTCTGGTCTGGCCCAGCAGGGTCACCCGCTGGTGGAATATCCTGTCCTGGATTCTGCGTCTCCTCCTTGCTGCTCGCTGTAGCCTTTGCCGCCTGACCACCATGTACATTCCTGTCATTGTGAGACGCCTTCTGCTGATGCTGCTTCCCCTTAAGTGTCTTTGGTCAGGCCTGCACCAGTTACTGATTGGCCAACGGTTGTCCTTAAATTGCGCCTCGCAAAATGCGATTTTGGGCTTTTTCGCTACTAGCGATTTTTCATGAATACCGATTGAGAGTAATGTGCGATTTCGCAATTATTTTCACAGAATCCGTGCTTTCTCGCTATTTACGATTCGCAATTGGTCTTGCCGGCATTCTGCGATTATTTTTGCGATTTCCCAAATCTGTGTTTGCGAATTCGCAAATTTCATGGTGAATTCCGATTATGGGAATTGCGCCCGCAATAGCATTTTCGCAGCTATTGCGGGCGCAATTTTGCTTCTTGAATCAGGCTGATAGTGGTGAGAACTCCCTATTGAAGAAGTATCCCTCTACCTTTAGAAAATCCAGATAAGGGATTAGGACATATTGGCCCAAATTGGACTATTTTTATGCTCTTTTGCCACTTTTCGTGAAATGTATTCAAGGCTCGGAGTTGTTGATCCACAAATTTGCCCTGTTGATTCCACTGACTATTTTGGCACAAAGCATTGTTGCTATATTTGGCCATGCCTATTTGATAACAAGCACATATCCAGCCAATAACCTACATGCAAGCAACTTCATTCTCCGGTCAGGAGACCGGTTTATTATTAATTTATGGATATTTACGATTGCACTAGATACTGCTTCCATATTGCAGAAACCTCTATCATCACTTAGTAAGTTTAATCCATTTCTCACGACATTAGGAAGGTGGCTTGTTGTGCATTTCCAGCTTTTTTTAGCTTTATATTTATAAACATTGCATGCTCCTTTTTTTAAAAAAAAAAATGGAGGGTTAATAAGTAGAGGGATACTGTGTGACACACAGGACTACATCACAGGCATTGACAATTTCCAATTCCCAGGCTGAGCGATGGGAGGTGGCTGAGAAAACATCTTCCCGTAAGAAATTGCACCAACATTTTCTACTTTCTGTAAGCCTTGTAATCTTGTCATAAATGTATGCATTATTCGAAAACCTATGACTTATTGGCGAATATGTTTGGAAAAAACATTTCTGAAAAATGTGCTTTTTGTCTTCACAAAAAGAAATCCTGCTGGAGACTATGCTCCCCAGATAATGACTTCATGTTACGAACTGAGCTTCGGATGTTTATAACTGTTGAGCATCGGATATGTTGCTTTTAGTTACCCAGTTTATACGTTTTGTAGACCTAACAACAATTGTATGCTGGGTCTATTTTACCACGATTTGAATGTGGGACCTTCAGATCACTGCATTTCTCAGGGACAACTGTTTGTTTAATTGAATCGCCCTCACATCTAGATTACAGAAGATGGCTGGCCTCTCGTGCTGGATGGAAATGGGAGCTAGATTTATAATTTATCATTTTTGCCAGAGCTGCTTTCACAACCCAGACCGGCCCTTACTAATTACATTGTACTGGCCAGGCTGGGAACAAAACGCTGTCCCGGATTTTTTTTTCAAATGCGCCCTTCATCCTTCTTAACTTCTTTCTTTCTGTTGTTTTACTCTGTCACTCTCCTCTCTGTCTAGCTTCTCCCTTTGTGATCTGTCTTCTCTCTCTCGCTTTCCTCTGAATCCCCTGCTGTGCTAACCGGCATTAACTAACTTTGGGAGCACAAATGTACTCAAATAGGCCCTCCATTTCAAAACTGACCCCAGTGGCTCCAGCCCTTCTGTGGAAATGCCCCATATATTAACTGTCCGGACCTACACTGTACATAGTACTACTTTGCGTCACGTGACCAGACTCTTTGCTAAATGCAATAGTTTTCATCCATGTGATTCATAATAGGCTGTTTTTGTTGTAAGTTTTAGCTTTGAGAGCAGTTGTGCAATATAAGTTACTGAAGCCCCTATTCAGATTTATATTAAACACAATAGATTTTACAAGCAAATCGCAAGCGCTGTGAAGGGGAGACCTAATAGGCACAGTGCAAGCTCTGTGCAGGCGAAACCTACAAAAAAGGGAAAAAAAACAGGTTCAGTGTTTCACTGTTGGAAACTTGCAAAGCAGATTCCATGGTGTGGGGCATTCAGTGTCAGAGAGAAATATGCCCGACCTCATCTATTTACTTAAAGCACAGTCCAAACACAGTGAAAGCGAGGATGTGGGAGTTCCTCAAATAAAACCCATTCACGGGTACAAATCCTATACATTGGTTAAAACCTATACATTGGTTAAAAACTAAAACACCATTTTCAACAACGAGATGCTTTGCATTATGAATCACTAATTTGAGGACACCTTGAATACCTTAGATGTTCCCCAAAAATAAGGAGGCTTTAAATATAGTTATATTTGTTTAAGTGGAGTGGTGTGGCTCACTGGTTAGAGGCGGCAGACCCGGGAGCAGAGGACAGCCCGGGAGCAGGGTTCAATTCCCGACACGGCAGGGTCGTGAACCAGGGTCAGCGGACTTGATAATTTTCACCTCGGTGCCTACTCTAACCAGGGATCACACTCGGCAACTCTGGGCATTAGCTTGCCTCATCTCCACAACGGCCCCCCACATACGCCGGGGATGCCTGGTTTCACCTTGGATATACCCAGTAGGGACCATCTCACAGGGAAAGCCAGGATGGGTTCCCCAGCGGTCTACTGCGCAGAGATACTCCTTCGGGAGTCGATTCTAGCGCATTACAAACCCACAATTAATTAATTATTTAATTTATTAAAGTGTGCTGAGCAGGAAAGTGTTAGATCACAATTGGCATTTAAGCAGAAGTGCTTGCAGTTGAAACCTAGAAAGCAATGCTTCACAAAAGGTTGCACTTCACAAATGAGGGCCACTTTTTGGGGGCGCCCCCTGCCGACCCTGCTTTGAGGTCAGCAAGAACTTCATAATTGTATATTTTGCTTCTGCGTTTGGAGGTGCAGGTTCTGCATGACTAGAGTCCTAAAACTGCCTAGTGCACCTTAAGTGCATCGATGCAAGTGGAAGGTGCATGGTGGAGGGCAACATCTTAACAACACATGCTTCAGACAGCAAATATGAAATGGAATGAGATGTGATTGTCAAGAAGCACTACACATGTGTTGCATTCCATCATAAGGCAGGCTTCTACTTTTGTACATAGATGGCTTTCTTCCACTGAAGTAAAGAGTGTATGTTCCATTTATTGCTAGTTAATTCGTAATGGAGCTAAAGCTATGAACACGAGTTAGCTAAAATGCAAATTAAGGAAGTGTACCTGCTGGATTTAGAATTAATTTATTTTAACTTCAGAACTGTTTTCCAAGAATCTATTTTTTTAAGAATCATTTCTTTTATGTCACGCATTTTTTTTCAATTAATAATTTTGATGAATCCGTTCGCTTTCTTCAGTAGTTTATTATTTTCCCCTTTTTCCTGTGGTTATATTTTTGTGGTTATTTTGCAGCACAGCCAACGTTTAGAAATGTGCTATGTTCTTAGTTCGCATTTGATTGAATTAACTCACCTACCCCGTTTGCAGCTACGATTAGTGAGGCAATGGCAGTTTTATGTCTTTGAGTATTTGGGATGTCAGAACCCTTCCCAGAAGATCTGAACGGGAAAACTGCGGGAGATAATGTCAACCTGCGTCAGTATTTAAATAATTGTGATGCAGGTGTATTTCTTACTTTCATAAACGTACAAACTGTCAGAATTAAATACCAAGGGAACGCAAAAAGTAAGTGCTAAAGCAGTGGGTTGAAGCGAAAGGGGGTAGTTTACTCTGACATTTCACCCGCCTTCACGTTTCTTTGAGTGAGGTCTTCGATGCAGCTGGAGGGAGGTAATATAGTGATGGACAGGGTCGGGGCACTGTCAGATAAGAGTTTTGTTTGCCCCCCCTCTGAAATGCTTTAGCAGCTATCATCTTGGAGAGTGGTCGCGGTTATTTCACGTGACTCATTCTCAGCAGATAGGCAGAATTCGGTTTCAGACACCAGCGGGCCTTGTAAAGTGCTACCTAGGTGAAGACGGGCTGCAGGAGGTGTCGCACGTCTGCTACCTCCTGAGAGATGTGCCAGATGACAGATTAAAGGAAGGAAGCAAGAGAGGAGGGTGCAAGGGTGGAGCACAGGAATATTGTTTGCTTTAAAACAGCGTTAAGTGGAAACAAAGAAAGCTTTTTGGGACTCTCATGTGTTTAGCACCTGTACAACTCGGCTTTCTAAGAATATCGCCAGGGGCATCCTTAATCAGTAGTTGGAACGTCAGCAACGCATTATTTTTAGGAAAAGGTATATCATGTTTTGTTTTGCAACATTTGTTGTACATGATAGATACAGACTGAGAAATTGCTGCACGTTGTACTCAATAGAGTCCTAGACTTGGGGGTCACCCAAGTGTATGGGAGTGCACTTTCCAGCCACTGTGTGGCTTTTCTAAGCAGTAAGGATAATACCTTGAACCCGAAAGCATATACTGTAAATAAAGCGTTATATACTATATCAGAAGTAAACTGCAAGAATTCAAACAATATTTCCTACACTGCTTCATACAGTGATCATACTTCATACTGTCATATTCAAAGTTGAGTGAAAATGATTTCTCATAATTAGTGGTTTTTAGGTCTCGCGCCTAGCGATACACTGCGCAGCAGTGTTTGCGCATCGAGAGTCCTTTTAACGGGGATTTCAAAATGGGCCTAGGAAACGCACACGCTTGTGCATGTTCATTTCGTATGGTCCATTTTGATTGGGCTTGTAGTGCATGTTGTTTTGTAACTGAACACGCAATAGGCCATAGGCGGTCGTGTAGCTCCGCCCACTGCCTATTGGAGTCCGTTACGCGCACCAAAGCCCATATGTTTTCAATTATCGTACCCAGGCAGGGACACGATAATTGAAAACATATGCTTCGTAGTGGCGCGTGAGCTCGCACCACTCTCTGGCTTTCTGTGCTTTGCTGCTTGTTTTAGGTACAAGTTTATTTGTGCCCTAAGCTACATGCTATTGCAATCATTGTTTGGGAAAGGGAACATTGTTCAAAGAAATGTTGAAATGAAGGAAACTTCCTACAGTGTGCTATGCATTTTGAAAATAAGTTACTTTGCAACCTGAAGACATGCGACCTATCTTGTCATGCCAAAACCAAACGTGTCTTTACAGTATAAATGAACCTGCTTTCAGGGTTCCATGCCATCTGACTGAATTTGGAAAAGGCTGGTCCAAAGTTTACCATTTCATTGAGGCAACTTTCTTTCTCAACGGCTTTATGGGGGCAGCAAGTCCCCAGATCATGGGCCGTAGGAAAGTGAGGCTCACTCTGTCCGCAGTGATGCACATCGCGGAAAGGGGAAGGCAGGAGGATGACTGGCATGAGACAGAGAGGACACCACCAGCAGCAGGACTAGCCCGCTCCCATCCTCAGAGCCAGTTAAGTGCTCTCGCCCCACTTCGCATCTCTAGCTCGGCCTGCACCATTTGCTCCTCCGCAGCACCTCCTGGCCGAGCTCCTCCCTCCTCCCCCACAGCACCTGCTTCCTGAGCACCGCCCACAGCTGGAAGAGGAGCCGCCAGCACCGAGGAGCGGCCCAAGCAGACCCCGGCGGAGAGTTACTGAGCCCCGGAGGGCTGGGAGTGGGGGGTCTCGGTGTGCGAGGGCAGGGGGAGGCCCAGGGAGGGACTGGAGAGGGGAGGTGGGAATCTGCCCTCCCGTCACACTCACTGCCCCGGAGCCTCAGGTGCTCTGCAACCCCAGGTACCCTCATCCTTCCCAGGCACCCTGTGTCCACCCCTCTTCTGCCTCTAAACTCTAACCTCTTCATCTCACACACCCCCTCAAGAGTCTGGAGATGAGGCTCTGCCCTCCTGTCACACTCACTACCCTTTAGCCCCGGGTACTCCCTCCCCCGGTGGTCCCCCCTCATCATTCCCATGCACCCTGTGTCTACCTCTCTGCTGTCTTTATCCTCTTCATCTCACACACACCCTCTAGGGGCTGAATACGGGGCAGTGCTCCTCTGTAAAACTCACTGCTTTCGGTCCTGCAGCCTCAGATGCCCTGCGACACCAGAACTAGCTCCTCTGCCCATTCAAGCTCTCTCAGGTGTCTGCATCTCCAACCATTCCCAGGGAGTGTGCTTCTACTGATACTTTGCCAACCCAGGTATCTCCCTCCTTCCCGGGCTGCCCTGTCCCCACCCTTTTTCTGGCTCTACCCGCTTCATCTGACCTACCCCATCAAAAGCCTTGCATTGGGCTGTCAAATTCAGGGGTTGAGACCTGCATCCGTAGGTGCGCTACTACCTCATAACTACCACCTCTGGCAGTTCATGCTCTCCCCGGAATCTGCTTTCAGCTGTGCCCTTGGGCCATGCTTCTACAGGTACTCTGCTACCCCCGGTATTTCCCTTTTTTCCGATCCCTATCCCTCTTCTGGCTCTTCAAGCTTCATCTCACACCTCAAGAGTCTGGAGATGGGGTATCGCACTCACTACCCTGGGTCAGAAGCTCTATCCCTGGGGCCTCTGCTCTGTGACCATAGAACTGCTCCCATTTTATACAGGTGTCTGCCTCTGGTTCCACGAGTACCCTGTGACACAAGGTATCCCACCCATTCTTCGTTCCCAGGACACTGCCTCATCCCTCTTCATAGCCACTGCTCCCTTCATTTCACCAACCCCCTCAAGAATCTGCAGATGGCGCTCTGCCCTCTAGTCACTCTCATTGCCTTGGGTCATGTGGCTAGATCCTGCATCCCTACGTGCCTACGACCTACACCACTACCCGCTGTGTCCACCCCTATCTCCTGCATAACTTGCTGTAACCACGATGCTGTACTTCCACAGGTACTTTCCACCTTTGTCCTCTTACTGGCACTTCACCATTTCAAAATCTCTTCCCTGCGCAAGTCTTTCCCCTCCACTAAGGGACCTTTCTTGCACTTTCAGCCCCATCATCTCAGACACCACGTTACACCTTACTCTCAACCTTTAGTCCTACTTCTCTCATTTCACATATAACCATTCTCTCCTCAAATGTGCACCTACCCTCTCTGAAGTTAATGTTTAGTTTGTCCTATATTCGTGAGTACGCCCTTCCAGGGACCCTGTTCTCTCTTGGCAGTACTTTCCACATTACTTATCTCCAATGCTCCCTCTAATTATTTTTCTTAGTGTGTGACAACAGCACAGTTCTGTGTGCTCTTTTGTTAACTGTGTGACAAATCAAAAGTAATCAGTAGTTATACGCAGGGCCACTGAAAGTGTTCCTTGCCATCACTCAAGTGTAACAAAACCAACCCAAACACTTCAGTTCTGGAGAGATACCCGGGTAGGCTATCGATTAAAATGCATACTGTTATAATTCTGAAGTGAGATGTAATGAAATGTAATGTATGTATACTTGTAAAGCGCACTATCACCTGACAGGCACCTTGGGGCTGTATAACGCTGTGGAACCCGTCCTGGCTTTCCCTGTGAGATGCTCCTTACTGGGCACCCCCAAGGTGAAACCATGCATCCCAGCGCTTTAGGGCCACTGTGGAGATTAAGCAAGCTATTGCCCGGAGTTGCAGAGTGGGGGCCCATGATTAGAGTAGGCATCGAGGCGAGAATTATCGAGTCTGTGGACATTGAGCCCAAAACCCTGTCGCGTAGGGAATTGAACCCTGGTCCCGGCCAGACCTCTGCATCAGGGTCTGCCACTGTAACCCTTGAGCCACACTTCTCCACAATGAAGGGATGAAAGGCGGCGCTGCTTCGACGAGGCTTGAGATCTTGCGGTGGGCGCTTGGAGGTTTGTGCGTCAGTTGCTTTGTCTAGGGATGTAAATGTGCTGGACTTGTAAATGTGCTGGACTTGTAAAGCGCACAGCTACCCGTAAGCGTCCCGGTGCTTGCTTAGGGAACCCGTCCTGGTATTCCCCTGGGAGAAACCACGGCAGGGTGTCCACAAGGTGAAAGCCAGGCATCCCGCCGCGAGGGGCCGTAGTGGAGATTAAGCAAGCTATTGCCCAGAGTTGCAGAGTGTGACCCCGTGAGTTGAGTAGGCACCAGAGCGAGAATTGTCAAGTCTGTGGAATTTTGAGCCCGAGACCCGCCGAGGCGGGGAATCGAACCCTGGTCCACGGTCGATCTCAGCTTCCGGGTCTGCCGCCTCTAATCACTGAGCCACGCTTCTCCACGCTTCTAGGGATGAGCCTACATAATGAAATCACCACTGGACCTTGCATTCGTAGTTAACAATAACATGGTGACTGTGTACACGTTCTTGCCCTACTGCTCAAAATGAATGTCGCAGGACCCCTCTACCCGGCATTGGATTCAAGGCCCTACCCACCCTCCAGTGAAACATGTTCTTTGTAGAGGCCTGTGGTGTTGGGGAAAGACACCGTTCTCTTAGGTGAGTCTTGCATCCCCAACAGCAGGGATTCCGCAATGTTTGTTCGATGATGGCAGCTGTGATTTTGAGGTGTGACATCATCCACTGAAAGGCCGCTTTGAAGTCGCGTGGTGTCATTAAGCCAGTGCTAAATTTGCAAAGAAATAAGAGCCAGGGGGCTCTCATCAGGAGGCCAATGCACCTTGTTCTTCACACTGCCCCTGCCAGGGCTGTCACAGATGGTAACAGCACAAGCACTAACATTCACACTCCTACAAGTTTGACAATTCAGACTATTTAGGGCCCCCAAAGCTATACGAATGGCTTGGGTGGCAGGCATCTAATGTTCACTTTTAATGTATATTCAGTTAATTAATAATTAACTGCTGTTGTGCTGATCTCTAAATTAGCCAGACAGCACCACCTTGTTTACTTTGTTACATTGATAGTGGGACTGCCCAATTGTGTTGTAAGCTGTAAATTCTCCCGCAACGTTCTAAAGCACCGTGAAGGCTCAGTTAGCTGGAATAGAGCGTTAATAAATATTTTTTTTGCCTTTTTATTGGTACTTAAAATTGCTGTACGCACAAAGAGCACTTATATTGGAGCATCCATCCCATTTTAAGGTTTAGATCGTAAGCATCATATCACATACTACAATCCTAACTAAAAGTGAACAAATAGGTACATATTGTCCCTTCTACAGGCCTCGGTATGTCTGGCACGCATCCTAGTTATAAGAAGACACAATTTAAAACTCAGTATTTCGCATATAAAGGAATGTATTTGTGAGAACTCTGCCCCTCACTCATCGGGTCCTTTTAACTTTTTGCTTGGACTCATCCACTGTGTTCATTCACGCAGGGAATATAAGGTCACACCCCTTTCCGGTATGGTTCGATCCTGTGGATGTAACATACGTGACATTGCCTTCCTCCCAAATATCAAAGGTTTACTGAAACACAAAACTTCCTATCACACAGGGAAACCTCAGTCTGCAAGACAACCCTCACAATGCAGAATACAGGTAAGGAGAAGAAGGCACAGGATAGCAGAGATGCTCTCCCCTTAAAAAAGTCATGTGGGGCGATACCCAGTCCCTGCACAGACTTTACTTCACCACTAGGGTCGGTACCCTGGTTACCCATTCCTTAACCTCCCAGACCAGGCACACCTCTGGTCCATCAACTTGGGATCTAGCCCCGCCCATCTCGATGAGGATCGTGTGCATCCAGTGTCTCTGGTACCGGCTTATGAACGTTTGGAAAAAGTAGACGTTGTGTTAGTGTAGCTGCCCATCAGTTTGGCCAGATATCATGAGGCCATCCTGACAAATTGCCTTTCAAAGGCTTAGTTCAAAGGGCATTTGATCTTGCTGCCAGGGTATCAATGGCGGACTAGCGCCCAATCGGCAGTTCTCAAGTCTTTACACTTCTAGTGCTTCTGGTTGCTCTGGTTGACTGCTGTAATTCGCTTTTGGCGATGATGAATACTTGCCCATCATCAAAGAGTGCAGGCATCCAGTTGGAACGATAAGATACAGCAACCAAAACCCTGTGCCCACCTGGCTCTGGCCCTTACACCCTCACATGATTAGTTTATGAATACTCACAAAGAAATTAGCATATTGCACATTCCAGGGGCTGGTGGTTGACATGCACGATCCCAGTCACTGTGTTCATGCATTCACTTGCAAGATTGTTTTTCTCCCTCCCGCGCCCTCTATGTTACTTCTACCATCCACCTGCACCCTCTATGTTGCTTTTGTCCCCTGTGCTGCTTTCCTCACCTGCTTTAAATTTAAAAAAATATAAAAAAAAGAAAAAAAAGCATCACTGCCATCATTATGTAGGTATGTGCAAGTGGGGTGCACGCCCCTACAAAATGGTGCCACTGGCTTTATCAATGGCTTTTTAAAAATTCTTTAGCCATGCGGCACCGCGTCAGCAATGCTGTTCAATTTGGTTAAAAACCATTGGCAAAACCAAGAGGTCCCAAAGTCTAGACCTTGTGGCCTGGCCAATGCTGGTACAGGTACTGTGGCTAATGATACAGATTGTCAATAATACCCTGATAATATTTAAACACAAATATGATGAATATTTAATTTTTGTTTAAAAAAGAAAGTGTGATCAGATGAACAACATGACTGCACACACGTTTACACGAGCCTGTTCAGGCTCCTAAGCATACAGGCAGCCTTTTGGTGGTAATGCCAATTACAGCTGCCTGCTGCTCCGTGAAATCCTTGCTTGTCCTTGGGCCCCCACTTACTCAAAGCTGATGGAGGTGGTTGATTATTAGAAATACATAACCATTACCTTCCTGCATCTTTTTTTTCTTCCTGAATCTCCCTTGTGATTGGTACAACTGCTTTAACAATGAGCATTTGTTCAAGTATTGATAAAGCATAAATGGTTTGTTTTGTCCACCTTGCACGCTTAAAATATGGGCATTAACAGGCATAAGTATACAGATTTTCAAAGTCCAACAGAAACAAGCACCAAAGCTAATGTAATGCGTTATGTTAAGCAACACAAGCTCAGGTTGATGTATAGCAGGTTCACAGAGTGAAGTGCAGCAGGGGACCTCTGAGTAATATCTTAGTAGAACACTTCTGGATGTCTCATGAGATTGCTGTATGATGTCCCTTGTGGTGTTTGAATCTAGTTTAAGTGGGCACTCGCACAGCGTGGGTAAACTTGAGTTGATACGGTTGTAATGGATTGTAGCGTGCAATTGGATAAACACTGTCTGACCAAACAGTGAAAGCACAAGAGCTAAGAAGTCTGAAGGTTCCCCTATTCGGAGGGGAACAAACCGATGCACAGCATGTAGACCTTGGTCTTATTCACTAAACATTTTTGATGAAAAACAGTCTGATTGTTGAATTATCAAGTGTTTTATTCTTCACGTGGTATGTTTGTATTCATCTGTGTATTATACATCAAAGGCAAGTTACTGGGTGATCCATAATTCAATCATTATAATCCAAAACACAAATTCCCGATGCATTTCGGGCAGACGCCCTTTCTCAAGGGAAATGCTCTACAAAAAAGAAACAAATTGAACCAAAATCAATAATATGCAGGCGGTTAAATATTCGACCGAATAGCAGCATGTTGAAGCCAGATTTAAGGTGACTAGACAGCAAGTGACGAAGGTTAAAAATGAAATGTGACTAAAAAATACACCGGAGAAGCCAAGTAAAGTATGGTAACCAGAAAGGTGCATGCAAACAAGAAACGGAAATGATAGCAGAAAGTTACACAAAAATAAACAGAGTTGCTAGACCCTAAAACGGGTAAGAACAAACATCAACCTGCTTGGTAGCGCTCAAGTGAACTTACTTGAAGTTGTTAGTAAAGTGCCTCGCGGCGTAACAGCGGTGTGATGATACCAATGTAAGAGGTTCAAACGTGTGTTTAAATAGTGTGTAAAACATAAAGGTAGGACCCAAGATGTGCAATTAGTGAACAGTGAAGAAGGACATCGAACAGAGGAAATCGGTCGCCATCTTAGAACGGGTGTAAGAACAAAAAATCAGTGCCATGAGGTACATTATATAAACAATAGTGATAGACATAAAGTTCTTAATGAATCATAAGTAGCACAAAAATTCAATTCGGTCGTTCAGCCCATTTGGTACCATCGTGGAAAGGAAACGGATCCAAAAGTTCTCACGTTTTAGTAAAGTGTTCTTGTTGTTGTAAGTGACTGGTACTTGTTCCAAGATCAAAAATTTCAGTTGTGCAACTGTATGTCTGGATTCAGCAAAGTGAGAAGCAACTGTGGATTTCAGATTGTTGGTACGTATATTGCTTTTGTGTTCTAAAATCCTTGTGCGGATTTTTCGTTCTGTATGACCCACATAGCATTTTCCGCATGGACACTTCAATAGGTATATGACATTGTTTGAGTTGCAAGTGGCGTTTACTTTCAATTTGATTTGATGCCCTTTCATGGGGTGACAGATAACATTACCAGAGATGCAATTGTTGCAATTCGAGCAGTTGTAGCAAGGTCTCAGTCCTTTGTAGATCCTGGGTGTGTTATCAAGATTAGGTTTGGATATAATTTCCTTCAAATTTCTACCTCTTGTGAATGCGAAAATGGGTGGTTGGTTGAACAAACCCTTAAAATCAGGTTCAAGGGTGAGAATAGACCAGTGTTTACGAATGATGGCTTGAAAACGGTTGGATGTTTTTGAATATTTGGATACAACCACGATGCGTTCTGATTGTTCTTTGTGCTTGGGTTGCAACAAGGCGAGCCTACTTTTCTTGTCAGTTCTTGCCATGGCAAGATCCAGTATGGGTGTGGGATATCCTCGTGCTTTGAGTCTATCCAATGTGTGTTTCATCTGTGTTTTGCATTCATTCTCATCAGAAACTATTTGTTTGATCCGTAACAGTTGTGCGTAGGGTAGATTATTCTTGAGACCAGAACGGTGAAAACTGCTGTAGTGGAGGGTTGAGTTTCTGTCTGTAGGCTTACGGTATACCGTGGTGAACCAGTTGCCTTGACTCCTGTGAATTTCCACGTCTAGATAATGTATGAGACTATCACTGTGTTCCCATGTAAATTGGATTCTTTGATTGAACTGATTCCATGTTTCCAAAAAAGCATTCAAAGTGTCTGTGTTGCCCTCCCATAGGAGAAAAATGTCATCAATGAAGCGTAGGTAAAGACGTCCATGTTTTTGCCAACTGCTCTGAGTCATGATGTGAGATTCCTCGAATTGCTTCATATAAATGTTAGCATAGCAGGGAACTGCCGAATTTCCCATGGCAGTGCCATTGAGTTGGAGCATCCACTTGTCTTTGATAGAAAAATAACTGTGATACAGTGTAAAGATAGTCAGTTGCATTAGGAATAGTTTGAAATCTGCATCAAGATCGGACGAGGATAAAACCTGTTCCACAGCTTCAATACCTCCATCATGTGGAATGGAGGTATACAGTGAACTGACGTCCACCGTACACATGATGAGTTGAGTATTCTTGTGCTGGTTCATGATGGATTCAATCTTGAGTAGGAAGTCAGTTGTGTCTTTGACATGTGATCTGGTGGCTAAGACAAATGGTTGCAAATATTTATCCAAGAATTTGCCGGTGTTTTCATGCAAGCTTCCTCTTGTCGACACGATGGGCCGAAAAGGGGGATGAGTGGGGTGCTTGTGCATCTTAGGCAACATGTAGAGAACCGGTGGTCTGGGGTTGGATGGTGTTAAAAATCTGCGGGTCTTGTCATCAATTGTACCTTGATCAAATGCAGCCTTAACAATGAGTGTAAGTTCTTGTGCGTACTCCTTGGTTGGATCTCCTGGTAGAGAATCATAGGTGTTTCTGTCATTGATATGAATTTCCACTTGTTGGTCATAAAAGGTGGTGTCTATAACGACTAGGGCACCACCTTTGTCTGCGTTCTGGCAGGTAATGGACGGGTCATCAGCCAATCTCTGGAGGATATTTCTTTCCTTCCGGGTTAAGTTCCCACGTTTTATGTTAGATTGAAAGGGCAAGTTCAAGATTTCCTGCTTGATCAAATTTTCAAAAGCATCAATGATCTTATGACTCTGTGGTGGCATAAATGTGCTATGAGGTCTCAGTCCTCTAAGCATGTCTTCTTCCTGTGTGGTAACAGGGTTGATGTTGGTGAAAAAATGTCTTAAACGTAAGTTGCGGGTCAATTTAAAAGCACTGACTTCCAGTTCCAAAGAGTTGATCGTGGTGGTTGGAACGAAGGATTGACCCTTTTGTAACGTGTTGATTTCATCTCTGGTAAGTACGGTGGAAGATATGTTGATAACCAGGTTATCTTGAGTATTTATCGTCTGCCCTTGGTTTTCTTTTTGGCTTGTTGAGGTGACTTTCCTGTTTCCTCTGCGGGTTTTTCCCCCCCTGGATCTTTCTGTTGGTCTGGACCCGACTCTAAAAAATGTACAGAGGAGTCTGTAGATGTACTCGGTGTTTGTGACCCAACGTCTGGTGTTGTGCGAGTTGGTCTGGATCTGCTGTCATCTTCTGAGGATGATGTTTCAGTGGTTGAGGCAGGGTTGTAGGGTTTGTTCGAGCGTCGGCGGGCATACACCTCTGCCCAGGTGTATACCTCGCCGAGCTTATAATCTATAGTATCCCTTTTAAACTTCCGTAGTTTTCTCTCCTGGGTTTCTCGGGTGTGTTTTTCCAGTTGGATTTTAATGTCATCCAGCATTTTGTTTAGGTCTTCTGCTGATAGGGAATCGGTCAGTTCCTTTTTGATATTGGTGATTTCCGTAGACAGTTCATCCAAAGATTTAGCTAATTCCTCGACGATCAACAGGATCAAGTCGAGGGAACATATGTTTAATATTGCGTACCAGCGTTCCACAAATTTAACGTTGTTTTTGCATAAAAGAGGCTTGAGTGGGACACGAAGGCCCCGGGGGATCCGTTGTACACGGTGGTACCGTATTAGGGTACTTGCATGTAATTTCTGGTTGGTTTCCTTTTTTAAGAGGTAGAGCAATTGTTTAAGATTACTCTCAGCGCTGCGGGTGTTGCCAGCAGCGGAAACTTCTTCCTGGATTAAATTGTAAATTGTGTTCGCGTCATCTGTGGTGTAGGCGAAGGTTGACGCTTTTTGATCAGTCATCCCTGAAACTGTGTCGAAGTTCATTTTCAAAGCGCGTGCTGAGGTCCGTGGACAGAGTAAGTAGAGAATCTAGTTTAAGTGGGCACTCGCACAGCGTGGGTAAACTTGAGTTGATACGGTTGTAATGGATTGTAGCGTGCAATCGGATAAACACTGTCTGACCAAACAGTGAAAGCACAAGAGCTAAGAAGTCTGAAGGTTCCCCTACTCGGAGGGGAACAAACCGATGCACAGCATGTAGACCTTGGTCTTATTCACTAAACATTTTTGATGAAAAACAGTCTGATTGTTGAATTATCAAGTGTTTTATTCTTCACGTGGTATGTTTGTATTCATCTGTGTATTATACATCAAAGGCAAGTTACTGGGTGATCCATAATTCAATCATTATAATCCAAAACACAAATTCCCGATGCATTTCGGGCAGACGCCCTTTCTCAAGGGAAATGCTCTACAAAAAAGAAACAAATTGAACCAAAATCAATAATATGCAGGCGGTTAAATATTCGACCGAATAGCAGCATGTTGAAGCCAGATTTAAGGTGACTAGACAGCAAGTGACGAAGGTTAAAAATGAAATGTGACTAAAAAATACACCGGAGAAGCCAAGTAAAGTATGGTAACCAGAAAGGTGCATGCAAACAAGAAACGGAAATGATAGCAGAAAGTTACACAAAAATAAACAGAGTTGCTAGACCCTAAAACGGGTAAGAACAAACATCAACCTGCTTGGTAGCACTCAAGTGAACTTACTTGAAGTTGTTAGTAAAGTGCCTCGCGGCGTAACAGCGGTGTGATGATACCAATGTAAGAGGTTCAAACGTGTGTTTAAATAGTGTGTAAAACATAAAGGTAGGACCCAAGATGTGCAATTAGTGAACAGTGAAGAAGGACATCGAACAGAGGAAA
Organism: Lissotriton vulgaris; assembly: GCF_964263255.1. Taxonomy (NCBI): domain Eukaryota; kingdom Metazoa; phylum Chordata; class Amphibia; order Caudata; family Salamandridae; genus Lissotriton; species Lissotriton vulgaris. Next base: position 522,095,001 of record NC_141696.1, read on the forward strand.
TCGGTCGCCATCTTAGAACGGGTGTAAGAACAAAAAATCAGTGCCATGAGGTACATTATATAAACAATAGTGATAGACATAAAGTTCTTAATGAATCATAAGTAGCACAAAAATTCAATTCGGTCGTTCAGCCCATTTGGTACCATCGTGGAAAGGAAACGGATCCAAAAGTTCTCACGTTTTAGTAAAGTGTTCTTGTTGTTGTAAGTGACTGGTACTTGTTCCAAGATCAAAAATTTCAGTTGTGCAACTGTATGTCTGGATTCAGCAAAGTGAGAAGCAACTGTGGATTTCAGATTGTTGGTACGTATATTGCTTTTGTGTTCTAAAATCCTTGTGCGGATTTTTCGTTCTGTATGACCCACATAGCATTTTCCGCATGGACACTTCAATAGGTATATGACATTGTTTGAGTTGCAAGTGGCGTTTACTTTCAATTTGATTTGATGCCCTTTCATGGGGTGACAGATAACATTACCAGAGATGCAATTGTTGCAATTCGAGCAGTTGTAGCAAGGTCTAATACGGTACCACCGTGTACAACGGATCCCCCGGGGCCTTCGTGTCCCACTCAAGCCTCTTTTATGCAAAAACAACGTTAAATTTGTGGAACGCTGGTACGCAATATTAAACAAATGTTCCCTCGACTTGATCCTGTTGATCGTCGAGGAATTAGCTAAATCTTTGGATGAACTGTCTACGGAAATCACCAATATCAAAAAGGAACTGACCGATTCCCTATCAGCAGAAGACCTAAACAAAATGCTGGATGACATTAAAATCCAACTGGAAAAACACACCCGAGAAACCCAGGAGAGAAAACTACGGAAGTTTAAAAGGGATACTATAGATTATAAGCTCGGCGAGGTATACACCTGGGCAGAGGTGTATGCCCGCCGACGCTCGAACAAACCCTACAACCCTGCCTCAACCACTGAAACATCATCCTCAGAAGATGACAGCAGATCCAGACCAACTCGCACAACACCAGACGTTGGGTCACAAACACCGAGTACATCTACAGACTCCTCGGTACATTTTTTAGAGTCGGGTCCAGACCAACAGAAAGATCCAGGGGGGGAAAAACCCGCAGAGGAAACAGGAAAGTCACCTCAACAAGCCAAAAAGAAAACCAAGGGCAGACGATAAATACTCAAGATAACCTGGTTATCAACATATCTTCCACCGTACTTACCAGAGATGAAATCAACACGTTACAAAAGGGTCAATCCTTCGTTCCAACCACCACGATCAACTCTTTGGAACTGGAAGTCAGTGCTTTTAAATTGACCCGCAACTTACGTTTAAGACATTTTTTCACCAACATCAACCCTGTTACCACACAGGAAGAAGACATGCTTAGAGGACTGAGACCTCATAGCACATTTATGCCACCACAGAGTCATAAGATCATTGACGCTTTTGAAAATTTGATCAAGCAGGAAATCTTGAACTTGCCCTTTCAATCTAACATAAAACGTGGGAACTTAACCCGGAAGGAAAGAAATATCCTCCAGAGATTGGCTGATGACCCGTCCATTACCTGCCAGAACGCAGACAAAGGTGGTGCCCTAGTCGTTATGGACACCACCTTTTATGACCAACAAGTGGAAATTCATATCAATGACAGAAACACCTATGATTCTCTACCAGGAGATCCAACCAAGGAGTACGCACAAGAACTTACACTCATTGTTAAGGCTGCATTTGATCAAGGTACAATTGATGACAAGACCCGCAGAACACCATCCAACCCCAGACCACCGGTTCTCTACATGTTGCCTAAGATGCACAAGCACCCCACTCATCCCCCTTTTCGGCCCATCGTGTCGACAAGAGGAAGCTTGCATGAAAACACCGGCAAATTCTTGGATAAATATTTGCAACCATTTGTCTTAGCCACCAGATCACATGTCAAAGACACAACTGACTTCCTACTCAAGATTGAATCCATCATGAACCAGCACAAGAATACTCAACTCATCATGTGTACGGTGGACGTCAGTTCACTGTATACCTCCATTCCACATGATGGAGGTATTGAAGCTGTGGAACAGGTTTTATCCTCGTCCGATCTTGATGCAGATTTCAAACTATTCCTAATGCAACTGACTATCTTTACACTGTATCACAGTTATTTTTCTATCAAAGACAAGTGGATGCTCCAACTCAATGGCACTGCCATGGGAAATTCGGCAGCTCCCTGCTATGCTAACATTTATATGAAGCAATTCGAGGAATCTCACATCATGACTCAGAGCAGTTGGCAAAAACATGGACGTCTTTACCTACGCTTCATTGATGACATTTTTCTCCTATGGGAGGGCAACACAGACACTTTGAATGCTTTTTTGGAAACATGGAATCAGTTCAATCAAAGAATCCAATTTACATGGGAACACAGTGATAGTCTCATACATTATCTAGACGTGGAAATTCACAGGAGTCAAGGCAACTGGTTCACCACGGTATACCGTAAGCCTACAGACAGAAACTCAACCCTCCACTACAGCAGTTTTCACCGTTCTGGTCTCAAGAATAATCTACCCTACGCACAACTGTTACGGATCAAACGAATAGTTTCTGATGAGAATGAATGCAAAACACAGATGAAACACACATTGGATAGACTCAAAGCACGAGGATATCCCACACCCATACTGGATCTTGCCATGGCAAGAACTGACAAGAAAAGTAGGCTCGCCTTGTTGCAACCCAAGCACAAAGAACAATCAGAACGCATCGTGGTTGTATCCAAATATTCAAAAACATCCAACCGTTTTCAAGCCATCATTCGTAAACACTGGTCTATTCTCACCCTTGAACCTGATTTTAAGGGTTTGTTCAACCAACCACCCATTTTCGCATTCACAAGAGGTAGAAATTTGAAGGAAATTATATCCAAACCTAATCTTGATAACACACCCAGGATCTACAAAGGACTGAGACCTTGCTACAACTGCTCGAATTGCAACAATTGCATCTCTGGTAATGTTATCTGTCACCCCATGAAAGGGCATCAAATCAAATTGAAAGTAAACGCCACTTGCAACTCAAACAATGTCATATACCTATTGAAGTGTCCATGCGGAAAATGCTATGTGGGTCATACAGAACGAAAAATCCGCACAAGGATTTTAGAACACAAAAGCAATATACGTAGCAACAATCTGAAATCCACAGTTGCTTCTCACTTTGCTGAATCCAGACATACAGTTGCACAACTGAAATTTTTGATCTTGGAACAAGTACCAGTCACTTACAACAACAAGAACACTTTACTAAAACGTGAGAACTTTTGGATCCGTTTCCTTTCCACGATGGTACCAAATGGGCTGAACGACCGAATTGAATTTTTGTGCTACTTATGATTCATTAAGAACTTTATGTCTATCACTATTGTTTATATAATGTACCTCATGGCACTGATTTTTTGTTCTTACACCCGTTCTAAGATGGCGACCGATTTCCTCTGTTCGATGTCCTTCTTCACTGTTCACTAATTGCACATCTTGGGTCCTACCTTTATGTTTTACACACTATTTAAACACACGTTTGAACCTCTTACATTGGTATCATCACACCGCTGTTACGCCGCGAGGCACTTTACTAACAACTTCAAGTAAGTTCACTTGAGCGCTACCAAGCAGGTTGATGTTTGTTCTTACCCGTTTTAGGGTCTAGCAACTCTGTTTATTTTTGTGTAACTTTCTGCTATCATTTCCGTTTCTTGTTTGCATGCACCTTTCTGGTTACCATACTTTACTTGGCTTCTCCGGTGTATTTTTTAGTCACATTTCATTTTTAACCTTCGTCACTTGCTGTCTAGTCACCTTAAATCTGGCTTCAACATGCTGCTATTCGGTCGAATATTTAACCGCCTGCATATTATTGATTTTGGTTCAATTTGTTTCTTTTTTGTAGAGCATTTCCCTTGAGAAAGGGCGTCTGCCCGAAATGCATCGGGAATTTGTGTTTTGGATTATAATGATTGAATTATGGATCACCCAGTAACTTGCCTTTGATGTATAATACACAGATGAATACAAACATACCACGTGAAGAATAAAACACTTGATAATTCAACAATCAGACTGTTTTTCATCAAAAATGTTTAGTGAATAAGACCAAGGTCTACATGCTGTGCATCGGTTTGTTCCCCTCCGAGTAGGGGAACCTTCAGACTTCTTAGCCCTTGTGGTGTTTGTGCATCAGGAGGAGAGCTGGAGACTAGCTTATGCACAGTTTTAGGGCATAGGTGTTGTTCTGATGTTCTGTTCAGACTGCCTCTGCTCATTGTGTTTCCCATCAGCATCACACTGCAAAGCCATCTCTCCCCTTGTCTCCACAGAAAGGTGCAGAGAAACAAATATCAATGGAAAAATATTGAAATGCAAGAATATAGAGGAAAAATATTGAAGGTGTTGTTATGTATCATTTTAGGACCCTATTTTGAGTTTCCCGATTCATGCCCTTATAGAGGTATAAATCACCATATCCTTATATAGGCATAGAAATCATAACCATATTTAGGCATAGCTCATGCATTTCAAATATGGCAGGGCTACTTCCACTAGTTCTGAAAATCCACAACAATTTCCTTGAAAACTCAGCTTCAGCAGCCGGGGACTTCCCCTTGCTTAAATATTGATTTATAGAAGAACTCATGGATTTTTTAAAGAACTGAGACTCTTTGATGACGTTATTATGTCCAACTGTATGTCAAAGTCGACACCTTCAAGGTATAAATATGCCCGCACTCGCCCAAGCAAACACATGGTGGTTTAGAGCAGTTAGACTATCTACTTGCCCAATGCGCCCTGCTACAGCAAGTGCCCGAAGGAAGCCGACCCTCCAGCAGACGCACGGGGAGAGACGCTGTCTTTTCTCCTGCCGAGAAATCCAGCTCCAGGGTTTCCAAGCTACCCTTGAGGGTTGTTGGGAAATCGAGTCCTGAGCCTGACCTTCTCCATTCTAAACTAAGGTACGGAGCTTATAAGACCCTTAGAGAAAACTTGAGCAGATTCTGGGCAAAAGACTACTACGTTTATGCTACACCTCACTTACTTCTTCCCTCATACTAAGCTTAGGTTAGGTACACCGGGGTAGGCGTATTTTAGAAGCACCAGTTAAGTACTTTTTAGCCTCTGTTATTTATGTATGTATTTATATATGGTATTTTACAAACAGTGTTATGATTGTGGCAGTTCATTTCTTATGCTTGAGAAAGAAGACTGTTCAATAAATTCTTTTATTGAAAACGCCCATCTTTCTACTTTCTCTGCACCTCTAGTGAAACGAACCATGAACGATTGACTCAGTGAAATATCTATCTATTGTTTCCATGACTCTGAAGATACGCTTTCTCTTGGGGAAACAAAGTTGTCATGTTCATGCGGTTGTCAAAGACTAATCCCTTCTTGTGAATTCGAGAAAGTTTCTAGTGACCTCTGAACTGGCACACACAATTAAGTCTAGTATATTCGATAGAGACCTAGTCGACCTTAGTCCTATGTCTAATCTATAAGATATACCATTCCAATGCGCAGAGCCTATTGGGAATATAGGTACTACTCTACATGGAGCCCAATGTTTGGTAAGGCACTAATTTAACGCTAGATACTAGAGTAACTCAGTTGCTCTTTTCACAGAGACACCTTTTTCCGTAAACACTCCAATAGACGTCTGGAGTGGGTTAAAGGATAAAATATCCGCCATAAACTGAGATGGACGAAAAAAATCCTATCTATTAGTTTTGGTTTTGTTCAACGTTGAAGGATACAGTGTTCCGAAATATTGTGCACCTTCTCTTTATTTCCTTGAAACTTACTCTGCAAAACTTCTTAACAAAATGTCCGACGAGCATAATCCCGGTGGCAGTGGAGCTGCAATAACTGCAGCCCAACTGTGTTTAGACAAGACAGGTCTCCAACAAAATGACGTGGATGCTAAAATCATCCCAGAAAACGTGAGAATGGCCTATCACCGAGAGGTGGCACAGTTATATCTGTCATAGAGGCACATGAATATCGGCAGAAAGAGGTATTCTATTCATGGATTGTTTTTCCACAGGCAAATCCAACAACACATGTGTTCCACTTCTACAAAATGGAGGAACATCCAGGGGGATACTTTCCTTTCGAGGACGTTGAAATTCCACTAACTTACCGAGAGCATCAGCTCTGGTTTAAAGGCACCCTATAACATCAAAATCACATTACCAGGCTTGTTCCACTAAGTAGACCAGGAGCTACATGGCCAGTACAAGCCAGCTATACACCACATCCTAACATTGAAAGAATGTCAGATGTAGAACTGTTAGCTCAGCTAAAACAATTGATTAAAATACTTAGACAATAGTTACAATATGTCATGAGGACTTTAACAGTCCAACCTGCTATAAGAATTCCGTAGCATACCCCCTCATCAGGGGAACACAAACAAAATCACACCACCGACTATACAGTCAGTAATCGGTAAATTGCCAGAAAAAAGGGGAACAAACTCCATTCTGGTTAGCCCAGAAAAGGACTCAAATAGAGGCAGTATTTCCCAATAGTACAACTCATGAGAAACACAGGATTCTAACAATCTGTTTACCAATGGGTATTGCACCACACGTAGAGGACTGTGACACTTGGGGTATAGTCTTTGCTTCAATCTACACAAAAGTACATGGCGTCCCGTCTATGGCGGTAATACAAGACGTTCTGAGACAGATTCAAAATGAATACGGTCCAGAACCGGCCTTGAATCTAGGTAGGAAATTACTGAAAGATTTCAAACAGGTCTCAGCTATCTTATTAGCTAACATTATAGGTGAAGCACCATCAGTGGCAATCCAGCAAAAATGAAAAGAACTTGATATTACTGAGCAACCGTATGAACTTGCCAGAAATATTGAAAAATCCTATGAAGAACTAGGAAGGAACCTGTAAAACCTGAACTAACAGAAAATCCGAATTTTTTTTATCAAAAACAATCTAACTTCTCCTAAACAGAAATGGTAAAATAGTAGACAGTCACTTCCTAAAGAGAAGCGCTCTCAGTCCAGAGGTAGATCTCCTCAAAAGCAGCACTTTGAAAAGAGATATATCTTTAGAAATAGGGATAACATAAGAAAACCTAATTGATATCAAGATACTGATACGCGATCCTCTCGTACCTTTCAGACTTCCTCGCAGAAATCCAAAAGAAGAGGACGATCAGAACAAAAAAAAGAAGGTGTGAAGTCCAAAGACGATCAGCACGTTCCAAAAAATAAGAAAACTCAATTCTCCAAATAGAATGTAGCAAGTATTAAAATCAGACATGCCGTGAATCTTGAGGACACAACTCAAGAACGGGGAGTGGGCCCAGACAATGCTGGACAGCGCAGCTGAGGTCACCATAGCTCGCAGGATCCTGAAAGATCATCTGGAGACAGTGGATCTGAATGAATGCATTCAGGTTGAAACTGCAGACACCAGGGTTAGTGTACCGCATACGTTATATGAAGTAACACTCCAAATAGAGGGGGATATAACTAGGATGTTAAAAGCACTCCTTTGCAAAAAATGATCTAAAGGTTATGACATCCTTCTAGCTGAAAAAGACTGGCCACCTGAATTTGTCAGAGAGTGCCCACTTGGTGAAGAGATCATAATGCCAGACTTCTCTAAACATATTCCTATTCATAAAAAATACACAAATGCCAGAAAATGGGCTGTTGCCCAGGCTCCAGCATTATATAAAAGTCATGTGGGATGGGATGAGGACTCTCCTCACCATACAATTCAGTTAAAAAATCAACCAACTGCTCAGAGAGAGTATCCAGTTAGGCGGGAAGCTAAAAAACAAGTCAGGGAGTTCTTAGATCAACTTGAATACCAAGGGGTGATTGTAGCATGCAAAAAAAACAAAACAGGTATGTGGAGGGTCAAGGGGATATTTAATGACCTGTCTGCTCATACCCCTTAATACAATATATAACCACACAAAAGGAGCAGACCAGGTCTGGAGAATAGTGTGTAGCTGTACTAGCCAGCGTGCATTAAAAGGATGCGTGCAGGAACATATGATGGTGAAGATCACTGACTATATGAATCCCATCAGACCACCTTCGTGGTGGAATTTGCGTCATATGGGATGTTTACTGATCATTCCAAGACGCAACCGACCTTGTAGTGCCGATGCAGAAATGGATGTCAGGAGGATAGCCGTGATAATCATCATAAAGTGATATTCAACTAAAGTGCAGTGCCTAGAGGACAGTAGTGAAATAAAATTGACTACATGGGCGTTGTAAAGTATTCAATACGCATTCAATGTGTCAAAGTTAAAAACACGCCGGGTAATAAGATTACCCAATGGCGCTGTGAAGAACGGTCAACATGTTTCAGCTCTAGGGGCTTTCCCCAGCTTTCTTCAGGACCATAACAAAAAGAGGCTACTACAACCCAGAGTGAGATGTTAAATCAAAACCCAACAATGTACTAAAAAATGAGTACATAACTACCAGGAACCATCACAGTTGAATGTCCACTGGAAGGAAAGGAGATCGTCTTCTTCCTGAAAAAATGGAGTTTGATTTACAACAACATCATATATCGAATACGCATCCAGATACATACACACAAGCCGCACAGGCAAAACACACTTGCATGAATAATTGACATTCTGCATATTTGGAAAAAAGCTTAATAGCTCAAACAACATGAGGCATTTCCGCATGATGCTACTCACCCAGCCTTGTGTGGGTGAAGACCTCACCTCACCCGGCAACCGCTCGGGAGTGTGAGACCCCGCTCTATAGTGTAGATAAAAGGAAACAATGAGTAACAACCCTATAGTTTCCAAGCCAATTGCTCTACACAGAAACCTAACATACGTGTGCAAGTGCCCCTACTGCTAAAACCTCACAGACCCTACTTTAATGTGCATCGCACATGTGATGGACCCAGCTAATACAATTCCCATCAAACACAAAGACATACTCAAGTACCACCAAATGGGTGTACACAGTAGGTTATAAGGCATATATACCTATGAGAAGCAGTATGTGTGACCTAGAGCTAGTAATTGCAATTTACCAAGATACAGGATATAATATTTACCCAATGACATTTAAACCGCAAAGACCTTGGTAATGACCTAAAGATTCGTAGGCTTAACGGGCCGTCATAGCTAGACAGCACAAGGTTCCTCAACCAAAACACAAGACTCCATGGTGCGAGATCTCAAAACCTACTCTGACAAGTGCAAGTTGGCTACAACGAGATGAACAGAGGACTGACCTGTCCGTCGGTGACTCGGATAGTGACCCGAGCGGAAATGGAGGTGTCGGAGAGGCCGCTTATCGCACTTATATAGCTGCCATTAATTGAAAGAAGTCGCCACAATCGCCATTAGGACTCGGCAAACTGTGGCGTGAACGAAGAGATACTACTCACATGCGCATGCGCATTAGCGCGATACACATTGAAGACGTCAGCGCGTGCAGGGAGACACTGCTCTAGCGCACATGCGCCGCGACGTGAAACTCACAGCTAATAGCGGTAAATTCGTTGTTGTCTATGTACTAATTCCAGGAAAAAGCATAAACTAACAGTTAATCGGGGCATTGATGTCAAGGGTGCAGGTAGGTTAAACGAGACCCGAGCCCAACAGTAAAACTTTACACACTCGAAGAGCTCATAGTGAATGATCACTTGGGTCAAGAAAGCACCCTAACTCTTCGTATATGTCCGATTGTAGGACCATATGTGAGTGTCCTACGCCCGGTATTTGTTTCAATAGGAGAGAGTGGCAATGAGGTCTCTCGGACGGAATCCTATGGGGTGGAGGAACTTATAGACCCCAAGAGGCAATCAAAAGAGTGTATAGTCTCTGTGGAGTCACTCAGAGTGAGCCAGCCACAACAGACTGCTTATCCTGTGGAGTACTGCATCTCCAAGTGATAACTCGTGGTAAGGTTATAAAGGGTCACAGTTAGGTAAGGCACAGCATGGCCATTAGATAGTAGGTGCCAAAAATAGGGTTTATCAGAAGGGGGGTATGCACAATTTTGTTAGGTGAGCCTAAAGGATGCAACCAGAGGTGCGTTGCCTCCATTCACAAAAAGACCCGCAACTAAAAAGTTGCTCTTAATACAAAAAACAAAACAGGTATGTGGAGGGTCAAGGGGATATTTAATGACCTGTCTGCTCATACCCCTTAATACAATATATAACCACACAAAAGGAGCAGACCAGGTCTGGAGAATAGTGTGTAGCTGTACTAGCCAGCGTGCATTAAAAGGATGCGTGCAGGAACATATGATGGTGAAGATCACTGACTATATGAATCCCATCAGACCACCTTCGTGGTGGAATTTGCGTCATATGGGATGTTTACTGATCATTCCAAGACGCAACCGACCTTGTAGTGCCGATGCAGAAATGGATGTCAGGAGGATAGCCGTGATAATCATCATAAAGTGATATTCGACTAAAGTGCAGTGCCTAGAGGACAGTAGTGAAATAAAATTGACTACATGGGCGTTGTAAAGTATTCAATATGCATTCAATGTGTCAAAGTTAAAAACACGCCGGGTAATAAGATTACCCAATGGCGCTGTGAAGAACGGTCAACATGTTTCAGCTCTAGGGGCTTTCCCCAGCTTTCTTCAGGACCATAACAAAAAGAGGCTACTACAACCCAGAGTGAGATGTTAAATCAAAACCCAACAATGTACTAAAAAATGAGTACATAACTACCAGGAACCATCACAGTTGAATGTCCACTGGAAGGAAAGGAGATCGTCTTCTTCCTGAAAAAATGGAGTTTGATTTACAACAACATCATATATCGAATACGCATCCAGATACATACACACAAGCCGCACAGGCAAAACACACTTGCATGAATAATTGACACGGCTATCCTCCTGACATCCATTTCTGCATCGGCACTACAAGGTCGGTTGCGTCTTGGAATGATCAGTAAACATCCCATATGACGCAAATTCCACCACGAAGGTGGTCTGATGGGATTCATATAGTCAGTGATCTTCACCATCATATGTTCCTGCACGCATCCTTTTAATGCACGCTGGCTAGTACAGCTACACACTATTCTCCAGACCTGGTCTGCTCCTTTAGTGATTGTAGCATGCACCCCATCAATGAACAATCCTTTGTTTCCTGTCTCCAAACCAGATGAAACATATGTCTAGTTTTGGATTACAGACATTTAAACTCTTGTTGGAAAACCTTTCCAGTACAAAATTCACACAGGTATCAAGAGAGAGGGTACCCCACTATCACCAGGGAACAGGGTACAGTGACAACAAGTCAAATCAGAATCCCTGCAGGAAATAGTGTGTGCTGTGAAGGAAGTATCGCCTAACACCCAGATTTATCTATCTTTCTCCCCACAATCCTATGCTTGTGCAGACCAAGGGAGTTCAATTAATAACTTAAAGCTAGGACAAGCCTAATGTCACGACAGGTAACAACAATAAGCCCATAGAGAGATTCAATGTATCACATCCCTAAAATAGAGACACCAGACTCACATGCATAGAGTCAGAGCCACTATTACCGTGTAGTGAGGAGTTTGTGAGTAAGACTTAAGGCAAACAGTGTCTATCCCCAAAATAGGATAGGAGGGGGACCATGTAAAAATATGTACAGCCTTGACTGGTTTAAACAAGGAGGCAAGATATAAGACCAATATCTTCACTTGTAGCAAATTAAGAATGACAAGGCGAACAGCACCAAAGAGAAGAGACCTAAAAGGGACGTACCGAATGTACTAAACTTACAAAGAACAGATACAGTCGGTAATAATGAAGTAGACCAATGTGGCACATATAAAAATATATCTACATATGTGTTTATCCCTCTAGAACGTATCCAGTTCCTGGCAGGAGAAACATAATTCTATGCCCGTCCAAGAAAAGTTTTAAAAAAATCTTGAGGTAAGATGGGACCTGAGGACCACAGTAAAAATAAATAGATTGATTAACGCATTTGAACATAAGGGTAACCTATAGAAACCCTTACATCTATTTATATCCATAGAGAGATGCAGCGATATGCTACAAGGAGTTGAAAAATAGAGAAGACACCCCATATTGGGGGCACACAACATATGAAAAAAGGTAAAAGGTTAGACAAGCTATATTGTTGGTACTAGATTAAATAAGGGGACCTTACAGTTTAATACATCCGGGTATTCTCCATAGGATAATCAACCTTCCGAAATTGAACCCAGAAGAAGTATCCCAAGTACTACGATCATACCGATCCGGATACTTTCCCATATCTATGAGGGGTAAGAATGAGTTCTGTTTGCAATATACCGCATGTGAGTGTGTGCTATGAGTTGCTCCCCCCCCCCCTCTGAGACATCTCCACAACAAAATGGACACGGAGGGAAAAACAATGCCAACAGTAATAAATGCAATGAGGAATCTAGAAATATAAACAGAGGTATGCATATTGTTGAAAAAATAGACAGTCTTTTCCAAATGGTTCAAAACAGGAAGACTATAGAAATTGCACTTTGTGAGATAGAAGTAGCAGTGGCTACAGTCTAAGAAGTAGCTAATGCGTAGCATATGTAGCGCATGTATAGTAGTATGTAAGATAATGTGATGTTCACACATCTTGTATGAAGTAAGTGATATCCCCCCTTCTCTCCCGTATACTTACAGAGAGGGTGCAAGGCACCACGCTTTGAAGCAAATAACCCCAATAACAGAAGTCCTGAGGAAGGTGCTACAATATCTTTTGTCCTGCACCGAAACGCGTCGACGCATTTCCAACACAGAGAATCCAACTAGGCCTAGTGAACAACCGATATACATGTATCTTTGTTACTGTTGTTCATTTGTGTACAAAAGACTTTAAGCCTTTGGATCTACTCACCAGTAGTGGCTAAGACAACAAGAGGCCACAGATAATAGAAGGGGTTTCTTTTCTTGTTAGGTCTTCAGATATTTGTTTCCATGTGTTACCTTTGATTCGACGAAATGTTATTTATGTATCTCTCCTCGTTTTTTAACTTGATTTTGATAATATATGCTATGAAATGTTATAATTAATTGTTGTATTTTATTCCTTTTCAAAGAAAACTTTCTTTGGAATTTTTTTTTTTAACTGTGTTGTAAAGCGCTAAATTTTTTTATGTAATGTGTTTTTGATTAAAACTAGACTGTGAACGTTCCAATTTTGTTGTGGAAATTAATATTTAGTCTACTTAATATATTGTACTTGTATTCCCTGATAAAGTCTGATTGAGAACCTATAGTTGTGCGAAAGGATAGTGAGCGTGTGCCCAGGGATTCTGATTTGACTTGTCGACAAAATTCACACAGCCCAGCACTAATGAATGATATCGTTCGGAAGAAATATAAAACTTCTATAGATATTTAAAACGGTTTCTTCTGTCAAAATATTGCATTAGAAAACATGTACTTGACCGCTTTCTCAATAATGGGGACACAACAACACTTCTGTCATCTCCCCCAGGGATTCAAGAACAGCCCTGGATTATTTTTAGCCAGAGTAACAGAGTTACTACAAAGGTATGATGATGAGCTATTATCCTATGTCGATGACATCTACCTTACAGATGATGATTTGGACAGGCACTTGAACAGGGTAAACACCATAATACTTGGGTTCGCCTCGGAAGGGTATAGATTCAACTTTAAAAAATCATGAATTGCCCACCTAAACGTCCTATTCTTAGGATACGAAATTTTGAGTGAAGGCAAAAGCCTGGCAGCAAACTTTTTAGAAATATGCGCGCTGCTCCAAATTCCAAAAACGCTGAAAAACTTACAGTAAATTCTAGGATTCCTAAACTTCGGAAGAACTTACATTCTGAATTATGCAGAAAGGGTTAAACCTCTCTACGAACTAATCAAACCTGATTTCAAACCAACTAATAGGACTCAAAAACACACAGAAATTTTGTGTTCAGTACAAACAGACATGTTGGCACCAACACACTTATAAACACGCGACAATGTACGCAACATTGTAATCCGAATCACCCCAGGGAGATGCAGATTCACGCACCTAACCTTTAATGAAGGTGAAAAGTTACCAATAGCATTTAAATCACACTTGTACACACAAGCTGAAATGAAATCACTTCAACAGAAACAATTCTGTTAGCGGTTCAGACTGCTGTAGCAAAGGAGAGAGCCCTCGCATAAGGTAAACGCATAAAAGTCGTTCCATTTGTACCTGCCTTAGAGGCAGTGACATTTCAAATGCAAAAGCTCTATATCCAAGATGGATACAATGGTTTAATCCTCTTGCTGCAACAGACGTTAAATACGTTTTTGACCCTTACTTGAAGACACAAGAATTTATCCAATACGAACAAGAATGTCCTCTGCCTACTGAAATTCTACCTCTAGAACATTACAGCTGTATAATATATACAGATGGATCAGCACAGCCCACAATTGGGGGTAAACAAGCTTATAGTGCGGCGTGCGCTTTTTTTAAAGGTCGCTGGCATGATGGTTCATTTAGACCTATGGTAACAAAAACTCAATCACTAGGAGACTGTACAGCTCAGTGAGCTGAACCCCAAGCATTCAAGATGGTGCTGGAAAATACTGATCGCAAATTCCCCACACTCATAGTGTGCGATTCGTATTACTGCGTCCAGTCTTACAATGAATATTTGCAGAACTGGGTTCAAAACTGTTTCAAAGACGTAAAAGGTGGCACAATCAAGCATAAACTGCTTTTGGAACAAGTAGTTCTTTTTCAGAAAGAACTACAAAAGACTCACGTGATCCATACACTGAGTCATCAGCGAGATGGCGTTCACGTTGGAGTGATTTAATTGGCTGATGAAGCCACAAAGGCAGCTGTGCAAATTACTTCCGCAGCTACAATCAATCATTCGAAAACAACGATAGACGGTGAAACCATGCTCGCTGTCAATGCCACGAGCAAAGGGAGCGGAGCCGCGTTACCTCAAAATGATCCACTTAAATATAAATACATAATTGATGCAAACTTTGTTCCTTTTGCTCGAAACCCTGGAGTGGGGGATAGTGTAATTCCAAACAAAAACAGGAGAGGTGCTCTCTTTTTTGAAGCATATATGGGGGAGGGTCTGATGCATCGAGGGATCTCTACATTTCTAATAGAATTAGAAGAGATGTACTGGTGGCCAGGGACGAAAGCTCATGTATACAAATTCGGAATTAATTGCGATGACTGTTCCGATCACAGCTTTGAACAACACCACCATATTCCTGACTACAGTGTAGCCAGCCCAGTACAGACACCATTGTAAGACAGCATCAGGCTTTCTACCCGCAGACGTCACCATGGAGGAATGCGGTCCCACAAATATTAAGATGAGATTCATTTGGATGTGGCCTCAGCGCTCAGCTGACGCCCGAACTGTTATAAAAGATTTGTAAGTCTTTATCGGCACATACGCAATCAGCACGCTACAGACTGACCAGGGTCCTGCGTTTAGCTCTAAGGCTTACAAGGAGGACATGGCTAGTTTTGGGGTTGCATTGCGATTTTCGAGTCCATTCCATCCTGAGGGAAATTCAGTTGTGGAGAGAAAAAAAGTGACCTAAAGCAATCTATAACAGCTAGGGTATTAGGTTCAGGTGATGGGTGGGTCAAACATCTAATAAATGTCCAACTTAGTCTTAATAACCTGCCAAGAAATTCTCTGGGTGGAATCACTCCATATGAAATCCTTTTTGGTACTAGAAAGTTGGTTGAAGACCTCGATCGTTACACTTCAGTGGTGGAACAAAAACCCTTTGATATCAAAGATCGTTTGGCTGTTTTACAGGACTTAAATGAAACAAGAAGAATTCTAAGCAATACCAGCGAATAGCCAACGACCACTGAAGAAAAACCACCTGTCCCAGCAAGACCTGTCTGGATTCCAAAGATTGGGGATCTGGTCAGGGAGAAAATAGCAGACAAGAAGGAATTTGGGCCTTCTTACAGAAAACCAGTACCTGTACTAGCAATCCACGGATCAAAAACAGTACTACAGCTGCCCTCTGCTGGAAAAAAGGAGATTGACTTGGTAAAACTACACCATGTGGCCGATAATAAGTAGTAGGCCCAGTGGACTTCCAAGATGTAACAGACAACCAAATCTTGCTACTATCCAGGAGGTTCAAACTGAAAGACTCATCACCTTTGAAGATTCTAAAGTGAGAAAAGAAGGGCTATGCAATAAAGCCATGGAACTTGTGCCTCTTGAAACGCAAATTACAGTTCGTCAAGAAACTCCCATGTACAATGATGTAGCATCTGACTCTACAAACATGTCAAGGGAACAAGCAACTCCAGCGATTTCAAAGAATTCGGATGCAACACCAACAATTGACAGAACTGCCTCTGGCTATTTTATCAACTTCGATAACTTTTCTGAGGATCTCAGTGAACCTGAAACTACGCCAGCAAATAAATCTTTCAAGGAAAAAGTAAAGGAACTTGGTCAAGAGCTTACAAATACATATCTGGTTTATTCTTGGGTTGATCTTTGGATTGTGTTAGGTGTACTTTATCTTCTGCTATGGCTCATTCTTGTGTTAAGTTTGGGAAAGCTGATAGAGGGAAAGCACATTAAAATGGACACAGCAAGTAAGAACATCAACTTGCTCCTGAAGCCACACAAATCATCTCATCGTGAAAAACGAGACCTGTCATCAGTGAACATCACAGCGGTCCCACTACCTGGTGGAATAGCATGGGATACAACTGATTATGACATTTATGGCCCTGTTGAGCTGCTAAAGATTCCTCATCAATTTAAGGTTTCCTTGAGTAATTTTGTCACACCAAGCACATTTTCTGATGGTCGGGACTTTGAGAAAGTTAATAACATGATGGCAGACTTAGAAATCTCAGCAAAATTTACAAAACATGAATACTTAGAAGGTTCAACAAATTCTGAAGAAAAGTATTTTTTAATCATTATGGCCATCATTACTTTCATAAACCTGCAAACCCTAGAAATGTTTTAACATATAATCAATGGGAACATTGTCCAACACCTCCAAAAGGTAGTTCTGAAACGTTTCTTAGAACATTTCCATATTTCACAGGTTTTAATGTTACAAACCCATGAAGTTTTTATTTTAAAAATATGAATTCGACAGGCAAGAAAAGTATGTTGACAAATACTAAACAAATTTATTCTGCTGCCTTTTATGCTCAATTTTCCACTTTAGGCTTTGACTTTTGGAAAGACAACATTGAGACAAAAACTTTTTGGGGCACAAAAGACTGGCAGGTACAAGGTTTAGAAGCTTTGTTCCGAGCCTGCATCATCCCAGAACAAATTATGTTTTTAAATGCCACTGTTCAACCGACATCTTGTCTTGGCTTTGCTAAGATAACAAATTTAAACAAACCGTCCATACCTAAGCCCACACCTGATAGTAATTTAACTTCAGATGAGGAGGTAGAGGTAAATTATATTTTACAACAGAACAGAACAAATCCTGAATGGAAAAAATGGTTAATCTGGCCCACAGACACAAATAACTGTCAAGATAGATTCCTGAACAAGACACAAGGGTTCACAGTAACTCGGCCAGATCCAAGATATATCCAAAGACAGCATCCAGGGATAATAACAACTTATAGTGTAGGAAAACTATGCCTTGAGTGGCTAGAGAGATCCACACTTCCAGACATGAAACAACACTTATCTTTGCTTAAAGATTGTGTTGATTTACGAGAATGCTTACTTGGACCTCGTAATCCACGTCATAAATGTTTCATATTCGCCGGTATATACGCTGCTTACAATGAAGCTTGGAAAGTCACGCAAATGGGAACAGCTGAAAGAATACGAGAAATTGATCGGATTAATTTAGAGAAATCACTCTCTGTAGTTGACAATAGGTTAACAACTCTGTCGTCCAGAATACATTCTTTGGACAGCATTGTATCATCTGCCATAGACATAGGGGAACATGACTTGCCAGTGCTACAACATGGCCTGTCTCATTAACGTTTTATAATGCTATTAGGCTGGACTTTTAATCAACACTACGTCACTGTTTACTGTATTTAACCTTACAGATAAACAAATCTCATTGGCACAGAGGGGAGCAGATTATACAGTGCTGAGCATAGAAAAACTGGAGAGATCCCATTGACCTTTTCTGTGAAACCATCAGTTGAATGGATAATACATGGCACCATCACGATACCAGTGACGACTTTCCAGTGTCAATATTGCTTAAAACACATACCAGCAGGCCTGTATGAAAGGTTGGTTAAAGAATACATTAAGTCGACCTGGGATTTACCATACACACACAAATGTTGGAGTGGGGTAAAATAAGTATTTCTTAGTGGTAAAAATTGTGAAAAGTCACTAAGCGGTACACTATTGTGTCAAGGTATAAATTTACACCGATCCGGCGAAGGTTCCTCCAAAACCCTTTCTTGCCACCTGCAGGGTTCACCCACAGAGGTGATAGATCCAATTTTCAGGCAGCTTTCCAATGGTAGCTACATTATGTTAAATGATCACAGCAGTTGTGGAATGATGCCAGGAATAAACTATCTTGTTACTGTGTCAGCCAGGGTCACTTGTTGTATGCAAGTATTGTTTCCTAAAACCAAGACAGACGGGGAGTCGCCACTATGGCCTTCACTGAACATCTCTTGTATACAAATTGATACTTTAAGCAGAATGAAAGCCATTATTTTGCAAAAAACTGTGCCACTGACCTTGTCCAAAGAAACTTATGATCTGCAAGTTACAACGACTTCTGCAGAGATACATGCTTCATTAACAACAAACTGCCCAGTACATTTTGCAGAAATGTTAGGTTGTATCTTTAACATGTCTGATACCAGCGGTATTACACATGTATTTAAGACGATTTTTCGGGACTGTTAGCACCCTTTGAAGCAGTCCTGGGCATTTTTCCTAACTTTGTCCACTCTGTTTTCAGCGGCCTGCCTCTAATTTTGGGACTCGTAGCAGGGATTTTATATTTATTCCTCCTGCTCCGTTATGGCACATCTGGCCACCAGCGATACCCTAGTCAGCATAGAAAATGCGCTCCAGGCCAAGAGGTATCGTGAGAGAATAACACAGATCCTTGGCTTGGCTCGTTTGAGAGATCTGAATACCACATGGTTCCTTTCATTCAGACCAATTGAGCAAGACTGCTTCTTACCTGTTCTACAATGCCTGCTTTGTGGAGAGGAATGCGTGTTAGATGTCTGTCTAACACTACCATCGGTTAGGTCAACGGATGCTGACACATTACTGGGTCCGGTAACGGCTCATGTGTTGTGTTGCCCCCAGCGGCTACCAATCCTGATGACGGCATTCATTGAGATCTCACTGGCAAATCCAACTGGAGGTGAGATACGCGGACCAACAGGCACACAGATACCATCTGATATGAACTTTGCTAACACAGTTGATGCTGACGGAGATGCTCCGCATCTGTGCACAATTGACCTTTTTAAAAAAGTAATCAAACTTTCACCTACTGTGGTAGATGATTTCTTTGCCAGCCTTGATGACTTAATGTTTTCTCCTGACACTGAGAATAACTTTTTAAATTAGCACACAGCGTTCTGTCTAACTCTGAAATTCGACCTTCATTTTTTCAAAACAAAAACTATCAAGTTTGAGACTCTATTTTCACAACAGAATTATTTGACTTTTTCCAAAAATCAAAACGAACTTTGGCACAAAAAGTGATCTGCTTAAAGTAGAACTATTCTTAGAGAACAAGAATTCCTTGAACACTTCCTAGAAACAATATTAGCCTAATCCACAAACCAAAAACAGTTTGTATATTTTGCGATGGGATGGTCTCGACCTTTTACTTCTGTAACTCAGATTTCATAAATGTAATTTTCGTGATTCATTTAGTTAGCATTGCTAATATCATATCATATGCTTACAATTAAGTCATTTCCCTTAAATGCGTACTATACAAAATGTTTATTTTATTGTGTGCACCCATTTCAAAATGCATTTTATAGGATTTTTTGGGGGTTGTAAACACATGCTCTAGATTATATGTTTTAGTGCTTGAACTTAGATGAACATGATAACGTGGAGTGGGTGTTATGTATAATTTTAGGACCCAATTGTAAGTTTCCCGATTCAAGCCCTTATATAGGTATACATAACCATATCCTTATATAGGCATAGAAATCATAACCATATTTAGGCATAGCTCATGCAGTCCAAATACGGCAGGGCTACTTCCACTAGTTCAGAAAATCCACAACGATTTCCTGGAAAACTCAGCTTCAGCAGCTGGGGACTTCCCCTTGCTTGAATATTGATTCATCCAAGAACTCAAGGAGTTTTCAAAGAACTGAAACTCTTTGATGACGTTATTATGTCCAACTGTACGTCAAAGTCGGCACCTTCAAGGTATAAATATGCCCACACTCGCCCAAGCAAACACACAGTGGTTTTGAGCAGTTCGACTATCTACTTGCCTGACGCGCCCTGCTACAGCAAGTGCTCAAGGAAGCCGACCCTCCGGCAGACGTACTGAGAGAGACGCTGTCTTTTCTCCTGCCGAGAAATCCAGCTCCAGTATTTCCAAGCTACCCTTGCGGGTTGTTGGGAAATCGAGTCCTGAGTCTGACCTTCTCCATCCTAAACTAAGGTACGGAGCTGATTAGACCCTTAGAGAAATCTTGAGCAGATTCTTGGCAAAAGAATACTACCTTTATGCTACTCCTCACTTACTTCTTCCCTCGTACTAAGCTTAGGTTAGGTACACTGGGGTAGGCGTATTTTAGAAGCACCAGTTGAGTACTTTTTAGCCTCTGTTATTTATGTATGTATTTATATATGGTTTAGGAACCATACAATGGTCTTACTTTATTATTTTATTCTACTATTTATACTGTATGCATTATATTTTACAAACAGTGTTACGATTGTAGCAGTTAATTTCTTAAGCTTGAGAAAGAAGGCTGTTCAATAAATCCTTTTATTGAAAACGCCCGTCTTTCTACTTTCTCTGCACCTCTAGTGAAACGAAGCATGCACGATTGACTGAGTGAAATGTCTATCTATAGTTTCCATGACTCTGAAGATACGTTTTATCTTGAGGAAACAAAGTTGTCATGTTTATGCGGTTGTCAGAGACTAATCCCTTCTTGTGAATTCGAGAAAGTTTCTAGTGACCTCTGAGCTAGCTGGCACACACAATTAAGTCTAGTATATTCGATAGAGACCTAGTTGACCTCAGTCCTACTCTAATCTATAGGATATACTATTCCAATGCATAGAGCTTATTGGGAATATAGGACCTACACTACAGTGTAAAATATCGATGTACGTTTTCTCAATGTTAAAAATATTGATTTTATTGTGATTCAGAAATATCGAATTTTAAAATATCTATGGCAAAAATATTGATGTAAATAATATCGATTTTATGGTTTCTATTTTTTATGTTCTATAATTTTTGTTGTAATTTTGTATTAGTAATTTTATAATGTTTAAATAATTTTCTGATGTTTAAATATTTATTTTTTGTTTTAATATAATTTTTAGGAGTGGAGTGTGTTGTTGGGTTTATAGGGGATAAGTGTGGGTAGTAATTTAAAAATGTTGTTGAAAAATGTCTATACTTTTCACAATTGTATATATTTTAGGGGCGGGATGTTGAATTTATAGGGGAGAAGTTGGGGAGTAATTTAAAAATATTGTGTTGAACATTTTTCATTTTTTATATAAATCTTTAGGAGTGGGATATTGGGTTTAGAGGGGATATGGGTGGGGAATAATTTGAAAATATTAGGAAAAAAATTATTAAAATTTTCGATTAGATTTTAGGAGTAGGATATTGGGTTTATAGGGGATATGGGTGGTGCGTAATTTAATAATGTTTGGATAAGAAATACATTTTAAATAAGAAATACATAATTATTTAACAAAATTATAACATCTTAGGGGGTCATTAGGATGGCGGGCGGACTTTGCCCGCCCACCATCCTTGTGGTAATAGGGACCGTCCACCATAAGGGCGGGGGTCCTATGGGGGGTATAAGGATGTGCCCGCCACAGTAGCGGGCACATCCTGCATGTTAAGCATTATGGCGGGCGGTGCTCTCATCACCCCCGCCACAATGCTTAAAAAGTACTTTTGCATTTGCATAATCAAAGCGGCAGGCACAGCACAGTGCCTGCTGTTTTGATTATACAAATGCAGCGGGGTACCACAGGTACCCCCCCTGTGCACGCCCCTACTCTCCTTCACTCTGGGGGCCCGCAGGGGGCCCCCAGAGTGAAGTCCGCATGCCTTTCCGTGGCTGCATTGCCGCCATGGAAAGGTATTGAAGAGTGCCTATTATAATAAGGCTGACGGTGTCTGATAGACACCGCCGCCATATTATTCCTTTTCCGCCCTGGCCGCAAGGCGACCAGGGCGGAAAAGCGGTAGACGGTCTTTCCGTCCACCGAGGTCCCCCGCGCCATACTAATATGGCGGGGGGAAATCAAGAGTGGACGTTGGGCATATTGCCCCCACCAGGCTGGCGGTGGCCACCGCCAGCCTCGCGGGGGCAATCCGCACGACATCATAATGGGCCCCTTAACTTTTAAATATTGCAAAATTGTAAATTATTTGTGTTGCAAAATATTTTATGTACATTTTGGGAGACTTTTTCATTTTTTATAAAAAAAAATATAAACTAAAACAAATATTTTAATACATTTGTATTTGTAAATAATTTGCTTATAAAATTTTGTGAATAATTTAAAACATATTTTTAAATATTTATTAATTTCACATTTTGTTGAGAATTTGTAATTCTTACAAATTTGTAATGTTTTTAATCAAAAATTCTATTGTATATTTTAAAACGCATAATAATTAAACAACACATTTTTTGTTAATATATTTTTGGTAGTTTGAAAGATTAAATGGGGAGTTCATTCAGTCCTTTTTGGAGTTGGAATAGTAAATTATTATGGTTTACTATTCTGCACTTTCCCTGAGTTTATGTGGATTTGGAATGCTAAATTATTATGGTTTATTATCCAGCACGTTCTGTGAGTTTACTTGGATTTGGAGTTGGGATAGTAGACGTTTATGGTATGTCATCCAGCACTTTACATGAGTTTATGTGGATTAGGAGTTGGAATCCGAAATTATTATGGTTTACTACACAGCACTTTCCCTGAGTTTATATGGATTCGCATTTGGAATACTAAATTATTATGGGTTACTATCCAGCATTTTCTGTGAGTTTACATGGATTTAGAGTTGAAATAGTAAATTATTATGGTTTCCTAACCAGCACTTCACCTGCATTTATGTGGATTAGGTGTTGTAATAGAAAATTTTTATGGTTTAATATCCAGAAATTTCCCTGAGTTTATGTGGATCTGCAGGTGGAATACTAAATTATTATGGTTTACTATCCAGCTCTTTCTGTGAGTTTACTTGGATTTGGAGTTGGAATAGTAAATTATTATGGTTTACTATCCAACACTTTCCCTGAGTTTATATGGATTAGGAGTTGAAATACTAAATTATTATAGTTTACTATCCAGCACTTTCTCCGAGTTTATGTGTATTAGGAGTTGGAATAGTAAGTAATTATGATTTACTATCCAGCACTTTTCTTGAATGTATGTGGATTTTGAGTTGCAATAGTAAAGTACTATGGTTAACTATCCAGCACCTTCCCTGAGTTTATTTCTCTTTTATAGTTGGAATTGTAAATTATTATGGTTTATTACATAGCAGTTTTGTTGAGCATAGTTATTTTTGCTGTTGGGGTAGTACATTTTTGGGGGTTATTATTCTGCTTTTTGCCAGAGTTTAGTTAGTTAGTAATAGGACTGATTTATTATGTATACTTTCTTGTACAGTTTAGCTGTATTTTGTAATAAGTAAATAAATGTATACTAGTTTTTTTTTTGAACATTTCGTGATGGAAAAACATTTATATTTTAATTCACAATTACTTTCTTTTCATTTTCTTTGGTTAGAAAATTTATGATAATATTTAAAATATAAATCATACATTTTGATGGTATTCACATTTTATTATAAAGTAAAACATATTTGTAACATTCATTTTACATTTATAAATGTTAAACAAATAATATATTTTTATATATACATTTTATTTATAGCTTTGAAAAATAGTACATTTTATGGTAGCATAGTCATGTAATGGTAAAAAAAATATTTAGAATTTTTTATTTATAAACTTTTTCACTTTTATGGTTTATTATTTTTTATTACCTAAAAGAAAACATTTGTATACATTTTGTTTAACATTTTTATAATACATTTTATACAATTTTATTTTAGAAACATTTTATAATATGTATTTGACAAGGTTATATGTTATTATATAGTATATTGAATATTATGTTTAATAAAATACTATTTCATATGTTAAATAATTAATAATATTAATAATAGAAATATTTTGTCCACCAAATGTATATTTTTATCACATTTCTATATTTGTTTGTATATTTACAGTGCATGGAATAAACATATTTTAACATGCATTACATGTTATATTTTAGCTTTTTTGATAATATAACAGTTAATGTATATTTAAATATGTTCACATTTATTTGAAACACTGGGCAAAAACATTGCAATACATAAAGTTATACATATTGTAAAAAAAATCTATATTTTCCATTGTTGTCTATCAGGAGTTAGTCACTTTTTCATTTTAATTATGCAGCCATTTTTTCCTTCTTTCTCACTGTTTTGATTTTAGGTCATTTGGAAGACAGAACCTCGCAGTTGGGAGCTGCGTTTCGTCCGTTCAGGTAAGTTTAATTTTATATACTTTTAAGTTAGTTTTAGTGAAGGGGTAAGGTAGTAGTAGTTGAAAGAGATTTGTTAGGGTGTTATTTGATCAATTTTGGTGTAGTTAGGTGTTTTTTTGGTAGTTTAATGTTTTATATGTTTCACATAGTGTTTAATATAATTAGAATGTTATGTAGTGTTAGTTATGTGTTTATTAAACGTATCATTGTATATTTAATGTTGATGTTAGAGCTTGTGGGTTTGTATTTGTGTTGTGGGCGGGTGTTGTTTTCTTTTTTATTTACAGGTATTGTCTTTGACGAACGGATAGTTACCATTGAGGTTTTTTTCTGTGAAGGATTATGTTGTTTCTTGTTTGATAACAAGTTACTTTACATTGGCCTTTATTCCGCTTTGTTGGAGAATTTTTTTTAAACTATATTTCAGGTTTTTGAGGGTTTCATCATTAGGAGGTTTGCGGCATTGGATTTCCTTTGTACAGTAGGAGTTTTGCATTTTGTTTGGAGGCGTTGTTAGCCAATGGATTCGTATTTGATTGGTTTGCTGTGAATGTTATCATTTTCAAGGATATTCTACTGCTACATAACTGTCAGTATTTTTTCTTTACTATGGGTGGAAAATGTATGTTTTTTTCATTGTTTCATTTTTAAAAAATATTTATGTTATGTCATATATTTTTGTGCTATATTTTACATTTTATGACACAAATATATTTATTAATTTCTAAAAAAATCTGTTGTTTATACGTTTTACAGTTGTAAGATTTAAACGATATTTTGTTTAGTTTAAAGAATTGATTTAGCAATATGTCTAGGTATTCTAGACCTTGGGTATTTGGATACAACTTATGGGGATATTCTCAAAAATGTGTGATAATTAACGCAAAATTAGCTTAATGTAACCTTGCACATTGCAGTCTATCACGACAAAATAACATTGTGTTAACGTTGTATTCTCAACCCGGTGGCACCATGCGATAGTCTCAGAATAACGTGCCAAATGATCGCATTAAAATTAACGTGATGCTGAAAAAATGCAAAACATGAACGCGAAAAAAGTTGCAATGCCCCAAATTGCGATACAAAAATCAGAAATAACTGGCGACAGCCTGCAAATCCCATGCGTCATGTGGGAAAATGCACTATAAAAGCAGAACAAAAAAAGGCAAAAAGAAAAAACTGCGTGGCACCATGGATGCACCCGGACTGAGTGCAGAGGACAACATGAACCCCACAAGCCCCACAGATGACCAGCTAGGAACCTCGGGGTTGGGGAAGGCCAAGGAGAAGAGGAAGAGGAAGACGCTGTTACGTCAGCAGGAAAACAAGATCATCGTTAAGGAGGTGATAGAACACTACCAACAATTGTTTGTTACCTCCAACGTATCATTGGCAACAAAGACGCAAATATGGCAGACTATCTTGGACCATGTGAATGCAGTTGCAGCCTTAAAGAGGACAATGGAAGAGGTCAAGAGGCACTGGAATGATGTGAAGAGCAAAACAAAGGAGAAATTTGAGGCCAACATGAAAGCAGCAATGCTGATTGGAGGCGGGGGTCCAGCGGCACACCAGGAGCTGGATGACATGGAGAAAATGGTGGCCACAGTCATTAGTCGGGATACGGTGCCAGGAGTTGTGGATCCGGACACTATTCAACATCATGACCTGACACAACATCATCAGGGTGAGTGCCAACCAGGGACTGGGGGGACGGGGAAGATGAGCACAATGGCACACATGCACAATTCAGTAGAGCACACTGCACACCCACATTGACTCTGGATCATGTCTCCGATCCTCTTAGCACACTGCAGCACACACACAAACAACAAGTAAGCCCCCATACCCCATGTCCCCAAAGGGTTCCCACCCCACACATCAACAATCTAACCACCAACACATGCACACGTGCAAAACACAACAAAGATGCATATTTGTGAGCCAAACTGACAATGCAAGTGACACTACATGACTATTAGCATTGCTGCAGTCCAATAATCAGGACATTGTGCACGACACAACACTGAGGTGGCTGAGAGTGCACCACATCCGGAAAGAAGCAGGTCACACTCTGACACATCCACGTGCACAAACAAACCCTGATGTCAACAACACATCTGCGGACAAGCCATGCCCAAGAGTCACAACTTGACCAAGAGCCCAATTTATCCAAGTCTGCTACATCTCAGCCCTGTAGAAGCACAGAAGTCAAAGGCACAATGCCTGAAAGGGATAAGGGGCAGCCAAATCAAAGCTGCAGGGGCAGCTCATTTACAATGCAGCACACACACATAAAAATAAGAGCACCTCAACATTGACAACAATGTGGTACAAACTGCAACACTTTCATAACTAAACACAGAACACAACTGGTGCTACATGTATGTACAAAATGGTTATTCACATCTGGCATAGCAGGAAACTGAGAGCTAACAATGTATGAGTACAACCTCTCATCCATGATGTAGTACAAATGTCCACTGTCCCGCATCAAATAGGCATCTCCTCACAAACAGTCACAATGTACATTGTCAAGCAGTCTGTATGTAAACTTCGCCTTTGCGTCAACATACATGGAACACACTGTGAAACTGCATCTCCCCTTTACATTGCAGAGAGACAATCAACACCTCCTGCAGAGCAGACCCTACATCACGTCAGTGATGATGGAGAAGACCCCCAGGGCATCAACTACAACGAACTTCAATGGTTCATGGAAACCCTCCTCTCCCCAGCTCCAGGAGCTGGTCAGCCCAGCACCATAGAGGTGAGCCCATCCCCTGCACAGACCACACACCAGGAAGCACCCACCACCACGTCTGACTCCCAGCACCTCACCGAAGTTCACATGGCATTCCAACGCTGTGTTTTAGACTGCCAGAAGGAGCTATCTGAACTGGTGCTGGTGGGGTTCGAACTCATGTCAGCCAAAGTAGATGCCATACATGGGTGTTCAAGTCCCATCAGGGACTACTTACACTCCCTAATGTACACCCGCAGTCCGCCCCATGCCCTCCAACAATCCATGGCTGGCATCGCTGGAGTCATGACTCAGAAACAACAACTGTCTAGTCAGAGTAGCTACAGCGATGTCATCCTTGATTTGGAAAACATGAGGGTCATGGAGAACATGGAGCTGATGCAGGTGCAAAAAAAGGCTATGATGGCTGCTCACAGGAAAGCTGTAGATGGGATCGTCCATGCCATGCAGATCCTCATCATGGGAGTGATGCCACAAGACATTGCGCAGATGAATGCTGCTGCTCCTTCTACATCCACATCTCTGGCCCCGCATGTGTCAGTGTCACACAGTGCTGCAGACCAAACACCACCACCCACATGGGAGGCACATGAAATACCAGAGGCCGAAGAGGATGAATCTGCCTTAGTGCTAAGTAGGAAACAGTAGCATTCATCTCCGCCATATCACTTCTTTCTGCTTGGTTCTGCCCCTTGCATCATGCCCTGGTATAACACCTTCCACTGTCCCTTGATACACTTTGCGACACTAATCTTGCACCTCAACATGGACTGCCATATATTGTTTGCATAACAATGACACAGCAATCAGCCAGCGGACTGGACTCTTTCGCTTCCGAGTAACTTGTCAATCCCTAAAGGACTCTGTCTAGTCCTCTACAGGGCAACATTTTAAAGTGTTGTCTGCATGGCTCAGTACTAAGACAGCTTTAACACTCCACTGAATGTGAATAATACATTCTAATACACACAGATGTGTCATGTCTATGATTAATCAACTATGAAAGCATGGACGAATGTAGGGGCGGTGTTTGCCCCTTATGTCCATGTTGCTCATGTTGTGGGACTTAAGTCACAGGGTGCCTCCCTGCTTCATGGTGGTACATATCTGACTCAAAATCAACAAAAGAGTGACTAAAAAAACCAAAAGAGGGATAGTCAGTTACTACCACCAAAGGGAGAGATCTCTCAAACCATGAGGAGCCATACAGTTTAACATTGCATGCACAGTGTGGAAAAGAAAAAGAGCCCTCAGGCACCCACAAGATAGTCGGATGCCATTTGTCATCATTGGGTTCTTTTTTTAGAAAGTAGTGATTAAGTGAGTTTAAAGAAGTGTGGACTACTCCCCAGATTTACAAAATTATTTTATTAGGGGGTAGCTCTAACTTCGTTAAAATGTAAGTGAAAAGTCGAACAGAATGGTGATTATGTTAGTTTGAATCACCCACTCCTACATACAAAACAAGATAGGTAGACATGTTTCTGCTGTTAAGAGCCAAAAATCATCTCAGCGTTCATCAGGACCTTACACAATTACATCACGTGGGTGAAGCACACTAAGGCGTCACTGCCACCTGAGGTAGAAGAAAGTTAAAGGAATACGACCTTATGTGTATCCACAGCACTGGGAACTTGCTTGTGCTTCTCCTCCTGTATGTGAGGAATTAGTGTCTGTAATGGATCAATAAACAGAATAGAACTAAAAAACAGGAAATATAAAAGCACTCTATTTCCTGGTTTAACAAAATTTTGGAAAACGTTACTTATGTGGTACAAACAGCCTCACCCAATTTGTAAGCGTTGAACTATAAGTACATAATTGTGTTTAAAATCTCCCATTAATCAGCATGCATGATACTCCCAGACTTGCGTATATAAGTGCTGCTAAAGTACCATCAAGCGCACCGTGTTTCATTTAACAAATATTTTGTCAAAAAGAGATCAGTAAGGTTTTACTTAAAACCCCTTCCAATGTGCGCAATCGACTCTTACATGGAAAAGGAGCGCAAATGTGGGAATTATTTAAATCCATATAGTTGATCAAGTGTCCATGTGTTAAAAACAATTCAACGGTCAAGCCAATTGAAAAGAGCACAAAAAATAACAGTAAATAAATACACCTTCACCAAAAATGGAAGAGACAAGAAGTAAACAGCCATATGGTGTTAGTACTCACACATGCTTCCAGTGCACCATGGGCTCGCGGCAGGGGAAAATTCTTCACGCTCGGCAATCTAAGGATACATAGAGACCAGGGTCTTATAACGCTACATGAAGAGTCAGGTAATAGGAGAAACTGCATGGTTTGCATGGATAGTGCGCCGAAGCCTGGGACAGCTGCCGGCAACAAATACATGCATGTACACGATCTTAACCCACTTCCCACTTACCAGACTCCCGGCGACTCTCCGCATTTGAACCTGATTCTTGCCACGTCCGCAGCCCGAAGGTACGGAAACTGCAAACGGAAGCTGTTTTAAGAAGCTTGCGGATTGGAGTGAGTGCCGATTATGTGACGATGTTCACAATCACGTGTAGCGGGCTCCTAATGTTTATCTTAAAGGGGCCTCGCAACAGAATTTATGTGTTTTGGTTTGGTGGTGTGGATATTATAATTGAACTTTAGTGTTTCTACATATAACAAGTGGGCAGACGTCTGGTTATATGAAAAGAGTTGGAAAGAACCCTTTGTACACCGATTAAAGTGAACGTTAGGCATAGTATTTTTATATATGTGATTGCAGTCTGCTGATGGCATTATAGCTAATTTCGTCAAGGATTGTTTTATGTTAGTTTTACAATGCCCAATGTGCTAGAGAGTCAATCGTGTACTCATAGAGAGATAAAATTCACTACTACATGTGCTTAAGTAGTGTCCATGAGACAGGAAAAATGTATGGCTTGCTAGGTAAAACAGGAAAACACAAAAAAGGGTTAACCCAGTATAGAAATTTAACACAGTGGGATGCTGTCAATGTATCGTCCCTCATCCCAACCAAGGAATCCATTGAGTATGATGACAATGATCCCTTGAGAAAGGTGTGACAAACGTTCCTATTTGTCGAGCTAAATGGGAATTACTGGCCTTTATGTCTTCTTATCAGAATAGCAAAGTCAGGAAAGGACGGAACAGACATTCCTTCTGGGGTTATACACTCAGTTGAACAACTGTTCAGAGTGTAAGGGAACATATTTCACCGTCTCATCACTGAACCCCATGGTATCGCATCGTTCAGTCCTGTTAGGTGTGTAGAAAGGCGGTAAACCCATCTTTGTTCCTTCTCAAAGATACTGTTCTCATTAGTTTGGTTGAGCTCTTCTATAACGGTCCATCTAAGATCATTTGGACAATGGCCACGTTCTAAAAAATGGGCAGTCAGTTTTGTGGTACTCTTGTGGCACCTCACATTGCTGCGGTGTTCACAAATGCACAATTTTACTTTTCTCGTGGTCATTCCCACATATCGGAGACCGCAGGGGCAGGTCACGAGGTAAATGACATTGCGCGAATTGCAATTAGTGTGTCCTCTAAGATGCCAAAGTTTCCCTGCCTTAAGAGTGAGTGTTTTTGTAGCTGTGGTAAGGTGACACACACTGCATCCTCCGCATGGATAATGCCTTGTGACCGGGGGCAAACCCCATGTAGCGAGTGCATTATTGTCCTGAATGGAACCTGGACACTTTGGTTGGGTATGGACTAGTGCATCTTGCAAGCTCCTCTCGCGTTTATAGGAGAACAGAGGTTTCTTCCATTTTCGGCCATTACTTGTCAGGATTCGCCAATGTTTTCTCACGCATCGGCTCACTGCATTCGAGATGTTACTATAGGTTGTCACACATGTTAAAGGTGGCTCGGCTTCTCTGTCTTTGTTATAATCTTCCAAAAGGGCTTCTTGATTTTTGCTCTTCGCTCTCTTACGGCTTTTTTTCAGAATACCTTTGGGGTAACCTCTTGTTAGTAGTTTGTTTGTCAAATCTTCTGCCTGCATTTTAAAATCATCAAGGTTACTACAATTCCTACTAATTCGTAGGTATTGTACAAATGTTAAATTCTCATGCAAAGAGCGTGGATGAAAGCTCGTAAAGTGAAGTAAGTTATTTTTTTTTGTAGGCTTGTAGTAGGTTTTTGTGACTAGGCGGTCCCCTTCCCTAGATATAGTGACGTCTAAAAAGACAATAGAGCTAGGATGGTACTGGTAGTTGAATTTCAAGTGTGGATCACAGGTATTGACCCAGTCAAAGAATGACACGAGGCTCTCCTCAGAGCCCTGCCAGATTAAAAGCACATCATCAATGTACCTCTGCCACAGGATTACATTGAGAGTGTAGGGGTTGGTACCAGCCAGGATATGTGTCTTCTCAAAATTATGCACGTACAACCTGGCAATACTCGGGGCAAAAGTGCTGCCCATCGAAGTACCCATCTTTTGTAGGTAGATGGTATCCTCATATTGAAAATAATTGCGCTTAAGAGCTGGAGTGGTGCATTCCATAACAAAAGTGCGGGAGGTCGTATATTCCCATGTGGTGTTTTCTAGGACATCCGCCAGAACATTTAGAGTAGCATCCTGCGGGATGCAGGTGTACAAACTTTCAATGTCTAAGGAGACAAGAAAGGAAGGCTCATCAGGCATTTGAACATTTTGAAGTAAAGACAACAGACTTTTAGTGTCCTTGACATATGTGCTGGTAGACTGAACCAATGGCTTGAAAAAGAAAGCACAATACTTAGAAAGTGGCTCCAATAATGAGCCAATTCCCGACACAATCGGTCTTCCCAGAGGGGGAAGCCGATTTTTGTGGGTTTTTGGTAAAGTGTAAAAGTATGGAATTTTACCTTCTGATTTAGTAAGGAAATCTGCTTCATGTTTATTTATATAACCATCCCGTTCCACTGCCATAACCAGCTGCATTATTTCATCTCTCAGGAAGGGTGAAGGGTCTTGTTGGAGAACCACATAACTTCTTGTATCTCCCAAAAGGTGTTTACATTCTAGGTCATAGGCGGTGGCATCTTGGATAACAATGCCACCCCCCCTTGTCCGGAATTTTGATGACTATTTCCTTGTTTTTCTGAAGTTAATTGATGGCCTGATATTCACTGGCCATCAGATTCTTAAATGGAAAGGGCTCTGCCATTGATTCCACTTCCTGAAACACTGCCTGCTCGAAAGCAATGATATCTGCAGGCACAAGATGTGTTGTTGGAGTGAAAGTTGACAATCATAAATTCTGTATCACTTTGTGCAGTCTGACTTTCAATTGTCTCCTGGGGCTCAAAGAAAGATTTCAACCTAAGTTTTCTGAAGAAATCGCTAAGTTTGCATTGTAATTTAAAGTGATCAAGCTATGGCATGGATATAAAGCCAAGACCCTTCTCCAAAACTGAGGTTTGATCTGCACTCAAAGGAAATCTAGATAGATTTGTGATCGGGGTTTTGCACTGCTTGGGCCCGCCCTCTGTTCCTGGGTTTTGCTCTGCGTGTTCTCCCATACGGAGTGCACTTTGTTCCCTCCTTTCATTCTGCCCCTGCCTCTGTGGCCAAACTCTAAAAAAGGCTGAGGGTACATATTTTGTTGAAAGGGTGAGGAGGTGGAGTGAAATGTGGATTCCAGACCATGTTTGGTGGGTAGGGTGGGTGGTTGTATGGACTAATATGAAAGCCTCCAGTTCCCTGTTGTTGGTACGGGAACCATTGTGGGGTATTATTAGTACCTCTTCTGACTCATCCCCTACCACATTTTCTATTTCCTCTGCTGCCTATGCTAGATCCACTGGAGTTTGAGTCATCGGACCCATCAGAGTTGTAATTGGTCTGATCAGGTGGAGTGTATTTTGCACTGGCATAGGGGTAGGTTTTGTTGTATGACCATTTTTAAGGTCCTTTTGGAATTTGACTACCTTTGATTGGACAAGGTTATCTTTATATTCATTTAACTCCTTATTGAATTCTTCTAGTTTCTTTTTGAAACCGGTTATGGTGGTCTTTAATTGGGTTTCTGTTGCCTGTATTTCCACAAGAAGGGCTTCTGATAAACACATTGCTGTTTTTATATTTAGAATAGCCCAATCATGCGTACAATGCCAGGCAATCTGAGCCCATTCTTTCCTGAACACACTGTCTTCCAAAAATATTCTCTGGGCATTAGTCACTAACAGGCCCTTTGGAGCCATTTTATTTGTAAGGTATTCTTTAATCATCGTGCCATGTAAAATGGCTCTAATACGGCTTCTTTTTTGTTCACCTAACTTATCCCAGTCGGACGTCTGAGATATTGCTCGTGCGACTAGGGGGTCGGCGAACAAGGTGGGATCATTAAGTATAGCATCTGCCTCTTCTCTAGAGAAAGATAAACCTGAATCATCCATGGTGAAGGTGTAAAGTGGACACTTATATTACAACTCTTTAAGAAGGAAATACTCTCGCAGCTGCACGCTGCCTAATATGTATACAATCAACAAGAGAGAAAGGGCTCACAAGGCCACTCTTATACCCCTTGAGAGTACTAAATCTAAATCAATATCTGACTTAAAAAGAAGCCCTATTTTCAATTGTAGGTCACAAATAACAGCCTATATGCAATGATTTGGGACACGTGTGAAACACTGATGAGTGGGATTCAGTACTATATTTGACACACAGAAATGGCATTCTAAATACGTGACACCCCAAACAGCCTCTCTGTACAGAGGTGACACAACCACCATCACAATTTAAATTTTTGAGATTGTCAGCACTAGATGTTGCACTTACACTTGTCCGAGTGATGTGCTTGTACAAAGGAGTGACATGCACTCAGGGAATGGTTGTTGTAATTAATTTATTTGCACATGCTTTGCCTGTGGTCATTTTGTACTGTCTCATGATTGCTAAGGACTGTGACAATGAGACAGGCTCATGTGAAGAAATTGTCAATGATGGTGTTACTGCGGGTTATTCCTGCTGCAGCTGCAGTGGGGTGTGGTCCACCTGTCTCATCTTCCTCATCATCTTCCGGTGCATCTGGCACTTGTAGCCATGGGGCATTGGTGTGTGCATATATGTTGTGCAACACACAACATGCAACGATCATCTTGTCTGGGATATACAGGAGCCTTCGACCTGTGATGTCCAGGCACCGGACACGTGACTTCAACACACCAAATGTTTGTTCCACGATGCCCCTGGTGCATTTGTGGGCCGCATTGTACTGCCTCTGGGCCTGTGTGTTCGGGGCTCAGAGGGGTGTCATCATGCAAAGGCAGAGTGAATATCCTTGATCACCTGTGACAGTGCAGAGAGAAATGAGTCAATAGTTGGTTCTGCATGGTGTTAGCAGGCTCACTGGTTCATTGGTGTGTGATATGTGAGTCTTAGTGATTCCTGTTTGACATGTACTGCTTGTAGCAAATGAGCGGCATCCATGTGTATTACATAGCCTCATTACTGCTCCTCCCTCCCCCGAGCCTATTTACTTGTGTGCACAGCGCTGTTGCATCACTTGCACTCCTACCGCACACTATTGTCATGCCTGTCTGCTCATGTTCACACCCCTGACAACAACACTGTGATTTTGTGCGTTGAAAGTGGGTGGCCACATGTGTGTAGGCCTTTGGTAAGAATAGGACAGACACAGATGTAGAGTTCATGGCTGGCTGAACTCGCTATGCTGTTGAGGGTAGACCTTTGGCTTATGCTGCGTTAATAGGGACACACACAACAGTTGGCATGTATGACCCCGGACCCCGAGCGGATTTGCGCTCCCTCATTTACTCCTTTGGCTGAGCCCGCACTCCGGGTGCATGCTACATTGCAACATTTTCTATTGCGGGATGGGTGGCACTGACACTACAACAGAGAAACACGCATTAATTAATTTCTTCACAAGGCCAACACTTAACCATACAAAAAAGCCCGGAATGATTAACCACACTCCTACGCTGGACTGTCGTACGCCAGTCCAGTCCGCTTACGCTTACAGGGAGGTACTACACAGCTACATATCCCAGGTCTACCCTACTGCCTGAGGTGACATGGTTGCATCCGCTGTACACAGAACAATGTTATGTGGTAATGCATAGGGTCCTCATACAAAATTAATGACCACACGGACACGCTTAGATAGTTTGTGGAACTGGCTACAGGCACGTGCGCCCGGCCCCTTTTATTGCCAGGGTCACATGTCCAGTGACGCCTGTGCTGGATGGGTGTGAGGTGAGTATAAGCCAGCCCTCAGGGAGTGGTTGGTGCTAGCAACAACTACAACAGTGATCAGACAATCAGAAGTTCAAAGTTCAAACAGCAAAGGTCCATGACTTGAGCTGCACAGAATTAGTGGCCCCAGATGCACTGCGGCCGGCACAGGCTCACCGCCACGGGACGGTGACTTGCAGTGCACTGAGGTAGGGCATTGAAAGCTGAGCGGGACCTCATCAATGTCGAAGGTGAATGTTGCAGAGTGTTTTGGGGGACAGTGGAAGGTGTTTTTCCAGGGCATGATGCAGAGGGCATAACCAAGCAGGAACAGGCAATATGGAGGAGATGAATGCTACAGGCTTATTTTTAACACCAAGTCAGTATTAGCTACATGATGATGAAGACAACCCCCAGACCATATACTCAGATACCACCAAAGTTCAACCAGAGAGTGTCCATGAATTTCGGGGCACAGAGTTAGGGGCACCAGAGCTGGACTGGGATGAAGTGTGCGACGAGGCCTTAACAATGATATAAACTTTGCCTTAAAGATATCAAGACTCAGGTCAAATTGTGTGACCTACTTGACCACAGTGTAAGCCCGAAGCAGCAGTCAGAAGGGGCCCACAGCCACGGGATGTTGGCTTCCGATGCAAAGAGTTAGTGGCGGCAGAGCAGTTGTTGGTAGTGTTTAATCACCGCCATAACGATGATCCTTTTCTCCTCCAGACTGAACCACATCTTCCTCTTACTCCTTGCCTTGCGTACAATGATATGAAGTCAGCCAATGAAAAATCAAGACTCCATTCCAAATGTGTGACATACTTGACCACAGTGTAGGCTTCAGGCAGTAGTCAGCAAGGGATCACAGACACCTGTCTCTGGAATGCTATGCACTGAGTTGGTGACATCACATCGAAGGGAGTGCAGTGATATCAAACGTCCCATTAACATATGAACTCGGCCATCATGATATCAAGACTCAGTTCAAAATGTGTGACCCACTAGACCGCGGTGTAGACCGGTGGCAGTGGTGGAGTACGTCAACGAGAAAACAGTGCTGCGGGCCTGTGTCGTGGAGGCCAGCAATGGTCTGAAGAGGCTGCCAAGGTAGCGGGCCTAGGGCTTGGAGCTTACACCGGCATGTGGTGGGCCCTCTTTGACACACGCTGGTGTCGGCAGGTGAACAGTGGGGCCTGGGTGCGCAGGGGCAGCCTAGACGGGACTGGGGCCTCATGGCGGGGTGAGAGGCGCCGCCCTGGCAGACACATTGGACCATTCTGGAGGAGAACCACGCCCAGAGCCAAGTGCCTTTTATTCAAACCCCTATGCTAGCCTGGCTTGTGCTGGGCCAGCCCACTCCACCCACGCATACAGGGGGGGGTGTAACAAGCTACATTTCTGCAATCTTCCTCACTGGCTGAGTTAACATGGTTGCATCCACTGTCCACTACATTCCAAACACCAGCAGTGTATGTCGACATGGACATGTCTGTGGTCTGTATACTGCAGTCTGGCCAGCAGATCCACGCCACACTTGGCATTGTGTACATTCTAATTCATATGTCACTTGCATCCTTCGCACATGCCTGGTTGCCATCTCTACCCGCATTCTGCTATTGTGTGGCTGAGGTGCCATGCCTTTGATGGCTTTTGTACATGGCTAGCCCAGGTTACTACAGTAAGTTGTGCTGTTATGTCTGGTAGGTGGGCATGTTGTTTGACATGTTGTATGTGAGTTTGTGACATGCGCATTCCAAGAGTTGTGAGTTGCATGATTGTGGAGTTGAGGTGTGTGGTGTGTTAATTTGGTACTTACCAATGAGCAATGCATTCCCATAGGTGACAGCCTTAAAGCGCCGGTTGATAAGGGACTGTCAGAAGATGAAGGAATCATGCACCTTGCCTGGGTAGTTGGTGACAACATTGATGAAGAGTCCCAGGTGGCTCACTATTGCCTGCACATTGATGGAATGCATGTGCTTCCTGTTGCGGTAATTGTGTGCAGTGGTGGCAGGGGGCTCGAGGAGTACATGTGTGCAGTCAATTACAGCCAACATGTGCGGGAAGCCAGCTATGGCTTAGAAGTCTTGCTTGGTCTCCCCCTGTCCCGCGCAGTGTTGGGGAAGTGAAAGTGCTAGGTACCAAGCTGATGATGGCATCATAGACAGGTGTGAGGAACTTTGATAGGGCTGGCTGTGAGACTCCTCCGACTCTGGCGGTTGTTGGTTGGAAGGTACCAGAGGGGAACAGATGCAGCACAGCCAGCAGCTTTGTCTGCAGAGGGATGTTGGTTGTTGGTTTGTTGGTACCGTCAGCCTGTTGGCAATGATGGTCAGGATGCGAAGGATGGTTGTCCTTTTGAACCTGTAGTGGTAAATGACATCCTCTGGTGTTAAGTCTGTGAGGCTGATGCGTTTTCTGGAGGTCTGCTGTCTTTGTCTACGCTGCCTCTGTGGTCGTCCGGGTGGGGGTGGGGGTCCCACGGGGTGATGGGCCTGGGGTGTTGTGACCCTCTTGGGGCTCCGAGCTGCATGATCAGTAGCTCCATGGCATCTGTTGTTCTGAAGTTGTGGGTCAGGGCTAGGCTCCTTTTTATGGTGCAGGTTGTCGTCTGACTTAACACCAGGTAAGAGCAGGTGTTAAATCCCTGCTGCTAACGCGCCTTATTGCATGTTTGGGAACTTATCACCAATCTGGCTGGTCATTGTTAATGTTGCGAAGTGGTGTAGTTGCGGATTTTTGCACGGGAACGCCTACTCTGCATATTATTAGCATTAGTTGCCGTGTCATCTGTAGCTATGGTTTTTGCAGCTGCTATCACAGGAAAACTGGTGATATTGTCTGTTAGCACCAGCTTGTGAATGGGGCAAAAAATGTATCGCCACTTTGGCTGTGATAAAGTGCTGCTAACTTGGCGATAAGTCCTTGAGAATATGCCCCTTAGTTTATGTTGCAGGTATTCGTACATAGTTTTATTTTGTTTACTTAGTTTCGGCCCTAATTTACTTAGTGATTGCTGTAGTCTGAGTTCTTGGTAGCGCTGTCGTTTTTTTAATTGCTCCAATGAGTTTGTCAAGTGTTGATTGTGCAATTTCTATTGTGGCTTGGAAGGCATTATGCCATCCTTCTACCGAATTGTTACGACTTTTTGAGCCACACTACTGGCATACACGTTCCAACAGGAGATCTGAAATTTAGGTTGTCTACTGTGCTCTGACCTATGTAACCTTCCCACCCAGGTGTCTTCAAAGTAGTCTAGGAGGGGACTTAATTTTGTTTCATTATCTTGATAGAAAGGAATTTCTATAGGTATGCCCAAAGTAGATTTCTGTAGGTGCCTCCATATGCTCTGATTAAAATGGTAGTAGAAACATTTTATTGCAGTGTGTGGGTATAGTTTGAGGATGGATTGAATTATTGCCTGCTCAAAGTCTATTATGATTCTTTGGGGACAGTAACTTTCTGTGAATTGTTTGACTATAGTTAGTAGTTCTACATAAGTGGTTTCTGTTTACTAGGCAGTAATGCATAAATAAAGAGGACATTTGTCTCTTTATATTCTCTGTGGATGGTATACAGCTAGCTGATAGAATGGTTCGGGGCAAAAACTTTAAATGTACCATCCATCATCCATGTTTCGCAGTTTTTAAATTTCTGTAAATTTGTATTAGTTGCAAACATAATAATTCTGTTTTCATGGATTTCATTGTCAATATGCTTTAGTATTTGGCTGCTGGTCTGTTGGGAACGTGATTGATTCCCTTATTGTCTCTAGGGCATCTCTTACTTCAACTTCAGTTACATTGAGGGGATGGTTGTATTCTCTATCATTCTTTACATTGGTATCTATTGGAGTGGCTCTCCCATAACAGGCATTGGAATAATATTTGCTACATTTCCAATGGGTTATAAACCTTACGGACACCTTGGGTAGTTGCATATGATTATTTAAAGACTGCACAGCAACGCGTTTTGACTTTTGTCTTGATGACGCCAAGAAACAGGCAATATCCCACACACATATAAACAGTTCTGCTAAACACCAGAGACAGACTGAAAATTACACCCCAGTGACGATAATACAAAATGAAATAAAATAGGGCAGCCATCTTAACACTGTGTCCACACTTGTTTCTGCGCAATATTCCTAGTTATTATTTGCAAATAATCAAAATTTCTGGGCAAACTGGTTATTAAATTAATTAACTAGAATATTTTCTACTTAAATTGATTACTTACAATTTTCGCATACTCTTTCAAATGCCTCTATTCTTGTGCTTAGAAATTGGTACACAAATCAATATAAACATTGGTAACATACTCGAAATAAATGCATGAAGTTGAAAGTTCCACAGTCTTGTCCAAGTGGGCAGTCATATTCTCCAGTGATATCGATAGCCACAAAACACACATGTGCCAATACCTAAAAATGAAATAGAAATATAAAAAAAAAAAATTCAGAGAATACAGCGAACAATTAAATGTTTAAATTAAAAATTACAGCTCCACTTATGCAGATGTACAGAAAGCTCCTCACTGGACTTCAATCCCAGCAGGGTCAGTGTTTCCAGATTAATAGATTAATGATGTACTTTGATTCTAATTTACGAAGTAGAAGTTGTCTGTTTTCACCACGCACATTCTCAGGGACATCATCAATGACCACCATCCGCAGTGTTCTTTCATTTTGGAAATGGTATTCAAAGAAATGTTGTGCAACGGGGTATTGTCTGTTGTTGTGCCTAATAGCCCTGACATGTTCAAGCACACGTTTTTTTAGCACGATGTATTGTGCTGCCTATGTAGGCTTTGTTACATGGGCAAATGAGTGCATATACACAATAAGTGGTGTTACATGTAAGTGTTTTCTTCATCACCACCTCCCTTTTACTACCAGAGATCGAAATAGTAGTACAGTCAACGCTGTTACTGCAAGACTTGCAGTTTCTACAGCGTCTGAAACCCACTCGACTGGCCCCGCTTGTTTTGACAAGCTCAGTCACCGAATTGGGACTATGTTTATCCCTTAAAAATGTGCATTTCTGGAAGGTGATCTGGGGACAACTGTTAAGATACTTTTCAAGGCTACTATCAGTAAACAGCAAGTACATATACAAGCTCAGTAACCGAATTGGGACAATGTCATGAGTGATGTAATATGTGACGTCATCAGCAGTGCATTGCACGCGCAAGTTATAGTGAGTCC
Organism: Lissotriton vulgaris; assembly: GCF_964263255.1. Classification (NCBI taxonomy): domain Eukaryota; kingdom Metazoa; phylum Chordata; class Amphibia; order Caudata; family Salamandridae; genus Lissotriton; species Lissotriton vulgaris. The sequence goes on from NC_141696.1 coordinate 522,135,951, forward strand.
AACTAACTATAACGTGGGAATTTCAATGGTTTTATGCGAGTAAAACTTCCTGCTAACTATAACTGGTGTGAAACCTATGGTTTTTTCAGTGAATTTAATAGGTTTTTTAAATGCTAATTCCTAACTACAACTGGTGTGAAACCTATGGTTTTTTCAGTGAATTTAATAGGTTTTTTAAATGCTAATTCCTAACTATAACTGGTCTGAAACCTATGGTTTTTTCAAGGAATTTCAAAGGTTTTTAAAAAGCTTATTCCTAACTATAACTGGTGTGAAAACTATGTTTTTTTCAGTGAATTTCAAAGGTTTCTTCTTAGCAAATTTCTATACCTATGTAATGTAATATTTTTTAAAATGAGTCCTATATTATATATTTATGTAATACTATTTTTTTTATGTATATTCTTTTTTTTTGTGCCCTGGAGCTCTCCCGGTGCGCGTACCGGTGAGCGCACCAGACAGTGCAGTATTCCGGCGCGCCCCGGTGCGCGTACCGGGGCGCGTACCGTTAGCGCACCCAAAAAAAATAAAAAAAAATAATGAAGAAGTGAGCATAAAGAAAGGGGTCAGAAAGACTGCTGAAAAGAGAAAGAGAGCTAGATAGATGAACACAAAGGGACTGTGTAATAGATAGTAAGACAGAGAAAAGGTGTTAGAGGAAGTAACTGAGAAAAGGAAAGACATGGGGAGTGACAGAGAGAAAGGATAGAGAGAGAAAAGGAAGGAGTGACAGAAAGGGACTGAGTGAACCATAAAAGAAAGGCCAAGTGAGGGAGTGTGGGTGAGCAGGATGACTGAAAGAAGTTGAATGTGGTAGGAGAGTAAGGAAAAGAGAAGTAAACATGGAGGATAAGAATAAGTGAGGGATGCAGAGTAAGGAAATAGGGGTGAGGTAGGGTGAGAGAAAAGTAGTGAGGTTAAAGCAAAGGATGATGACAAACTACATTTGTTAGTCATACTTACCATATAATTAATGTAAACTTAATTACTTTTTTTTCTACACTTTGTATCTGTGAAAGAGAGAAGAAGAAATTAGTTATAATTAGTAAAATATATATTTTAAAATAGAAGAGACAGGTCAAGAGGTAAAAAATCATAAAAAAATGTGTAAGGGAGCAAAACAAGGAAAAAGAGGGGAATAGGACTAAAGCAATGGTACTAAGAGAATGTGATTCGGTAAAGAAACTAAAGAGAATGATACTGAAAGGTAGGAAATGCGGGTAGTAACGGAACTGGAGTAAAAGAACTGAGGTGAAGAATGATGAGAGAGGAACAGTGAAGTTGTTGTAAGAGAAAAGATAGAAGGTAGATAAACACAAATGAGCATAACACAAGGAGAGTGTGAGACTGAGGACATAGAGGTAGTAAACGAAAAAAGAGGATAGAAGTAAGAAGCAAAGAAAGATAAGTGAGAGAGAATGGGTAAGTTATAGTGACAGAGTACGAAATAAGAGAGGAGTGAGTAAAGCGAAATTAGTAAAAGAGCAAAGGAGGAAAAGACGGAAAAAGAAAATAAAGCAGAGAAAATGAAAACTGAAAAGTGTTGTAAGGGACAGAGGGGATACAGACAGTTGAAATGGGAATGAGGGGTTCTGAAAAAAGTGCAGTAAAAGATAGGGGATGAAACAGAGTGAAAGAAAGGCAGTGTGAGTGAGTAAAGAGAGCTGAAAAAGGGTGGAAAAAAGAAAGTGAGTGTGAGACAATGGGAATACAATATAAATTACACAAAATAAACTTTAGAATAACTTCTACAACATGTTACATAGTTTATTTTTGCTGTTCTCAGAATTTATTGAATTTCACTAAAAACAGTGAGTTCAAACTATTCATCATATAACAGCTGGGAAAAAAACACAATCTAAAAGATTGTGTTTAAAAAAAACCAAATAAACTTGCATATCACATATTTACACTAATCTTTGATTCACTTACTTTTCCTTGAGGCCAAATAGTAGATTGTGAAGGTCCTTTTCATTGGAAAAACTCTGCTGTTCTCTAAAACTTCCATTTCATCGACTTCCTATAAAAAAATTCTAAGAACATCTGAAATATGTCTCAATTTTTTCTTTTTCTCATTGTGTTAATTATGACTCTTTCCTAATTGCAACACTATTCCTTACGGCCAAATAGTGTCAGATTTATCAGTCTATTTTCAAACTCAGAAATTACCATTTATCAGATGTTTTGAAAGAAAAGCTCATACCACATTTTCACAATGCATACCTATTCATATTCCCATCTATGGATCACTCATGTTCAACATTTCCTATAATACTGATATCACTTACTATGAGATCCAATTACAGTACCTATATGAGAACTGGATGTTTTATATTATGTTCCTCAGTTTTGCTCAAAATATAATTTTAAATAGCAGACTAACTTTTATTAACTGCTCCTGTCTTTATAGGCTAATTACCTTTAGTTAAATTTTGGTTCTAAAAACACTAGGTATGAATTTTTTAAGTCAAAAGGCAAACGCTGTTTGAAAGTCAAATGAGTATCATGATGGAGTTGAAGGACCGTCATGATAAATATTAGCTACAGTTACAAAGGTTCTTCCTGAAATTGATAACTGAGAAGCTACGAAATTTTTAATAAAAGTTGTCAATTTAGTTCCATCAGATTTACATCGTTGAAACATTAAAATGACATACTGTCCATAAGTTTGTATAAATAATGTGGATAGCATTGGACACTTACATTGCGAACAAACCATATTATGATCAGCTGCTTTAAGTAGATTAATTAAAGACTCTGATTTGCAGTCTGGTAAAGTCAAATATAAATATCTTTCAGTGTCTATTCTAGTAGTACTTGATAAACTACAATTGTCACAGTCATGCTGCCATTGATAAGAAAGCCTAAAAAGATTTTCTACATCTACACCTTCATCTTCCAATACACCAAACATATACATTAAAAATTCCTGACAATCCTGCTGAATATTTTGTGATTTTTTTTTTTGACCTGAACATATATCTAAAAGATTTCGAATTTCGGAAACACTTTCTATTTTTGCTCTATCATTGCTACATTTCTGAAACACAGAATTCAATAAACCGCAGAATCTTTGATCCTGATTTTCAACAATCTGTTCTTGTAAAGTTTTAAGAAAAAAAACAACATTAACCACTACATTAGCATAGCAGTTGACCCCAGAACTGTTTTCAAATTGAAATCCAACAACATCTTGAACATAATCCTTTTTCTTTCTGCTTACAATTAGTTTCATCTACTTTTTGTCTTTTTGCTACTACCTCACTGCAATTATTTTCATTTCTTCTTTTTTGGCCTACCACACGTTTTTCAAACAGAGGATATTGAGGCAAATGTGGAGCATACTCTCTTCTTAACCTATTGTATTCTTTAACACAATCTAGATCTGCACAAATCTTTGTCTCATCACACTCAATCAGGTACAATCCTGATAAAGTTCTGACTCGTTATAATGCCACATATGCCATACCCTCTTTAAACACAGAACTTCCAATGTTCACCAAAGCATTATCTACACTTAAACCTTGAGATTTATGAATTGTCATTGCATATGCCAAACAAACAGGAAACTGTTTTCGGTGAACATATAAGTCTTTTATAAGCAAAAAGCTAGCAGAACAACGACTAATTTGTTGTACTTGCTCAATGCCATCAAATTTAATTTTTAAAAATTCAATTCCATCTCTATTTTTATAATTCACAAAATCAACAACATGACCCATTGCTCCATTTTCCAGACCTCTTTCAACATTTAAATTCCTTCTCAAAATAATACGAAAATTTAAACACACATTCAGAGTCTTTTCAAAACCAGCTGTTTTAGATATACTTTTCTCTAATGAATCCAATTTTGTTTTCAAATTTTCTGACAAAACAATAGTTGCACCCATATGCTCTATTTTATCTATTGCTTCCAGTTTCACAATCGCTTCGTTTTCTAACTTTAACATTTTTTGTTGAAGATGGAACATTCTTGTAGAGTTGGCATCAAACATATCCCAGATTTCTTCTCAGAAATGTTCTTAAAAATATTCTCTGGTAGAATGTTTTCATTTGGATACAATTTTGAAATTAATCGAGCATGTAAAGCTTCTTTCCCAAGCTCACTTACTTTTCCGATTTTAACATCTTGTAGAATATTTTTATAATCTTCATCCTATGCCTGTCGCATATTTTGAAGAAGTTCTGCATATTTAAAATTTAACCATATATTAACGTTTCCAATGCTTCCAAGGGACTTCCTGGTATCTTCATGCGTGAGCATTTTAAACACTGGTTGTCCTTTTACTGGAGTTAACTGCAGTAGATCTCCAAAAACAATAATGTGTTTTCCTCCAAATAACACATCATACTCTATTCTAAGAATTTCTTGCATTCTCAAATGCACAAAAGCAAGCATTAGATTTGAGAACATGCTTACTTCATCAATGATAAGAAGTTTCATTTTCTTCAGGACTCTGGAAACCTCAGAACACGCATCTCCAGATAGCTTGTTGTAATGCAATTTATTATGATGCTCAACTGGCAGCATCAGTAAACGATGTAGAGTAATCCCTTTAATGTTATGTGCTGCCAGTCCAGTTGGAGCGGTTACAACACGAGACAGCGGTGATTCAGTCCTTTTCTGCAAATAAGTTGCAATGGCTTTAATCAGAAAACTTTTTCCTGTTCCCGCTTCTCCACTTACGTACAGTCGGACAGGCTTAAATGATGTACATGAGCACTCTTTTTTCTCATGTCTGAATCCATGTTCAATCTGTTCTGTGACTTCATCATATATCTTTTTCTGCTCAACGAATAGTTGCTTTACCAAATCTTTTAAGTTAACTACATCCTCTTGAGCTTGTTCCAAAGAAAGCTTTTTCCACCTCATCCATGGCAGTTGAAGCTTCATTTTGGATAGTTGGTCCTCCTAGTGGATCCTGACTCAATGAAGTAGAAATCTGACTGTCTTGAGAACTGTCTCTAGCAATCTCTTCAGCAACTGTGGATTCTTGCTCTATTTCTTTGTTCAACATTTGCAGATAATTTGGAAAAAGAGGACATTCTATGGTATCCTTGGTTGCAATAAAAGAGTCTTCATAACAGAGAAAATCTCCAAGTAGTTCCTCTTCTGTACGCCATGGCTTAAAGAGTTGCAAAAGAGCTAAATAGTAAAATTCTCTTTTGTCTGGAGATTCGCAACTCAATTTTCGATGATTAATCAAATGGCCTTTTCTCTGCTTCACTAGACATCCTTCATACCCAATGACAGCATATTTTCCATTATTGATATCTTCTGTGATGTTCCTCTTATAACTGTAGTTTTGCAGAACTTCATACAAACAAGTGTTCTCAAGGTGAGTACTTCTATTTGGATAGTATGTATCCAACATGTTTGTCTTCAAAATATCTGTACTGTTTGGTTCTTTCTCCACCAAATATTCAATTTCTTGTACAGAATTGAAAACTCGGTTTCGTGTTGCAGCAAGTCCTAGACTCACCCAAATGATTGTTATTGATTTGGCATAGAGACTTGCTGATGATAACCGATCAGAACATTCACATGCTCCAATTTCTCGATGCGACAACATCTTCAGACTGAAACTGTATAATTTTTTACTTATACTCTTTTCATGTGAAATGTCTTCCCACATTTCCTTCAGTTCAGTCTTTTCTTTTTTTGTGATGTAAGACTTCACATATCGAGCCACAGCAATAGAACTGAATATCCATGTTATCATTCCACATGGATAAAATCACTGGATTGTAGTCGTTGATATACTTGGACTCTTCGTTTCTTTTTAAATTGTATGTATTTTTTGGTGATTTCCTTGTCACGGTATGTCACAGAGACGACATCAAATCATTTACTCTTCCTTTAGAAATCACTGGTCGTGGAAACGTGAAACGACATTTCGTGTAGAATTTGTACTTGTTTTTAAATTTTCGACAACAGTACTTTCCACAACGATGGGATTGAAGACGTAAAACTTGTTGCCTTAAACTGTTGTCTTCAGTAGTGTTCGGAACAGCACATGTTGAATATTCTTCAATGAAACTCATCACTGTGTCATTCGAATCAGTTCCAAATTTGGGTGCATCTTTAATCCATAACACCATATTTATGTGAGGAGCACCTCTCGCTTGATACTCCTTCCTCCAAAAGAAATCCAAACCCTCTCCAAGGGGAGGATACTTTTGTTGGTAATAAAAGACATCATAGCTTCAAATCTATGATTAAAATATCTGCAAACATTCACTGGATCCAAAGAACACAGTTCTCCAGGTGTTTTCAATTCTATATTTTGTATGTTTCCATTTGCCTCTCGTAGAAATTGAAGTAAGTTGTCCCATGCATACTCAGCACAGCTAAGAGTGAGGAACCATGTAGGAGTTCCTAAGTTTCTTAGTATACATTTCAATTCCCCATGACGACGGAACCAATACTCGTTTGTTCCACGCTGACATGACATGAGATTAATTAGCTGAGATTCCAAAATACTGTCCTGCAGATTGACTTTCTCCATAAAGTCCCTCGCCGAAACATTTTGCAGATGAGCTCCACTTTTCAGTATATGATTAACTGCATAAGAAAGCCCAGACAAATCACTTTCATCCAGTATGTGAAACAAATACGGAATGCATTGACGAAACCTTGGACCTTCAGCATATAATCTTAAAGTCCGGTATTCAGCTGCAGAAATTTGAACTGTTCGATCGTCATATCGTCCACCTCGACCTGTTGGAAATAACTGTGGAAAACAACGAGCTTCCAAACTTTCTTCCCATACACTAATAGGACTTACTTTTGCTGCTTTCATTTGAAACAAGTCAATTGCATTCCCCATTACTTCTTTGAAATGCAAAGGATGAACAGTATAATGTTCATATATGTCTTCACTATTAGACACATAAACTTTTTCAATTTGGCCAACTGAACAATCACTGTCTTCTTCTGTAGCTGTTTCCTCTGCTCCAACACTTACATCTTTGTAGTACTCATTGTGTTTGACCAAATACAACGTTGCTTTTTTGACTTTCCTAACATCCACTAAATCTTGCCAGATTTTCTTACTCTTTGTCTGAACCCCATTAACTAGAATAACCAGAGGATCCCCTTCTACTCTTTCTACACCAATTGTATCAATATTTTTCTTGACATCTAGAGGCAAATAAACAACTCTTCCCTTTAATCCTCTTTGTAAATCTGTAGGAGGTAATTTCCCTATCTTAGGCTCCATGCGAACAATAGCCTGAAAAGGATGGATACATTGAATCAAAATTGATTCATAAGTATTTAAATCCATCAATTCAGAAGGAATATCTATCAACTGAAGATTATTATGAACAGCTCTAGCAGGCATTCTATTTTCATTCAATTTTTTCAAACAATAATTACAAATACGCTGATCAAAACTCAAATCAAAAGAATTCTCCACCAACAAATAACTTGCAAAATCCTTTCATTCACTATTATTTTCCAATTCACATTTTGCATATAAATGAACTAACCTAGTCTGAATCTTATAATGAGTCCGTCGACAACACACACAAGTTAAATTATGCCTTTCACTTGATTTCACCTTAAACTTGGTAATTTCCTCGTCAAACTTTTCTATACTTGAAATCTGTACATTGTCTTCCACATTACCATCCAATACTATATCCATTTCTACACTGTCCTCTTTGTTCCCAAAAAACCAAAACTCAATTTCTTCACAAATAGTCTTCACATCTACTTCAGATCCATGCAAAAGAGCACTGTTTAACTGTTTAAGCTTAAGTGCTGGACTTTTTGCATAATACAACCTTCTCACTAATGTCCTCAACTTATTATGATGCACTGCTAACATCCTAAAATGATGAAAAACACTTTGACATACTTTTCTAGAAAGACAAGCCAGTGAATGCCCACGCAAACCTGTGTTTTCTCTCACTCTGCAAGGATCTAACTCTTGCAAGATCTTCATTTTCTGTTTTACACTTTTCTTACTATATGTACATAGGAAATTACGAAGCAAATCGATTGAATCCTGTCGCACACTACAAATACTACTGCACTTCCATGTGTACACTGGACCCTTAGTACGTCTCCCTAAAACTTCATCAGCTAACACCTCTTCTGCATCTCTATACACAAGTTTCTCTTTTTCCATCGGACAACCATCTTTCACCTCATATGCTCGACCACTGGTGTCACCTGCATGCACCAAATCATTTTCCTGAAAGTAACTCTCCTCATTAAAAAATGGCTGAGAACTTGAACTATGCATCCATTCTCCAGAAAATACTTCACAAAAATTAGTCAGTTTAATTATTCTTTTCCATCTACTGTTCGATTTGAAAACATCAATTGCCTTGTTAAGTATCCTAATTCTATTGATTTCTAAAATAAATAATTTTTTCTTAACTTCAAAAGCCTGATCAACAATCTTCTCTACACTTTTCTTTTTCTTGTAAAAAGCAGCCCTCTGTTTACCTTTCTTTTCATTTTTTAGCAAATTTAAAACTACCCTATTGCGAAACATTCGTTTACGAATGTCCCTAAATTGATTTTGCCTTCTATTGCTATCCATACTCTTCTCTCCTGCTCCAGTAGAGACATTTTTTGAGGGCCTCTCCTTCCTTTTCAAATTTGCTCTCTCCTTCTGGATCTTCACATTCCTGTTAACATTTGTTTTTGTTCTACATATGTTGCGAAAAAAAGACTTAGTTGTCTTACCAGGAGCTTTTTTGGTGTTTTTTGAAGTACTTGTTGTAGAGGATTCCTTTAATTCTGTTGCAGATTTTGTTCTTTTCCGTATGGTATTTTTTCTTCTCCTTTGCCTTGACGGCATTTTTGCTTTTTTTTGAAATGTTGATTTCAATCTGTGGTAAAGAAAAAAATAACACATTATAAACCACTATTACCAAACAAAAAAGCAATGACAATAAGCAAACGATATAAACACTAATTTGCAACATATCTAAGTTTATACCACAGCAACTATATAACTAGGGGTAAGACAAAGAAAAACAGCTAGAGGGAGTAACACAAAAACACAGAGAGACTCCGACAAAGAAACAGGTAGAGGGAGTAAAACATACAAAAGGACTAAGACAGAGAGAGTGTATAATATGTTGAAAGACAGAAAAAGGGGATCACTGAAATATTATCGACGGTCACATTATCGACTTGCTAAAATATCGTTGACAAATTATCGACGACAAAAATATTGACTTTCTATACTTATTACACAAAGTACAAAAATATTGAGTCAAAAATATCAAGTATTTACTATATCGAGTACATAAATATCGCTTCTATAAATATCGACTCCAAATATATCGTTGTACATGAAATTAGCCCTAACACTACAAAAATATCGACTAAAAAAATATAGACTACTAAAATATCGTAAAAAAAAATATCGAGTTCATTTTTGTACACTTTCATGTCTAAAATACCATATTAATCATCAATAAAAGTCATTGCTCTATACAAAATACATTTTACATATAATACCTGTTACTTATATAAAATTCCTATCTATCAACATTTGCTATACATTCTATTACATGCATTATATAATTTTCTAAATATTCTTTGCATTTAACAAACTTTTTCATTACTTATTTTCACTTAAAAATCTATTTCATTTAACAACTAACCTGCTTTAATGCGGCAATCACCACATACCACCATTCTCACATCAACAAACACACCAATTAACTAAAAAAATTCAAACTAGCCTATACAATGCTTCATTACATCCTACAACCAATCAAATCAAAGCACACAAAATACATATACTATAAAAGGGATACATGCATTCTACCATTTGTTGCTGCTAACTCTATGGAAAGTAGATGCCACCACTCTGAAGATTTTGTTCCTGACGAAACATCTTTAAAGATCCAGCTCACTAGCTAATTATTAAAGTAAGTAACACTGCATTATTTAGAAATCTAAATTAGAAGTGTACTATTTTCCTTACATCTCCTAACTCTTACACTTATTTTATTTTAATCTCTTCCTACATTTCTGATAGAAACTACTCCCAAACACTTCTTATTACATGGTCATATTTCTTCACATGGAAAATCAGATTGTAAGTATATATTAATGCTCTGTTATACACCAACTACTGTTTTTAAACACTAATTTACAAGAGTATTTCTTTATTTTAAACATTATATTTACAGATATACTGAGATTTTCCTATTTCTACACAAAAAAGGATAAAACTACACTAATTAAACATGTAAGTATAGATGTTTTTGTTATTAAACACCCAATTTTATAATTGCAAATTTCTAAGCAATATATCTTGCATTTTACATCTTCCCTATAGATCATATGAAGCATCCAACATCAACTATACCAAAAGACAAGACTACCCTTGTAAAAAATGTAAGTATACTTGTAATTTGTCTAAAACTGCCCAAATAAACGCTAACTATATTCTTAACACCATGTTATATATTTTGAATTTCCTCTACAGATATTCTGAATACATCATACATCTATTCTACAGATCCTATAAAAACATCCAACACAAACTATACCAAAAGACAAGACTACCCTTGTAAAAAATGTAAGTATACTTGTCATTTGTCTAAAACTGCCGAAAATAACACAAACTATGTTCTTAACAACATGTTATATATTTTATATTTCCTCTACAGATATTCTGAATACATCATACAGCTATTCTGCCTACAGCAAAGAAAACGACTTATTTAGAAGTTAGTATACTTTTAAATATTTCCCATTTCCCAATGGTTCAAAATATTAATTATAATAATTTTCATTTATTTCTCCTATCTTCTCTACAGATCTGAACTTTACTACCTTGATGTACTCCACCAATTACTACAAGTCTACTATTTAAACAAGTAAGTATATGTAATGTTTACATCAAATGTACAAGTAAGCAAAAATGACAACTGCTTTTTTGTAGGAAAAACGTTTCTTATGTGTAAACATTAACGTGGCATTTCTATATTTTCATACCAACAGTAAATAAAGACATAGATACAAGAAAATCCTTCTAATTACAGTTCTGCATTTGTGACTACTACTTTGAGTAACTGTAAGTATAAATACATCATTAATGATGTTAGCACCACAAAGTGAAATATATGTGTTTTGATTTTGTTTCTTTCTACTCTTTCCTAGAACAAGTAAATCAAAATGACTGAAGGTGCAGAATTTGTCATGTCACGGAAAAATAAATTACTATTATGTTACATGGGTTATGTGTATAATCAGGAAAGACAAAGTGGTAGAAAAGTTTTTGGGAAGTGTACCAAATATTACTCCAACAAATGTTATGGGAGGGCTACTACTGAGGAAACTAATGTGTTATTTACCAGGGAACACAATCATCCCCCAAATGTCACAGAAATTGAAATAAGAGATGCTTTAGAAAGTATTAAAAGTGCTAGCACACAAAGTGATAAACCAACAACACAAATCCTTAAAGAAGAACTGGTAAAAGTCCCAGCCCATGCTTCAGGTCAACTACCCTCTATTGACTCCCTGAAACGCACAATTGCACGCACTAAAAGACTCACTAGCACAACCCAACCCAACCCAACTACTTTTGAGGAAATTATTATTTCACCAGAAATGGCCATCACACACAATAAAGACAAATTTATCCTTTTTGACAATGAAAGCAGTACAAACAGAATCATTATGTTTGCAACTGCAAGTAATTTAAGAAAAATCCAACAGTGTCCCCAATGGATGATGGATGGAACATTTAAACCATGCCCAAAACCTTTTTATCAACTGTATTCCATCCACGGTTTATACCATAACTCTAACATACCTTTCATTTACTGTTTGCTACCCAACAAACAGCAAAACACTTATACAGAAATATTAAATGTTCTCAAAACTGAAATCAATAATTATTTCCTGAAAAAATAATTATTGATTTCGAATTAGCTATGATTAATAGCATTTTGAGAACATTTCCCCACACAGCAATCCAGGGTTGCTATTATCATTTTAATCAGAGCATATGGAGGCATCTCCAAAAATCAACTTTAAGTATACTATACTCAACAGATAGCGCCTTTGCCTATCAAGTAAAAAAATTGATAGCCCTGGCCTACGTCCCTGTTACAGATGTAGCGGAACACTACAATTTATTAATTGACAGCACATATTACAAGAGGAATGAAGATAAACTAACCCCATTACTGGACTATTTCGAAGATACTTGGGTGGGAAGGTTGCACAGATCTGGACATCGACACCAACCCAAATTCCAAATCCCTTGGTGGAATGTCTATCTTAGTACTTTAAACCAAGAGGCTAAAACAAACAACAGTGTAGAAGGGTGGCATAATGCTTTCCAAGCAACTACAAGCAGAGGCAAACCCACATTCCATAACCTTCTAGAAGCTTTGAAAAAAGAACAAAGCTATCAGGAACTAAGAATGGAACAATCAGTGTCCCAAATAGGTCCAAAACTCACTAAACAAACTAAACAAATGTTCCGACTACTTCAAAGTCAAGTCACACTATACCCTACAACTAGAGGATTAGAATACCTGTCAATAATAGCTAAAAGTCTACTATAAAAATGTCAACTAAATATACTAATGTCTTCTTATAATAATGGTAAAATTACATTTCATAAACATTTGTAATCAATTATAAATAATACATATTTGTTTGACAAACTTATCAAAATTAGGAAAAATATTTCGTAACAAATATGCAATGTTTATAATTACATCCCACATACACATGACATAAAAATCGACATTTCCCACCCAATAAAAATTGTAAATTAAATACTTACAATTAGATGTAGATGAGAAAGACGCAATCAAGCAAAATGCAATCTATACAATCCAATCCAATATAGGACAATTCCAATATGGGAAACCCTCAAAAACCCGAAAATAAAGTTAAAAACTTAAAAAAACGCTCCAGGAAATCCCGAAAACAGTAGTGTGGACACTTTAGTATTTAAAGTGATATACACACAACTTTTAAAAAACGGTCACGCATATCAATGTATCAATCCAAATCGAAACCCTCCAAAAACCCGAAAAATGTTGAAAAAGTGTAAAAACCGCTCCTGGCAAACACGAAAAATAGGAGATAAATGTCAAAATATAACCATAATAAGTCAAACATTAGTTTCTCCGGAAAAAAACACGCTTCCTTCCATGTAGTTTTCATGCGAGGAACCGGAACCTGTAAAATAACAGACATACCGAAACCCACCCACAAATAGCCCATAACATTTGTAAATACACTCACAATTAACATTAACCATGTAAGAAGACATTTCCGAACACTTAAAATAACACTATAACTAAAACATTCACGACGCATCTATAACGAAGACATTTCACCAAAACGCTACTTAAACAATTAATACATACACCAAAAACACTACAAAGTTCGATTATACCCTCAAACATGACCACTTACTTATAATTTGTATGTAAAAATAACCTTACCTCTCTCCACGCGAAGCAACTCCCAACCGCGAGCTTCTCCAGTCCAGAATGGAGCGCAATAACCTTACGTGGTAAAAAAGTAGTCCCCTTAAACCATTTGTGTAAAAGTATCATAGACAATACAATGTTATAGTAAAAAAAAATAATACATACACATTTATAATTTTACAAATTAATACACTATACTCATTATAATTTAACATATTTAAGAAAAAGAAATATATTTAATATAAATTAATATATAATAATTATTATATATTAATAATATTAAAAAATATGTAAGACTTGGAATAAAAGATGTAAATATTTTGTTATTGTGTACATTTATATGAATAAGTTTGTGTTTATTTTTAAGTAAACATTATAAATGTTTATGGTAATAATTAATATTAATAAATAATATAACTTATTTATTGTTATTAATATCAAAATTATAACCATTTAATATATAAACAATGCCCAGAAAAAATGTATTTCTTTTTATCTGTGAATGTATGTTTTTCTGAAAATAATAAAAGAATGATTATGTTTATTAATTAATAATAATAATAATAAATACATGTGTTATAATTTTTATTAATTATTACAAAATGATGTATAATAATTTCTAACTATAACAAAAGTATATAATAGCTTAAATAATATTTTGGCAATACCAGATATTATAATTAAACATATTGTTTCCCTATACTGTTATAAAGTTTACAACATAATAGATTTATATGTTTCATTTAAAAACAACATTGTCTGAAATATATATCAACAAATATTTTATTTTGTATTTCAATTTCTTGAACAAATGTAATAATAGTCATGTTACTTGTTAAAATTATAAATGTTTTATATATATATTTAATAATATTAATATTTAATATTAATATTATTAAATATTAATGGAAGAAATTTAAAGAAAAATATTTTTTTTATTTATTTCAATATAAATACTTGTAACTCAAAGTTAATGATGGGAATATTTTATATTTACTGAAATAATGTTGTAAACAATTTTTTTATTATTGACAACATGTATATAAATGTTAATGTGTTATTCTGCGAATACTAAAAGTCAAAATAATGTTATGTTATTTTTGTTTGTGATTGTTTTGTAGTACACAATAAAAATTTCAAAAATGGTTAATAAAGTTTTTTTAAAACATCCATGTAGCATTATTTTTTAATATTATAAGACAGTAATGTAAAAATGTATGCAAATGTGCTGCACACTGACCAATTTAATATGTCCTATTGCTACTCCAGTCAAGCTAATATCATAGAAGGTGCAGGACACTGACCAATAATTATTTACTATACCTACTCCAGTCAAGTTAATATCAGGAAATGTGGTGGACACTGACCAATGATTATTTACTAATCCAACTCCAGTGTAGCTAATATCAGTGATGGTGCTGGACACTAACCAATTAATAATTACTATTCCAACTCCACTCTAGCTACTTTCTGGGAAGGTGCTAATACATATATTTTTTAGATAAATGTAAAACTTAATAATGTAATGTTATATTTTTTGTATTTTCCTGTAATAGCTTTAATGTATAAGTTTTTTATTTTAACCTGTACACCTGTACGCCAAAAACCCAAAACTGTCCCTGAACACTAAAAATACCCCTTCACCCAAAAACCCAAAACTGACCCAGAACCCTACAAATACCCCTTTATCCACAAACTGAAAACTGACCCTGAACCCTACAAATACCCCTTTACCCACAAACTGAAAACTGACCCTGATGCCAAAAAATACACCTTTACCCAAGAACTGAAAACTGACCCTGAACCCTTAAAAAAACCCTTAACCCAGAAACTGAAAACTGACCCTCAACCCAAAAAATACCCCTTTAGCCAAGAACTGAAAACTGACCCTGAACCCTATAAATACCCCTTTACCCACAAACTGAAAACTGACCCTGAACCCTATAAATACCTCTTTACCCACAAACTAAATACTGACCCTTATCCCAAAAAATACACCTTTACCCAAGAACTGAAAACTGACCCTGAACCTTTAAAAAACCCCTTAACCCAAAAACTGAAAACTGACCCTCAACCCAAACAATTCCCCTTCACCCAAGAACTGAAAACTGACCCTGAACCCTCTAAATACCCCTTTACCCACAAACTGAAAACTGACCCTGATCCCAAAAAATACACCTTTACCCAAGAACTGAAAACTGACCCTGAACCTTTAAAAAACCCCTTAACCCACAAACTGAAAACTGACCCTCAACCCAAACAATAACCCTTCACCCAAGAACTGAAAACTGACCCTGAACCCTCTAAATACCCCTTTACCCACAAACTGAAAACTGACCCTGATCCCAAAAAATACACCTTTACCCAAGAACTGAAAACTGACCCTGAACCTTTAAAAAAACCCTTAACCCACAAACTGAAAACTGACCCTCAACCCAAAAAATACCCCTTCACCCAAGAACTGAAATCTGACCCTGAACCCTCTATATACCCCTTTACCCACAAACAGAAAACTGACCCTGAACCCTTTAAAAACCCCTTTACGCACAAACTGAAAACTGACCCAGATCCCAAAAAAAACACCTTTACCCAAGAACTGAAAACTGACCCTGAACCTTTAAAAAACCCCTTAACCCACAAACTGAAAACTGACCCTCAACCCAAACAATACCCCTTCACCCAAGAACTGAAAACTGACCCTGAACCCTCTAAATACCCCTTTACCCACAAACTGAAAACTGACCCTGATCCCAAAAAATACACCTTTACCCAAGAACTGAAAACTGACCCTGAACCTTTAAAAAAACCCTTAACCCACAAACTGAAAACTGACCCTCAACCCAAAAAATACCCCTTCACCCAAGAACTGAAATCTGACCCTGAACCCTCTATATACCCCTTTACCCACAAACAGAAAACTGACCCTGAACCCTTTAAAAACCCCTTTACGCACAAACTGAAAACTGACCCAGATCCCAAAAAAAACACCTTTACCCAAGAACTGAAAACTGACCCTGAACTCTTTAAAAACCCCTTAACCCACAAACTGAAAACTGACCCAGAACCCAAAAAAATAGCCCTTTAACAAAGATTTTAAAACTGACCCTGAACCCTATAAATACTATTTTACACAACATTAAAGATTAATATTTAATTAACAATTCAATAATAATTAACAATAACAAAAAAGTAAATATATTAGCACATTAGCTGTAATTAATAGAATTTATTAATTAATATTGTTTATTTCCAATTAATTAATTAACATTAACATACATTTATAGATTATAATAAAATTACTCAAATTAATGTAATTAACTAAATTAAATTAATTAATTACCAATTAATTAATTTAAGAAATATGCAAAAAAGTAATAAAATAATTAACTAATTATTATTAATTAATTACCAATTAATTAATTAAAAAAATATGCAAAAAACTTAATAAAATAATTAACTAATTAATATTAATTAATTACCAATTAAAATCTAATTAAAAAAATTAACAAACATATATTAATTAATTAATTATTATTAAATTACTTCCCACCCTATTCCCCTATAAACCCACAACCCGCTCCTAAACATTAACTACTATTTATATTTTTATAATTTTTTTTTTTTTTTAAACATTTTTTCTACATATTCTCGATATTTTTCACTTTGACTATTTATCAACATTTTGTCTGGTCGATATTTTTGAGTCGATATTTTTGTAAACGATATTTTTTTGTCATTTTTTGAGTCGATATTTTGTCCAACGATATTCCTATAGTCGATATTTAGTTAATGTCGATATTTTTCCTTCGATATTTTGTCCATTCGATATTATGTAGTCGATATTATGTCCAGTTACCAGAAAAAGGATGTAATAGGGAGAGGGAGTAAGTAAAAAAAAAAGGAGTACGACAGAAAAAGGATGTAAAAGGGTGTAAAACAGAGAGGGTGTAACAGGAAGTAACACAGAGAGAGGGTGTTAGAAGAGAAAAGGTTGTAAAAGAGACTAAAACAGAGAGAGCCTGTAAAGGAAGAGACAGAGAGTAAGTTTGAAAGAGGGTGTAAGAGGAAGTAAATCAGAAAGAGGATGTTACAAGAAGTAGGTCAGACAGAGGGTGTAACAGGAAGAGAGAAAAAAAAGTCACAAAGAGAAAGAGAGACGGTATAAAACAGACAAAAGGTGTAATAGGGAGTAACTCAGGGCTAGAATATTACAAATAAAAAGGTTGATTAGATAGTATCTGCATGATTCAAAAAATATATTAGCACATTTCACAATCATGTCATCTATGTTTCCTCAGATTAGTCATATTTTTTGATAATGCTTTAATAAAACATTTTGCTGCATAGAGAAATTGTCTTTTGAGAAATAGTGAAGTTTCAGTAGTGAAATTGAATGCTTGTACATAGGACCTGTGCTTTGTTTCTAAAATGTAATTTTAAAAACTATTTTGGGCTAATTGAATGGCTTTTATTTTTTTGATAAGGAATTAATAGTGTCTTCCTCATTAAATAAATATATTTGAACCTTTTACAATGATATCATCTGCATTACCTCAGATTAAGAAAAAAATTGAGCTTCTTTCTTGTTAGTTTGTGCCAGGTAAAAAGATTTTGCTGCATAGAGGAATTTTATTATGTAAAATTGAGAGGTTTCACTGGTGACCTGGAATGCTTGTACATAGGACCTGTGCTGTGTTTCTAAAATGTTATTTAAAAAACGATTTTGGGGTAAATGCATGGCTTTTATATTTTTGAGAAAGAATTAATAGTGTTTGCCTCATTAAATAAATATATTAACACATTTCACAATCATGTCACCTATGTTTCCTCAGACTAGTAAACAGATTAAGTAGATGAGGTGAGGCCTATCCAGGGGTGCAAAAGAGTTCAGCACTGTGTCCAATAGTGCAATGGACTTGAATTACCTTACCTGACCCTTGGGCAAGCCTCACCTCCTCTGTGCCCCCTTGACAGACCTCAATGGGATGCACATGAAGTGAGGCCTGAACAGTAGTGCAGATGAGGTGATGCCTGTCCAGGAGAACAGAGGAGGTGAGGCCTGTGTCGAAGAGTGCAATGGACAAGACTTCAAAAAGCCTCTCCCCCACTGCATACTAAAACATAGACTTCACCTCCTTTGCACCCCTGAACAGACTTCTCTCCCACTACACTCTTGAACACAGGCCTCACCTCCTCTGCACCCCTGTGCAAGCCTCACCTCATCTACAACCCTAAACAGGCTTCACCTCATCTGCACCCTTAGACATGCCTCACCTCACCTATACCCCTGGACAGGCCTCACTTCATCTACACTATTTATTCCTTCTCAAAAATATTTACATCAAAATCGTTTTTTAAATAACATTTTAGAACCACGGAGATCTGGGTGGGGGGAAGATGGCGGCCGGCTGAAGACGCTGGTCGCGAGCTCCGTGGAAAATCTCCAGGTAACCGCTATATATGCTTTCTGATCAACGGATCACCCGCGAAAAGTAATGCGATTAGAATGTGTCCCTGACTAATGATTAAAGGCTAATGAGCAACCTCGTGAAGCTCATTTGGTAGCGTTTGGTGTCCCGCTAACTACACTACCCGCTACCCGCCACCCGCCACCCGCCACCCGTCACCCGTTACTGGGAATCCTCGGACAATCCCCGTTACCTGCTCTAAGAGAGTGAAGAGAGCACCGTGGTGTGTGGCCGCGGCCGCGGCCGGGTTGAGGAAACGCGCTGCAGGGTGTTGCTCTGCGGGTTTTCTCTTGGGCAGTGGAGCCGTGTAGGCAGAGAGGAGGAGGAGGGAATCTCATGACGGGCTGGCGCGCGGACTTAGCGGGAACCCTGGTCCCGGTTCAGACGCCCCCTGCAGCTGATCCGATAGGCGGACTCTGGAAGAGAGCTCAAGAAGCCGCCGGGGAGAGCAGAAGGAAACTCTTCAAAACGGGCTTCTTCTTCCGGGGCAAGAGTGGAAGAGGCGGCGGCAGCTGTAGAGAGCAGGATCGCGCTGCTCCAGTTTCAGTTTCAGTGGTGATCGGCTGCACGAGCATTACAGAGGGGAGAGGAGCTGGTGTAAAGTTTACAGAGGCTGAAATACGAGAGAATAAACGAGTGTCTTCCTGCGGGGAGGATAGGGTGTTTAACTTGGGAATCCTTACTCAAAGAGTCCTTACTCAAAGGTCTGCATCTGGCATATTCTGCAACAAAGGATACTGTTGTAGAGAGAATAAAGTAAAGGCAGAAAAGTCAATACATATTTGCTGGATGAGTAAAAAAGCAAACGAAAGTCTCTGTCCCTTTATAGTGGAAAAAAAAGGAGAATACAGTTGCATGGGAGATGCTGAACAAGCCATACTAGAACTAGAAATTCAAGCAAATACAGCCCTACTAGTCAAAAACGCTGGAAATATTCACAAATATTACACTGCTTCAACACTAGGAGCAAGCGAAAGTAATAAAAGCAAAAAAGAGGAAACCCCTCCTAACATCAATTATTTTACAAGATCCAGAGCAAGGAAGGGAACAGGGACCCTCTCAGGGCCCTTTCTACCTGTACAAGAAGGATCGGAAGAGGGAGTAAGAAAATCAGCATACTGTCTCAGGAATCAAAGTTTAAGTAAACAGAGCCTATTACAGCCAATAAAGAAGAAGTGCATGACCCCCAAAGACACCAAAAAATCTGTGAAAATCCCTCCACGACTAGAGGAATTAATGGAGAGTATAAAAAGTAGAGGATCGAAAAAATCCAAAGAGAAGAGAATAAAGATCACTCCTTCATTGAGGTCATATTTTAAAATACAACAAGTGGTGCAACTGAGAGGAGGAAACCACGGTCAGGTCAGTAACACGACCAACACAACGAATACAAAAGGCACATCAGATATATCTCCTGTACAGTTTTCGAGTATAACAGCAGGTACTCAGAGCACTAATCACAAGTTTGGAAAAGAAGTGGAAGAGCCTGCAGTTAAGGAGGTGTTGATAAGAGGAAACATGCAGTCGGCATCTCCTCCAGATCCTTTTACAAATATGACCTCTTCAATGGAACAACCTTTATTACCAACTCAGTCACCACAGCTAGTCTCGTTAACTCAACCAAGCACGAGTGCTTCATCACAAACAGAAATCGTAAGGGACAAAGATTCCCAAGAGTACCAAGAGACTTACGAAGAGGAGCAAGAAACCACAGACAAAGGTGTGACAGGAAACCTTTTAGAACTGTGTTTGGATAAAATGATGGAAAAAATAATGGGGGAAATGCGAGAAAAATTCGCAATCTCTGAGACAAACCAGAACAGAATACAAGAAGCAGTAGAAAGTCTAGACCAAAAAATAAATGACTTAGGGGTCAGAGTTACAGCAGTAGAGAGCGAGTTAAGCTCCCTAAGTAAAAGAGTAGACAACACCCAAAGAGAGATAAGACACTTGAAGGATAACGATAAAATAGTCAAGGAGAAACTTGAGTCTCTGGAAAATCAAGGAAGAAGAAATAATATTTGCGTTTTGAACGTCCCTGAGAACTCAGAGGGAACGGATATCAAGGCTTACGTAATTTCTTTGCTAGAAGAATTCCTTCCATGGACAAAAGACTGCGACTTAGCGGAAGACATCCAGAGAGTCCATAGAGACCCTTTTAGGAAGAGCAAAGAGAAGAAAACTCCAAGGAAAATCTTGGTAAACTTCAGAACATATACTCTGAAAGAAAAAATACTGAGCGAGGGTCTAAAAATTGGGAGTTTCAACAAAATGAACTGGTCATTTCGCATCAGATCAGATATCTGCAAAATTACACAAGACCGGCATTGGGAATTGGGGCAATATATGCAGGAGTTAAAAACACTTGGAGCAAGGGTACAGCTAAAATTCCCTGCCTCCCCCAGAATAATGTGGCGAAACAAAATGCATAACCTAAGGGACCCAAAGGAGGTAGAGAATCTTATTCAATTAATAAGAGATCAAATCGAAATTGACAAACTAAACAAGGAATAAACTACCAAATCAAGGGCTGAAGGAACAAAACCAGACACATTTGATTTATTATAAATAAGAATGATTCAAAAGCTCTCAAAGGTGCAGAAAACAGACAACTAGAACACATATGGGGAAAAGCAATCACTAATTTAAACCCAAAGAAGAAATTACCTGGAGAAGACGGAGCACAAAACCGGGTGAAATAACACCTGGAATAAGAAAAAAGGAGGCTTCCCCGGGGAGGGAAACCAAAAGACTTCGCAAAATGCAGGATTGTAAATACACACGGGTGGGGAGCAAAGTAGGGAAAAAAAAACAAAAAAAATCCTCAAAATTGGAATATAAAAAGATTGGCAAGGGAGTTAAATGCTGCCTCAAATGCAAAATCAATTTAAAATGGCAAAAGAGAAATCAATAAAAATCCTAACATGGAATGTTAATGGGCTTAGAACACCGTCATGAAGAAGAAGAATTATGGAATACCTCAAAGAAATAGAGAGTGAAATTATTATCTTACAAGAAACTCATTTAACAAATGTAGAATGGTCTCAATTAGCAAAAAACCTAAAGTGGATTGGAGCAAGTATACATACTACGCAAGAGTGTAATACAAAGGGGGTAGTAATTATTATAAAGAGATCTCTCAAAGCCAAAATAGAAGGCGACAAAGCGGACAGCAAAGGCAGATGGGCAATCGCCAAAGTCAGAATTGAAGAACATATTCTCACTATTGTGGGGTATTATGGCCCCAATAGGGACGACGCTGAGCCACTCAAAAAACTTTATTCCGAACTCCTAACATACCCAGTTCCAATCATAATGGGAGGGGATTTCAATCTCATAGGAGATCCTAAAAATGATAGATCCCCACCAACAAAACAATGGAACTTACCGAAGATGAGGGAGTGGTTAGGGATCTATAAAAAAGACTTATTGCTAGAAGACATGTGGAAATTAAAAGGAATAAAAAACTACCCACATACTTTTCACAATAAAAAATTAGGGCATAAATCAAGAATAGATTTCTTTCTATTAAACAAAAATTTGCGAGATAAAGTTAAAAGTATCGAACACTTACCCGCACACCTATCGGACCATTCTGCCGTTCAGTTAAATATAACATTTTCGCAAGCACAAATGCCTAGCAGGTGGACTGTTGACCGTACAATTCTGAGAGATGAGTGATGCGTGGAGGAACTTATAACAACTACCCGACAATATTTTCAAGATAACGCAACTAGCACAACAAAAAGAATGATATGGGATGCTTACAAAGCGGTAATCAGAGGAAAATTGCTTAGTCTGGGTGCTTATAAACACAAATCAAAAAAACAGGAAATCATAAAATTGGAGACGGAAATCAAAGAAGATGAATTACATTTAGAATGTGATGTCCCGCAAGTACAAAAGGAAAAACTGGAAGAAAAACTTCGTAACTAAAAAGAAAATCTGACAATTTATTTAGAGAATATAGTCAAAGAGAAATGGGAGAGCAGTAAATTAGCAAACCATGAGTATGGTGAAGGATGTGGAAAACTCCTAGCCTGGAAAATGAAAACAGATCAATCCAGAAACAATATATTAAACATATATAACCAAGATCAATCATCCACTTTTTCAGATGATGCCGCAATTAGAAAGGAATTCATCAACTTCTTTACTTTAATATACAAGGAAGACACAAACCCAACGGAAGAAGAAATTAAAAATTATCTTGAGAAGATCCAACTCCCGCGTCTGACAGAGGAAGAAGCGGAATCTGTGAATTCCAAAATAACAGCAGAAGAAGTAAGGAGCGCCATAAGTCATCTAAAGAAAGGAAAAGCTGCAGGCCCAGATGCTTTGCCCAATGAATTTTATATTGCACTGGAAGAAACACTAATCGAACCTTTAATTGAAACATTGAACAAGACATATATGGAACATGAAAGGCTCCCAGACTCATGGAACGATGCTACTATAAGCATATTATTAAAACCAGGAAAAAACCCAAAGAACTGCGCATCATATAGACCAATATCGCTCCTAAACTGCGATTATAAGATCTTCATGAATATAATAGCGAAAAGAGTATCTAAGGTTATGGTCAAATTAATTGATACGGACCAAAAGGGTTTTATAAAGGGCAGACAGATACAAGCAATCACACATGAACTAATAGCAACAATTGACATAGCTGTACAGGAAAATCTTCCCCTCACATTTCTCACATATGACGCCGCTAAAGCTTTCGACCGTGTTAACTGGGCTTTTCTAACCAAAAGCATAGAGAAAAGTAACTTCGGGATTAACTTTACTCACATGGTAAGTGAAATATATTCGAGCCCAAGAGCAAAGGTAGCTGTTAATGGCAATCTCACGGAAAATATTGAGATCCAAAGAGGTACACGACAGGGATGTCCCCTATCTCCGCTACTTTTTAATCTATATATTGAACCCTTGGCATGCTCTATCAGAAATAATATTAACATCACACCTTTTAGATACTCACATTGGACAAGGAAAGTAGCGCTCTACGCAGATGACTTAATGGTGTTCACAGACAATTACAATAATTCTAAATTGGCAATTGATGAAGAAATGAACAAATTCGGTAAAGTATCCGGATACCTGGTAAATACTGATAAAACAGAGATAATGAGTTGGAACTCACAATTAATTTCACCACTCTTGAAGGATAAAATAAAATACTTAGGAATCACCATAACACAAGATCTTGGAAAATTAGCAGAAACAAACCTCAAACTAGTCATGAACGAAACGAAAAAGCTCTTGAAAATCTGGTCAGGTCTACCATTAAGCTTCCTAGGTAAATCCAATATAATTAAAATGTCAATCATTCCAAAATTCTCCTATCTTTTTAACAATATTCCATTAGAATTTAAAAAAGATACAAGGAGAAATATCTAGCTTTATTTGGTCATCAAAGAGTACAAGAATCTCATGGAATAATCTCAGGAGAAAGAAGGAACAAGGGGATATTGCAAGTCCGGATATATATGACTATTACAGATCCTTTCAATTCAAAAACATCAGAGTCTTACTAAAAGCACATCAAGCATATCCAACACATTTGCAACACTTGACAAATGGTGAAGATCACTTCCTTTTCAAATTCGGCCATCCGAAATTTTTCAAAAAAGTCAAACTAAAGGTTCTGAACAATGCCGTTAAGATCTGGAATCAAATAAGATCAGTCACACAGATTCCATATTATAGTAACTTGGCTCCAATATGGGATTCCCCAGGCACCCCTGACAGTTTAAACGACTCTTTATCAAAACCAATTAGGCAAGCTGGAATTGAAAAATGGGGACAACTTCTAGCTGGGAACTCCTTGTTATCATGGGACCACTTGCAAATAATTACAGATCGTAAAATCTCGAAGTTTAAATATTACCAACTGAGCAGCTGGGTAAGCACCATTCCAAAGGGAGCATTAGACCCGGAGAATCTGGAACCAGAGATGATTAGTGAAACGGTATTAAAGAAAGAAGTATCAAAATGGTATTGGGCACTAATTGAAACAGGAAAAGAAGACCCAACAACTGCTGAAAAAACATGGAAGAAAGACTTACAAAACGAAGTTTCAGATCTCTGTCAAATCTGGAATAAATCAGTAGAAAAATGTTGGTCATGTGTAAAGGCCGCCCCATTAAAAAAGAATCACCTTTTTTCCATACATAGAGCGTACTGGACTCCTAAAAAGTTGTCAAAATTCAAAGGAGCTACAGTGAAATCGTGCAGTAAATGCGGAGAGGAAAAAGCGGATGATATACATATGTTTGGTGGGTGCCCTCCGCTTACACAATACTGGCAAAAAATTGGTAAGACTCTAACTGCAATACTGGCAACTCCAATAACTGTGAGTATTATTTTAATTATTTTTGGGATACACTACACTACTCAATTTAATCAGATAAAGTTAGACAAACATCAAGAAAACTTACTATTTGTTATGATTCTCTTAGCAAGTAGAGAGATATGTATTAATTGGATAAACCAGCTCCTCCAACACATGAAAGCTGGTTAAACACCGTAATAAGAATTAGTAGTTTGGATAGAAAAGGGAAACAAAGCAAAAATATGAAATACTGGGAGATCTTGGAAAAGTATATCGAATTTAGACAATAACTCATAATCTCTCTTTGCCAGAGGTCCCTTTGCTGTTTTTTTTTTTTCTTCTTTTTTCTTTCTTTTTTCTTTTTCTTTTGATTCCAATGATTAAGCGGACAATAATTCCTGGCATGACTTGAAGTCTGTCAATTATCCAATGGGTCAAAGATTTTCCGAAACGATGGAATTATTGAATAAGATAGAGGTGTGCAGTGGAGAACTGATCAGACCAAGAACGAGGCTTACCCCTTGCACCTCTCGATAGACGATCAGGGGCAGCCTTTGTGAAACACCTTGCTCGTTTGATGTTGGTCTCCCAAACGCCTGTCATTCTTTTTCCTCAACCCGCAATATGAGGATAAAATAAAAAAAATAAAAAAAAAACATTTTAGAACCACAGCACAGGTCCTATGTACAAGCATTCCATGTCACTAGAGTAACGTCTCAATTTTACATAATGCAATTACCCTATCCTGCAAAACCAATTTACCAAGCATTATCCAAAAACATGACACAAACCAACCAGTAAGAAGCTCAATCTGTGTCCTAATCTGAGGTAATGCAGGTGACATCATTGTAAAAGGTTCAAATATATTTATTTAATGAGGCAAACACTAATAATTCCTTCTCAAAAATATAAAAAAGCATTCATTTTCACCAAAATCGTTTTTAAATAACATTTTAGAAACACAGCACAGGTCCTATGTACAAGCATTCCATGTCACTAGAGAAACTTCTGAATTTTACAAAATGCAATTCCCCTATGCTGCAAAACCTACTTACCAAGCATTATCCAAAAACATGACTCAAACCAACCAGAAAGAAGCTCAATCTGCATCCTAATCTGAGGTAATGCAGGTGACATCATTGTAAAAGGTTCAAATATATTGACTTATTGAGGCAAGCACTAAAAATTCATTCTCAAAAATATTTAAAAGCATTCATTTACCCCAAAATCGTTTTCTAAATAACATTTTAGAAACACAGCACAGGTCCTATGTACAAGCATTCCATGTCACTAGAGAAACTTCTCAATTTTACATAATGCAATACCCTAGGCTGCAAAACCTATTTACCAAGCATTATCCAAAAACATGACACAAACCAACCAGAAAGAAGCTCAATCTGCATCCTAACCTAAGGTAATGCAGGTGACATCATTGTAAAAGGTTCAAATATATTTATTTATTAAGGCAAGCACTAATAATTCATTCTCAAAAATATAAAAAACATTAATTTACCCCAAAATCGTTTTTTAAATAACATTTTAGAAACACAGCACAGGTCCTATATACAAGCATTCAATTTCACTACTGAAAATCCACTATTTCACAAAATACAATTCCTCTATGCATTAAAATGTTTTAACCAAGCTTTATCAAAAAACATGACACAAAACAACATTAAAAAAAACAATCTGCTTCCAAATCTTCTCCATAGAGCATACAAGTCTCTATCTAAATTAAATGAATCATTTCTTGCCTTTACTAATGCTTTGGGAGATAGAGAACAATGGCAGACACACACACCAATTTTTCTTTAGCAGAGCAAAAGGTATGCATTCCACACACTGCAACCATGACTGGCACAGAAAACCTCTAATTCTACACAGATATGCCTCATTTCAACCAATCAAAACTTTTCCCTCACTATTTTCAAACCAGCACCCTTCCCCCCTCAGCGCTTTCTATCTGTTACCATAGCAATTCCCTCCTTACTGAACTCTCAGGTTCAAAAGTTTATTCTACAATGTTGCAAATGAACTAAGCAAGGATGTTTGACCTCTCAATACACCAGCTTATCCGATGAAATGTTTCTTTAATTGACTTTTTCTTAACCATCCAAATTGCTTCTTTCACAAAACACAACCATGCACCCTAACTTTTAGTTTTCAACTATCTGAATCCACCAATAATAGCTTGTGATTCAAGAGCAGTGAAACTCCACAATTATTTTTTTGTAAACTCCTACTATTCCAACTGCCATTTCATTCTCACACTTCATCTGACTGCACCAGAACCTTCTCTCATCATGTATTCTGTGTGGCTTATTGGACATAGCCGCATCCACTGGGCTCAAAGGTATGCAGCTAGCAGAAATTTTCACAACCTTGATTTAACAAATGGGGAAATCAAGTGGATTGGCCAGAGAGGATTGAGATGTCACCAATTGATACCATTGGTGAAAACCTTTTTGCATCTGCCAAACCCTGACCTCTTAATAGTGCACTGTGGAGGAAATGACTTGGGCACTTTGACTGGGGTAGGTCTGGAAATGCTTTTAAAGGACAACTTTGATCAATTGATGATACTTTTTCCACAAACTGCCTTGGTATATTCCAATATATGTCAAAGACAGAAATGGAACTGGTCCAACCAATTTTGTCCACAATTTGAGAAAGCACGGAAACATGTGAATAAATCTGTTTCTGCTTACATGAGAGACTATGGAATGGGTTCAATATACAACAATAACTTGCGTTTCAACATGCAAGATATCTACAGAGGAGATGGTGTGCACTTCTCAGATGAGGGGAATAGAATATTCCTCCTGAATTTAAGACTGTGCACTGGAACCTACTTGTAGGTACCTAAATCAGCCACAGAACCCAAAAACTCTTTTCAGAGCTACCCTACCTCTGGTCACTCAAAATGATTATCTTTCTCTAACTTTTTTCACTTTTTTTCACCAAAGTACGCTCCCCGGTATGCTCCCCGGTGCGCGTACCGGGCGCTCCCCCCGCGAAATTAAACATTTTTATTTTTTTTGGGGCATATATGCCCCTCCGAAACTCCCCTCAGCAAACCTAGAGGGTCAAGGGGTGTCTACTGTGCTCCTTTTTACCCACTCCCAATGTTGTTTGTCCTCCATCTTGTGTCTCAATTCAACCGAAACACAAAATGGCGGAGTCCTGTAGCGCTCCCGGTACGCGTACCAGGGCAGGCACTGGTGAGCGCTCCCCAAAAAAATGTGGGAAACGAAATTACATAAAAACTACTGGACAGACTTTCACCAAATATAGCATAGACTCTACTATATACCACTCCCTACCATTATTCCACATTTTATAGTATTCCATTCAGCCATTTGGGCTGTAGCCCTGTCTAAATATCCTGAGGTAAATTACATGACAAAAACACATATGAAAGTGTTGGAATTTACAACCAATTAAAATGTTCATTTCATTTCCTACTTTTTTTTCCTGACATTTGATTGGATATGTACATGAATATAAATGAAAAATGAGAGGGAAACACGGCCATTTTGACTACAACTACCTGAGATACATCTTTAAAAGATTTACTCATTTATCTTCATCACCTTTCTATAAGGTAAGTTATAAATTTGTGAACGGGCACTTTAAGTTCATTTGTAAAAACGTTTTCTGACAGTTATTTACTGTTCCTCTGTTATAATTACAGATTGAGATAGGCTTCTCTGTTATAGTTACAGATTGAATTAGGCTTCTCTGGTATAATTATGAATTATATTAGGCTTCTTCACATACACTTTTTTATATTTCTGCTTCCTACCTCATACCATACACTGCCCAAAGATAACTTTACTGTTAAAAACTCACAAGTACCTGTCTTAACTTAAACCCAACAGTGCCATATATCTACTGATATATTCATTTTTTAAGCAATTTACAGCAAGAAAATGGAAGGAAAACAGAATAAAATTAATATTTCATTTGAAATTGGTATGGAGGACAATCCTAAGGAAGACATTGATGAATTAGACTTTTTGGATAAGTCTCTGGACCAAGACTTACTTAATTGTGTAGAAGAAATTAAATCATGGAATCCAAATGAGGACATACCTGACGAAATAATGTTGGAAATTGTTTTAGATTTTGAAAAATCACAGCAATACATTTTTATTTAAAAATTAAAAATTGTTTGAGACATTATTATTTTTTATATGTAAATTATGAAATAGTACCAAAATAGATATAATATAAAGTGAGACTTAAAATATTCTGTGCAACTTTTTTATGTTACATAGTAATTTTGCTCATAGTTACTTCCTTTCTCCCACTATATTATATCCAATGTGTATTTAACATCTCTTTATCATCTCCTGCCTCCATGTTGCTTCTGCTTTCCTGACAGACTATGGTATGAATTCCATATACCACAATAACTTCTGTAACAACATGCAAGATATCTACAAAGGAGACGGTGTATATTAAATTTTAGATTCTGCATTGGTACCTACATGTTGGTACTTAAATTTAAAAAAAACAACAAAAAGAACAATTTTATTAACAAACCTACATTTTTTGAAAAGTCTGTCATTCCTTTTTCCCCATGGTACGCTCCCTGGTGCGCTCCCCGGTGCGCGTACCGGCCGCTCCCCCCGCAAAATCGAAAAATTTTTATTTTTTTTTGCCCCGCGGGGCCATTTTATAGCCTCCACATCAAACCTAGGGGGTCAGGGGGGTCTACTCTGCCCCCTTATGGTCAATATCCCCTTTGTTTTTGCCACCTCTTGTGTCTCGATCATACCGAGACACAAGATGGAGGCCGCTCCGGACTGTTTAGAATTTTTACAGAAACCCAAGAGCCAATCAGATTTCCGCGCGCAAGTCGCCTAGCGCGCCCGGTGCGCTCCCCGGTGCGCGTACCGGGGCGCGGCCATAGATATATATATTTTTTTGAACCTAAATTACTCAAAAACCACTGGAGCACATATCTTGAGACCTAGCAAAGGCACATCAGGATACCAGTCCCTACAATTTTGCCAAGTTTGGTGGAAATCCATTCAGCCGTTCGGGCTAAAAGTGAGTTCGACCGCCCTATGAAAATTAACATGGGGAAAACTTTGGGACCCCCTTTTATCGTGGCCCCCGCTTGACAAATCTCTCCCAAACTTTCAGGGAAGGACCGGAGCTCCGCGAGGCAAATTTGAGGAAATTTTCAGGCAGATTCGTCAACCGACGCCAAAGTTATTCACAATAGAATTTTGAGATTTTGCATTGAAAAAAATCCTAACTATAACTACCTACTGGTGACTGCCAGTAGGTTATATATATATATACATATATATAAAATATATATATATATATCTGAGCAAGGCACAGGGGTGCCGAAAGGTCATCGAACCGACAAGCGAATAAACAAACTCAACACCGTGGAATTTGGTCTGTGCTTTGTGTCCCTGCGCCTGCTGGAGGAGAGTAGCAACGCACAGGAGACTTTGGTATTATATATAATTGTGTATATATATATATATATATATATATATATATATATATATATATATATATATATATATACATATATATATATATATTACCTACTGGCTATCGCCAGTAGGTATATATAGTTAGGATTAATTCCCTATGGGATTTTTGAAAATTCTATGTCTAATAACTTTGGCGTTTGAGGACGGAATCGGCTGAAATTTTCAGGAAAATGGCACATTCAGTTTCTGAGCAGCCCCTGAAAATTTGGGGGCGTTTCGTCAAGGGGGGGCTGAGAAAAAAGGGGGGTCCCAAAACGCGTTTTTCCCATTCATTTTTCCATAGGGCGGTTGGACTCACTTTTAGCTCGAACGGCTGAATGGATTTGCACGAAACTTGACAAAATTGTAGGGACTGTTAGCCCGATGTGCCTTTGCTAGGTCTCAATATATGTGCTCCAGTAGTTTTTGAGAAATTAACGTTCAAAACAAGATATATATCTGTAACAGCGCTCTGGGCAGCGATCCGGTCCGCTTACTTTTCGCGAAACTGAACTTTGCGCGCAGAAAGCTGATTGGCTCTCCGGTGTCTGTCAACATTCTAAACAGTCCGGAGCGGCCGCCATCTTATCTCTCGGTAGGATCGAGAGAGAAGAAGAGGTGAAAAACGAAGGGGGAATTTATTGAAAGGGGGCAAGGTATACCCCTCTTGACCCCCTAGGAATGTTGTTGGGGTTATTAAAGGGTCCCGTGGGGAAAATAAAAAAAAAATGATTTTTCACGGTAGAAGCGCTTCACGGGCCGCGAACTGGGCCGCAAACTGGTAGCGAAACGGGAATTCGCCATTTTGTGCTTCGTTTTAATTGTTTAGAGACAAAAATTATCGCCGCACATCGGCCACAATGCATGAATATCGTTGAAAAGTCAGCGATATTTATGCATTATCCAGCAAATGCTCTTAGCCATGTTATCCACTTTCCATTGGATAACATGGCTAAAAACTGCTCTGTGCGTGAGGTTTTTTTTTTTTTTTGCTGCGTGACGTTTGTTAACGTTCGATTCGATGGAAATCAGGAAGTGTTGACCACCATTTTGTCACTGCGAGTAAATATTTTGTTATAAATGAATCCTTATTGATAAACATTGTCTGCGCCATCTTGCGTTTTTGTCCAATGCCACAATTTTGTCGTGCACGGCAGCCATTTTAGATGCCTTGACCAGGGCCACTCTCTGCACGCCGCCGATCCTCAGCATGGCTCCCCACCCTCGCAAGCATCTTCCCCACGCACTGGTCACCCCCGCTCTCTCTCTCATGCATGGGACATATACTTCCCCCCATGTGCGCTGCTCTTCTCTGAGAATCACACCCTGTGCCCGCCCGACACCTCCCTTTCACCCTATTCACTACCGCACCCTCTGACACTCCTCTTCCTCTGTGTCCGATTGTCCAGGCCGGACCTAGGCTATCACCTAGCCCTGCGGATGTAGTTTATGGCCCCAGCTGTAGAGTATCCAGACATGCCAACCCTCCCGATTCAGGCGTGAGACTACTGATTTCAGTGCTAGTCTTTCGCTTCCCGATTCCTGCAAGGAAAAACCCGGGGGCATATTACCAACAACTAGCGGTAATTTTTGTCTCTAACTTGTTTAGAGACAAAAATTATCGCCGCACTTCGGCGAATTTTATCGCACATAAACCTTGCTATTAGCAAGGTTTATCGCAAATGCGTTAAAAAACGGCCGCAATGCATGAATATCGTTGAAAAGTCAGCGATATTCATGCATTATCCAGCAAATGCTTTTAGCCATGTTATCCACTTCCCATTGGATAACATGGCTAAAACTGCTCAGGGCAGGTGTTAGGTTTTGGAGATATTCGCGCTTAGCGTGAATATCTCCAAAAGTTGGTAATAGGAGATAGCGATGGTTAGGGACTGTTTCCAGTCGCTAAAGTCTTGTCACGCCCACTTTGCATGTCATTAGTGATAAATATCACTGATATGCAAAGCGGGGCCCAAGATGGTCGCTATCTCCTTTTAGCTGTCACTAACTGGTGTTAGCGACAGCTTGGTAATAGGGAGATAATTTTATCTCTTTTTTTTTTGGCTTTTAAAGCCAAAAAAGCGGAAATAAACCCCCTTGATAATATGCCCCATGATTTCTCGGGGGTTTCAGCTGACAGGGCTTGGTATTGTGTTACGTGCTAATTCTTCCAGGAAACGTCAGAGGGTCGATGCAGGGATTCTAGAAGGGGTGATAAACCATTTAAGCCTCATGAACAAGCGCATGGTCTTTTAAAGATTTGTGAAGTACTCGGGGCGGCGGTGTGTGTGTGCCCTCTTTCAGGAGCGGGCGGGGGGGGGGGCACTGCCAGCAACTTGCCAGGCCAGGCAGTGTTCAACACGTGCATCACCCTTTCTCTGCCTGCTATTGCGCTCCATGCTTCGGAAAGGTAAGAAAAAGAACGTGCATTTGAGTTTGAAATGTCCGATCTTGTAGCAGTACACTTGCAAAGCCCACACATGACAATAACCCGATTCAAGGCCCCATTCACCCGATTTTTTAAACATATATAGCACTCCAACAAAGTTAGATTTTAAAACTTTATTAACATTTAAATATAACGAACGCAACAAAAACTGTAAATATATTTAACCATTTTTTGAAATTAACCAGAACTATAACGATAACAACAACAACAACAATAATATAACTTTTATGCCTAAATTACGCAAACATTTAGCTAATCTGCTAAAGGGGGGAGTCGCCATTTCCTTACAATAATCAATAATGAAAAATCCACATCAATAGGGTTGTCCGTTTTCTCGATGCAGCACTGTAGTGCAATATACACAGCACCTGGGGTGTCAAGAGTGAACAGGTCTTTCTTTGTTCCTTAAGATGTTATCTGTGTCAACCTCTTCCGAGAATGCTGATGCGTTAGGATTTCCTTGTGTTTCTTAATAGCATTGGTGTCTGTACACTTCTTTGTCAATTCTGTCAAGATGATAACTGCTTCATAAACAGACGATATCTTTGTTTAGTCATTAGTGTTAAGTGTGTCTGAAACTACAGTGCCCTTCTGTTTTTTTTTCTTCAGGCTCCACAGAGTTTTGTGTGTTGTTCTTTTGAGCGACAATTATTCCAGAGGTTTCAGGTTCACTTGTTTTGTCCTGCAGTGAGTTAACAGCTTTAGAGAGTTCATGTTTATTTGCTATGTCCTGCTGTTCGTCAACTGCTTCAGAGACGTCAGCCTCATTTGTTATGTTTCAGTAGATCCTGGACCTGCCCGGCCGCGCCCAAAATGGCGCCGGTGTAAATGGGACTCGTAACTGCTTGTTGTGTACTGGTTGCCCAACCTTGATATCACGAGATACATATGCAGTTTTGAAGCACATGGCGGAGGCTTGTCTGCTGTAGTGGGGCGCCCCTTTATCGTTTCAGTCGCCATTCCGCCCGCTTTTGCTACACTGTGCCTTTTCCGCCATTCAGCTGTTTAGCGCCCGCTCTTACGGCTACAGCGTCTCGCTCACCATGTAGTTGAGTTGCTCCCACTCTTGCGGTGCAGCGATAGGCGGCTTCCACAGGACTCCTAAAATGGCGGTCGGCTCTTCGGATTTGGGCCTGGTCCAGTAAAATGGCCCTGGGACACCTTGGAACTCGGACGCTTGTCTGCCAGGGCTTGGGTTCCATTCTCGAAAGCGTCCCCTCAGCCTTGAAGATTGTACAAAAGTCTTGGGGGCCGTCGACTCCCGCAGGCTTCTGGTGGGGAGCGGCTGCCATGATTGCTTGCGGAATGGCCACGACGGAGCTACGAGATGGTGGTGCTCTCATGGTGACGCCAGCTTCAGTCTGAAACATCCAGAAACAAGGTGGGGCTTTCATCGTTTGGGAAAAAAAATGTTTTAATCCAATGAAAAGTGTTATTTTTAGGTCACATGACCTAGTCTTACATAATTAGGAAAAGAAAAGTAAAATGAACCAATGAAAAGTTTTATTAACAAGTCACATGACCTGTTATGCTTACGTTACGCGCTGCGCGGCGCGCTCTGGATCGTTTCCGGGAAGCTGCGCCTTGCGCACCGGAGGACTTCCGGGTGCGCTAACGCGTCGCGTCATATGACGCATTACGCGACAATGCAGGTCCAGAATATAGTCAAAATGTCTCCACCAACCAGCGGTCGGAAATCAACCGCTTTCAGCAGTCCAAAAGTTCGGTTAAATCTTAAGAGCGGGAGCAACTCAACTACATGGTGAGCGAAACGTTGTAGTCGCAAGAGCGGGCGGTAAACAGCTGAATGGCGGAAGAGGCACAGAGTACCAAAAGCGGGCGGAATGGCAACTAAAACGGTAAAGGGGCGCCCTACGACAGCGTGTCTTCAGGTCAAACGGATTGTGGGACAAGGTCCAGAATGGAAGATTCTTCAAAAGGGAAAAAATTCCGCCGGACCCCGGGAGCCGGCCGCCTATGACGGGGGCGATCTCAGGCCTCACCAGGGCAACACGACTTGGGGAGGGGGCAGGAGCCAAGCGCCCCCTCTCAGTCCGCGCCATCTCACCGCCCCTCGGGGGCCTCCGTCAAGCGGTTTAGGGAGGCACCGTATCACATTGTTTTCCAATGCAGTCAGGTCCACAAATGGACCCCACTTACTTTGAATAAGGTTTAAACAGTGTTACAAGAGCTGCTTAGAACTCTGAAGTATGGCACTCAACAACCAGGACTTATGCCATTTGTGTAAGGCAGTGACATGGAAGCAACTCAGGGACAAAAAGCATGAACGAACATTCACGTATGAAAATCTTATTTGGGGAAGGGGTAGAATCCAAACGCCCCCTGCCAGTTCGCGCCACTACACCGTATGTGGAAAATCTGAAGCCATCGTTCTACAAACTCTCAACGCTTGTTATCAGTGCATGAGTTTCATGCTCGATCGATTGAGCTAGCCGGATCGGGCAATAAAAAGTATAAAATAGTTATGTAAATAGTTATTTAATAAAATGTTTTACTCTGTTTCTTTGCTGGTGTGTTGTGTATATTTATAATAGTTGCATAGGGTTTGTCGTTATTTTGGGCGGTGTGGGTGGCGGAGTCGAGCTGTTTTGCAGCCCTCATGGTGTGGAGCTTAGTTCATTTCATTATTTTCGTATTTCTCATGAAGGGTTGTTCCTAATGTTTGTATTTTACCGAGGTCAAAAAGAGATCGAATTAGTGGTCTACTAATTTTGCTCGATTACTTTTATTTTTTTACACGATTTTTCACTAACTGCAAAGACTAAACAGAGTATTGCGACTTTGTGCTTGTTTGTAAATAGTGAATGATCCAAAGAGAACCAATTGTAAAACAGTAAATGCTTGGATAATAATCAATCAAATGGAGAGACAAGCAGGTACGACGGATTACAACAGGGGTAAAGGTCTGCGTTAACTACCGTTCACTATCTGCAAAGAGAGAGTACTACTAAGAGAAAAGAGGGGAGTGGGGGGGGCAGCGTTCAAAGCACATCAGCGTGCATAAACACTAAAACGTTTTTACCTATCACGTACTTGACATTTGACAGCTTTTGATATTTGCTATTAAAAAACCATTGAAATTCACACAAAAAACCATAGGTTTTAGTCCATATATAGTTAGGAATTTGCATTTACAAAACCTTGAAAATTCAATGAAAAAACCATTGGTTTTAGGCCATATATAGTTAGGGATTTGCATTTAGAAAACCTTATTTTACTCGCATAAAACCATTGAAATTCCATATATAGTTATAAGGGCTAACTATATATCGCGCACCCGCAATCCACTGCTGATGATGTCACATATTACATCATTCATGACATGGTTAGTGACATCACTGATGACATCACTGATGACATCTCAAATGACATCACTGATGACATCACTGATAACATCTCATTTGACATGACTAATCACATCACTGATGATATCATTCATGTGATAATACCATGAACCTCTTCAGACTCTAACATAACCTTAGATACAATCAGTGTAAACAGACAGTCACAGACTGTCACTCATCCATGGAGTTACTCACACACCTAGTCAGTTATGCCAAAAATCAATCACACCTCCATTTTCTCAACTATACAGTTATACACACCTTACTTATTCAAACATATACTAACACATATTTACTTTACTCTCTTATACAATCTCTGATACATGTTCACAATGATCCATACAGCCACCCACACATTCACTGGCTCTTATGCACAGTTATTTATAGATGTCAACTCTCACATGTACTGTGTTTTACATATGTACTTAATTTGACATGTAGCACTGAGATATCCATTCACTCACTAATACACTCATGCACAGTCAACCGCCCATACAGCTGTTTCCACATGCACTTTTGAATCTATACATATAGTGAATCAACTACTCACACATCTATGTACAGAGTCACACACCTCCCAGCCACCCATACACACACACTCAGTTTCCCATACAAATACTTGGACAACCAATCAATAACCCATACAGTTACTCATATAGCTACTGATCAACATATGCAGCAGTTTGTAGAACAACAGATATAATGATGCACAAATTAAAACAGTTTAGTCACTAACCCATGCACTCAGTGAGACACATTTAATCACTCACTCAATCAGTCAGTCATGCACCTAGTAAATCCTTCATCCAGACACTTATATATCCACTCATTCTTCAATATGTAAAACATATTTTAACTTTACAGAAACATACAGTCACTGGATGTTGTAATCAGTGATGTCATCAGTGATGTCATTTGAGATGTCATCAGTGATGTCATCAGTGATGTCACTAACCATGTCATGAATGATGTAATATGTGACATCATCAGCAGTGGATTGCGGGTGCGCGATATATAGTTAGCGCTTATAACTATATATGGAATTTCAATGGTTTTATGCGAGTAAAATAAGGTTTTCTAAATGCAAATCCCTAACTATATATGGCCTAAAACCAATGGTTTTTTCATTGAATTTTCAAGGTTTTGTAAATGCAAATTCCTAACTATATATGGACTATAACCTATGGTTTTTTCTGTGAATATATATATATATATATATATATATATATATATATATATATATATATATATATATATATATATATATATATATATATATATATATATATATATATATATATATATATATATGTGTGTGTGTATATATATATATATATATATATGTGTGTGTGTGTATATATATATATATATATATATATATATATGTATATGTTATAATGTCTATAATAAGCACTAATCATGAATAGAAATGATTTGGAATGGAGCAAATCATGCTCTCCTTTCCATGAGAAAACTATATTTAATTATGCAAATGTATTTATCTAAAGGTCATTCTTTCTTCTATATCTATTTGTGTTACTGTCACGTGGTATATTTGAAACTGGCACTGTCACTTTAAAAAAGAGCGTTTGACGGATGGACGTTGTCATGTGAGCAGGGCTCCACCGAGCCGAAACGTCATGCGGCATATATCTGCTACAGAAAAATAAATAGTTGCACTAACTACACGGTCCGTGTCCGAGGAGTTTTTGCACCAGGACGAGAGCTGCTTTCTGCTGCTGAGACGCAGTTTGGAATATATGTTTGGCTGGGGAGTTCCGAACAACCATAACACGGGACCCTCTCCACGAAACTGACAACGCCTTAGCTGGAACTGCATCCAGGTGTGCCTTGGATTGGATTTGCTCTGGAAGAAGATTGGCGGTTGACCACCAGAATCCGCGCTGCAGACGGAAGCCATACGGAGTATAAGGGACGACTACTGAATACCGGGTCGGAGGATGCAGAGATTCGAAAGACGACACCAGACTCGAGCGGCTTTCAAGTAAGCGGATTATCTGGGTAGGAGAGTATTTTGCAAGTGGACACACTGTCTAGAGTCATAATGCTGCATAGAAGATTAGACGTCCGGTAACTTTTGTATAGTGCAAAGATGTCGGCTGACAACGTCAAGAATCGGGATGCAGCAGCACTAACTATGTTTTCTGATAGCACACCCATCCCCAGCAACATACGGGGGAGTGGTAATGAGGAAGCCAGCAGCAGCAACAGTACTTTGAAGGATATTTTTAAAACATTGGGGAAAAACAAAAAAATGAGCAGGCAAA
This sequence comes from Lissotriton vulgaris, assembly GCF_964263255.1. Classification (NCBI taxonomy): domain Eukaryota; kingdom Metazoa; phylum Chordata; class Amphibia; order Caudata; family Salamandridae; genus Lissotriton; species Lissotriton vulgaris. The sequence goes on from NC_141696.1 coordinate 522,174,805, forward strand.
TTGGTGGGAGTTCAAGTCCCTACACAGGTATATTGATGTGAATCGCATCCCCCGTGGCTTGCGCATTCTAACAGCTCCAACATACGAGGATCCTAAACCGTATCTAATGAGAGAGTGGGCGGACAGTAATTTGGACGCCTCACTTTGATTAGTGCTCATAGTCATCAAATATGTACAGAATATGTACAAATATGTGCAAATATGCAGAGATGTGCAAGTACACAGGAATTCGGTATTTACCATGACATAGTATGTCATGGTAAATAACGAATTCTTAAAGGCCGGTGGCACTGTTTTCAGTGCCACCTACATCACAAATTTGAGATTCAATAAATTTACCGATTCGGTAATTTACAAATTCGGTAAATTTACCGATTCTGTAAATATACCGAATCGGTAAATTTAAGGCCCACTACAACTCAATCCCCAAATACCGGTCGGTAACGGCCGAAATCAGATGTTACTGACTGGTATTTGGTGACCTACATCTGGCCCCCAAAGAGCTCCATCATAAGTACTTGTGAGACACTACATCTCCCCTTCAGTTAAAAAACAATTACATTTTTTTTACAAATCAGCAGATATACACATACATTTATATCTCTGTAATTAGTATTTTTGGTACATTAATCATGCAATGTGATCTCATTACTGGAAGCTGGGTGCTGTTGTCTTCAGTATCAAAGATCTTCAGACATGGTGAAGAAGCAACAACCATAATTGGCTTCTCAGACAATCTTTCATTTACCACTTTGATCAGGAGACTGATGAGTTAAATGCCTAAAGTGCGAAGAGTCTCTGGTTACAGACTTGCCAGAAAGCTGACCAGTCACCATATGTCACTTGGTGGATACCACATAGAAGGGTTCAACATCATATGGGGCATCAGTCTTCCTTCTTGCATCTGTCAGGCAATCACAAGATCTCTTCCTTTGAACATGAGTTCTTTGCCTGTTGCCTCTTGTCTGCATAGGCTTTCATTTTCTGCTTGTTAACAAAGTCCTTTGTGCAAGTGGTAGTTTCACTGCTCTCTCATTGGTTGGTCCATTGAGGCAACTTGGTTGTCATTGCTCTTCTGAACATAAATGTCACTGGACATTTACAACGTTGAACAATTGGGTCATAGAGTAGAATTCAGTACAGTTTTCAAGTTGATCACTTCTTGATTTGCACACTGTACCTCTTTCTTTAGCGTACTCATAAAGCGCTAAATGTGTCCACTGGCCAGCAGCTACTAGGTGTACTCTTCTGATGTTTTACGTGCAGATGCTGCCGGAAATCCTTAAGTTGACTGCTATTAAAGGGTGGGCAATTATGAGATTTCACAATAGCTGGAATGCCCCATGCTGCAAAGACTTTATACAGTTTCTCAATGACTCGTTCATGAGTATTGTATCTGTGAGTGGGAAGATGGAATATTCATCCACAATTACTAGCAAATGATGTTTATTATCAGGTGAACCAAAGAAATCAATGGCTTTTTGGTCTCAAGCATGCTTAGTAATATCCGACACATTCAACCTATGTTGGGTCACTGAGGGGTGGTGGAGAGGAAGACAGGGAGACAGAGGGATGTTTAGTATGCTGTAGTTCTTATTATTCAGAAAAGGGGGTGGTGATGAACAGAGTGTCTGAATTAAGCAGACCACTCTTACCCAGTCCAAAGATCAGGGCTTGATCCATCACCGTTATTTATCTCACTGCACCATCCCAGCTCAGAACCTGGCTATATGCAAATCAGTCTGTCCCTGGCCCAGTGCATCATGGGAACAGGGCAGACTGAACTACCAAGCCAATTCTTCACCAGAAAGGATACAAGCTACCGGGGACCGGTTTCTGGCATTTCAGCCGTCTTCGGTCCGGCTTGCTTGAATCCTGATGGTGCAGTGAGAAAGGGACTCATGTCTGAGTATACCCTGACACACCTATAGTGGCCAAAAACGATTCAGAAAAGGGGGTGGTGATGAACAGAGTTTCTGAATTAAGCAGACCACTCTTACCCAGTCCAAAGATCAGGGCTTGATCCATCACCGTTATTTATCTCACTGCACCATCCCAGCTCAGAACCTGGCTATATGCAAATCAGTCTGTCCCTGGCCCAGTGCATCATGGGAACAGGGCAGACTAAACTACCAAGCCAATTCTTCACCAGAAAGGAGACAAGCTACCGGGGACCGGTTTCTGGCATTTCAGCAGTCTTCGGCCCGGCTTGCTTGAATCCTGATGGTGCAGTGAGAAAGGGACTCATGTCGGAGTATACCCTGCCACACCTATAGTGGCCAAAAACGATTCAGAAAAGGGGGTGGTGATGAACAGAGTGTCTGAATTAAGCAGACCACTCTTACCCAGTCCAAAGATCAGGGCTTGATCCATCACCGTTATTTATCTCACTGCACCATCCCAGCTCAGAACCTGGCTATATGCAAATCAGTCTGTCCCTGGCCCAGTGCATCATGGGAACAGGGCAGACTTAACTACCAAGCCAATTCTTCACCAGAAAGGAGAGAAGCTACCGGGGACCGGTTTCTGGCATTTCAGCCGTCTTCGGCCCGGCTTGCTTGAATCCTGATGGTGCAGTGAGAAAGGGACTCATGTCTGAGTATACCCTGCCACACCTATAGTGGCCAAAAACGATTCAGAAAAGGGGGTGGTGATGAACAGAGTGTCTGAATTAAGCAGACCACTCTTACAGGAACAGACTAATTTGCATATAGCCAGGTTCTGAGCTGGGATGGTGCAGTGAGCTAAAAAACTGTGTTGGATCTAGCCCTGATCTCTTGACTGGGTGAGAGTATTCTGCTTAACTCAAAAACTCTGTCCATCACCACCCCTTGTTGTTTAATATTTTGTCCACCCTAAGCGTGGAAGGGTATACTCAGATGTGAGTCCCTTGCTCATTGCACCATCAGGATTCAAGCAAGCCGGGCTGACGACGGCTGAAATGCCAGAAACCGGTCCCCGGTAGCTTGTTTCCTTCCCAGTGTAAGAATTGGCTTGGTAGTTTGGTTTGCCCTGTTCTAATCATGCACTGGGACAGGAACAGACTAATTTGCATATAGCCAGGTTCTGAGCTGGGATGGTGCAGTGAGCTAAAAAACTGTGTTGGATCTAGCCCTGATCTCTTGACTGGGTGAGAGTATTCTGCTTAACTCAGAAACTCTGTCCATCACCACCCCTTGTTGTTTAATATTTTGTCCACCCTAAGCGTGGAAGGGTATACTCAGATGTGAGTCCCTTGCTCATTGCACCATCAGGATTCAAGCAAGCCCGGCCGACGACGGCTGAAATGCCAAAAACCGGTCCCCGGTAGCTTGTTTCCTTCCCAGTGTAAGAATTGGCTTGGTAGTTTGGTTTGCCCTGTTCTCATCATGCACTGGGACAGGAACAGACTAATTTGCATATAGCCAGGTTCTGAGCTGGGATGGTGCAGTGAGCTAAAAAACTGTGTTGGATCTAGCCCTGATCTCTTGAGTGGGTGGGAGTATTCTGCTTAACTCAGAAACTCTGTTCATCACCACCCCTTGTTGTTTAATATTTTGTCCACCCTAAGCGTGAAAGGGTATACTCAGATGTGAGTCTCTTGCTCATTGCACCATCAGGATTCAAGCAAGCCGGGCCGACGACGGCTGAAATGCCAGAAACCGGTCCCCGGTAGCTTGTTTCCTTCCCAGTGTAAGAATTGGCTTGGTAGTTTGGTTTGCCCTGTTCCCATCATGCACTGGGACAGGAACAGACTAATTTGCATATAGCCAGGTTCTGAGCTGGGATGGTGCAGTGAGCTAAAAAACTGTGTTGGATCTAGCCCTGATCTCTTGACTGGGTGAGAGTATTCTGCTTAACTCAAAAACTCTGTCCATCACCACCCCTTGTTGTTTAATATTTTGTCCACCCTAAGCGTGGAAGGGTATACTCAGATGTGAGTCCCTTGCTCATTGCACTATCAGGATTCAAGCAAGCCAGGCCGACGACGGCTGAAATGCCAGAAACCGGTCCACGGTAGCTTGTTTCCTTCCCAGTGTAAGAATTGGCTTGGTAGTTTGGTTTGCCCTGTTCCCATCATCCACTGGGACAGGAACAGACTAATTTGCATATAGCCAGGTTCTGAGCTGGGATGGTGCAGTGAGCTAAAAAACTGTGTTGGATCCAGCATTGATCTCTTGACTGGGTGAGAGTATTCTGCTTAACTCAGAAACTCTGTCCATCACCACCCCTTGTTGTTTAGTAGTTATTATTATTGTCTCTTGTTCCCAGACTTTTAACAAAAAAAAAAAAACTCTGTCCCGAGCAAAGGACCAGTTCCTCGTCCAAGGGGCAGTCTTCGTTCCCTTACATCAGGAAACCTTGTCCCAGGCTTTCCGAGGCCGGAAAGAGAAGGGTGGCTTCCCGTAGCCACTCATGACACTCAAAAGAAAACAAACAAAAACGGAAAATCGCTAAAGAGGATCTCTGGGGATATTAACGTTGCAAGGGATTAGGGAAGTGAGGGGGGAAGAAGCAACAACCGTCACCAGTGAAAAAGCTTCCACTCTAAGGTCACTTAGTCTTGTGCAAGGAGCTCGGCTTCCAAATCTTTGCTTTTGCCCCCACCCTCACCTCCCAACCTCCCCTTGCCCCAAACAGCCCCCAGTTGTCCCCGTACCTTTTAAAGACACGACCCTCCGGGCCGTGGCGGGAAATCGTGCGTTGCCGGAAAAGGACCGGCTCCTTCTATTCTGGCTCCGCCTCCAATAGGTTGTTGGTGTCTAGGTTGAGGGGTTCTGCCTCGGTTCCAGCGGGAATCCACGGGTCCAGGACTCTGATAAGGAAGGTGTGCATGTTACGTTCTCTCTCCGCTGCCTCAGTTACTTCCTCCGCTGGGATCCAACACAAACGTCCGTCTCTCCGAGGTGTTCTTCTGTTTTATGCCGGGGAAAGTCAGCTGATGATGTCATGTGACTGGTTTGAAAGTCAGGTTACCATGGAAAATTAAAGAGACAGTGTTCTGCAGTCACAGGAGCTGAGGTCTGAAAATAGAGGAGAGAACATGGGGGAGATAAGGAGGCGATTGCTCGCGTGATGTTCCCAGAGAGGAGCTATCATCCGGGGGTACCTTGTCAAACACCCCCACCCCAGCCTATTTCCGATCGGGAAACAGGATAACATTGGAGAAAAAGTCTGCGTTCCTTTTTTCCGATCCCTTGCGATGGCATACTTCAAAGGAAAAGGGCTGCAGGGCAAGAAACCAATGCAGAACGTGTGAGTTATTACCCTTGTTACGGCTCATCCAAAGGAGCGGGGCATGATCGGTAATTAGGATGAAATGGGATCCCTCAAGGTAGTACCTTAATTTGTCCACTGCCCACTTAATGGCAAGACACTCCTTTTCTATAATGGGGTACCACTGTTCCCTGGAAAACTGTTTTTGGCTCAAAAAGAAGATGGGATGTTCTGACCATCAGGAGCTATCTGTTAGAGAACTGTCCCAAGCCCACTCTCAGAAGTATCAGTCTTCAACAAAAAAGGCTTAGAAAAGTCTGGTGACTGCAAGATGGGACCAGAGGAAATGGCTCTTTTTAACTCCAGAAAAGCATGTTGGGCTTCCAGAGGTGGATGCAATAGATCCGTGTCTTTGACTTCCTTCCTCAAGAGATTGGTAAGGGGGGCAGCCAATTCAGAAAATTGGGGTATAAACCGGCAATAATAGCCGAGTAGGCCCAGGAAAGCCCTAACCTCTTTCTTTGTGACAGGAAAAGGGGCCTGAGATATCGTTTTGACTTTTTCCTCCTGGGGTTCAATGTGACCATTCCCCTAGAGGAAACCTAGGTATTTTACTTTTTGGAACCTGGCCTTGGATTTTTTTTCATTTATATGTATGACGGCTGACTGTAGGGCCTGAAAGACTAGACGGCAATGTTGGAGATGGATTTCCCAAGTGCGGCTTAATATGATTATGTCATCTAAATATTCCGATGTGTAAGCTTGGTGGTCTGCCAGAACTCGATTAATGAGCCGCTGAAAGGTGTCAGGGGCCCGTGTAATCCAAAAAGTGGGACCGTGAATTCGAACAAGCCAGAGGGTATTGAGAAGGCTGTTTCTTTCCTGATCTTGGGGGTTCAGAGGCACCTGCAAATAGCCCTTAATAAGGTCAAGTGTTGTGATATACTGTGCCTTACCTATTCTTTCAATCAACTCGTCCACACGGGGTAGAGGATAAGAGTCACACTTAGATATCGTGTTGACAGCTCTAAAATCTATGCAAAACCGAACAGAGCCGTCCGGTTTTTGTACCAGTACAATCTAAGACGACCACTCGCTCTGGGGCGGTCGTATCACTCCTAAGTCAAGCATGTTTTTTACCTCCTGTTCTATGGCCTCACGTCTGGCAGCAGGTATACGGTAAGTTTTTTGTTTGACAATTTTACCCGGCTGGGTAGGGATGGAATGGTACGTTAAGGTAGTACTACCTGGTAAGTCTGAGACCAGGGAAGCAAATGGACTTAGGGCTTCTTGTAGGGCATCCCGTTGTACAGGAGACAACTCTGGATTGACTGGTAGTTGAGACAGCGTTCTATCAATGTTAGGCAGGAGATTCACTGAGTGAAGATCCTTGGGGAAAGGACCTAACCACTTCTTCAGAAGATTGATATAGTATAGTTGTTTTCGTTTGGGGGTGACTGGGACCTGATATGAGGTTAAACCAACTTTTTTGACAATTTGGTAGAGACCTTGCCAACCTGTTTTTTACTTTGGTAAGACCAGAAGGCATAAGGACCAACACCCAGTCCCCTTTTTTTAAGTGGCGACATTTTTTTCCTTGATTATAAAAGGTTTGTTTTTTGATTTGAGCCTTCTCTAAATTCGCATCAGCAAAATCCCTAAGTTTTTGTAGTTTGCTATGAAGGTTTTGAGTGTACTCCAAAAAGGATCTAGTTTCTTCCTCCTTTTCTTGCTCTCAGTATTCCTTTTTGATCTCCAATAGGCCTCAGGGTTCTCGCCCATAGAGAAGTGGGAAGGGAGAGCCACCCAAACTAGCCTGTGTTTGTCTCCTGATCACGTATAAGGCTAAATGAAAAAGCATGTCCCACTCCTTTCCCTCTACACTCAATATTTTCTTTAGCATCAATTTTAGGGTAGAATTGTATCGTTCACACAGACCGTCTGTCTGGGGGTGATGGACTGACATTCTTATGTGAGATATGTCAAGGGATTTGCATACCTGCCTCATCACCTTGAAGACAAACGAGGTTCCCTGATTGGTGACAATCTCACGAGGGAAGCCAACTTGGGAGAGGAACTCCAAAAGTCGATCGCTAATGTTCTGACTGGTTGGAGCAAGCAAGGGGAAGGCCTCGGGATATCGAGTGGCATAATCGATGACCACCAAGGCCTAAAGGTGGCCTTTTTTTGTTATGGGTAACGGACCTATAAGGCCCATGCCTATCCTCTCAAAGGGCGTTCCTATAATGGGGAGAGGTTGCAAAGGCACGGACGGTAGTTTATAGGGGTTTCTCTTTTGCCATATTTCACATTCTTGGCAAAATTTAAAGACATGTGAAAATATGCCTGGACAATACAAATATTTTAAAAGCATATGTATGGTTTTCTGTGCCCCTCTGTGACCAGCTGTTAAGTGGGAATGGGTGAAAAAAAGGACTTGGTCACGAAAGGGTTGGGGAACAATGAGTTGTGGTGGACAGTCCTCCTTAGCTATCCTATAGACTAGATCATTCTGTATCTGTAAAGATGGGTATGTCAGGTTTTGAGTGGGATGACAGTTTTTGGCATGATCCCAGGTGTTTTGAAGAGAAGGGTAATTCAAGTGATTGTAGCGAAAACTTTTATCAGACAGCCAGGGGGCTTGGCTAAGGAGGGAGGTTTGGGTGTGGAGTGTTTGGGTTTATTAGTCTGTAACGTATCTTTTAGGAGCATCAGAAAAGATGGGTTCTCCTGCCCCAGGATAATTTCTTCGGGGAGAAAAGGGGGAACCCCAAGCTTAGCTTCCAACGTGAGCCCGCTAGGAAGAGATACTGGTAACTGAATCAGGGGATATGGTTTAATGTCCCCGTGTACACACCTAATGGGGACGTCCTGCCGGGTCTTAAGGAAAGAAGGTTGTACAAAGGACCGGCAGACTACGGACTGCCGACAGCCTGAATCTAGGAGAGCTTTTACAGCCACCCCTCACATGCGTACATTCACGTAGAAACTGGGTCCTCTTCTCATCAGAATATAGGATGGATCGCTGTACGCATCCTATGTCCATTGGTTCTTCTGGTGGTTTTTTCCTGGAGCAGTTTCTGGCAATATGCCCCCAGTCTCCACAATCAAAACAGTGTGGACCCTTAACAGGCAGGGGTCCTGTTCGATAGTGGCGATTTTTTCGAGGTTCTGGACTGGGTTTTGGGAGTTTTCTTTCCAGTCGGGTAGTAGAGGGAGGTAGTTGTGTTGGTTTCTCCACTTCCCCTGCTAAATTGCGGGGTTGTGCTCGGTAAAAAGTGGTTGCCATTTCTACAGCCTGTTCAGCCGTCAGGTGAGAATGCAGTTTGAGCAACCTCTGTATCGGGTATGGCAGGGCTTCTACATATTGTTCCAAATATATAAGTGACATTATCTCCTCTTTTGTGTTTGTTTGGGGTTTAAGCCACTTGTCTGCTGCTGCCCTTAGTTTGAAGTAGAGCATTTTGGGATTGTCTGTGGGTGTTCCTCGCTCCTTCCTGAACCGGACTCTGTAGGCCTCGGCATCCATCCCGAGGTGGTCCAAAATGATACCCTTGATCTCAGCATATGGACTGTGACCGGTTGCGTTGGCCACCTGATATGCGGCTTTGGCTTCTCCTGTAAGGAGAGGGGCTAAAAAGAATGGCCATTTAGCTCCCGGCCACCCTGATGCTCTAGCTGCTCCCTCGAAATTAAGTAAGAACGCATCAGGGTCCTCGCAGCTAACATATTTTTGTAAAGAAATCTGGTGCCCAGATCCGGCACCGATTTGCAATTGGTTGGTCAACTCCAGACGGTCATCTGCAACCTTCTGTAGTTTCTCCACCTGGTTAGCCACAGTGTCCCTAAAGAGCTCCCTCTCCACATGGGCTGTTGTCATCTGTTTCTCTACTGCCCACTCAAGCTTCTCCTGGCCACGAATAAGTTGTTGTATTAAGTTCTCCATGTTGGGTTGGCATTAAAATCCCACTTCTGACACCACGTGTGGGTGATGGAGAAGGAGACAGGGAGACAGAGGGATGTTTAGTATGTTGTAGTTAAATATTATAGTCACTTGTTCCCAGACTTTTAACAAAAACAAAAAAACTCTGTCCCGAGCAAAGGACCAGTTCCTCGTCCTAGGGGCAGTCTTCGTTTCCTTACATCAGGTAACCTTGTCCCAGGCTATCCGAGGCTGAAGAGCGAAGGGTGGCTTCCCGTAGGCGCTCACGACACTCAAAAGAAAACTAACAAAAACTGAAAATCAGTAAAAAAGATCTCTTTGGATATTAATGTTGCAAGGGATTAGGGAAGTGAGGGGGGAAGAAGCACCAACCGTCACCAGAGAAGAAGCTTCCGCTCTAAGGGCACTTAGTCTTGTGCAAGGAGCGCGGCTTCCAAATCTTTGCTTTCGCCCCCACCCTCACCTCCCAACCTCCTCTTGCCCCAAACAACCCCCAGTTGTCCCCGTACCTTTTAAAGACAGGACCCTCTGGGGCTGTGGCGGGAAATCACACGTTGCCGGAGAAGGAACGGCTCCTTCTATTCTGGCTCCGCCTCCAATAGGTTATTGGTGTCTAGGTCGAGGGGTTCTGCCTTGGTTCCAGCCGGAATCCACGGGTCCAGGAATCCTCCGGGAATGAAAAGTAAGGTCTGCACATTCCGTTCTCTTGCTGCTGCCTCTGTCGCTTCCTCCGCTGGGCTCCAACACAAACGTCCGTCTCTCCAAGGTTTTTTTCTTTTATGCCGGGGAAAGTCAACTGATAATGTCAAGTGACTGGTTTGAAAGTCAGGTTGCCGGGGAAAATTAAAGAGACAGTGTTCCGCAGTCACAGGAGCTGAGGTCTGAAAATAGAGGAGGGGACATGGGGGGAGATAAGGAGGTGATTGCTCACGTGATGTTCCCAGAGAGGAGGTATCATTCGGGGGTACCTCGTCACAGTCACATTTGTAGAAAGGCAGCTGCATAGATGACAGGCCTTGAGTTCCTTTTTAACTCGATCATCTAGATATGGGAACTAAACTCGATCTCGAGACGCTCTCTTCGTGGCAACTACACCTTGATGTCCTTTGTGAGCCACTTCAATCATTCTCTGTCGCAGACTATCTGGAATTAGTACTCTTGACCATTGTAGTTTGACTCCTTCCTGAGTTATGGACAGTTCAACTTTAACGTCCTTGTATTTTTGATATTCACCATCATTGGTGAGTGTGTTGGATCCATGAATGATCTGCAATTATATCTTTCAGTTTCAGCATGTCTTGATTAGGCGCTCTGGAAAAGTAGTCAGCAGGATTATGTCCTTTCCTGACTGATGCACAATGGTATAATTGTGCTCTTGCAATTGTACTCCCAATCTTTCATTGTGAGGAGGCATTTTAGCTTTTGGATTTGCCAAATATAGTCAGTAAAGCTTGATGATCAGTTACCAATGTAAAACGTTTTCCATAAGGATGCCTTTACCATATCTAAACTCAACTCAACTTTCTCAAGTTGTGGGTAAGCATGTTCTGTCTGGGACAAACCTCTACTGGCATGTCCCACAATATTTCTTCACACATTTGGATGTCCACTGTGCTCTGCAAGAATTGTACCTTACCCGAGAGGCCTAGCATCAACAACAATCTCTGTGTGAAGTTTTGGATTGAATTAGGCATTTCAGTAATGAATTCAATGGCTTGGTAAATTTTCTGTAAACTTTACTCACATTCTTACGACCACTAAAATGACGCATTTTACTTAACCAACTCTGGTAGTGGAGTGCTTGCAGTAGCAATGGATCTTTTGTATTGTGAACGGTAACTAGTCATACCATGCAAAGAACATAGCATATAAACATCTTGTGGGGGGTCAGCATTTGATAGTGCTTGGACTTTTGCAGGATCAGGTGCCATGCCCACATCTGAAAACATATGTTCAAAGAATTTAAACTTTGTCTTGTGGAACGAACATTTGTCTGCATTTAAGGTCAAACCTGCATTAGTAAGTAATCAACTGAGAGCTTTATCATGCTCCTTCTGTGTAGCTCCAAAAACCTATATGTCATCACTATAATTGACTGCATTCATGACAGGTTGTATGATACACCGAATTCGGTCTTGGAAAAGTTCTGCAACCGATGTCACATCAAAATGTAGTCTCTTGTAACGAAACAGACCAACGTGTGCATAAAATGTCCTAATGCACCTTCAATCTTCTTTGAGTTCGAACTGATGATATCCTTTATTTAAATCTAAGCAAGAGAACACTTTTGCTCCGTTTAGCTGGGTTATCATGTCAGCAGTATGTGGACAAGGACATCATTCTGTTTTAATTGCCTTGTTTGCCTGATGCATATCAGCGCTTGTGCGTACAGCTCCTTCACTGTCCTTTTTAGGCACTACCACTATTAGAGAAACCCATGGCATAAGAACAGTAGAACACTCAATAATGTAATTATTTTGTAACAATTCAAGTTCTTTTTTAACAGCTTCTTGTCGGTGGAAAGCAATTTGGCTATGTCTCTGAGCAATAGGCCGGGCATTTTCATTAATGAGCAATTTCACTTTCATAGTCTTAAGCTTTCCTACGTCATGAAACAATAAAGAGAATTGACTTACTATTTTGTGATGAGCATTCATACTGTAGTTCATGGAAATAAGTCTGATGTCAACAGCTGTGCTGAAACCAAGGAAACAGGCACTTGACGTTGTACCTTGAAGCACATGGCGAGTGTTTTTGCCTTCTTTTTTTGAGTTTCATTGTTTTGAAAAAAAATGTAACTTTTTATGTCGATGCAGCCCATGTACACTTTTGTTTTCTATGGCATGAGTCATGATAATGGAGACAGTTCATAATATTTCTCTTCAGGGTTTATGCTTATTGAAGGACCCCCGTAGATGATAAAAGGTATTGAAAATCTATTTATTTTCAATGTAGTCTTTGGACAATGCTTATATGATGTTGGTGGTTTATCTTGTCGATTTGTATGTGACTGACATCTTTTCACACATTCGGCCAGCACAACATGCAAACATTTCTCTGAGGTAATCATCGACATAGCACAACCAACTTCTTTACTTTCACCTGATATTGAGGCAAATGAACAGTTTGAAAATGATTTAGAGGATGATCAACTTTGTTCAGTATCAATTTTTCACGCCTGATGTTATCACGTTGCTTTTTGGACGAGCATCGAACGTTGCTTTTGGAAGGTTCCGGTAGCAATTTTGTTTTTGCACTGTGATTGCTTTAAAAACTGTCACAAAATGGTTCTCCTTTCCATGCCTTTGCAAATCTGTCCAATGGCAGAACATTTACATTTGTCTGGAAACAAAAATCCACATCTAAAACATAACTTCTCTTTACGTGTAGGCATCGCTTTGTGTCCTTCTTTCTTTGCTTTGGTGCCCTTTTTACACTCACTCGGACCGCCACCGGCCCCTATGTCAGCATGCTTCTCAGCTCTAGCAGCCATTAACACTCACTTCAGACTAAGAGTTTCTCCCAGCATTTGTCGTCTGAACGAATCTGACAAGATTCATCTATAATTTTAAAACGCATAGCTTCTTCATTATTGAATTCATTTAACTTACATTGTCTGATGAGGGTTTCGAGTCTCTTACAAAGTCATCAGTGGTTTCACCAACTCTTTGTCATTCTTGACTGAAAATGTATCTTTCAGAATCAAGTTTTGGCACAGGATTGAACTTGAGATTCAATGTTACTTTAATCTGACGATATCTGATTTCTTTGTCAGCTTGCAGCATTTTCTTCTTTCAAGATGTTTGAGCTACTTAATAATCTTTTTGTGATCAGTCTCTTCAAGTGCATCAATAAAATCTTCAAATGTCTATATCCAAGCAGACTATCTAATGCCAATGTTTTACTTTTTGGTGGCATCGAAAGGTGGTGGTGGTTTCAGGCAGCAGCCTTGTAGACCTGCATGGAACTTACTGACACCTCTGGTCGATCACTGTCACTCTGTTTAGTCAACTCACCTGGGAGACCTCATGACGTGCTGTCCTTGAAATCATATTTAATGATCTTTAATGATGGCTCGAAACATGACTTTCTTTGCTGTCATCTGGAAAATGTTCACTATTCCCTGAGACACTCTAGGTTCTTTATTCTATGAAAACCTATGAAGTTGTTTTGCGCCCCACTCCACAATTTTGGTAGATGGCCATTTCAGGTACAGATGTCAAAGTCAACATAACCAATGGCACTTCTCCCTGAACTTTTTAATTGAATAAATTCCTAGGCAACAATATAACAATGAAAAAGGACAAGGTTGCAAAAAAGACATGTATTGAAAAAAACAATCAAAAAGAGTTCATATTTATTACATAATAAAATTAACAGATCATATATTGCATAATCATCTTCAATGAATACAGTGTTGAATTAAAAACATACAGTAAATAATAAACAATCAATTAACAAACATATAATTAAAAAAGAAGACAATTAATATTTTCGACACGCGTTTCAGCGTTAAAAGAACGCCTTCTTCAGGAGCCACAAGGTATTCTGAAATACATAATAAAAATAAAGAGAAAATAATCAATATATAACATTAGGTTAAAATCTATACATTCATTAGGAAAACATACAATTCATCAAAACCATATATTTAATCCAAAATAGCAAAAGACCTATTTACAAAGCAAACCTTATCCCAATTTCATAAATAGAGAACATAAATGGCATATTATGAGTAGTTTATAATGAAATATCTGAGTAGTCACATAATCTTGATGTTCCACATGTAAAAGGGCCCAATGAGAGGACAAAAAGGTTACTTTGATGAAAGCAGCAAATATAATTATAATCAAGGGTATCAAAGTTATGTTTCTAAATACAGCGATATAAAGCTGACAAATAGAATCAACCCTTGTGCTCACCTTTCTAGAGATCTGTCATAATATTACAATGATCGTTTTCACTGCAGTAAAATTAAGAACTGATAATAACGAATGTTTCGATCAAATATATCTTGAGGCTCTGCAAGTATATAAAAGAAGAGAATAACACATAATGCTAACGTCCTTATCGTAGTGCACTTATGCAGAAGAATATTTTAAAGTTTAGATCTGCTCACCGTATTTATAAAGTAGAACGTCTACTATGGGGTGTCCAAATGAATTCCAAGGGACACCTTCAGTCAAAAGATGCTCGATAGCGTTTAACTGAAGATGGCATGAATGAAAAATCTACAATGATTAAGCGTGTCCAAATGAATTAGGATAATGACATATGTTAATTGATTACTTAGCGCCCGACTGATATTCACGCATACCTAAAAACGCAACATACGAAGGAAGCAGATTTCTATTAGAGTCATTGAGTCGTGAACCACACTTGTTTTTATGCAGATTGGTGAAATAGCCGGAAATCGTTGTGTTCTTTGGTTAAAATCCACAAAGTAAAAGGACCCGAAAATATCTGAGTCTGAAATTATAAATAAATACGACAGACAATGTAATACCCGAGAAGCCGCTCAAATTACATAATCACCCTCACTAAACTCTTGCACAAGTCACCAGCTAGATAACCAAGGTAGCGCTCGAAAACACTTACCAAATTACAACAGGAGATAGCTGTTGTAGTCTCACGATCATCAAACGGTATAACTATAGACAACGGCGTACTACTTGATAATACATGTCCGGGATGACAAAATAAAAAAAACAAGTGTTATACTTAGTTCTAAAACACTTAAAAATTAGCCGATTAACTAACTCGAAAACGACAAAGAGAACTTGTCGTAGTAGACTACAGGCTAGATAACAAACAAAGCACTAACTGCTGCTTACCTAATTACGGCCGCATGTGTGTCTACAGGGACGCGGCAGCAAAAGATGGCTGTTCGTGTCTCACGGCGGTTCGAAGGTGTATCGCTAGAGTCGGGTGCAACGGAATTTTAAATATACCACATGAGCAGGTCAAAGGTCATGTGATTGACTGCAAAAGGATTTTTAAAGGTATAAACACCATTTAAGCAGACTTGTAGCTCTATCGTAAGTTAAATAATAAACGATTTTAAACACAACAGAAACCTTAATGGGGCTAAGATAGTATTCTATTCAGATCCTCCAACTACAAGACTGTTGAAATGGGTAATAGGTATAAACCCATATTACACTACCAATTTATAACTTTATAATTAGTTGTAGACTACAGACTACAGAATACGTAAAGAAGGAAAATGGCAAGATGGTTAAAATTTCGCATTTCCCAAGGGATTTCACTATTCAATCCCTGTTTAAAAGTGTCCAGAACAAAAATCCAATATACTTATTTTTTCTTGAGGATAGCGCACCCACCCTTGTTATCAGGTGTTCTACGATAAGGGCATGTATGTGCATCACATGGCACTTTGAAAAATGGCAAAATATGCATTTTTCAAGGAATTCGCAACTTACCACCAACTAGAAGTTGGTGGTAATTTGCGATTCCCTAAGGGCATTTTGCAATGTTTTTTTTGCTACATACATTGCATTTAAGGAATGGCAAAATTTGTGATTCCTTAAATGCAATTGCAAAATAAGGAATCGCAAATTTAGCGATTCCTTATTTTGCACCAATTTTTTCTGAATACATTCCATTTAGCAAATTCGCATTCGCAAAGGCCGAAATTCTGCGAATTTCGGCCTTTGCAAATTTTTTTTCTCTTCTAAATGTCAATTTGCATTTTCTGACACCTAGTTGATCCCTCAATGGTAGCGCTTCTGTTCGGAGTGTTATTTTGCAAGTCATGATTATTAGCAGCTGAGCTTCATAAACCTTGTTGAATCCACCTCCAGCATTAACATTCCTTGTAATGTACAACTTTATCTTGCGTGGCAGTCCTGTACCTTCATGAATGGTGTGACTAACAGGTTCTCCGCCAAGGACGCGTAGATTATCTTTGCACTCTTTTCATAATCTTCCACTGGTTCACAGTGGCTGGGGCTGCACTTTGACTCCATATGCGTAAACCGTTGTTTCTACATTTCATACAGCAACACATGTGGCACACACAAGCAGTATGCCTGGACCATAGCAAACTCTCTGGGAGCGCATGATCATTGTTAGGGCTACGTATCCCCTATCTCATCGTCGGTTGTGATGGCAACCCCAGCCTGGGCACCCGCCAATGACTACATCACACATGGAGCTTGATAGTACACATCTTTATTCTTCGGTGCGTAACTGCAAACTTAGCATTCTAAACCAAGCTTTCAGTGCATTCTGTTTTAACTCTGACATCACAGCTCTACAGAGCCTGGTATTACACCAAAATAGTTCCATCATATACTTGTAAGAATCTACAGAGTGAAGACAGTGTTCCATGCGAAATGGCAAACACCCTGTGCATTATCAGTTAGTTGGTCTTCCTCCGAGACTTGGATTTATCAGTTTCAGTCTTCATGCAAGATGTATCATCTACAAAGAGTGAAGTGCACTGGCAGCGCAACACATCACCTCTGGCATAATCTCAGGCAATATTCTGGGAAATGGACCTCAAGTGTTCAATTGACAGTCCTTATATATTAAATCTTATCGGTATTTAGAATTTCTGACATTAGTTTAGGAATGTCAAAGTCAAAATTTTATTGCATAATTAATTAAAATTATTACAAATTCCCATAATAAAATAACAAGGAAGTTGCTAACATTTCTTAATTTGCTACTTCACAAGCTTAAACTGACCTTAAACAAGCTGCGAATTAAAAAGCAATAGAAGGAACTTCCTCTGACATTAATCAGTCTGTCCCTGGGTCTCTTTTTCTTTTCCCAGTATGAGACCCTGGAGTTAAGGTTTCCCTGATAAACCTTTGTCACGATATTCCCCCTGCTCACATTCTCTTATGCATTTGCTAGCCTCCGCCATAAATTTAACTCCCCTGCAAATCAAAATTGAGGAGGAACCTCCCAACCAGCTTGTGACTGCATGTCTACATGAGCGAATGTTCATCTCTTTAAAAATAGATTTCAAATATAGTTGTCTCTGTCCTATCAGTGCCGGACATACACAGAAAAGATGGGCTAGAGATTCGTATTTATACCCACAGAGTCGACATTGCTCCGACTGATAGGCGTGTATCCAAGAGGGTAAAAAGTCTTTTGAGACATGCATGCCCATACTATAGTCTGTGAAAGCTTTTTTTAAATGACCATTAAAATGGGATGTGAGATATGCAAGAGGTTTAAGTGTTGTAAAAGAGTTAATAATGGTCCAGCCATGACGACGAGTTGCAAGAGAATGTTTATCCTCCAAAAAGGATTTCTTTTTCGCTGCCCCGTTAGCTAGTCTGTTTAGGGTTGCTTTGTCTGTCCCAACTTTCCAGGCTTGTTCCAGGTTCAGCTTTTCCACACACAGTTTCAGGTACTTCCCCCACGTATTTCCAGAGTCGTTCACCGCCCGTTGTTTGATTTCTCCCCAGCTCAGCCAGTCCATTGTGTCTGGAGCTGCAGAACGATGTTTGTTACACATTTTTTCGAAGCCACTAATGCTCCGGAAATACTAATTTTGCAGTCCAAATTCCAGCCTGACTTGAGAAACTGAGGCGGATTTTGGGAGATTGAAAACCGCCTTATAGATCTTAATCTGTAGATCGTTCAGAAATTCGGCATCCTTGCCACACCAACTAACTAGGCCATAAGATAAGGTGGGCAAAATTTGATATGCCATTACTTTTAATAGGTGCTTGTGGTTTGGGCAGTCCATTTTTCCTTTTAAAGATCGATAAGCGAAGATCAAAAATTGGGCTTTTGCTGGAATTGCTGCTTTGTGCTCCTTATGATTTCCACCTTTTGATATTGTAATTCCCAGGTATTTATATGACTTTTGTTCTTCCACTATGTCCCCCTTTGCCATCCATTTGTATTTACGTTTTTGCAGATCTACTAGGCGTACCACTTTTGTTTTGGCTCTGTTTAATTCCAGCCGTTTCCGATCCAAGTAAGATGACAATTTATTAATGGCTCTTTGTAGGCCGATAGGTGTTTTACTGAACAGTACTATATCATCTGCATATTGCAAAACATATATTGGATTATTAGCCAAAAATGGAGGGTGATTTTCAGCATATTCCAATGCACTAGAGAGGTCAGAAAGAAAAAGGTTAAACAGGGTAGGGGCTAGTACGCATCCTTGTTTTAAACCTTGATGCGTAGGAATGCTCATGGTTGTACTGCCCCCATTGCCCAGTTTCCTCTTGCCCAGGTGTTCCGGTATAAGGCTATTATCGCTTGCAAGAGTTGATTTGGCAGGCCCCAGCATTTTAATTTACCCCACAAGCGCTCTCTGTTCACCCGGTGAAAAGCAGACTTGATATCGATAAAGCAGGCATACAGCCGGGTTCCCTTGGCTACCACGGTGTCTATTAGGAGTGACAGACAAGTTAAGTTTGTTATTGTCCCCGTTCCTTGCCTGAAGCCAGTTTGATATTTGGGAATTATATTGGTTACTCCTATCCAGGCCTGTAGCTCGCGTAGTAGACAGGAGGCGTACAGCTTAGCCTCCACATCAATTAAAGATATAAGTCTATAATTTGTTGGATTACGATGATCTCCGTGCTTGAATATCGGGTGGATAATGTTTCCTTTCCAGGATGTGGGAACGTCTGCTTGCTTGCTTATGTGGTTAAATAAGCAAGTTAGAATCTCTAGCCACATATGTGGATCATGTTTAAAAATAGCATTTGGCAGCCCATTCGGGCCTGCAGCTCCTTCTGACTTCAATCTTGATATAATCGACCTTAATTATTTTTTGTTGATTAAATCGGCCAGCTCATTTTCCCCCTTTGAGACTTCCTTGGACTCCGGTCTTTCCTTGTGATTAGTACCATTTTGTTTATCCTCGACTTCTTGTATGACCCATAAACTTTTTTCGGAGACTTGTTCTTTTTCTTTGTATAAGGCTTGCACGTGACAGGTCCAAGTATCGGATCCGACTCCTGCTTCCTGATGGAGATTGGTTCGTTAATTTAGATCATTTATAATTCCCCAGAAGTCACGACTATTAGGCTGTTTTCCCACAATTAGGAGTTTGTTCCAAATACTTTCTTTGTACTCGGCCTCAGCGATCCTCACAGCCTTTCTATAGATGCTCCTTGCTTCCCTTAGTTTAGATTTGTTTGTCGCTGTCCCTGATATATTATTTTTTTGATTTGCCAGTGCTCGTGCCTCCTTTGCAACCATTCTTTTTTTAGCTCTTAAGTCCATATTGAACCAGGGCTCCTTCTTACACTTGACGTTACTCTGATTTCCCGTCCTTGCTGGAAATTTTTGCAGTAGATCCAGTGTCATCTTCTCCCAGTTTAAAACTCGGACTTCCTCTTTTTGTTTCCCTAGATTGACCAGCTGGGCTTTAACGGAGGCCTCAATTCTGCCCAACCCTTCACCACGCCATTTTAGTTTTTTTAGATTAAACTCAAGTGCATGGTCTAGAAGGGAGTTCATTCTTGGCGCTATGGTGGGTGCAAGGTTCAATCTTATTGTTTGGGGAAAGTGATCACTTTCCACTCGAGGTAATATTTTGAACAGATCAATATCGGGAAGTAATTTGTCACTTACAATAGTGTAGTCAATTGTGGAGTTAACCCTGCCACTCACATAAGTGATTCCTGCAGGCCTGTCCCCCTTTATGTTGCCGTTCAGGATTGACAGACCAGCTTCTTTTGGACTGGCCGCCAGAACTTTTCCACGGCTGGTTACTGACGTCTTCGTCATCTCCGAGTTTTTGCCGGTTAGTACACTGTTGAAATCCCCGGAAATTAAAAGAGGACAATGTGAATTTGGATCTTTGCATTGTTATAATTAATGCCAGTAAACTTGCATGTTTCTCCTTTTGCGACTTTCTGTCTGGGTGGATGTAGACATTAAATATTATAAGTTGCCACAATTGGGTCCCTGGTGGCGAAAATTCTGAAATTCTAGTCACTTGGCCCCATTTTAAACCCACATCCAGCTCTTCTGATTACCAATTATATCTTTGGGCTATGTAAGTCGATAGACCACCACGAGGATGCCCAAAAGCTGAGATGCGTTCCGCAAATATGTGGAGTTCTTTAAAACCTGGGATTGAGGTCGGTATTATTTTCCATGATTCCTGGATTAAAATTATGTCTTGTTGTTGAAAAAAAACCATCGTTGCATGATCATGTGCCATTTCCTGGAAGCTGTGCACGTTCCATGAGCAGACTAAAACGCTTCTCTGCTTTTTTATATTCAGAAGGGGCCTCTTGTTATACCTTCCCGGGTTTGAGTCAAGGTTAGGTAGATTTGTTACTCAGGACCATGGGTATCCAAGACCAGTCCGTTGTGTCCGAGATGTAATGACCGGGTACTTGCGGAATGCCTGACGAGGGGGACCTAGAAAGTACTGGCGAGGAGGCCCGGGCACCTCGCAGACAGGTAATTGTCCGTCCTATGTTTTCCTTTCCCTTTTTTTGGATACAGGTACTATTTTTCAAGGGGTATGGATACCTTGGGCGCGTGTATTTTATGATAGAAATGCCCCATAGTTCAAACTGCGTTCTTGCCGAGTATATCTTTTCAGTTAAGTCTTTTGAGGCCCAGGTTGTAACGGTTTCCTCAATGTCCGAGTTCTTTTTGTTTGGTTGAAATTCAACTGCATACAGGTCCTGTGAATTTACCTCTTTTAAAGTTGATGTTTCTTTGAATAATTTTAATAGGTTGCCTCGATTGAGGATATCCTGTGGCCCTTTAGTTGGATATTCTGGGATGAAGGTTTATTTGAGCTCAAACAGATCTAACCGTTGAGCAAGCTCCTTTGCTCTTTGATCCATTTTGAAAAATAACTGGTTATTAGCTTGAATGTTCATGCCCATCTTGTCGGTCGTTTGTCGTCCTTGTGCTTCTGGTGCTCCATCCGCTGCATTTATTGTTTTATGTATCGGTTCTGCATTTGTTGATTTTATTAGATCCATATGTGGCGTCCCTTGTCGAAGTGAGCATTTGCGTTCCTTTTCGAGAACTGTGACTTGCAAGGGGGTTATTGCGGCTTTGAGTCCTGGGCCTGCTGATTCCCTGGATGCTTCGTATGGATTTCTTTCGACTGTTGGACTAGGCGCCTGCACATTTCTGACTGTCATGACCTGATGAGGACTCAACTTAGGTGTACATTTCTTATCCTTACTTTTATTTGTCGGAACTGGTGCAAGCTCAAATTGGTTGCAACCGCCAAATCCTGCTGGTTGTGAGAATTTTAATTTTGCTTGCCGCTGCTCCTGACCTTCATGTTGCTGGTCCAAACTTATTTCTCTATGGGTGTTGAGACCTGTAATTGACGCTGAGCTCTTGTTTCCTATTGACTGGATGGGAAGATTTTTGATTCCTTGGATGGTGCCACCATTCCTTGGTGAATTTAATGTAATTAATTTGTCTACTCAATTGGTATAACTCTTCTCTCCCTCCAATAAGTCAGTTGGAGATTTTGATTTGTTACCCTGGAGACTTTTGGTTTTAAATATGGGAAAGAGGTTACTCAGGTCTGTGTTCGGTTGCCTTTTATACTAAGGCCTGGCCTTTCTTGCTTTTTTCTTTTGCCTCTTTGTGGGCTTGTCCTCAATGAAGGATTTTGGGAGGACAGGTTGTCTTCAATGGCTATGACTGTGTTCCCTCAGCCCGCTTCCTTTGATGATCGGTCTTGATCTGTTGTTTTTGTTGCGCCTTTTACATGTTTACTCATGACAGTTAAAGAGTTATCCTGGTTAAGAATGTTTTCTTTCTCCTTAGTGTGGCTGCGGGGTTGTTTTACCTCTCCTAGGATATCCATCAGAATAGCCGGCAGGGTTGCTAATTTTTCAAGTATTGTTCCGCATCCACAACTACATTGTTGTTTGCATAGGCTGGTGGTAGCCTCTGATCTTCCCCCATTTGTTAGGAGCGAGGACAGGGAATCCAGTTTTGCGTTTATCCCCGAAATGTGACCCGCAACTAACGAGATGAGGTCAATCTGAACCTCCATTTTATTTGATTGATAATTTAGCACCCTTATGGCCTGGTCTAGAGTGCTCAACAAGGCTTGAAACCATAGTGTGGATGCCTGGTCTTTTTCAAGCTTACTTGGGTCCTTAGGTTCTGAATCGGAAGTGCACCCCGATGAAATTGAGATTGGAGCAACCTGGTTGCTGTGGAATTGGTTTGTTGGCGTGATAATGCGATTATAAACATTGGATTTTCCATGGTAATTTTTCCCTACATAGCAACGGGGGGGTTGACACCAACATGCCTGGGCTTGCATGGCGATCCTCAAACCCCAGTTCTGATCGAGGGGCTCTCCCTTGAGAGTCAATGTACTTTGTTATTCTCTCGGTGAGTTCCTCGAGTTGGGAATCGTTTGATAAAAACAAGGGTTTTAACCATGGATCCCCTTCTTGAACGGATGAATTGAAAAAGTTGCCATGACCAGTGATTCTCTCCTGGAAGCCTTTGGGTGCCTTTGTGTGGTCATTAGCTTCAACCAACTCCGTGATTGTGGAACATTTGCTCTGAATCAGACGATTGTCCTTTGGAGGGGAGCTATCAATGAAGGCCTTGTTTGCTCCGCTTCCCATGATCTCATTTATCACTATCGAAGTGGTGGAGTGATGCACTTTTTGAACTTACTAGTTCCAGTTTACCCTTTGTTGGTGGGGCCACGGGAAACATCACTTACAACGCAACTTTTACAACGAGATACTATTACAACGCAACTTTTACATCGCAAAAACTTTTACAACGCATGTATTTACAACGAATGTTTTTACAACGCAGGTACCTTTACAACGCATACCATTACAACGTAAGTATTGGTAAGTATATAATTATATTTTAAATGTTATATGTTTGGGGTAAAGGGGTATTTTTAGGGTTCAGGGTCAGTTTTGGGTTTTTGGGTAAAGGGGTATTTTTGGGGTTCAGGGTCAGTTTTTAGTTTTTGGGTAAAGGGGTATTTTTGGGGTTCAGGGTCAGTTTTTAGTTTTTGGGTAAAGGGGTATTTTTAGGGTTCAGGGTCAGTTTTTAGTTTTTGGGTAAAGGGGTATTTTTGGGGTTCAGGGTCAGTTTTTAGTTTTTGGGTAAAGGGGTATTTTTAGGGTTCAGGGTCAGTTTTTAGTTTTTGGGTAAAGGGGTATTTTTGGGGTTCAGGGTCAGTTTTTAGTTTTTGGGTAAAGGGGTATTTTTGGGGTTCAGGGTCAGTTTTTAGTTTTTTGGTAAAGGGGTATTTTTGGGGTTCAGGGTCAGTTTTTAGTTTTTGGGTAAAGGGGTATTTTTGGGGTTCAGGGTCAGTTTTTAGTTTTTGGGTAAAGGGGTATTTTTGGGGTTCAGGGTCAGTTTTTAGTTTTTGGGTAAAGGGGTATTTTTGGGGTTCAGGGTCAGTTTTTAGTTTTTGGGGTACAGGGTAAAAATAAATTAAAATTAAATTTAAATTAAATTACATTAAATTATATTTTTTAAAATCAATTTACGATTATAAAATAATATATATTTAACAATACTTACGTTGTAATGGTATGCGTTGTAAAGGTACCTGCGTTGTAATAACATTCGTTGTAAATACATGCGTTGTAAAAGTTTTTGCGATGTAAAAGTTGCGTTGTAAAAGCATGAGTTGTAATAACATGCGTTGTATCGACATAGATCCGGGGCCACACATGCTGTAGGAGACGAAGACCCAGTAGGGTCGTTTGTCCAGTTCTGCGGACTTTTGGCCCGTGGGGAATTGGCGTTCTGAAGCGCAATATGGCTTGGGAGCTTGCAGGCCTCAGCGTTGGTGCGTAAATCTCTGCCATTGAATCCTTTAAATAAAAGAATTTTAAGAGCCTGGATTTCCGTTTGCTGGGTAATGTTTGTTCCGGAGTCGGTGCTAAAACCAACCTGTCCCTAGAGCTTTGCCGGGTCCCTATTTCCAATTGATGTGTTACATCCACAATTTGCTTCCTTGATTTTTTTCTCGCTTTCTTATTTTCCACAGGTTGGCGCATTTTCCCTGATCTCATCTCCCCAAAAAAACTGCACTTTACGTTCTTTTTTTGTCCTGCTCTGGGGTCTGGCTGAGTGCGTAATAACGGGTGTTACTCTTGGCTCGATTGATGAAATAGAACCTACCCCTTTCAGTGTCCGTGAGCAGGCCTTTCAATGTGGGGTGAGCTTTCAGGTGCCGTGCTGTGTTGTGGGATAGGCAGGAGGGGGTGGAGAAGGCTAGTGTGGGCTGATGTGGCGCTGGACGGTGCTGGTGCTGGAGCTATCATCGTTAACCTCCACCCTCTCGCAACCATCTGCCGGCCAACTCACCCTGTCACTTGCAGCTCTAGTCTCCCCTGCTGCCGTCCGCGATGTCTGGCTGCCGCGCCGATTCTTACTAGATGCTGCAGCTCGGTCCATGGGACGTACAGTAGCTGGGGGGGCCTGGGGCTCTCCACGCAGCCCGACGTGCTCCGAGCCCGGAGCAGGAGCGGGTGCGTGTGCGGTTACTGGACACACGCAGGTCTCTCGCAGCTCCCTCTCTTGGCTCAGCTCTGTAGTGCTCCCCAGTGCTACACGCCCAGATCCCGGGAGCCGGGGCTCTCCTCGTAAAGCCCGACGTGAGTCTGGCCCAGAACAGGACAGGACACTGGCGGGTCTCCCGCACTTCACTTGCGGCTCACTCGCGGCACTACTCGGCACTGCTCTGCCAGCTCAGCTTGCTCCGTACTCCATGCACAACGCTAAGCTTGATGCTCCGTCCTGCTCGATCTCTTAGGAATGTTTGACACAGAATACGGAAATCAAAGTATGCATCTAAGATGAACATATAAGGCGAAACAATGTAAATTCAGACAACATTACGCTGATTATATATCTGCATGTCTTCTTATTAACCTTGACCTGGTGAGGAGGAGACATTTGACACAGACAGGCGATATCTGCGTTAGAAGGCAGATATGGCAATGATTCTGCATAAATCAAGGAATATGGTGACTTCCCTGGTTTAGGTTGGGCCTACATTGGATAGAGTCGGACCTCAGGACTAAGTAATCTGGTATAAATTGAAGACGGCACCCCTCGATTGTCCCCACGTACATAAGTGCTTCCTACTAGGTGACTCTGAAAGAGCCACTGGGACGTCACCGAGCACAATGCGTAAGCAATAGCACAATTTGCAGCATTGCCAATAGTGGTCTGGCCTTACGGGAAAAGTCCCTACAGAAAGCTTCAATGGACTTCATCACATTGGTAGTGGTATCGTGAAAATCCTGTAACACCATAATCACCCTTTCAGCCCATTTTGTCTAGTAGAATGTATCATGGCCTCTGTTAAGAACTTTGTTACCCCAGAGTGGTGCTCCCTGGTGAAGTTGACCATTTATTCCTAGGGCCCTGTGAACTTCTCTATAGATAGTCCATATTGCAGCCGTCGTAGTGGGGTACATTATTAATAGGAAAGGTTGGACTTAGTATAGTACACTCAGACCTAGTGTAGTGTGCACAACTGATGTTTCTATAGTTACCTAAGAGGGTTAGATCCATGGCAGGGGACATAAAGTATCCCAGCTGTGAGAGGTGATGAGGAAGATAGTAAACATGCCTATCCAGTAGACAAAGACCCCACCCTCGTGTCTGCATGAAGTTTTGCAGGTTTAAGCCTAGGCTTTATGCATGCCCAGATAAACACATTAACACACTTATTTATGGTCAAAAGCAGCGTTTTAGGAATTGCAAGCAGCAGCATACAAAAACCATAATTGAATCTGGGAGCAGTAACCATTGTTACCACTTCAGTTCTACTCTACAAGGAGAGCTCTAAAGAGGACCACCTGTGGAAGTTGTGGTCCATTAGTCCCAGCAACAGCTGAAAATTGGCCACCAACATCCCGTTTAAGCCTCTTGTGACTTGGATGACTGATATCCGAGTCCAGTGGATTTCAAACAAAGTCAAAGTCATATGAGACCTTCTAATCTGACATTTTTGTTCAGCAAATCTTCACTCTTTGACCAGTTGATCTTATAACTAGGGATGAGCGGAATGTTTCATTCCACCAGCAAAATTCGCAGCATTTGGCTACTCCATGTTACTCGTAGTGTAGAGTTCCAACCGAATTCCATCAATGCTTGTGTGGTGAAAAAAATTCCCACAGTGCTCCAGAAATGTGAGCGACATTTGGCTACCCTAGTGCCATTTTTTAATTCAGGCAGAGACAAATGGTCAAAGTCAGCGAGCTGCTTCTTGAGTAGATTTGCTTCTGCTTGAGTAGATTTTCTACTCAAGCGGCAGCAAAATCAACTCCAATGGTGATGCACTCATGTGCACCACATTATGCTGTTCCTGCTGATTTTTCAGTGCTGCTTTACCTACTGGTGCTAAATTGCTTTGCTAGCAATGTGAAATGCATATTTTCTGCCTGTTGACGGATCTCCGTCAATCTCGAACCTTCTCAGAATTCTACACACCACACTTATACCCAGAGAAGGTAGAAAACAATGAAATCTGAGACATTAGTTCAAGAAACGAGGCTTCAGGGTCACTGAGAGTTAAGAGAATGTTATCAGTGTAGAGCAAGATTTTAATGCGGGCAACATCTTTATCAATGCCTTTGCATTTTCTCACATTGCCAAATAGCCACTGCTAGTGGTCTCAAAGCTATGAGGAATAAGAGGGGGAAAAGCTGACACCCCTGCATTGTGTCTCCAGATATGGTAAGGGGCAGCGACATATGCCCCCCACAGTCAACCTGTGCAGTAGGATCAGAGCAGAGCCAGTATTTCTTGTCAAGAAATCCTGTACCAATGCTTACCTTCCTCAAAGTTCTAAATAGGTATCCGCATTCTACCCTATTGAATGCCTTTTCTGCATCTAAAGATTGCAATATATTTTCATCCATGTCATCTTTCACTTTCCAGAGGACATTCTATAAGAGTCATAAGTGATTCCTGGAGGAGTGACCAGGGACAAAACTAACATGAGGTTCATGTATAAAACTTGGGAGGACTTTCTTTAATCTGGTAGCAAGTACTTTTGCCACTATTTTTGTCATGTACTCACAGGGTCCCAACCACGGAGATTATACTGAGGTTGATGGTGGATGTCCTATCCCTCCTGAAGAAAGGACATACCAAAGGAAGCAATACCTCTCGCACAAGCTGTCATCCGGGGGGAAGTTGATTGGGACAAAAGAGAAACTTGTGGTACTGGATCTGCTCAGCAGCTAATCTGCAGTGCTTAAAAAGATTTGTTGTTTGAGATACCTTCTGTGTCTGTGAGGTAGGTACGCATTGGCCCAGAGCCTCTGGGTTTGGGATTATGCAATGCACTAGAAATAACAAGAAGAGGCAATTTCCATCAATACACTTGCAGGCCTTCTTATACATTGCTATCGCATCAGCTTTTCATAA
Source organism: Lissotriton vulgaris (assembly GCF_964263255.1). Taxonomy (NCBI): domain Eukaryota; kingdom Metazoa; phylum Chordata; class Amphibia; order Caudata; family Salamandridae; genus Lissotriton; species Lissotriton vulgaris. The sequence goes on from NC_141696.1 coordinate 522,202,325, forward strand.
CATTCACTTACATGTTTTTTTTACAATACAGCATGTAAGTAGGATAACCAGGTCTGCAAATAGGAAACTCTGAGACCCTTGAGGATGAAATCCCAATATCGGTTAGAGCCTTAGAAAATCCCAAAGTAAAACTCGAAACATGGGCTGACGTTTCTGGCATTCCCAAGGTCACACTCGAAACATGAGTTGGAGTTTCTGGAACTCCAAAGGTTTAACTCGAAAACATAGATTGGAGTTTCTGCCACTTCCATGGTTACACTTGATATATGGGTTGGAGTTACTGGCACTCTCAATGTGTACTGGGAACACAGATTGCGGTATTACACTCCCAAGGTAAAACTAGGATCACAGGTTGGAGTTTGACACTATCAAGGTAAACTTAGGCTCACAGGTTGGAGTATGACACTATCAAGTTAGAACTAGGCACACAGATTGGAGTATGACATTCCCAAGGTAAACTAGGAACACTGGTTGGAGTATGACACTCCTTAGGTATGTTAGGCACATTGATATTGGTATCACAGATGAATCAAATGTTCTAAGTAGAATGCTCTAGGCACTACTGTCCATCAAAGAAACACTAAGCAAAGTCTCTATTGCTTGTATAAATACAGTACAAAAGCAAAGATTGCAGGAAAAGGCCAAAGCAAGAACAATCAAGGTGAACTGGAGGGAAGTCAATGAGAGGAACCTTGAAGACTTGTCTATAATCTTGAAGATGCTGATATCCGTCCTGCTTACTACTATAAACGGATAGTGTGCACTAACCTGATATCAAGTACTTAGTCTAGTACTTCAACTCGTTCTAGGTTTAAAGAAGGTTTCAAGGTCTTGACTCTGGAAACTGCAGACAGACTGGAGTAGTTGGATAGGAGGTTGAGAGGAAGTAAGTGTCAAGGGATCTGGAGCCAAAGGAATCACTGGAGGATTTTGAAATGAAGGTGAGTAAAGCACTGCCCAGGTCTGGTCTATTCTTCAGGTGTGTGGGTAGGCAACAAGCGTGTTCTTCTAGGAGCATAGGCCAAGAAAGGGGTGTGGTTTATGTATAAGCTCAGGGTTCAATGACTATAATGTAATCTCATGTGGCAAGTGGCACACATGGCAGTCTGAGTGGCTCTCCATGGCTCCTAGAGGAAACAAGTGTTATTGCACTGGCTTTACCTTACAGGAAGAGCAGATTCAAATTAACGGATGGAATCACTTAACAGGAAAATAGTTTTTCGTTTTATCTAAACGTGCACAAGGGAAAACACTCTAAGACCCCAGCAATAGCAGGAGGAAAACAAGGCATTGGTTCACTTGTTCAGGGAATGTTTGCAAGCTTGTGCACAATGAAATAACAGGGGTGAGGGGAAGCTTGGACATGGAATCATAGCGTTCCATAAGGTGCCACAGAAATAACACTACAGAGAGTGAAGGATTAAGAAAATGTGGGGTTTGGGGAATATCACTACACTGAATCAAGGGTAATGGAATCAGTGGTCTAGAGCAGGCTTCTTCAACAAGTAGCTTGTGAGCTATTGGTAGATCTCCAGCTACACCCAAGTAGCTCTGCTTTGTGCAGCCAGCTTACTGAATTTAAAGCTTTTTCTTGGTTGAATTAATATTTGTATACCAAAATCAAAATGTGTGTATATGAAATGCAATTGTGTGTTTTTCAAGACTCTTAAGCTGGTGTGGGGAGAGAAAAGTTGTTTTTTCAAAATATATTTAAAGCTGGTATTTGAGTGATACATTATGAAGTTTTTGAGACTTCTTACTCATACTATTACCTTGCTGCCATAGGCACTGCCAATATGGCTGTTTTGTATTTTTCTGGTAAGGTTATTCCGAAATAATAAAGCATTTTTTACATTACTGCTGGCAACCCTGCCTGATCATCGCAGGTAATATTGATTTATTGTGGCTACTAATGTAATCTTGTCTGATGTGGTCACTATTACAACACTAGTATTAATAGTATCTCAGAATAATTTTCATTTAACATAAGTATCTCTAATTACAGAAATGGTTGGAGGCCCCTGGTCTAGAGGAAACTTGGGCATGTTTTCATTGCGTGCCATGAGGTACCATAGGGGTATAGCTATGTGCGCCTCTTGATGTCAGAGCTGAGCTCCCAGGAAGTGGCTTTCTTTTTCCCCTTGTTCATAGTGTCTGCACTTTAAGTGATGTAGGGAATATTCTGACTTTGTAGTGAAGTGCTCATTCAGATCAAATTTTACTGGTTCAAGCTGTCTGAGCAGTTGGGGGTGTGTTTCATCATGTACTGCTGAGTCAAACATGTAATGTCAAATGCTAAGGCAGCTATTTTGTCCTGAGAGGGCCTTTTTCTTAAATGCTGCGTCCTTCATCAGATAACCTCTAATGACTGATTTTCCTGCTGCCCAGAGAACGTATGATGAGACAACTGAAGAGTCAATAATGTCTTAGTACTGATGTAAGTGCGCACAATTTTTGTTGTCTTGTGGAAGTTTGTTGTTGAACAAATTTAGTCACCAACATTTGGTAATAGAGGTAACATGGCCTATTGCCAGTTTTAGAACCACCAATGCATGCTTCAATATCCAACCATCCACTATTGTGCAGTCTCCTAGAAAGGCTAGAGTGGGGTGATCAATTATAGAATGGCTACCATGTACACAGAAGAGAAAAGTATATTCCTTAGCTCTCAGTTTGGTATGCACCAGGGGTCCACTAAGCCATGATCTTTCAGTAGGTCTCATAATATTGCCCTACCTTTGGTGTTGGATTTTTCCAGCAGCTCAGGCCTGTCTATATATGGGTCCTAGCCCAAGGTCCAATCATCAACCACCCCCAATTTAATACAACCAAATTCCATAAACAGTTTGAATAGATGTGAAAAAAACTATCCTGTTGTGATTAGGAGCATAGATGAAGCCCACTATCATTATGGCTTCCATGGTCTATAATTTTACAAAGATGTATCTGCCCATTTGGTCTGTCCACATTTTGTGGATGGCTTATGGGAGAGATATCCAAAAGAGGAAAGCCATTCCACATTCTTTGGGTGATGAGGTAGATGGTGCGGCCTGGGAAGTGTTAGCAGTTCAGTCAAGAAGGTTGCTCCAATTACTCTACCAACCCAATTCCTCCTAAGCTTGTCTGATTCAGTTGTAGATAAATGGGTCTCTTGAAGGAGTGCAATATCAGGGGCTTTATTGGCTACATCCGTAAGTGTATTTTCTTTTAATGTAAAGTCTCAATCCATTGACGTTAAGGGAAACAAGGGCAAAGGTTTGGGGAGTGGTGCTCTTGTCAATGCACAAGCCATTTCAGGAGTCACCAGTGGCAGTGCTGGTGAAGGAAATGACCACAGTGGGAAAAGGAAGAGTTGGGTACATGTTGAGACTTAGCTCTTCCTTGATGTATGTTGTCTGAAAAAATGTGAGCAGGTGTATGCCTGATAGCAATGACTCTAGTGAAGTAGGCACAGAGGATACAGGAACACACATGTAACCCCCCCCCCAAAAAGCATCTGTTAGTGATAAATGAAAAGAAAAGGAGAAAACAAGCAAGCCAAACTAAACAACGTACAGTACGCAATCTCAAGAAACTCTGCATCAGCCACCAATGATAAACTAAAGTCTTTAGATGGGGGATTTACTCCCCTCAACTCAGCCAACCAGTGCCCCTCGTAGACTACTCATCAGGAAAGCGTGACCGCCAAATCCTGGAATGAAAGCAACCCCTACATGACAATTAGATAGCCTTTAGAGGGAGGGGATCAGTGAGCATTTCTAGGCTGATGACTCTTAAGTACATACGTCAATGCTGAACCAGACCTACTGAGATTAAGTTCATTCCAACCAACTCATGGCCTAGTACCTGACCTTATCCCAATGGACAGATCTTTGCTCTGTAGTAGATGCAACACTAGGCATCAGTAATCTAATCCCTGACATTGGTTGTTTGATAGCCTTTAGGGTTTCAACAGACATCTTGATTTGTCTCTGCCCTGATTATTCTTTGCATGCTGACTTTGACCTCCTAGTGTTTCATCACTACCTCAAGACTTTTCCTTTCTGTTGTACCATTTTCTGTGGGGTTGGTTTCCTGGTGCTGGTCAAGCATGTGATAGCTAGTAGAGGCAGCAGGGTGGTTCTCTGATGTGAATATGTCCATGCTGAAGGATTCAAAAGAATTTAGGAACAGTTCAAGGTTGGTCAAAACAATAAATTCCCTATTGGTGCCTTTATCTTAAAACAGCATTGCAGAGGGCTCCAAGAGGCCCTATTTGACCCCCCTGCTTTTAACCCCTTCACTGCGGCGGCTATTCCGCCGCAGTGCTAAGGGTCCAAAAAAACAGGGGTGGCTGGGCCCAGTGGGAAGGAGGGAAGGCAGGGCCACAATATTGTATAAACCAAGGGATTTTTGCCTACGCCTCCAATTTTGAATTAAACACTGAATGGTTACGGATAAACAAAATGTTATTAGTTTACCCTGACATTGATTTATGTCTTTTGATTATAAGTCCGTTATCAAAATATTTTTTCTTTTTTCACAAACAAACAGAAGATCGCCTTCAACTTCATGTCTGGCCATATACAGTTTGAAAAACAGTTTGTGCATATATACAGTGCGGAAACACAACAGTGAACATGTGAACAAATATACATCAACAATGGGTACGTGGTTGTGACATGGACAAATTAATCATGGACATTGTGAACAAAACAAATTATGAACAATGAGAAAATCACAATCATCAATAAACAACTTGGGAAAAAGTAGGGAATTTTTCAAAATCAAACCCCAAGACCTGAGATAGAATGAATCATTACAGTTAAGGAAAAAATGCCCATTTCTGCACCAGTAACATAAGCATAAATGTCTAGGAGGGAGAAATGCCGACGCGTTTCGAATCCCGTTACGTGGTTTACAGGATTCTCATCAGGGCGGTGTGATTCGGGTCCATGGGAACTATTTGTAAAAAAGGAAAAGGATTGTTTTAGAAACCAGGGTCCTCTAGCCAAATTATTACTGAAAATGTACGCATCCCTGGATGCGGCATACCTTGTGATGTTCTTGCCCAAGGTTGCTCTTGCTTATTAGGTTTGTCTATGCCGTGGAAAATGAACTGCAACAGAGTGAGATTTGGGTAAGTACACCGTTCTTGCGGGAGCCGAAAATTGCTCACCTGAGGCGATGTGCGGGGTATGAATTGAGTATTACCTTTGCTTCTCTTGGTCCAGCGGCCAGTGTGCCGTTGCCCGGGAATTTATCTGTGTGTTGACCTGGTTACATCTCTGTAAGAAAATTTACAAAAAAATGGGGATTGGTCTCAGTCCGCTGACCTGTGAAAGCGGTATAAACACGGGGTGTGGAGACTTACTTGTGTACGATTCAAAAGCATAATTCTAAAGAACTGGCACTTACTGGAAACGCGTGAGTACCCCCTACAAAAACCCATCTTCGCCATGCGCAAAAACACAAGTATAGGGCAACAACTCATTAAAGCAGACAGTCACATTCCGCCACCAAAAAGTGACCTTATAGCACAGTGGAATCTGAAACCTATATGTGGGCACCACAAATGTGGCAACTGCGTGTCGTGTTCTACAACATTGGAAGGCGATATTTTCATCAATAATGGCATCAAATTGAAACACGAAGCATTCACAAACTGTAAGACCAGAAATGTCGTCTATGCAGTGGTTTGTCCGTGCAACAGAGTGTATATTGGGAAGACAAGTCAACCCATTAATGCTCGAATAACCCAACATCGCTCACGAATAAAGAAAAAAGTCATGTCCGCGCCAATGGTTGAACATTTTGTAAATAACAACCACAGCGAAAATGACTTCAAATGGACAACATTGGTTTGGATAGATTCCAAACATCAGTCTGATGTTGATACCATGTTATTGCGCAAGGAGGCATACCTGATTCTCAAATTTGACAGTGTCAACAAGGGCTTAAACAGTCTCAGTGAAATCAATAGAGCTTAAGATCGGTCAATCCCCGTTTAAACACCAAATCCCAGAAGGCATCAGAAGTATCCACAGGCTCCGATTGGTCATGAGCAAATCTCATGGGATATGTATGTCAGAACCGGCACTGCTGCGGACACCTACAACCAGAGTGTGCCGTACTGGAGTGAGACTGATGAGTGGTGCTAACTGCACAGTTCTACGGTAAGCCCCAGACCCAGGACACTGCGACTTCTTTTCGCGCTAAAAGTCAACAACTAGCTGAGTGATTCCTTTTCTCTCCCTTGCCCCCCCAGAATCAAAACAGAAATCATTCAAACACCAGAGCCACAATTTTCCCGCCCCGGCAGAATCGTACACAAGTAAGTCTCCACACCCCGTGTTTATACCGCTCTCACGGGTCAGCGGACTGAGACCAATCCCCATTTTTTTGTAAATTTTCTTACAGAGATGTAACCAGGTCAACACACAGATAAATTCCCGGGCAACGGCACACTGGCCGCTGGACCAAGAGAAGCAAGGGTAATACTCAATTCATCCCCCGCACACCGCCTCAGGTGAGCAATTTTCGGCTCCCGCTAGAACGGTGTACTTACCCAAATCTCACTCTGTTGCAGTTCATTTTCCACGGCATAGACGAACCTAATAAGCAAGAGCAACCTTGGGCAAGAACATCACAAGGTATGCCACATCCTGGTACATTTTCAGTAATAATTTGGCTTGAGGACCCTGGTTTCTAAAACAATCCTTTTCCTTTTTTACAAATATTTCCCATGGACCCGAATCACACCGCCCTGATGAGAATCCTGTAAACCACGTAACAGGATTCGAAACGTGTCGGCCTTTCTCCCTCTCAGACATTTATGCTAATGTTACCGGTGCAGAAATGGGCATTTTTTCCTGAACTGTAATGATTCATTCTATCTCAGGTCTTGGGGTTTGATTTTGAAAAATTCCCTACTTTTTCCCAAGTTGTTTATTGTTGATTGTGATTTTCTCATTGTTCATAATTTGTTTTGTTCACAATGTCCATGATTAATTTGTCCATGTCACAACCACGTACCCATTGTTGATGTATATTTGTTCACATGTTCACTGTTGTGTTTCCGCACTGTATATATGCACAAACTGTTTTTCAAACTGTATATGTGAAAAAAGAAAAAATATTTTGATAACGGAGTTATAATCAAAAGACATAAATCAATGTCAGGGTAAACTAATAAAGTTTTGTTCATCCGTAACCATTCAGTGTTTAATTCAAAATTGGAGGCATAGGCAAAAATCCCTTGGTTTATACAATGCAGTGCTAAGAGGGCGGGGCGGCCGTGCGGCTGCTGCATGCTCGTGACGGAACCGCTCCGTCACCAGCATCGGTTGCGCTGTGCTTATGACGGAGCCGTTCCGTCATGGCCCGCCCCGTTCAATGGAACGCTCAGCGCAGGCGTGGAATTCGCGCCGCGCAGGCGCGCCGAGCGGGCCATGACGGAACCGCTCCGTCATTAGTACAGCGCACCCGCAGCTGATGACGAGGCGGTTCCGTCATCAGCGTCCAAAGGGTTAAAGTAAAGGGCTCAGTGCCAGAAATTCCTTATGCAGATCATGTTGCCATGAGAAAATCTGTCATAAAATAGATCAGGAAACCCTTCTAGTGAAAAAGAACTGTTGTGCTGCTTGGAAGCCATCACTAACTGTCTAACCTGATTATGTTGAAGGAGGCAGGCTATGATCGGTTGAGGAGTCATGTGGGTTTCTGTAACGTGCAGTCGTACACTATGAGTGTGTTGAAATTCTGAGGGTGGCCCAAATATGAAACAGTGAGCTCTGGCTGAAAGGACATCAAGAAGCTGGTCATATTGCCTGATTCATTCCCTTTGTGGACACCAATGTTGCAGACATTGCTTCTCCTACTCTGATCTTTTAGTTATTTATTTATTCATTAATTTTAAATATCTTTATTGGTCTTTTCTTATTTTTCTATTGTCTTACATTACAGGACAACACAGAATTATCAAGTGCATAGTTCGAATCTGCGCAAAGCAATATGACAATAATACAATCAAAAGCTACTGTTCATGTTACAGCTGAGTGATAACGCACATATTTATCACCAAGAGACAGGTTATCATGCATCACTGTAAATGCTTGCATGCTGTACAACCCCACAGCTTCCAATCTACAAAGAAAAGCGCCAACGCATATACTAGCATTCCCTGTTGCATTCAATCTATTCGTGACTAACGTTCATAACACTAGTAGACGTTGGAGGCAATAGTGCTTGACCACTTCAACATTTCAATGAGGGGATTCCTCCAAAGCAAAAGAACTCAGGATAAAAGAAAATGTGCCAATAAAAGATATATTATCTAAATAACAACATTTAAAAAACATATTTAAATAGCTGTCAAGGAGATGCAAATAAGATAACCATTACCTGACTGAGTGTGGGATCGTGTATCTCATATGTTACAACATGGTGACTCGCCAGAGTGGAAATTGGACTTATGCTCCTACTCTAATCTTTTATGTTCACTAGTTTCCTCTTCAATGCCCACAGCTCTCCATCTAGATCCAGTTGGTTCCCAAGTGATACTAGTCTATTGTCCAATGTCTCAACTCCGTTCAATGAAATCGAAGCGAGTTTGAAAGGCTCCCAAAAACCGTCTCCGTAAAAAGAAGTTGACGAGTCAGCTTGATCTTTGGCATCAGGGCTGACAAAGAACACAGCACGAGTCTCAATGTAAACGATGCCAAGTATTCTGTCTGCCAGTCAAAGGATGAAAGTGTTGTGCACGACTGGTTGCAGCTAGGGTGTATGACCTCTACAGGTGCTCCTATGAAAATTGTATGTACATATTAGATTTGTTGAACACAATTTAGAAACCAAAAGAAGTGGCAGTTGTAAATGGTCAACCTTGTAAGGCTGGCAAGGATTTTGTAGCATTAGGCATTAAATATGTTGGCCAAATAGCAATGTATTGTACCTTGCAGGAAAGGACAGTGGTTCAATAAAATGAAAATGAAAATTCTGTAAATAATTCAGTTACACCGTTTACAAACAATGTGAACTTTTTCTTAATGGACTCATTGCAAACTTACATGAGCAAGTTGAGGGAACGGCAAGAAGCTCCTCCAGAGATTAAAAACTTTAAATGGATACAATTAGGCAATAAAAGAGAATTTTCAGGATTTGCATGTAAATAAATATCAAAAATATGTTTTGCCTAACACAATGTTCCAGCCCATGAGTAAATATTTGCGTAATCAGGCATATGCAGGGAGAGATAGTCTTAGGGCGTTTAAAATTATGAGAGAATGCAGGAATTTGACATGCAGCTGAGTATGTTTGTAAAATATGTTTAATTTGCCACTTGAACAATCAAGGTCAAAGAACAATTACTATAATGAATCACATTGGCAAATCAGAAGACCCATTTAGGAGTTTGTAAACAGATTTTATCGAGATACCACTTTGAGATGGATTAAAACCTTTTGGTAGTGGTCTGCTTGTTATATAAATGGGTCGGAGCATTTCCCACATGGAGAGCGGATAGCCTTACAGTATCCAAATTGTTGTTGAGGGAGTCAATGAAAGTGATCATGGTACTCATTTTACAATTCAGGAACGCCAGATAATTTCTACACCTTTTGATATCAAGCAAAAGTTCCACTGAAGTTATTGACTATAATCCTCTGGTGTGGTGGAGAGGACGACTGGAACTCTCAAAAACAAACTGACAATAGCCTGTGCCTTAACCGATGTAAAGAGGCCTGGTGCATCTCCTTTTGTGTTGATGATTATAAGAAGTACAACAAACAAGAAAACAGGAGGGCTCCCCATGAGATTATCATGGGAAGAGTCAATGAGACTTGCACTTGTACCTTCAGCTGCATTAGTTTCAATAACCAAAGTTATTGCTCTAGATCACTGCAAAGGTCTGCCTGATGTGGTAAAATCTGTCTATCGCCAGTTGGATGCAGCTACAGAAGAGTTCAGAGAGTCCATGCCATAACCTGAAGACAAGAGACTTCATTGAAATTTGCAAAAAAGTTTATAAAAGCTGCTTGAATGAAAGGTGGAGTTGCCCTCATCAAGTCATCTTAACTACCAATAGTGCAGTCAAGTGTGCAGGTGTGCCTCATTCAATCCTCGCTGCTCATACAAAGAGAGTTAGAGCATTTGAAGCAGTAGAAGAGGCAGAAGTTGTTTATCAAAGATACAGAAACTTCTGAACATAGTGAGTCTGAATTAAAATTAGAGCATGTATCAAGAGGTGATAGAATATTTTGTAACTGGTGAAGATCAAGTTGAAAATCAAACTGAAAATCAAACTGATAACTCAAGAAGAACTCTAAAAAGATAGTTTCAAGTGAGTGGTAGTTCAGATGTAGAGCTTGAAACTGCAGAAGTACAATTACCAGGTGATCAGTGTGAAGAGCTGGTCCCAGGCAAAAAGCAAAGTTTGAGTGGTAGCAGGAAGAAATTGACTCTGATCAAAACAAAAGACTTGAAAAGTTGCAACTGAAAATAAGAATTGAAAATACTCGCACTTGAATAAGACAAATCATTGTGCAAACGGCAGACAATATTTTTCTTTTAACAAAGAACAAGACCCATTGAGAATTTAATGTTTGAGAAGAATCAATATCTCAAAACTGTCACAGAAGCGGTAGGCCCTGAAGAGGTTCCCACAAAGAGAACTTGCAAGGACAAGGACTGTGAACCTAAGACAAGTAGGCAGCCAGTCTAGGGAACTAATGAGAATGAAACTTTGACTGAAGAAGGATCACCCAAAAAGAGAGCACCTAATAAAAAGTATGCTTCATCTGAGTGGGTGTATTTGGCTACAGCATCAGAAGAGAAAGATACTGATGGAGACTGCTATCGCAAGCCACATGAGTATCATAATTTTTTTTAGAGAGATCCAAATGTAGAGACTGACTTCAGCTGAACACAGACAAAACCTAAGTCCTAATCTTTGGCAACATCCACTTCCCGTGAGACGCCTCTTGGTGGCCCTCCAAACTTGGAACTCCACACACCCCTGCAGACTGTGCTAGAACCATTGGGATTACCCTGGACACCAACCTCTCTAATTACAGACAGATCAACACTAACTACTCATCATGCTTCAATATACTGCGAATACTATACAAGATTTCCAAGTGGATCTCACTGAACTCCAGACAAATGGTTACCCAGGCTCTTATCATAAGTAGACTTGATCACGGAAATGCCCTCTACATCGGAATCCCAGTCCATGTCCTATGCCGACCCTAAACCACCCAGATCACCACCGCCAGACTCATCCTTAACATTCCACAAAAAACACATTTCTCCACACCTCAACAATCTTCACTAGCTCCCAGTCCAGGAAATATGTAAGTTCAAGCTTCTCATCCAAACCTACAAAGCTCTACATGACACTGGTCCAGCTTACCTCAACCACCGCTTCAACTTCTACCAACCCACCAAACACCTTTGTACTACATACCAGGCAAGATCACGCCTCATTTGCATCATGAAGACCATAAGCAGAGGGTGCTCCTTCTCTTGCTTCACAGCCAAGACCTGGAACAACCGCCCGAAAAACCTCAGAACCTCTCCCTGCCTCATGGACTTCCAAAGGAACCTCAAGACATGGCTCTTTCAGATGAAACAGGCATGATCTCCTCTTCTCCTCTCAAACCTGCCCTACTCAGTGCTTGAATACCCTCACGGGTAATTAGACACACTCCACAAATTCACATACCATAACAAGAACCACCTTGCGGGTAAGAAGAAACTTTGACATTTTGAGCGTCAAAATAAAGATCACAATATTAGTTGTTTAAAGACTGAGAAAGAAATAAGAAACAGAAACTTTTGAAAAAAACAAAGAATAACAAAACATGAAGACTGCTGAATTGTTTCCCTATTTCTGACAAACATGAAATTGAGAGCTGATTTGATTTTTTATTTTTTCCTTATGAGATCTGAAAATTAAATCCTAATTTTGTAATAGATTGTAGAATATATATATTGTTTTTTCTCGAATATTTTTGTTTTGGTTTCTAACATGAAGTCAGGGTACAGCACGTGCTGCAGAATGTTAGGGACGATGTTATTAACTTTAATATTATTAGTAGTAGTTGGCCTGTTAGTGTGCTAACTGACTCCAATGGGCAATATTTCAAAACGTATAACTAGTGATGCTGTGAATTATTCATAAGGATGTAGGTCATGGAATACCAATATATGAAAAGCAAACAGTTAGTGTTTTTTAAAGATAATGTTTATACAAGAATGATAAGGGAGCACATTTAAGTTATGAGGGTTGGCTGATATTTTGCTTCCACTTTTCTCCCTACATCAGCGGACAAGGGGCTACCCATATACAGTTGGAGCTTTCTTATTCTTTGCCACGTAATGTGTTTCTATCTATCTTTAAGCAAACGCAAGCAGAAGATGGACGGAGCGCTGAAACTTTTCAGACACTCACCCCCAGTCACGAATCTGGGTTAAATCCATCTAATTCTTTAGCTCACTACGCCACCTCAGTTCAGACCCAGCTATATGCAAATCAGTCTTGGCCCTGTGCCTTATGGGAAGAGTCCAGACCGAACTGCCAAGCCAGGTCTTCCCTGAAACAGTAACACGCATCCTGGGACCGGTTTGCTGGGTAACACCCTTCATCAACCAGACTAGCTTGAATCCAGTGGCAAAGTGAGCAAGCGACCCATGTCTGGGCATACCCTGCAAACTTAGGGCAAACAAAGCAAACACAAGGAGATGATGGACAGAGCGCTGAAACTTTTCAGACACTCACCCCAAGTCACGGATCTAGGTTTAATCCATCATCATTCTTTAGCTCACTTCGGCACCTCAGTTCAGACCCAGCTATATGCAAATCAGTCTTGGCCCCGTGGGAACAGTCCTGCTCGAACTGCCAAGCCAGGTCTTCCCTGAACCGGAAACAAGCATCCTGGGACCGGTTTATGGGTAACACTCTTCATCAGTCAAGCTAGCTTAAATCCAGTGGAAATGGAGCAAGGGACCCACGTCTGGGCATACCCTGCCAACTTAGGGCAAGCAAAGTATACACAAGGAGCTGATGGATGGAGCGCACCCCAGGTGAGTGTCGGAGAATTATCAGCGCTCCGTCCATCATCTCCTTGTGTTTGCTATATCTATCGTTAATCACAAAGAATTTCTTTCTCCCTTTCTCATGGGTTTTAATGTGACACCAGAGAACAAGGACATAGTAAAAATCAAGGTTGAATCTAATGTGGATGCTGCTTATTCATGCTTACTAAGTGAGGAGGAGCATGCCTTCAATATGGAAGATGATGTGAAAGGTATAAAGGATGTAAGGACTTTGGAAGAGCATGAGAATGCTTTGGAGAAGGTTAAGGAAGAGGAATAATTTAAACTGTCAAGTTTACCTGCAAGATTGAGCAAGAGAGTAAGGGTGAAATATGTATGGTGAGGTACAGTCCTATGGCCGGGGTTGAGGTTGAATTAGTTGGAGAAAAAGTGCATGTGATAAAACATATGAAGTTAGTGGAGCATTTTAAACAGGGGAAGAACCTATTCTGAGAGTATGTTATTATGTATATGGGAGGTCTGTCTATTTTAACTTACCAAAGAATTGGGTGTGATCATGTTATTTTGCTTTATTTATTCTTAGAATCTATCATGTAGAAGTATTGAAGGAGGAACACAATCTCAAAAGAGGGAAGAAGAGTTTTGGGCAAGTAGTTTGGAACATATTAGGGGCCTTTATTTCTATTATGGGAATTTCCATGAAAGATGTGAATAAATGAAGTTTCCCTAGGGTTGTAGATAAACTTGCCATGGATACAGCAGGGTCTTTTATGCTTGTGAATGAAGAAATGTTACCAATTAAATCAATGGTGAGGCAACATTTCCATGTATTAGATATTATCTTGGTGAAGGAGGGGGGAGTCTGCAATGATTAGAGCACAGAAATGTTGTACCTATGTGCCAGATTATAGGGGAGTGTGTGACGCATAAATTACTAACATATCTAATATGACATGTGAGATTAGGGGGCCTGATTTACATGCCGATAGGACCACAACAGAGTGGGTTTATTTGTCCGCCTTCCCACCGCCTACCAGGCGGTCCGCCCAGTCTATTACAATGCTGGCGGTTTGACGGAGTGAAGACCATCGCAGCCCCTTGTCTCCAACAGGAATGTTTGCCTACATCAATGGAGCAAGAGGTCAAACTGGCTGTTGGAGGGTGGACTGCCACGTTCACCCTGTGCCAATCATTATGTGCCTTGCCAATGACGTGACTGTGAGGGTCAAGCTGCCACACCTGAGTTGGCGGTTTGGGATCAATATAAGAAACATACTCACCATTACTCATGTTTATTCTCATTCACAACCATGAACCTGATCTACCAGTTGGTGTCCCTGATTCTGCTGATCAAGGATGTAGAAAATCAGCATTGTCGCTGATGGAATCAATGGTAAGCCACACCTTTGCTTGCTACCTTTTCAATTGACAGAACTGAATTGCTGTAATCTTGTTTCAAAAAATAATACTTACAAGCATATGACTAAGGGCACTATGAAAGGTCTGACATGAGTGTCAATGAGAATGTGCTCTTTGGGGATATATGAACATGATGTACCTATGGATGGGCTAACATTGTACAGATGGCACAGTCTGTGTGGTAAAATCTTCTGGCACAGGACCACTTTTTCCCATATGTGCTAATGCTATGTGAATGACACAAACACACATTTATTTGTCTATTTGTTTTGGGGGAATGTGAAATACACTGCTAATACACGTCAGTACAAAAACATGTTCACATTTGACTCATGAATCTCTCTAGACATGGTGGTAAAACATTTACTAGTTTAAAAAACTGTTCTCACAAAAAATGCTGGCTTGCACTTAAGGTGGAAATTGGTACCACATTAAATTAAATAATGCATACACTGATACATATATCATGATCACTTCAAAGAGATAAAGGTAACTCACAATACACAGCATATTACACCTTGATAAATTTCTACTGTTGACTAATGAGTCATAACTTTGGCATGATACTGTGTTTCCGTGGTAGGAAATCCTTAAATAAATGTGATGGAACATTTCATCACCAAAAGGCCTTGTAAATATTTCCTTTGACTCCATCATCGTTTTATATTCTGGGCAGAAGAAAAGACAATGATAAATGGCTGTGTTTATCTGTTACTGTGTCCCCTATGTGTACACATTGCTGGCTGTGATTTTCTTAAATGTTTATGCCTCCCACAAATTTTAATAAGAAACCAGACTGGCTTACATCCACAGTTGTGAAGGAGTAAGACATTATGCAAAAATGTCACTTGTAATCAGAATTAAGATGTATTTATGATTCACAGCACATTTTGGATATGAATAGAGCCTAAAACCTAGGCATTAATTCTGATGGCATAAGAAACTCTGGCTCACTTGCTCACTTCTGTGTGGGTATGAAACCAACATACCAAGGTGACGTCTGGAACATTCACTGTATCATGATTCTATTGTATGCTATATCACCTGCATTAGGGCTAAACCTAGATCATTCACAATAGGAAAGGATCAACACACCTTACACATTAAGAATAGGTGGCCTGTTATGCTCAAATGTCCCTCTTTCATCCAAACAAGCACTGTTGTTTAGGCAGACACATGCCTGCTGAAATCAGTCCATGTGTACCAAACACAAAGAAGGTGTTATCCTTTCCCACAAATTTATGTATTGAACACTTCATTATAAAACTTGTGCAAAACTTACCCCTTCAAACACTCTTCTGTGTTAGACATGTGTCAACCTTCAAGTTGATGTAAAAAATAGTTGCTGTAACCAAAAATAGATAGTTATCATGTTCAACTCACACTACAACTTACCCCTTTGCTGCTGCTCTTGGGCTCTCAACTGCCCATCAAGTGCCAGATAGGCCACTGTAGGAATGTGGGCCATTAGAGGGTCAGTGTGTGGTGCATACCCTACCCGTGTTAAGAAAACTGTTTGAGCTTGACTTCAACTGACTTTCAGGACCAACGACATAGATCTGCCCACCTCTTCCTGAGTGAATGTTGTGCAACTTATAGAACCCTAGGATACGCACCTTCCAGATGGCCCGCTTCTAATGGGATTTGACCTGTATGGATACAAGAAAAGAAAGTAAAAAGAATGGGTTTGTGACTTTTTGTTTGTTTAAAGTGATATCCCAAGCATGACTCATAAGTTAACATACCACATGCTGCCCAAAACAAATATCTAAACACACACTTTTGTACTGATCTGTTGACTACCTCATCGCTTGTCTATTCCTACATTCACAAATTAAGCCCAGTGACATCCTTCAGGCCAGAGTCACCTACATTTTCAGTGATGTGATCTACTTCAATCACTACAAAATATTGTGCGCTACTCACAGCCAAACAACGTGCATTGCTAGCTGACCCCCTCCTTGCCAGCTTCATTGACTTGTTGCCTGAAGCCCATAGAGTCAGATACTCTGGTTGGAAGCACATGCTATGACTAAGGGCACTATGAAAGGTCTGACATGAGTGTCAGTGAGAGTGTGCTCTTTGGGGATGTATGAACATGTGTACCTATGGATCAGCTAACATTGTACAGATGACACAGTCTGTGTGGTAACATCTTCTGGCACTGGACCACTTTTTCCCATATGTGGTCCTGTAACACGAATGACACAAACATACATTTATATGTCTATTTGTTTTTGGGGGGAAGGTGAAGGTGCAGAAAATGAAATGGTTCCATGTTAAGAAATGTTTGATAGAATTTTTCTCTGCACCATAAAAGCTCCTCAATTCAAATGGACATACAATTGTTTGTATTAATTAATTGGGCATTTACATTTTTATGGGAAAGTGATTACAATCGCCTCTGTTGTCTTGAGCCCTGCTGCCGCTGCCTGGGTTACCTGAAAGGACTCCATAGCCCAGAGGTTACCACTCTCCCAGGAGGAAAGAGGAGCTGCCCACGTACATAAAGGCGCTACACACCTCCTGAGGCAGGGGGCGCTGCTATTGTCTTGATCCCTGCTGCCGCTACCTGGGTTACCTGAAAGGACTCCATAGCTCAGAGGTTACCACTCTCCCAGGAGGGAGAAGGAGCTGCCCATGCGTATAAAAGGGCTACACACCTCCTGCGGCGTGGGACCCTGCTGTTGTGCTGATTCCAACTGCCGCTGCCTAGGTTACCTGAAAGGACTCCATAGCCCAGAGGTCATCACCCTCCCAGGAGGGAGGAGGATCTGCCCACATGCATAAATGCACTACATACCTGCAGTGGCACAGGACGCTGCTGTAGACCTGAGTCCTGCTGCCGCCACCTCGGTTAGCGAAAAGAACTCAACAGTCCAGAGGTCATCACTCTCCCAGAAGGGAGGAGGATCTGCCCACGTGCATAAAAGCGCTACACACCTCCAGCGGAGCAGGATGCCCGCAGGCCGTGCCCAGGCGAGGACGTGCGCAGGCAACACGTGGGCCAAGCCCGGGCCAAGGGCGAGCCCGTCCTTGCCCGTCATTGCCAGACAGAGGCAGGGCAGGGCCACCCCCTTTCACTTGGGTATATGGACTAAGGACATTGCGACTTGCAAACGTATTCCTCCTAAGGTACTGTGATTGTGCTTCGCTTATGTTTTTCCTTCACACAACCAGAACATGTGTAATGCCAAATAGTAATCAGTTATAACTTCTACTTAGAGCAATCACGCCAAGTTTGTGTGTTATCCTTGTTTGATTTCAATTGGGCATTGTGTAACCCAGAATCAGACGGTTGAGCTTTAATGGGTGGGCCCGCTTTCTTGATTTGTCATCAGCCAAACACGTGGGAAGATGGGGAAAAGAAAATGTATGGTGGGTAGCGGGAGCAGTGGCGGAAGTCTTAATGGTCGGTCTGACAAAGGAAAAAAGGCCAGGAACTCTCAGAAACATCCAGGTAGTAATTATGTCCTAAACCGCATAGACACCCTCATTAGTGAATGCAAAACATCCTTGAGGCTGATCCATCCACGCACTCTAGCCCCGATAAATCTTTCTACCAGCCCTCCCTCTCCACCAAGCCTAAAACCAGCAGCTGCCCTATCATTCTGGTAATATTTCAAAAATCACTTAGAAAAGGGGACCCGCATCTAGCACCAAGTTCACCCCAGAAGAAGAGGGAGCTTGTCATCCCACCACCGCTTCCCCAGGTGTCGATCCCCAACAGACGGGTGCCGTAAGTGTGTGCACAAATAGGTTCTCACCTTTTTCGAACCTGGCTGATACTGACAGGGAAGACACGATTCAGCTACTCCGGAAGTCGCCTCCTGGTAGAGGGATAGGCCCTGGGGCCAGCTTAGAATCTCAGGAAACACACCATCTTATAAGCTCCCTTAGACTCGAAAGAGGGGCCATGAAATTGATGATCAAGAGCCTCACCTCTTTGGTTAATCGCCTAGTTCAAAAAGACCCTGATGGTCCAGGGCACCGAGCTCCAATCCCACAACATATCACACTCAACAGCCCCAGCAAGTTAATTATATTGGACGCGAGGTAACCACACAGGGTATAAATACCAGCCCTAATGGCTTTAACCAACCTTCTACTGCAGTTTCACCCTATAAATTAGCCCTTTCCTCCATGTTTGGAAAAGGGTTCAACCAACCATAGTTCCATTCATACAAATACGCGCCACAACATGCCATTAACTCAGGGCCAACTACCATGCCTCAGGCCTACTCTCTTACCTCATGCACAATATCCCTTTAGCAATGCCCAACATAGGCCGCCCCAGCCAATCACCCTTAGTCTGGTCGAAGCACACATAATCTATATGGTCAACGTGCCTAAGCTTGATCCTAGAAATAGATTTGAAAAGGTAGATTCCCTGATGAATAAAGCCACTCATTGGATCCGCAAAGTCCTGGTCTGTTTTTTCGGATATACAATACGACTTTATCAGGGCTCGGAGGTTTTCTTCACCTACAGAATTACTAGATCATATCGAGCGTGCCCTAACCGGTGTAGCATTGGCAGAAAACCTTCTTGTTCACAAGGTGAATCTCATCCTCAGATCCCTACCAATCCGTTCTGATTTCTGTTGGCCCAGTGGTTAATCAGATACCGTCTGTACTATTTGGATCTGGGTCACCATTTTTTCAAAAGGAAAGAGTTAAAACTTAACTGTTGCGTTGATTCTAACTAGTGTCTCCGTCAGTCAATCCCCTCCCCTCATGTGATATAATCACGCTTCAGATGAGTGAGAAAAGATTTTTAGAGTGAAAAAATGTGGGAGGAGGTTGGTGGTGCCTCACGGACGTAACACCATGGGAGTGAGCAGGAAGGTACTCACCTGCTTCCTTAGGTTCTCATCATCAGTGACCACCAACCCATTACAAAACTGTGTTTAAAGGTAAATGTAAGAAAAGAAAAAGTGAAAAGTAGTGCTAAGATGTGATGTCAAAAACTGCCTGTGCACCATCCAGTTTATCTCAATGTGCGGCAGAGTCAACCCAGAGATTGGGACTGCGGGGTCCAGACCATAGCTCTGCACGTCCCAGCTAAAACCGAGCTAGATCCCACTGGCTGTTAAAATTTATTCAGTGCTGGGTGTCTGCTCTTTTAAAAGCCAACAAGTTTCATTGTCAAGGGAAAAACTCACGGCAATTTCTTCAGGGCGTGGTTCAATCACTCCACCCTGCACCAATATTTGTCTGTTGTTAGTGTTCCTACGGGAGACATTATCCTGCTTCTAAGGAAGACGCCCAGTGGAGTATTCTAAAATTGGAACTTACTCCATTAAAAAAGTGGACGATGTAGCAATTCAAATCTACGCCTTGTGCCTTCGGGCTGCAAATGGGAGATCTTGTTCTGATAGGCATGGTGCATATACATTTAACAATAGTTGCAGCTCTAGCCACATATACTACCTCCTAATTTATTTTCGGTTATGGGACGATCTTGGGCATGTGTCTGTGAAGGACCGGGTAGAGAGCGACCATAATCCTTTTTGCGCAACCCTTGACCTGCTACTAGAGAGGGCACTCACCTGGCCACATAGTATGGTGACAACCCTTGATGTGGTCCCCGCTAATGGCATGTGACGATTGAAGTGGGCACAGATAATAAAGAAGTACGAAACCTTAGCATCCATTAACGTTGGTATTGATAATACAATAGCCGAGCTAGAGGTTTGCTCAGCTAATTCCGAGGTTCCCAGAAATATAACTGATATTCATAATACATTTTTGCCCAGCTACGCTCCTAGTTTGTAGGCATTATAAGGTCAAGAGCCTGCAACAAATCAAAGGAAATTATTAGTTTAATGAGGAATGTAGTATAGCCCGCAGGTTTGTATCGGATGCCATCAAGGCAGAAGCTCCTGTCGTAGTACGGTCAGCTAGACTAAAATACAGGAGGGCCAAGGAAAAGGCAAACAAAGCATGGGATGAAAGCAGATGGCAGGGCCTCAGACTAGCTTGTGTTAGTAATAATTCCAAGCAGTTTTGGAATATAGGAAAATAGGGCAGAGGAGGCCACTCACCAACACCACAAAATCATGTAGTTCAGGATCAATGGTTCAACCACTTCAAACCTCAATACGCCAGGAGTATAACCAAGGGTAATCAGGCCGAGCTTCCACACTTGTTTTATCAAGACAAAATGTTTGAAGAGACCGATGCTACTACCACCCTAGAAGCAGTAACGGGTGAAAGAGCACTGGGCCTAGACTGGGTTCAGATATTAGTACAATCGACCAGGTGTTTAAGTTTCTACTAGCATATTGGAGGTCATGGTCCTAGGCAAGGGCAGCCTGTACACTGCCTTTGTCAATCTTAAGTCAGCCTTTGATCTTGTGTCCCGTAGGAAATTATGGACAGTACTGCAGGAGTTGGGGATGCCTCCCAAACTGCTTTCCCTCATTGCTAGACTCCAAAAGGGCAATTTTGCCCAAAGTCGCTGGGGCACTCAGCAATGTTACTAACCGCTTTCCCATGGAGAATGGTGTGCGCCAAAGCTGTGTCATGGCCCCCATACTATTCTCTCTGCTTATTAATGGGATCGCAAAGTTTTTAGAGTCTACTCGTCCTGATGCCCCAGTCCTAGCTGGTGTAAAAATCCTGATTTTAATGTTCGCTGACGATACATTAATCATCTCAAAAACCGCAAATGGCCTTCAGCGAGCATTGAAACTTTTTGAGGAGTTCTGCTTTCTACGGGGATTAGAAATTAATTTCTCCAAAACAAAATATATGTCGTTTAACCCACATAAGGGATTTAGAGGAGTATACTCATGAACGATCGACTCCCTAGAACAAGTTAGCACTTTCACTTATCTGGGGGTTGTACTACAGAACGATATGAGGTGGGACCGACAGGTTGACATGGCCACGTTGAAGCACCGGCAGGTATCTGGAGTTTTGAAAACTGAATATAATACCTCTTTAACAAAACCAGTTAGCCTGGTGCTCCAAATATATAATATGAAAGTGGTTATACCGCCCTGTATGGAGTGGAACTCTGGCGGTTTGAGAAGATGCCATATCTAACAGTAGCTGAATAAAGTTCACCATACTCACGCAACAGAATTCCGACAGCTATTACACCAATTGTCAAAGTCATGGCAGTACTTCAGTTCTTGGCCACACGATCATTCCAATACACTGTGGCAATATCTGGTGGAATGTCAAATCCTGTGTGCTACATGATGTTTTTGCTTCAATGATGAGACACAGCTTCATCCAATTCCCACAAAGTGAGGATTTGGCTAATGTGAAGAGGGACTTCTATGCTTTGAGTCACCTGCCGCATGTGGCTGGAGCAATTGATGGCACACATATGTCCTTGGTGCCATCAAGCTCCAAGGAACAAGTATACCACAATGAGAAGCACTTCCATTCAATGAACGTGCATGTTGTCTGCTTACCTGATTTCTACATCTCAAGAACCTGTGTCTGTTTCTCCGGATCTGCCCATGATTCCTTTGTACTACAGAGCATCAGCATACCCCAGCAAATGCCTCAATTTGGACCTGAGAGGCCCTATCTTGTTGGTAAGGACAACCAGACATTACATTATTTGGGTAACAACACAGTGAATCATCTGTAATTGTTTTACTTTTTGAGCCTAATTTTTGCATTTCCATTTAGGTGGCTTAGCTTATCCTAACCTATCATGGTTGTTGGCACCGCTTCCGTTATGTTATGTTATAAGAATTTTATAAATCGCATGCACACCGGTTGGTTTCATGGCACCGGGTCTAGAATTAGCCGAACCCGATGTAAGGATTATTCATAGGCCTGTACAAACAGCCATGCAGTGCATGACCTAATTTCTAGAGGGAAAGAGTTCTACAATCTAGGAGCTAACTATGCAAACCTACATCCCCCTTGTCGCTTTAGCTTGAGAGCGGGGTTGTCAGTAGCTGGAGATGGACTGAGCGCGGGTTACGTGAGGGAGTGTACCTTGTTATGAGACTATCTATGAATTTGGGGCTCCGACCATGTAGGGATTTAAAAATTAGGCATCCCGTTTTATATGGGGAATGGGAAGCCAGTGTAGGTTTCTAAAAAGGGGGGTGGCATATTGCTACCTGGTTGCTGGTGAATCAGTCTGGTCGGTTGGTTCTGAACCATCTGTAATTGCTTGGTTAGAAAAAGTGGCGTACCCA
Source organism: Lissotriton vulgaris (assembly GCF_964263255.1). NCBI lineage: Eukaryota > Metazoa > Chordata > Amphibia > Caudata > Salamandridae > Lissotriton > Lissotriton vulgaris. Next base: position 522,224,952 of record NC_141696.1, read on the forward strand.
GATACAATGAGTTAGCATAGTCTAAATGTGAGAGCACTGTGGCTATCAAAACTTATATCAGTGCCGCTTGTGTGAGAAATTGGCTGATCTTTCTGATCTTTCGCATCTGAAAGAAGCAGGATGAGATCACCGATCCGACTTGCGATCTTAGTGACAGGTCATTATTTATAGTGACATCAATGCTCTTGGCAGAGGAAGAAGGGGTGGGGGGGTCCGAGTTCCATTAGCCAGTAGAGTGGTCCCCAGAAATTATGGCTGCCCCAGTCAGAACTAATTCAATCTTACCTGGATTGAGCTTTAACTGGTTGTAGTCCATCCAGTGATGGATGAACAACACAGTAGCCTGAATTGGAGGCTGATTTCGGTGAGTTGTCGATGGTAAACATTATTAGTAAATCATCAGCATAGCTGAACGTGGTCACTTTCCTTTCCTTCAGGGACTGGATCAGGGGGAGGAGGTAAAGATTAAACAAGTGGGGGGATAGCGAGGATCCCTGTGGGACCCCACATGTTGTTCTAATCTTAGGTGCCATAAACTGGGCAATGCGGACCAACTGAGAGTGATCTTCAAGGAAGAAGCTGATCCAGCTAGAGGTTGAGCCCTAGATGCCAGCCTCCCTGACAAGGTCGCCAGTATACCATGGTCGACTGTGTCAAAGGCAGCAGAGAGATCTAATAGCACCAGGGCCTGTGGGGTCCCTCTGTCAGCTTTGTCTCGTAGTATGTCCGAGACAGCCAGTATCACCGTCTCCGTAGAGTGGAGAGGGCGGGACGAAATCACACTTGGTGTGAGTCTATAAAGTTGGACAAGCACTTTGCCACATGAGCCTCCAGTACCTTAGCCTAGTACAGGAGCATAGGGCGATAGTTTTCCAAACTCTGAGGGTCTGTTCCTGTTTTTTTCAGAAGGGGATCACAATTACTTCTTTAAAGGCTTTAGGAACTCGGCCCTGGGAAAGGGACTCATTCAGAAGAGCAAAGGTTGATCTCGGGAGAATGGAGAGGGTATCTTTTAGGACATGTGGTGGGCATCAGTCCAGGGTACTGATGGGCGGGAAATTTTCAAGAACGGATGGGTTTGTATGTGTAGCGGAAGGTGTTTCGTTGGAGATGTGTGTGGAAATTATGGCTTTAATAGTGGAAATCTTTTTTAAAAAGTGAGTCACAAAGTGCTTGCGTGGGTCTGGGTTTGATTACGACTGTATCTGAATTAGATAATTTATTGATGATAGAGTAGATTTCCTTCGATCTGTTAATGGAGTTTAAGATTCTGAAGGAGAAGTGAGCGGCTTTTGCCATTAAAATAGCCTTTTTTATATTCTTCCCATGCTACCAGGTAGAGGTATTTCCCTTCTGGAGAGTAATTCTGTCTCCACTTCCTTTCCTGTTGGCGAACGGCCAGTTTTTGTAGTTTTAATTTGTGGGAGAACCATCTCTGTGCATCAGATCGACGTGCCAATTTTAATTTTGGGGAGGGGTATGCTTATTACAGGCCGCTAGCAGCCAAGCTGAGATATTTTCCTCAAGAAGATTGATATCAGGATTAAATGTTGGGGCTGTGCTGGCCAATTTGTCATGGAATTCATTTTTGTCAAGGGAGTTCCATTTCCTGGCTAAATCCCCCTTCAGCTGTTGGGGTTTTGCCAGTGGTAGGGTTCAGTATGGTGAACTTTATTAGCTGAATGATCCGACCATATACATGGGAGGATCACAAGTGCAGATACTGCTAGGTTAGTTGTCCAGACTTGGTTCAATATGTGCCCTTTAATGTGTGTGGCTGAAGATACATGCTGGGCAAGGTTTAAGTTAGTTAGGAGATCTGTTAGCTCAGAGGAATGAGGCTAACCACGTGTTTCATTAGACCAGTAGCTAAATTTGCCTATTAACAACATTTTTGCGTGATTAGTTACCAGGTTAGCAATTTGTTCGCTCAGTAAATGAGGGAACAGGGCATGTGCTGCGGGGGTCTATAGACTAGAGCACATATGACCAAGGCAGAATTAGACTCCAATTTAATTACAATATTGTCTACTACAGGTAGACAAAGAGAGGTAAGGGCAGTGAATTTAAGATCTTTGTGAACAATGGCTGCTACTCCGCTGCCCATTTTTCCTGGCGGCTAGTTAGCTTGAAGGATGTAATAGTCATTAGGTAATGCATCCAGAAAGTCAGGGGTAGAGCCAGGTGTAAGGCAGGTGTCTGTAATTAGAAGGATATCTGGTTCTTCAGACTCTAAGATGTCAAGCTGATGCTTGAATAGAGAACGGGTATTTAAATAATAAATCAGTAGTGCCAAATGCCTGTGTCTGTTAGGTCCCTGCGGCTGAGGAGTATGGAAGATAGTTTCTAACACTTCCGGGAAAGATCTCTGTGACAGCAGGATATTGTTTTGGCTCAGGCTCGCGCGGGCGGCAGGATGCTGTCTAAGTTCTTCAGAAGTGTATGTGAGAAATTGGGAATGGTGGCTGACCCATTGGCCCTGATGGGCACGGACGGGCGCAGACAGGCTTGCCTTTGGCTTGCCGCTGGCGCGTCTGCTGTGCTCCTGCGCTGCGGCTGGCAAAATGCCCGGTCTCAGCCTAAGGCTCCTCCTCGCCCCTCGTGATTGGCTGCCTCAGAAGGGTGTGATCGGAAGCAGCTGGGGAGCCAGCGATGCCGAAGACGCCAGTTGCGCTATACGTTGGTATTCTTTAAAAAATACATTCAAATTCATACAATGTTAAAAGTATCTAAAAGCAGGTTGAAGAGCAGAAAATAGCTATCTGCAGGGTAGCGGCACAATCCTCCTGATGAATCTAACAACGCCATGGGTAGTTCACTTCAATGAGAACCATGAAAGAACATGGAAGGCCAGATTTAACTGTCTGTACCAGACCGTTGGAGCCCTCCCCTACTAACCTGATACGGTGTGACAAATCACCATGGCCTGCTTTATGCTCCACAAAATCACCTTGTGACTGAACATCCCATACATCGCAGAGGATGGAGAGAATGAAGAGCCACTGGGCGAGGATGTTGAAATGGCAAATGAAGAAGATAGGGGTGAAGAGGTAGAAGTTGATGTACTTCAAGATTGTATTACCAACTTCTTCACCAAAATGTAAGTATACATCTACATTTCATAACATTAAGCTTAAATCATTCTTTAATCATTTGTAAGAGAGGGCACGTTCATCAAGTGCAGGCCCAAGATATTGGTCGCTCAAGGTGTTGACACATTGACTTCTGGGTTTATTTTAAAAGTTTTTCTTTGATTGTTCTTGGGAAATGTGACCTCATAAGTACTAAATTGTAATGTGTCTAATATGTAATGTAATTAAAATCGGTCTTTTAAATTTTTTTTTGTTAGCATCCTCAGCATGTCATCTTCATTTAGACATGTCAACATTGGGACACTTGCAGGTATATGCTGCTGTTGCGAAGTTCAAAGCGAACATGGGTTGATCCTGTAGAAGACACACACAGACTTTGGGCGTACATATTTTGCACTGAGACAACTTGCCGGTGATTGAATAGAAGTTTTCAAGATTGCATTGGAGTTGTTTTCTATTAAATGGTGGCACCAAGAAAAAATTTGCTGCTTGATGTACTCTAATCACATGTGGTAGTCAACCACAAGCATAACAACCCCCCTTCACTTTGGCAAAGTGCTCATTTTGTGTTAAGTGCATGAATATGTTGATGTGTTTCATAATTGTAGAAAGTATATCTTGTAGCACACCACTTAAAGTTGGTTGTGATATTTCCGCAGATATTGCAACACTGTATTGGACTGATCTGTGGCCTCAAAATTGAGTACTGTCAGGATTTAGGACTATAGGTGTTATCGATTTGAAAATCCTATGTGAGGTAGAAGATCTGGCTCCAGCTGATGACATAATCGGTAAACAGCCTTTACAACAAAACTTTTACAACGCACTACCATTCCGACGCAACCATTACAACGCAAACCATTACAACGCATTGCGCTGGGGGGCGCTCTAGGATAGGGAATAGATTTAATTTACTATCCAACACCTTCCCTACTATCCACAGGGACTGGAGTTGGAATAGTAAATTAAACTATGCACTATCCAGCACCCCAAAGTGCTATGCGTTGTAATGGTATGCATTGTAAAAACTGCGTTGTAACGGCATGCATGGTAAAAGCATGCGTTGTAACGTCATACATCCAACATAATCCAATACTTTTTTTCCTATTGAACCTGATTCTTTCAATGATATTCCCTTCTTCAATTTGGCAAGGTGTGGAATTGGGAATGCAAAATGGCACTGAGTATTTGTTTATGTATGGTTTGTTATATTTAATAAACATTTGACAGAACAATCAGTTTCAAATTTAATGAAATACAATTTGATGAGTTTTGGGTATTTGTATTTTGTTTTCATGGTAGAATTTAGAGAGACACCTTACCTACTTGCAATTTACTTATATACGCACACACCTTTTGTTATAAAGATTTTGAACAGTATGATGGAATGTATGACAATAGCATGAATACAAAAGAATAACTTCAGCACCAGTCTTTTCTTCTCTTGTTTTTTCTTTAATTGCATTAAGGAAATGAATAAAAAATTGAGACAAAGTAAACAAATTCATAAGTGAATGGTAGTCACGCACTGCATGAAACTAAGGGGTCCATTAGGATGGGGGGCGGAAAAAGTCCGCCCGCCACCCTAACGGAGATCGGGACCGCCCGCCTAAAGGGCGGGGGTCCCGATATTGGCATTAGGATGCGCCCGCCACAGTGGCGGGCACATCCTTCATTTTTAGCATTGTGGCGGGCGGTGCACTCTGCACCGCCCGCCACAATGCTAAAAATGCATTTTTGCATTTGCATATACAAAGCGGCAGGCACCGCGTGGTGCCTGCCGCTTTGTATATGCAAATGAAGGGGGGTACCACAGGTACCCCCCATGTGCCACCCCCCTATGGCCGTCACTCTGGGGGCCCACATGGGCCCCTCAGAGTGAACACCGCATGCCTCTCCGTGGCGGCATTGCCGCCACGGACAGGCATTGAGAAATGCCTATTGTAATATGGCTGGCGGTGTCTGATAGACACCGCCACCATGTTATCCCTTTTCCGCCCCGGCCGCAAGGCGACCAGGGCGGAAAACAGGCGGGCGGTGTTTCCCACCGCTGCGGTCCCCTCCGCCATCGTAATATGGCGGGGGGGAATGCAGGGAAGGATGTCGGGCGGATTGCCTCCGCCAGGGTGGCGGTGGCCACCGCTACCCTGGCGGAGGCAATCCGCCCGACATCCTAATGGGCCCCTAAGATCTTGGTTTCCTACTAGTGGTGGGGGTCTTGCCACCCTCTCCTGGTGGTCTGGATAAACGTGTGCACTTTCATCCTTAGTGGATCAACAATTGCAGGGACTGAGGTTGCTGCAGGAGTTGCCTCTAGTTGCAGGTCCTCCCTTTCTGTGGCTGCAGCTAATGGAATAGGGCAAGATGGAGTTTGCCTATAGAAAGGTGAAGATGGTGCAGGAAAGGCCTTACTCAGATGGGTATAAATGTACTGCAGCACCCCACTCAGAGAGCCCACATTGGAGTTCAGATTCTGCCTCTCAACACCCCGGAAAAGACCTGGCCATCATTTCTTAGGACTGCTGTAATGATTCCAAGAACTGGGTGATGTTGACCTGGGTGATACTGACCACAGTGGCCTCACTATGTTGTCCCTTAGAGCTACTTACTTCCACTACCCCTAACCTCACTAACCTGCGGCCTTGGCACAGTGTGCTCAATCCCACTGGTTCCTGTGCTGGACTGAAGGTGATGGTGATGGTGAGGTTGCTGCGCCACCAGCTAGGACTGAGAAGCACAATATGGTGCTTCCTGCGCTTTGTCCACAGGAAGTGAGGGAGTCTGTTGGATGTGATGTTGTTAAAGCTGGGATGGGAGCCAAGTGAGACTCACTGAAGCGGTCTGCCCAGGCTCATGTGATGGACCAGGCGTGCTAGTTTAATCTGAACTTTCTACATTGGAAACATTCCTGAAGGCTTGACAGTGGGCTGGAGTAAGGTGACCTGGAGTAGCAGAATTCTGGCCATGTTTTATGGCAATTAGACCTATCAGGAATGAAAGAGAAAATGTGTCAGTAAAAGTATGGATTACACATCCAATGAGTTTTGAGAAACTATAATGTAGACACCTAAAAGTTAAAAGGAATTGCATTTCATTATTGAACCTTTCATTGTAAAATGTCTTCAGAACACAAACAGTGTATGTTTTATGCAGAAGTACTTGTAATAAACAGATAAGAAGCTGTCCTGAATTAAAAACGAAACATTAGTAATGGTACCTGAAATGTAGTAACTATTCAACACAACATAGTAGAGAGGAGGCATGTGAAATTCTGCATTACAAGGCCTAGCAGGCTAAAAAAAATACAATTACACAACTCAGAAATATGTTTATCATTAGTCCTCATATGAACAGTGCATAGTTCAGTTTTCAGATATGCCAAATGGACTCGGCATAAAAATGTGGATGCCATATATTGTTAAGGTCAACAAGTGTTGTTTTGTGGTACTAATGATCTCAATTCACTTACATGATAAGAAAATTACATCATCCTAGAAACATAACAAATAATTTTCAAAAGAGAGCCTTAAATAGAGATTGGTGAATGAATGACGCTTTAGCACATGGGAACATTTTTTGAAAAATTAAATTGCAATATTTATTTCTCTACACAGAAACAAGGCATCATGGTAGTTTTTTTTAATCAACATTCACAACACTTGCACAATTTTAACTTGAACATACGTTGTGTAAAACTGCAGTAGTAAGTGAACATATATTTACTATTGGAAACATATATATGTTAATTAGAGTATACACACTTACAAGCACCATAACATCATTTGTAATGTGATGGCTATTGAAAGTTGCTATCTAAATACAACTCAATACATTCAACCAAACAAGCCAAAGAAGATATTACTGATATATTTAGGCTTCTATATCCAACATATTGTCATGACACATCATCAACAGCTAACATCAAGTAGGTGATGTGTGTTTAGTGACACATTGAAAGGTATAACTTACTAGACTTCCCTCCACCAGGGATTCCTGTGAAGCCTTCAAGATGTGGGACGGACAAGACCTTCTCCTCTCAGGGCATGAGATGTAATGGGGGGCTAAGAGTAACACCAGCAGTCCTTTGGGTCAGCATGTACTGCTTGGAGGCCAAGAAATGCACTTTTCCCCGCAGGTGGTTCTACCGCTTCCTAGTGTTATCCTGTCTGAGCAGACTGTTCACAAATGGTAATTCCCTCTGTCAACTATTATAATCTACATTATCCTTTTTTGCGACAGGTGTGTATTTTGGACATGTGCTCCAAACCACTGTGGCTCTACTTTTATGATTTCATCCACCATGACTGACAATTCTCTCTCTTTGAAATGGAAGCAAGGCATTATGGCGAAAATGATATACTTAAAAGGTATTAAATATGCACATGAGAACAAATTAAATCTAAAAAAGAGGGAGAAGGAACAAGGAAAAAAAACTGCTTGATTTCTGGGAATCAGCTTCTGTGTTGTGGTGCTGTGGAGTGGCAAAGGATTGTGGTCTGAAATTGGGTGTGTTTAATATCGTAGTAGCGTAGTGTTCACACTTATGCAATTGACATCAGGTGTGTGATGTTAGCATCACTACTACACCCACAGAAGCAGTGCAATGGTCACTGCATGCTGTGATGGAGTCAGTCCGTCGCCAGACCGCCCGGCCACCTATATTATCTAAATAGTCTTGGATCAACCACGCCACCTTGACAGCAAAGGAACACTATTCGCCAACATTGGAGTCTGCCACCAGACCATTGAAAAGAAAGAGATCAGAAGATTTTTCTGAGATTGACGATTATCGAGACTGGATATACCAACAGATAAAGCAGATTGAATAGGAGGTTCAGCTAACCAAGAAGCCTTTGAAAAGTTAATGGCTGATTAATACAGTTCTTTGAGATTTTAAAGATTAAAAATAAATTATCTGAGGGATTTTTTTATAGCATTTTCAAAAATATGATAACATGCAAACCTGTGCAATAAAAATTCTCATAAGAGATGCTTTTTTAAAAAGACATAACTGATGAATTAATGATGTTGAAACTCAAATTAATTACATGAGCCATTTAGAAGGGTATGTCACGTGTTGCTGTAAGATGCGATTATTTCTAATATGGATGACGTTTCTGATGTTCTGTTCAACCTGCTCATTCCCCGTCCATCAGAGTATTGGTGCAAAGCCATCTCTTCCCTTGTCTCTGCGGGACACCAAGTGAATGACATAAATGCAATTTGATGAACAACATTATTCGAAAGACACTATTGTGAATGAGCCTGCATCATGTATTCAAGTATCATTTTCAAGGAGTTCCGCCGGAAGTGTGGATATAGACGTGCAGAATTTTTAAACCAATGTTAGTGGGATGTTTTATTTTGTGTTGGTCATCTCGTAGGGTGATTGCTGAGGGGGAAGATGGAAGATTTCGCTTACCTTTAGAAAGGGGTTAGCGCTAAGGTCTTCTTAATTACTTATATGTTCCTAATTTGCCAATGCAACACTACCAACGTTCATGTCATGCTCAATTTGCAGAATCTATTGTTAGAAAGTTTGATTTATGTCTGAACGTTTTTGGGTTTGAAGCTATTCAAGTTTGATCTGGGTTTAGCCTTATCTTTATTAGGCTGTTACTTTTGGGGTACTGATGGATTTTACAGCTGTCATTAAGGCTGTTGTTAATGGAGACTTTATTGTCTATGTTCATTTTGACTTAGACTCTAAACAGGATGTGTGTCTACTCTTTCTGAGTCTGACACTTAGAATACTTTCTTTAATTCTATTAACTAGGAACTAATATGTTTATATGATTTTGCATTTATTTTGTATTTCTGATTTTGAGCATTTAATGAATTTCAATATTTTTACTGTCTGCCACATTTTTGCCTCATTTTTGGCCTAGAACTCAGTTCTTTATGCTGCTAATATTTAATCGCTAAATTGCATTATTCTTGTAGGAGAGTAGGATCTGCTTACTATGGTTACCCCCACTTTTTGCTGATGTTTCACTATTTTTCGACTTTAGTCTGGCTGAGGCCCTGCTATTCAGGACCCCAGTCTAGATGCTTCCACTCTAAATCGATTGCAAGTACTTTAGGTAAACTCCAGTTGCGTTACTGGGGTACCCTTGTGATTCCCTAGTATATGGTACACATGGTACACAAGGTACTAAGGGCATAGATACCGCAGAGACATACCAGGGGCTGCAGCATGTATTTTGCCACCCTTGGGTAGCCTTCCAAAATGACACCACAGGACTGCTACTGCAGGCTGGGTACGGTGGTGCATGACCCCTTACTAAGATATAGGTTACCTATAACTACCTTTAATCACTGCATATAGAAACCTTTCAGTCACCCCTACGGAAGGCCTTATCAATCCTGAAGGCTGGGGGCTTGATTTATGTGAGAGGGTGCCCATGCATGAGCAGGGCCCCTCTGCAGCCTTCAAAACCTATTCTCTAGGGCTGTTCAGTGATGCAGCCAGACCATATACTCTTAAGTGCATTATAACCTCACGGTAAATGCTAACTTTGGAATGGCTGCATGAAAAAAATGTTGTGTTTGCTATTAAACACTTTGGAATCCTACCCCCCGCCAGTCCTGGCAGCGGGGGTAGAATTCCACCCTTATAGAGGTAGAGACATGTACACACCGGTATAACAGGTACCAGTTTGAAAGAGCCCTGGCATCACAAAATGGATGCTGCAGCCACAGACACAAGTCTGGCCTCCTGCTGCTGACCACAACTCCGGAAGGGGAGGCCTGGACAATAGGTTTCCTGTCAACGGGAGGTGTAACCACCTCCCAGACAGGCTTTAGTGCATTGGGGCTGGGTGGGTGCACTCTGAAAGTGCTGTGAAGTCTGCACTGGGGCACATTTGGTGTCCCTGTGCATAGTCCAGTTTAAACCAGTTTCAGGGGCTACCAGCCCCTGCTCTGGTGCAAAACTGCACAACAAAGGAAATGGGTTTAGCCACCCCTCTTTCCAAACCCTCCCATAGGTTGGTCCCCAGAGTATGTCCAACCCCTTTCTTTGGTATAAGTAAGGAACCCCTAAGAACAGGACTTTAGATTGCACCTGGATGAAACTCTGAAACTGAATCCTGGAACTTTGATGCTCTACTAAAGACTAGAGGATTGAAGAATCTCCCTTGGGGTCAAGGAGTGACTCCCCTTCTTAGCAGGCACCAACAAAGCATTTGCCGGTCTGCATCTCTGTAGCTCCTTCTGCACTCTGAATTAACTGCAGCCCATGAAGAGGATTTCCAGACTTTCCAGAGGCTGACCCGAGTCTCCAGCAAAGCTGAGACCCACAGCCCTCGTGAGTGACGTGGAACCAGAACTCCTGGACACCATGCACATTTGAAAGTGCATTGACTTCTTGACGTCTCTTGAAGTTGTCCTTTAGGTTACTTGTAGCCCAAGCCCCAAGCATCATCTGCATCAAAGATTGTGGGCTTATACTCCATGAGTGTTCCGTGAGCCCACTTCTTGCATTTCTGCTTGAGGCTCCTTCGCGATCCATGGTCCGTCAACTGGTGGGTCCCAGTGAAGACAACTTTGGTTTTCCTTGGGCTTTCCTGGTTGATCCTAATGTGCCCTGACTACCCACTGTGTGGTGAGTCCCTCTGACCTTGCTGGTCCACAATAAGCATTTCTTTGATTCCTGTGTGGATTGCTGTTTCCAAGGCATGTTGGGTCCATTCCAGCACCGACACCGCAGCACTCGACATCCTTTGTGGAACAGCTCAATTTCAGATCCTGGTTGTCGTTGACACCTCCTGGTCCTCATGGCTGAAGAGTCAAGTTTCACCTGAAATCACCCGACATTGGTGGGCATTCGACTATCGTGCCCGATGTCGTTGCAGGGTGCGCTACGAAATTCGTTTTATTAATTAAATTGTTTACTTACCTTCAATTATCCATACTCCAGTTTTTAGCAACCCCCACCCTGCCCCTTCCCCGCCAAGCCTCTGTGCCCCACCGAAACTCCCTCCATGGGCCGTGGCTGCCCCTCACCCAGCAGGGAGACCAGCAAGCGGGTCTCTTAGTCCTGGTCAGAGGCAGAAGTCTTGCAGAGCTTCCCTTCCTCACACAAACTGGTTGGCTGCTTAGCAGATGACCAGGTTTGGGGTCTTAAAACCTCTACTTATAATTATTTTCCAGGCACAAAAAGTGATTAAGGGAGTGACTAGAGTTCACACCTGGATATCAGTCACAGTGATATGTGCATCAAAGCCTAATCCCAGGCCCTCTGCCTTACTCTTTATGATTCTCATATCAGCCTCTTCTCACTCTTCCTGAGATGTGTCCAGGCTCCTATCCTTGTGATGGGTCACTGAATCAAAGAGCCCTTTGAAATGCAAAAGGAGAGCCTGGCTCTACCCTCATCTAGTGCTTGTACCAACCAGCTTGCAGGAATGCAGCAGTACCCAATACTGTCTGGGGGGATTCCTTCACTCCTCATGTTTTCAAATTGAACCCAAGGGCCTTCAAGTTATTCACTAGTGCAGGCACTGTTGCACTTAGGGTACATTTACAGCACACTCACTGCCTACTACTGCTGTCCTCATGTGTTATGCTACCATCAGCACTCTCACATGCAACACACTCACTCAGCCTGTGCACATTGTCCAGTACTGCTGTCTCTCTGTACTGTTTCAGAGTGTTTTATTTCAAAAGAACAGTCTGCCCGCACACACATACTTACCATGTGTGCGCAATAGCTATCTTTACCGGAGGTGTAGTGTATTCCTAGCAAGCATAAATGCACTCATTAGCTGTTTTTCATCACATTCGCACTTACACATCAATCCAGTGTAGGCCAGAGGTGAGTTAAACACACAGCAGTGGAACTGTTTAATAAAAGATAAATGAGATTGTAGAACTCACTTCAGTGGCACAGGATAAAATGTTCAGTACTACTTATCACTAGATGGTATGCTGCGAGTACCACGCTTGCACTGTTTAACACCTGGTGGAGGAGATAGCCTTCCACCACTATGAGGGTAGCACTTTGGGTGCCCCTCCTGATCCAACAAGACCACAATCAGTGAGACAGGTCAATGTCATGGTGCACACAGATGATCTGTGTTCACCTATGGCAAAAAAGCAGCATTAGCGATCCAGGGAGCAATACAGGTGGGCATTCTGGGCAAGTGCACATGTCTTTTGCCATGTAGAAGATGTTTCTGTCCCAACAGTAACCCAAAGTAGGACAGGTACGCTCAGACGTGGGACCCATGCACTTTGTGTTACTGGAACCAAACTATAACTGCTGATGAGTCCATAACAAGGGTGAATCCAGTCCTGGTTTGTTTGTGTTCCAATTCAGTAACCACAATTCAAAAAGGGAGTGACAAGGAGCTAATTGGCAAAAGGTCCTGTACCTATGTTCCTGAAGGTAATGTCCAATGCTAAAGATGGTACAAGTTCCTCAAAGAAAGTGAGAGGGTGGCAGCCTGTTATGGTTGCAAGTGAGGGTGGGGTGTCTCCAAAGACAAGGAATGAGTGTGTCAGACTGGGGAGTGATACTTCTGTATGTGTTGTGCCTTCACACACCTTTGCAAGTGTAAAGCATAATCATTAAGCACTGCTCCTCGTGGGGGTGATGCTGCAGTCCCCCAGGGAGCCCTCAGCAGGGCACTCTGATGGAGATCTTTTAGGAGTTGCTGCAGCTGTGCATGTGAGTGTGTGGGCCAAGTGGTGAGTGTAAGTGAAGATAAAATAACACGTTGGTACCCTAATGTATTTATTAAAGGGTCCTCGAGGTTAAGCTAAAATCTGAACAGCGATGGAGATGCACTTTATGCTGATAGAGAGGGGAAAAAACCAAATAGATTCCCACTTCTCTTAACCCTTCTGACAGTGTGGTGTGGTGTTAAAAGTGTGAGGTCCACATGTTTCGCCCTGCAAGTTGGTCCCTAATGGATCAGAGAGCGCTTCATCAGGACTGTAAGTGGTGATATAGGAAGGGAGGAGTCAGGAGAAAAAAAAGACACCCTATATTCCTACCGTACCTTCATTGCGGCTGTATGAAGTATAATAGAGACATGTCTTATTTGTGTACTCTGGTTCAACCCTAATGGAGACATAAACGAAGGAAGGAAGGAAACAAGGGGAAGCAATGGGAAAAAACACTGAAAAGGTCATCATATTGACAAGGAGATACGGTTGACTACAACCAGTACTTATCATGCATTGTAGAAAACAGCTCCATGTAAGCAAATGACTGAGGGTTAAATGGCAGTATAGACTACAAACAGTGCTCATCATGCATTAAAATGACTAAGGCTTAATAATGGGCGTGGGTAACCTTGGTGACTAGAAGAGAGAGAATAGCTGTATGACTAAGCGTAGGGTAGTGGGCTGAAGATTGGGGTTAGGGTATGTGCTCCCACTGACCCATGTAGTTGGCACCCACTGTATTCCAAGGGCCAAACAGTTGCCATTAAATTACACAGTTCAGCGTATGAAGCTGGGTGTCGGGAATGAATGAATATATCATAAAAAGGGGGGGAGAGAGGGGAGCACCGCGCTGACCAAGTGCTGTGAATTAGAGTGAGACGTACGCCGTGAAACAGCATGCGTGTGACTCAGTTAAAACGGATTAAAACACAGTATGAGGCAATCAACATGAGCGAGGCATGGTAGGCGCACCACATACTGTTGTGACACAATAATGAAATAATGTCTTACCCTTCCCGGGGTGGAATAGGGCTTCTACGGCGGATAACGGTCTAGTGAGGAAGGAGAGCTGCAGAAAAAGGTCAAGGAAACAGAGACGCTAGTACATGTCTCTCGACACAGTCAAAAATGCTTGTCACAGGTTATCTTGATATCCCCTAGTGGCCAAAAGCGTAGAAAACGTACTTATCACCCGCCAACCGAATCCTGGGGACCTAGCAGCCTGCCCAGTCGGCCGGTAATGTGATGCAAGAAGTCTCAGTGGATATAGTCAGCATAATCAGCATCTCACCCTTCACAGCTTGTGCGATCTAGGAGTGCGGAGAACATGGACTAGTGGGGCATGTAAAGGCCTTGGCCATCTTGGAAAAGGTCTCAGGTATCCTATAGAAATAGGAATCGTCAAGTAGCCATAGCAACTCATATGATAATGGGTGATCATGGAAGATAACTTGGTGCAGTAATCAGAGGGCAATAGATAAAGAAGGAAGTATTGTGTGATATCTATGCAAGTGGATATGGACAGTGAGATATCTATCTGGGTATGGACCGTAGGCAGTGGGTGCAGCTGATAGCGGCCATATTGGTGAAGTTGGGATGGTGCTGGAATGGGTATAGATGTATAGACGACCGCAAAGTGTAATCCCAGTACACATGATGGACTCCCCCTACAAAGTGGAGGTATAGTTTAATCCGAGAACCTATGTAAGACCACTGATGGAGAGCCGTGGTATTATTCCACAAGTGGTTCTATAGTGGTAGTGGGTAATGTTGTGCAGACCGAGCAAGTTGGTGGACCCCGTACAAAGTTATGTTTACTTTAGACCATCAAATGTAAGGAAAACTGGGATGGTGGAGCCCACAAGTTCTGACTGGTACTGATCACCAAATATTTGAGAAAGGTGCTAGTATATATGGCTTCTATTTATGACCGCATGGGTCGAAGCAGCACAGTAAATCAGTGCAGCTAGTCTTCCCACATGACAGCCCACACAGTAGCGTGTGTTGTCAGATGCAGTGGATGCTACAATGATTGTGGAGGCTGTAAAAGGTGCAACAATATCCACTAATGTAGGGGAATGAGACTGGTCCCATACAAAGTGAGGACGGGTATTCATAATGTATTCCATCTGTTCAGTGAGAAGGGAGACGGTCAGGGTACTAATTCAGCACAAGGTATGTCATCGTTCAACCCTACAACATTACTTCTGAGTCTAAACACCCATTGTTGTTCTTGTCTAAACAGGGCTGGGGCTGTCCAGTAGGGGTTGGACTCAAATACGTTCCACTGTAAACTGTCAGGGGAGTGTTTTTTCTCGAATAAATGTCTTTGTAGTCTGGTGATGTTTTTTTTTTCACCGGATTGTGCTCTTATGTTCTCCGATCTGTACTTTTATTGGTCTATCTGTCATGCCTATGTACTTGGAGCCATATGGGCATGTGATCATGTAGATTATGTAGATACAGTTCTTCGTATTACAGTTAGTATGGCGTCTTTGTTGCGAAGGTCTTGCAAACCCCAAGTCTAATTCTTTAGCTGGTTTGGTTTGTGGGCAAACTGTGTATGAGCCGCATGGGAAATGGCCCACTAATGGGGCAGTGACCAGAGTGTGGGTTGTTGTTGGATGGTGGTCTTGGGGGGTTTGTGCACAAGAATGTCCCTCAAGTTCTGTGTTTGTTTGAAGGCGAATAGTGGTGTGGGACCCGGGTTGAAAGTGCCAGTCTCCAGAATTTCCCAGTGTTTTTTAACAATCTTCTGGATTCTTTTGGAGGTAGGAGTAAACGATGTTAGTAGGACAGAGTGTCTGTCTTAGTTTTGTCCCTGATTTCTAAAAGGGACTCTCTTTGGTTATTTCTAGCTCTTTTCCGTGTGTGTTTGATGATTTTCTCAGGGTATTGTCTAGCTGTCAGATTCTCAGTAAGAGTGGTTGCTTGGTTCTCAAATTCAGTCAGTGTGTTACGATTTCTAGGGAGGCGTAAGAACTGGCCCACAGGTAGGTTGTCCCTTAATGCCTTAGGGTGGTGGCTGTGGTACTTGAGGAGACTAATCCTATCTGTGGGCTTTTTATAGTTGGTAGTCTTAAGGGTGCCATCTTGTAGAGAGATCAGAAGATCTTGGAAAGGAATGGAATCCCATGACATTGTGCCGGTGAATTTAAGGAATGGGTCAATGGTGTTGATCCAGTCAAAAAAGGTAAGACATTCGTCTTCATCACCTTTCCAAAAAATGATAATATCGAAGATATAGCGACGCCATAGAAGGATGTTAGTCTCAAACTGGTTAGTTGTGTCTAGAATGTGTTCTGCTTCAAAATTGGCCATATAGGGACACGCCAGGCTCGGCACAAAGGTGCTGCCCATGTAGATACCGTGGACTTGGTGGTATAATTTTTTGTCAAAGGTAAAAAAAGTTCTCTTAAGAGCGATGGGGCACAGCTACATATAAAGATGATTGGAGTCACATAAGGCCATGGATCAATGTGTTGGAGTGCCTTCTCTAGGACTGCTATGGTGTTATCCTGGGGGATGTTGGTGTAAAGTCCTTCCACGTCTAGGGTAACAAGGAGGTTAATAGATCCAGGTTCCACAAAGTGTTCTATGAGGTTGAGCACCTCTGTGGTGTCTCTCAGGTATGTGGGGGTTTTTGTGACCAAAGGACGTAGAAAAAAGTCACAGAATTGGCTAAGGGGTTCTAGCAGGGAGTCAATGCCTGATACGATAGGGTGCCCAGGAGGTGGAATCACCCCTTTGTGAATCTTAGGTAGGCAGTAAAAGTAAGGGATGCAGGATTCGTTATTGATGTGGAATGATGCTTTATCTCTTGCGATCCAGCATTCTCCCTTCGGCTTCGAAGATGAAGCTCCATATCTTGATGGATAGCCGTGAGGTGGGGTCCTCTTCAATGGGTTGATAGTACCTGGCAAAGGTATTCAGCTTTGTATGCAACCTTTTCCTGTATCACCGTAGCACCGCCTTTATCAGCGGGTTTCAGGATGATCGTCATGTCTTCCACGATATTCTTCAGTCATCGTCTTTCTTCTTTGGTAAGATTGTCAAAAGGACGTTCAGCGGTAATGTTGCTCACATCCTTCAGGATGGCTTGTTCGAAAGTCAACACTTTGTGAGGCGTCATCGTGGCAGTCGGCGTGAATCTGGATTTAATTTTTAAACCTGTACACAAGGTGGGGACCTCCGGTTTATCGTGGAAAAATGCTTTTAGGCGCACTTTTCTAAAGAATTGGTGTAGTTCTTGGTGTAGTCTGAAATCATCTTCCTTGAGCGTGGGGATGAAGCCCAGGCCCTTCTCCAAGAGCCTAAGTTCCCCCGACGTTAGGGGTCTGGAGGAGAGATTGACCACTAGCATCTCGCTGTGTGGCTCCTCAATACCCTCTGTTCCTGATCTTGTCAATGGACATTCTTGGATCCTCCTCTTCTTTTGCCTCTTCCTTTGCCCCTCCCTCTGTTGTAAAAAGGGGGATTTTGGAATTGTTGGTATTGTTGCATGTGAGGATTTTCTCCAGGTGGTCCGTTCCACAGGGGTTGTGGTCCATCCAGCCCTGGTATATGGGTGGTTGGAAGGGATAACCTGGAAAGCCTTGGAACTGGAGTTCTGGACTTTTTGGTACCGTCCAGAGGTGTCAGGGACAACACCCGAAGACCCCTGAGTTCTACCTGTCTTGGTGCACAAATAAACAGAAACACGGGCTTCTCGATGGTGGCGTCAAAGACCAAAGGTTTATTACTGCAGGGACACAGAAGTCACAGATACTACACACGGGCAGAATCTAGGAGCCTGTTCGAATTGTACAAAGTGGGTTGCTCCTTAAATACGAATTATTCAGCTTGGGGCAACATTCTTCACATGCTAGTACATTTCTAAACCTTCATGTCCTAAACAATAAATATTTTGCGTTACACAAGAATCGTCCACAATATCTGATGTCAAAACATTACGAATGAGAGGTTCCCACTGTTCCATCATATTCCCATGTCATCTCTTCATTCAAGAGCCGGACCGCCTCATCGTAAATTTCGTTACCTCCCCCTAATAAAGGCCCAGAAGGAAAGGAGCAGAGCCAGGTGCAGAAGATAGAAAAACGGGATAAGAGATGTTTGTGGGTCGTAAATGGGCAAGGCTACCAGCTTCGGCCGCCTAATCATGATCAGGCCAACAAACACGAGAACCAGTATAGCAGGACTGGCCTCAGGCCGGGGAGGCAGCTTTTGCCGAGTCATGCGGCTACAGCGTTTCTGTCCTAAGGTGCACGTGTCACTAGCAAGGTGAATCGCCGGTTAAGGCTTACGTGTCCTTAAGTGAAATGAATTGATCAGAGGTCACTGTGTGTCCATTGACTATGTGAGGGCAAGAATACAAAATGGCAGCCATAATCTAAAATGGATGCCATGGGTGAAACAGAAATGTGGTTATAACAAGAGTGCTCTTGCTTGTAGCATAGCGAAAACACCAGGATATGCTAAATGGATCATTTGCGGTTCACTGGTACCGAAATTATGAGTTTACGACAATGTTGAAAACACGGGTTCAAATCGTCATGGAACCTCAGACCCTCCTTTTGCCCTTACATAGGCAATTACTCAGTCTATGTCAGAGTCTATCTCGATGTTCATCAGGTCAGTGATATGTTGTTGCATCATCATCCTTTCTCGTACCTTGTCTCCAAACACAGGTGGTTTTCTGAAACAGGTTGCAGCACAGAGGCTACACAAAGCGGGACCACATTGGATAATGAGGCAGCACGAGAATAGGAATACTAGGATAATACCCACGACCATCAGAACCTTCCATCCCCACGCTGATAACAGAGTCCAAAGCCACTCCATTAAAGACCAGTTTCCCTTGTCTACGTGAATAGAGTCTGAAATTTTGTGTAGCTTAGAGATCGCTTCGTATACGGTCGGAGCATTATTGGGTATAAAAACACAGCAGCTCGATTGGATCATTCTGCATACCCCACCTCGATCTGCAAGTATTACGTCAAGAACCATACGATTCTGTAACGTCATGAGACGATCCGCCTGAAGCTCAGCTGTTAAATTACTAAGGGCACCAGCAGTTTCTGTAATAGTAGATTCAACTACCCGTGTTAGCTGACGTAGATTTCTACTATTGGCCATAGGCCCCCAGAACGGAAGGAAACCTTTGAAGAAGTCTCCGGCTTCCTGACCAGCGGTATCTTCTTTGCTGAAAACACCTCTTGCTACTCTGGTCTTGTGATAATCTGGAGAGGCAGTGTATGTTGGAGGCAACAGTCGAGCAATATAGCATGAACCTGAAAAGTCAGCAGGCAGCCATGTATATGCCCTATCCTGACAAATGAAGTAGGTACCCTTAGCAGTGAGGAAGGCAGGGGAAGAGTTTGACGGATATACGTAAGTTTCAACACAGTCACTCTTCCTAGCCGAGCTCTCGGATTTCGTCCATTACCTTGCAGGCAGATTTGACCTCGGTGAGGTACGACCCAGACTGGAGTGGAGCTCTTACGCTTGCTTTCACCCAAACTAATACTATACTCCGTGGAATTCCAACTCAGATAAACTCGTAGTTCATCTCTAGGGACAGATGGTGAGTTATTGACGTCTCTAACCATGTCAGTTATTCCCTTTATCAAGGCTTTATTAACAGATGTCTACTTAGCGGAGCGTGGAGGGCGCGGGGGATAGGTTTCGAGAGCATAGACGAATACAGTTTGGAAGGCCCGACATGATCCATTGTAGCTAAAAGGCAAGACCAGATAAGGAATGCCTTTATCCATGGTGTGGGGTATCAAACCACATACCCAGCAGTCTGTTGTATTAACTACCAGTTGGTGTTGGTGCAAGAGCTGTACAAAAGTGTTATTTATGAATTCTGAGCGTCTAGCTTGCTCATGTTCGGGGAACGGATGAAAGGAATGAAAAGAAACAGTAGTAGGAGAAACAAGGTTAAGGGGAGGTACTGTAGCTGTTATCGGTGACAAAATTAAATGAACACCAAAGACTATTCCACCCACCAACGTTACCAAAACAATCAAAAACGTAATTGCACATTGCATCAGAAAACATTTGTTATGGAGAATTTTGTAGAGTCTATTTCTGCGAACATAAATTACATTCTCTCTGTGCAGCCCAGGAAGCTCCATCTTCTACAACCGCTCACGACCACTGATGATATGTACGTAGTTGAAAATGCCTCTATCAGCCCTGGGAGTTCCCAGAACTAACAGAAAGACCGACCTTGTGTCTGGCCCCCGCAGATTCAACTAGGCACACAGCCACGACCCTACGGCTACCCAGACGGCAAGGCAATTAAAACAACATAACATACATAGAAAAATACAAAATATTAGTAAACTTCCTGGCTGGAGGCAATGTATCAAAATTCAAATATGTAAAATAGGCAGTTTCCTGCTTTATTAGTCTTTAGAATGAGATCGTAGGTTGTATCTCAATTTCCCTGGAGTTGTTTGATCCGGAAACAGTCTATTTTTAGCAGGGGTCACAATGTTCGAGTTCGCAGATGACAAATGTTCGTTTGATGCAGGGGACAAGTGTTCAGGAATCAAAGGAGCAGTTTCAGAAGGGGGGTCAGAGTTCGGTGAATCAGTAATCAGTTCTGCATCGCTGAAAGGAATGTATCTAGGAATTGGTTCGGTTTCAGAAGCACCAATTCCTATTTTCACCCAGTTATCGTAAGGAAGTGGAAGGGGTACACGCTTAGCATGCGTCGCGTGGATCCAATTCTTCCGGCCAGCCACACGTATAGCAGTCCTTGTTGCCAACAGGACCTGGAATGGTCCGACGAACTTCGGTTGGAGATTTCTGGTCCGTCCAAAGTTTCTGATGACGACTTGGTCACCGGGCTTCAGCTGATGACCTGGACTCTCCGGTGGCTTTGGCAATGCATCAAAAACCTGTTGGTGAATGAGACTCAATTTAGCAGTCAAGTCAAAAAGGTAATCAATTAGCATTGGATATTCCAGCTGCTTGAACTCCCTCGGTCTAGGTACCCCCCAAACGTTAGCAGGTCGACCGAACACAATCTCGTAAGGGCTAAGCCCTACTCGAGAATGTACAGTCGCTCTTGTGGATAACAGAGCTAAAGGTAGTGCGTCTGGCCAGGACAGGCCCGTAGAGGCTTGTATCTTGGCCAGTTTCAGCTTGAGGGTGCCATTGTAGCCCTCAACTAAACCAGCAGACTGGGGGTGATTCGCACTGTGGAACTTTTGTTTTATTGACAAACCTGCACACACACTCTGCATAACTTTCCCTACGAACTCACTTCCGTTATCTGACCATACAATCCGTGGCATACCGTACCTGGGGAAATATTCCTTGAGAAGGATTTTGGCAGTGGACGAGGCAGTATTGTCCTTTAGTGGATATGCTTCGATCCACCTTGAAAAAGCACAGACTACCACTAGGACGTACTTAAGATTATTGCAACGATCCATGTGGATGAAGTCTAACTGAATCACTTCGAAGGGGCAAGAAGGAGGAGCGAAGTGACCAGCGGGTGTGGGGATTCCCTTGCCAGGATTATGCATCAAGCATATCATACAAATTCTCACCACTCTCTCTGCACACTTACTAATTCCATCATTCTTCCAGACTGGAGCTAACATCTTACAAATCCCTTTAGAACTGATGTGCGCTGCTCCATGCGCCATCGTTACTACCGCAAGCACATACGCATCAGGCAACATCCAACGCTGTTGTTCCGACAAATCAATCCAACATCCACTTGAGTCCAATTTACCCGTGTTCTCTTTCCATGCAAGCTTTTCCTCTTCAGTCGCTTCATCTTGAATTGCTTTTACAGTTTCCACTGTGTCCTCACACATTCCCGAGTCAGTAATCCATCTTGCAGACGTTGCAACATACATTCTACTCATCGTATTCCTAGCTGTCTGTTTAGCGGTCTCATCAGCAAAGGCATTTCCACGACCAACATCATCCGTGATTGCTCGATGAGCACTGCACTTCACAATCGCAACTTCCATTGGTAAGGTCAGAGATTCCAGCAAGTCATTGACTAGCTGACCATGCTGGATCTTAGTCCCATGGGACGTAATGAAACCTCTTTCCTTCCACAAATGGCCAAAACTATGCGCTACGCCGAACGCGTACTGACTATCTGTGAACACATTCACTCTCTTTCCCTTAGCTAACACACACGCTCTAGTCAATGCAACTAATTCTGCAGCTTGGGCAGAATTCTGACTCACTCTTGCAGTCTCCACAATCGTACTCAAAGTCGTTACTGCGTAAGCAGCTGTCACATCACCATTCTCCAATTTAAAACAAGACCCGTCAACATACAACGTGCCATCTGGATCTGATAATGGAGTGTCTTTAAGATCAATTCGTCCTTTTGTCTCTTCCTCGGTTCTGAAACAACAGTCATGAGGTTCTGAATCACTCGACTCCTGACTAGTCGGCAACAATGTTGCTGGATTCAATACATTACATCTTTTAATCTGAATATGACTCGCTAGCAGTGTCAGCTCATAGCCTGATAATCTAGCACTGGTAAGGTGTTGTGTCTTGGTTCGGTTCATGAGTGTGTCCACGGCGTGAGGAACCATGACCACTAGCATGTTGTTCATGACCAAACCCGCAGATAGTCGAATGGACGCTGCAGCTGCGGCTGTAGCTCTCAAGCAACTGGGCAACGCTCTGGCTACCGGATCTAACGTTGATGAAAAATACGCACAAGGACGTTGTTTCTCACCAAATCGTTGCGTCAGAACACTCAACGCGCAACCTTCTCTCTCGTGGACATAGAGTGTGAATGGCTTACTGTAGTCGGGTGTACCCAACACAGGAGCTGAACACAATGCATTTCGTAACTCAGAAAAACTTTGCTGACATTCGGCAGACCATGGCACCGGACTCGGAACACCTTTCCCAGTCAAGGCCACCAATGGTTTTGCCAAAAGAGAAAAATTTGGGATCCATTGCCTACAGTATGAGGTAATTCCTAAAAAGGCACGCACTTCTCTCTGTGTGGTAGGAACATTCATCTGCGTAATTGCTTTTATTCTCTCTGGGGTCAACCTTCTTCCCTCCTTTGACAAGAGATGACCTAAGTAGGTCACTTCTTGACAACAGTATTGCATTTTTGAAGGTGACACCTTGTGATTTAATTTAGACAAATGATGCAGTAGGGAAATTGTAGCTGCTTTGCAAGTTTCCTTGTCATTGGCAGCCACTAGAAGATCATCGACATATTGCACTAGAGCAGAACCAGGAGGAAGTACAAAGGAATCTAACTGACTTTTTAATGCCTGGCTGTAGATGGATGGGCTTTCACAATACCCTTGTGGAGCACGTTTAAACCTGAAGCTTCGGCCTCCTAAAGAGAAGCCGAAAATATCTCTGCTTTCCTCGGCTATCGGAATGCTGAAAAAGGCATTCTTCAAGTCGATGACTGAAAACCATGTGGCCGTAGCAGGAATCAATGTTAACAATGCAGTAATGTCTGGAACCACAGGAAACTGTGGAATCACAATTTTGTTAACCTCTCTAAGGTCGATCACAAATCTATAGACTGGAGGCTTTGAAGGATCAGTGCGTTTTAAAATTGGCAGTACAGGACTGTTACAGACATTTCCTCTAGTTTCTTCTACTACATCTTTCTTAATTAAATCTTGCACTATCAATAAAAGCGCACGTTCACCTTCACTAGAGATCTTGTATTGTGGGATTCGTGGAAATTTGACATTTGCTTTCAGAGTGACTACATATGGAGGACTTTCCAAAAGACCAACATCGTTAGGACCAGTCGCCCAAAGAGTATCAGGGAGAGAACGCAGCTCCAGTGGGAGCGCATCCATTGATAAGTACATCGGGGAGATGATTCTCTTACCTAATGTAAGCTGTACTTCTGACGGAGAACAGTACAGAGTCGCGTACAGGCGTTTTAACAAGTCTAAACCAAGCAGATTTTCATTACAACCAGTCGTCAAAATCAAGGGTGCTTTTAATTGACGGGGTCCAACAGAAATAGACAAAGGACCAGATACGGGGTTGTGAACAGGGGCACCTGAAAAACCTACAGAAACATTTGTTAAGCCAGACAAAGGTGCGCCAGGGAGTTTCGCATGTATGATAGAACTTTTTGCTGCACCAGTATCCAACAGAAACGGTTCGACTACACCTGATGTTGCTACTGCGACATAAGGCCCACTCTGATCTACTGGAACTGATACTACTCCCTCTCTTTGTCCATGGCTGTCCTAGTACTCATTTTGCTGAAATTCCTCACTGACTTCACAGTAGTCTTCAACGTGATACTGTTAAGATCTAGTCGGTTGGGCAGACTGTCCATTTCTCTGATCAACATAATTAGAAGGGCGATCATTCGTTTGTGGAGGCATAGCACCTCGTCCTCGACCGCTAGAATTTTGCATAGAACCACCACGACCTCTCTGAGCTGCTGCAGCATTATTTTGTGCTAATACTGGACACTCATTTTTATAATGACCTTCTTTCTTGCAGTATGCACACTGATTCCATTGGTATTGTGGTCTCTGAGAACCATAGTCTGTCCTCTGGTATGGCCCTTGCTGTGTATTAGTCTGATTCGTGCGGGGCGGATATGCCTGCTGCAAAAGAACTTTAGTTTTTAAATCTTTTGTTTTCTTATCTGACTTTTCCTTCTCTTCTTTATCCCTGTTTTCATAGTACTGGGCAGTTGCAAGTATTTGCGCAGTCGTAGAGACAGCCCACGCACTTTCAGAATCTTTTAATTTATTACTGAGCTCTGGTAGCAGATTGTGCACAAATTTATCAACAAATAGTCTCTGTCCTCCTTCCGTGCTCATATCCTGACCACTGTGATCTACGAAAGTTTCTTCAAACCTTGTGAAAAAGTCGGAGACGCTTTCGTTCTTCTTCTGCCTGCATGCGGACAACTTGTCCCAGTTAACGCGCAATGCTGGCATCAAAGTTTTCATTAAATTGATTATTCTACCAGGCAAATTAGCAATTAGAGGTTCAGGTTTAGAACCACCTATTTGTTGACCATCTGCTGCTATTATAGCTGCCCAATCACCACCTAGGGCAACTGGATGATTTTCTTTACGAATTTTAGCCCAAATTGGTTGCGGTACTACATTGCCAAATAACATGTCAATGTCCACTAAATTCATTACGCAAGCTTCAACTGTTTGTGCTAACTTTTTGTAATATCCGGCTGGATTTTTACGTGGATCTGGCAAGGCCTGTTTCACTGCTAACACTTCAGCTCGCTTCCACGGAATGTGTATCCACACTCTCTGGAATTGGGCCGGAGCGGCTGCAATACCAAGGACCGCATCAGCTTGTATAGCTTCGCGCCAAATTGTAGGAACTTCCCTCATAGGATATTGACGACCTTGTTTCGTACCACGTTTCTCTAATTCTCTTGGTAAACGAAGGGAAGGATCAAATCTAAAATCTAAAATTAATTCCATTGCTTCTTTTATCTCCTGTCCAACTATCATACCTGCAGCAAACTTTTGTTGTACTTGGATTAATTCATCCGGTACCTGTTCAGATTCGCTCTCCTCCCATTCCACGCAAAAGAGAACACATGACATCAAACACATAGCGTTGTGTCGGTTCTTTCCATTGCATGAATGTATCTAATACATCTCGTACACTATACCTTCCAACTTTCGAAATCCATCTAAGAGCAGTGGAGTCTAATATTCCACGTTCTTCACTGCTAGGAAGCTGACTACGTCTCTGAACGGAGTCAGAAACAGGACTCCTAATTAGAGTTTTATAAAAGGGAGATAAAATATTAGTGACAGAATCAGTGATTCTCCGACGAACAGAAAGCGGAGTCATATAGCTTGCAGAAGTTTGGAGGAGAGTAGTAGTCGGGACAGAAGAAACAGCAACAGTAGGGGTAGCAGGTAAAGTAGCTTGTGAAACAACAGGTATAAGTGGTACAGGCATAGGCAGAGGAGCTGGCAACCCTGGAAGAGGGGGTGCCGGAGGAACATTAATATTGACCACAGGAAGTACAGGAGCTTGATTCAGGGGAGCAGGAGCAGGTATACCAGGCTGTCCAGCAACCGGTAATTGAACATTTGGTAAAGGTGGAGCCGTAGCACCCTGTGCATACGGTGGGGGTGACCTCAATAGGTAAGACAACAGAGGATCCTTTTCAGGGTCCTCTACTATCTTAGCTGTACTCGATGGCAAGGCAGGATAGCACTTGTCTATCGCTAAATTACGCTCTCTATTGGCCACCTCCATCGCTTTCTCAGATTCATTGAGTTGCAGCTGGTTGGCAGACTGCTCTAAAGTCAATTCTTGCTCTTTCTGTTCTTTCTTTAACTTTTTAGTTTCTCTCTGTTTGGATTCTTTTCGCCAATAACGGAAAGAATCAAACATTGCCGGCCGGGCTTTCTTCTTAAACAATTTCATTTCTAAATTATCAAGAATTTCGGGTTCAAAACTACCATGCAGTGACCAACTAAGGACACCATCTTTCTGTGTGTATCGGACCCACACCTCTTTATAAGATATAGGACCCACACTGAACTTACAGTACAAATCATAAAGAGGAGTTCCGATCGGAGGAACCAGACACGAGTCCTCTAACCGGGAATCCCTGTTGCAACCAAAACACGACAACATACAATTTTTCCGACTTACCATTTTATAAACCGGAACACAGAACAAACACAAACAAAGATGCGCGCTCGAACTAAGAACTTAGGCCTACCAAAGCGAACAAATGTATTGATACCCAAACTAAACCAAAAGATTATCGTAACTAGAACAACCAGTGATAATCTTACGAAACCAAACCAAACCAAGAACTAAAAGGATTATCCAAACAGGAGCAACCCTTATGAAGTAACCAAACAACTAGCAACCACTTAATACTTAACTGAGGTACTGAAGACGTCACCAAGGAGAAACCCGTCTCGTCTCGCCGTACTAAGGTCTGCACCTCGGGTCCAAGACAGGGCGACAGTCAAGGCAGCGGACCACTGCAGCCGTCGGAACGGGAACCCTCGTGGAAGAGAACGTCGGGCCACTTTTGCGATATACCAGGATCGATGAAGTGGGGCGCCTCCCTCTGGAATCTTCACACGAAGCTTCTCGAACTCTTCAGGCTTTTGGACCGGTACCGAATGACGTCGCCCCACTCTGGGCGCCAATTGGAGTTCTGGACTTTTTGGTACCGTCCAGAGGTGTTAGGGACAACACCCGAAGACCCCTGAGTTCTACCTGTCTTGGTGCACAAATAAACAGAAACACGGGCTTCTCGATGGTGGCGTCAAAGACCAAAGGTTTATTACTGCAGGGACACAGAAGTCACAAATACTACACACGGGCAGAATCTAGGAGCCTGTTCGAATTGTACAAAGTTGGTTGCTCCTTAAATACCAATTATTCAGCTTGGGGCAACATTCTTCACATGCTAGTACATTTCTAAACCTTCATGTCCTAAACAATAAATATTTGGCGTTACACAAGAATCGTCCACAATATCTGATGTCAAAACATTACGAATGAGAGGTTCCCACTGTTCCATCATAATCCCATGTCATCTCTTCATTCAAGAGCCGGACCGCCTCATCGTAAATTTCGTTACCTCCCCCTAATAAAGGCCCAGAAGGAAAGGAGCAGAGCCAGGTGCAGAAGATAGAAAAACGGGATAAGAGATGTTTGTGGGTCGTAAATGGGCAAGGCTACCAGCTTCGGCCGCCTAATCATGATCAGGCCAACAAACACGAGAACCAGTATAGCAGGACTGGCCTCAGGCCGGGGAGGCAGCTTTTGCCGAGTCATGCGGCTACAGCGTTTCTGTCCTAAGGTGCACGTGTCACTAGCAAGGTGAATCGCCGGTTAAGGCTTACGTGTCCTTAAGTGAAATGAATTGATCAGAGGTCACTGTGTGTCCATTGACTATGTGAAGGCAAGAATACAAAATGGCTGCCATAATCTAAAATGGATGCCATGGGTGAAACAGAAATGTGGTTATAACAAGAGTGCTCTTGCTTGTAGCATAGCGAAAACACCAGGATATGCTAAATGGATCATTTGCGGTTCACTGGTACCGAAATTATGAGTTTACGACAATGTTGAAAACACGGGTTCAAATCGTCACGGAACCTCAGAACAGTGGTGGTGGCTAGTGTTTGTATCCAACCCTCGGTCTGTATTGTCTGTTCTCTTAGCTGGACTCGCTGCTGGTTGAGTCTGATCTCGTGGAGTGACTGCTACTGGCATCATCCGATGTGGTCTCGCTATTCTGAAAGATGCAATCCTCCTTCGTATAGGGGTAGATTTTTTCTTTGTCAAAACGTTTGACATCCTTCTGCAGTTGGTTATTCTTCTGCTTCTTTAGGTATTCTTTGTGGTCGTTCATCTCTTGGTTAATTTCTGTTTGGCGTGACTTGAAGGCTGTGATGGATATCCCTGCTTTAAGTTTATTCTCAGATAGAGTGATCTGGATCAATAGATCATCCAACAGTGTTTTGGCTGTGTTGATAATCAACACTAACCAGTCACGTGTGCACTTCCAAGAAATACGCGACCACTCTTGGTGAAAGGTCAAGTCCTCTAAGAAAATTCTCGGGCCAGTGTTATCAGGAGACCGTTAGGGAAGATATTGGCCCTGAGATATTCTGTCATAATAGTGCTGTGTAATTCCTTTTTTATCTGCAACTTCCTGAGTGTCTGCAAAGACTTCAAGTCGTCATGTTTACTGCCAGTGGCTGCACTGCCATCTTCTGCTAACAGTGAGGGTGCCCTGAGAATCTCAGCTACTGTCTTGTCTTCAAAACTGAGGCCTGGATAGTCCATAATGGAGGTGAGTAATGGCCCAGGAGTTTAGGCCATGTTATTTCAAAAAGGGGGCGTGGAGGGAGCAGGGGAGAAAAAAATAGAAGAAAAAAAAATCCCTCCCCTGACAGTTTACAGTGGACCGTGATCGAGTCCATCCCCTATTGGACAGCCCCATCCCTGTTTAGACAAGAACAATGATGGGTGTTTAGACTCAGAAGTACTGTTGTAGGGTTGAACGATGACCTTGGGCTGAATTAGTACCCTAAACGTCTCCCTTCTCACTTCTCCTCGTGAACAGTCGGGATACTTTATGAATACCCCTCCTCACTTTGTATGGGACCAGTCTCATTCGCCTACGTTAGTGGATATCCTTGCACCTTTCGCAGCCCCCACAATCATTGTAGCGTCCACTGCATCTGACAACACACGCTACCATGTGGGCTGTCATGTGGGCAGACTAGATGCACTGATTTACTGTGCTGCTTTCACCCATGCAATCATAAATAGAAGCCATATATACTAGTACCTTCCTCATATATTTGGGAATCAGTCCCAGACAGAACTTGTGGGCTCCACCATCTCAGTTTTCCTTATATATGATGGTCTAAAGTAAACATAACTTTGTCCGGGCTCCATCAACTTGCTCGGTCTGCACAACATTAGCCACTACCACTATAGAACCACTTGTGGAATAATACCACGGCTCTCCATCAGTGGTCTTACATAGGTTCTCGGATTACACTATACCTCCACTTTGTGGGGAGAGTCCATGTGTACTGGGATCACACTTTGCAGTTGTCTATACCCATTCCAGCACCATCCCAACTTCACCAATATGGCCGCTATCAGTTGCACCCACTGCCTACGGTCCATACCCAGACAGATATCACCCTGTCCATACCCAATTGCATAGATATCACACAATACTTCCTTCTTATCTATTGCCCACTGATTACTGAACCACGTTATCTTCCATGATCACCCATTACCAGACGTAGTTGCAATGGCTACTTGACGATTCTTATTCCTATTCGTATAGGATACCTGAGATCTTTTCCAAGATGGCCGCGTCCTTTACACACCCCACTATTCCATCTTCACCGCACTCCTAGGTCGCACAAGCTGTGACGGGTAAGATGCTGATTATGCCACTATATCACATTACCGTTGGACTGGGCAGGCTGTTAGGCAGGCTGTTAGGTCCCCAGGATTTGGTTGGCGGGTGATAAATAAGTTTTCTACGTTGTTGGCCACTACAGGATTTCAAGGTAATCAGTGACGAGCATTTTTGACTGTGTCGAGAGACATGTACTAGTGTCTCTGTTTCCTTGACCTTTTTCTGCAGCTCTCCTTCCTCACTAGACCGCTATCCGCTGTAGAAGGCCTATTCCACCCCGGGAAGGGTATGACATTATTTCATTATTGTGTCACAACAGTATGCGGTCCGCCCACCATGCCTCGCTCACTTTGATTGCCTCATACTGTGTTTTAATCCATTTTAATTGAGTCACATGCATGCTGTTCTGCGATGCTTTCCTACAACCTTTGGTCAAATCCATCCCGTCATATCTGCAGGACACGAGAGATGTGCTACGGCTCATCGACGACATGGACGGCAGGGAGGACATTGACCTTCTCTTAACTCTCGACGTCGAAGCGTTGTACACGAACATACCCCAACAGGCAACGCTGGAAGTCGTGGACGCCCTCCTGCGATCAGAGGAGTGGCTGTCCCCTATCCCGGTTTCATTCATAATGGAGTTGGCACATATTGCTTTGACAGAAATTTTTTTCAAATATGAGTCCAATCTATACCACCAGATCCGCGGGACATCCATGGGCTCGACCTTCGCGCCGAGCCTGGCATGCCTATACATGGCATCGTTCGAGAAAAAATGTATCTACCCCCCTGAATACAACCCATTCCGTGAAAATCTCACGTGTTGGCGCCGATACATCGACGACATCCTGGTGTTCTGGAAGGGGGATCGGACGACATGTGAGGCCTTCTGCATATGGATAAATCAACAAGACCCCTTTCTGAAGTTCACGGGCACCATCTCCGACAAATCTATACCCTATTTGGACCTCAGCATAATCCTGGAGCCAACTACAATCAGTACCAGTCTCTACACGAAGGAGACTGACAGGAACAGTCTTTTGCCGTACTCCAGTCACCACACAAAATCCCTTAGGGATAATCTCCCCTTTGGACAATTTCTCCGCCTCCGGAGAAACTGTAGTTCAATTGCAGACTACAAACGACAAGCACAAGTCTTGCAAACCAAACTCCACGACCGGGGCTACCCCACACGACTTCTGAAAAAATCTACTAAACGAGCCCTCAACAACAACAGGGAGGCCCTACTTGAAACACACCCCAAGGAGCCAGATGATAAGATAACCTGTGTCACTTCATTTACAAGAAACTCCACATTTATCAAGAAAACTGTCAGTACTCACTGGGGCATTCTCAACTCCGCAGGCATGGAGTTACCACACCCCAGGTTTGCGTTCAAAAGGACGGCTAACCTTAAGGACACCCTTATCCATACCCGTCCAAAGAAGACCAGCACTCATTCCGTGAATACGCTCTGGGACCTCCCCCCAGTAACTGGACACTATCGCTGTGGTTCTTGTGTAGTCTGCCCTCAGACCATCCAGGGTAAGACCGTTGTACTTAATAAGAACTTCACTTGGACAATGAGCAGACACACCAACTGCAACAGCGCCAAATGCATCTATGTCTTGATCTGTCCTTGCGACTTATTGTACATCGGAATGACAATGCGTCCAGTCAAGCAACGAATAATGGAGCACAATAGTAACATCCGATGTCACAAAACACACACAAGGCTGTACGAACACTGTAAGGACAGTAACCACTCTCCAGAGAACATTCGTTGGACTGTCATTGAGTCCTTACCGAACTTGAATCAACAAGCCTTGTTCAGATATGAACAGAGATGGATACATCGGCTTCAGAGCGACGATTTGGGACTGAATGACGGGGTGCCCTGGGCGACACTCGCCAGATAGTGACCAATCCGGACCTGTTGTCCACTTGCCAGTGTCTCTACATGCCTTGCTAGACTTCCACATCCATCCATTGATGGACTCCGTTTGTGTATGGCTTGGGTTATGCCTTCTCCAGCTCAGCCTCCGCTCCCCTCCGTGATTTCGAATCACGTGTGCCAGGGCGATTCTCGCTAGTCTGAACTAGTTGGCGATTTACAAAACGCCTTAAACACATGCCTCGGGAACCTTTCAAACATTTCCTTTAAAATGGCCTCAGCACTATCTCCAGCCACCCTCTCGTAGCTTCAGACTCGCGCATGCCAGGGCAAGACTCGCCAGACAGTTATTACTAATTTGGACCAGTTGTCCATTTCCACATGCCCCTACACATGCCCTGCGAGAGTTCCAGAACCATTCCAAGATGGCCGCGGCCTTTTTTGACTTGGTCCGCGCTATCCGTAGTTAACCCCTCATCGGTTTCTACACTCAAGCGCCGTAACCCAGCAACTGGTCTGACACACCCCTTACGCGCGCTTTACTTTTCCTTATCCACACCGGACTTGCTGCACTCCAGCGCCGGCTGTCCAGTACCAGAGTTCCAGTGGGAGGGGTAGGTGTAGAGAAGCCTGCCACCGCCGATTTATGAGGTAAGGTGTGGATCCGAGCCCTGAGAGTTTGCCTGCACGTTTGCGTTCATCCGCAGCCATTCCAGTCACGTTATTGGGCGATCGGCGAGATAGCTTTCCCCACGATCCCGCTAATTAAGCTACCTCCCCTATAGGTAATCCTTAAATCGCTGTTGGCCCCACCTGGACAGCTCGTGAGGCTTGAAAGAGGTCTCCTAACGGGTAAGTGGAACAGTGTATCTCATACTGGCGTTTTATCAAACGCACACGTCTAGCATGGCATGTTGACTCGCTTTACTTTCTCCTCGCTGGATATACGATCCCACTGCCAGCGTTGAATTCCCCTTATCACAGAGTGTTAAATTACCTCTAATGGTTTTTTCGGCTTTTAATAGCGTCTGTGGGTCAACTTTTGGTTTACAGATGCGTGTGAAACACTTCACTATTGGCGCCACTCACCGCTCTACTCAGTGAGGATGTGCCACTAATTCCCTATACAATTCACACAGGCGAGAACACGACGCCTTCACGTAGATGCATGCTATAGATTTTCAAAATGGCAGCATTATGCAGAGCGACTCACCCCGGCGCACTGTGTATATGTATATATATATCAGTACATTTTTAAATATCTCTCACTCATAGCACCACCCGACCCTGTCATCACCTTAAAACAACGTTAGCCACTGGGCACGTTTTCTCTGACACCCTGGATATAGGCACAATTATGATGTACCCCTGTCAATCGTTACCTTGACATCAATGGTTGTTTGCTTATTTTTCTCATTCTTTCAGGAGGTCCCTCTTAAGGAATCATTTGAGAACGACACAACACAGGTCGTATACCAGTGTCCTCCCAAACCGGGGGACGCTAGCAATCATATGAGCACTAGGTCCTGATGAATCGCCCTTAGGGCGTGAAACATGTTGACCGTTGTCAAAACAAGGGTTGAATAGAGGTTTGGTCTCATTGTTCACCACTCCTTAATTCCCCTTTACTTCTTTAATAAAGCAGTGAGCCTGATCATTAAAAACTTTCTCCACTTAGGACTCTACTGACTTTTTTTATAACACCCCACCACGCTCACTATTGCACCCCTTATAGGCCCCTCACACCCACACACCCGTTGGCTCGGAATAGAAGATCTCCGCTAAAGTGCAGCTTCACACGCTGCCCGACGGGCATTGCACCGCCAGCCTGCCGTAGGAGCAGGATACCAATGATGACGCTGGACGGTCATCGGCTGGGACAACAGTTGTGGTCCTGCCGTGAGCCTGTGTGAGGTATCCTAACATTCTGAAGAGGGTCTACACTCATGCACTAAACCCCCATTTTTTATTTGAGTGAGAGAGATGAGAGGCTGAGAAAAAAAGTTTTTTCTTGGCTCTCCCCTGGGGAACTCTGTACAATACTGTTGGTTGTCACATGCATGCTGTTTCATGGAGCCAGTCTCTCTCTAATTCACAGCACTTGGTCAGCGCGGCGCTCCCCTCTCCCTCCCCCTTCTTATGATATATTCATTTATTCCCGACAACCGGCTTCATACCCTGGACTGTGTAATTTAATGGGAACTGTATGGCCCCCGGAATACAGCGGGTGCCAACTACAAGGGTAAGAGCGAGAACATACCCTAACTCCAATCTGCAGCCCACTACCCTACTCTTAGTCATACAGCTATTCTCTCTCTTCTAGTCGCCAAGGTTACCCTGCCCATTATTAAGCCTTAGTCATTTTAATGCATGTCTTTACCCTCCTATGCATGATGAGCACTGCTTGTAGTCCATACTGTCCTTTAAACCTCAGTCACTTGCTTGCATGGAGCTGTTTTTTACAATGCATGATAAGTACTGTTTGTAGTCAACCGTATCTTCTTGTCAATGACCTTTTCAGTGTTTTTTTCCCCTTTTTTCCCTCCTTTCCTCGTTTATGTCTCCATCAGGTTTGAACCAGAGTACACGAATAAGACGTGTCTCTAACATACCTCATACATCCTCCATGAAGGTACGGTAGGAATATAGGGTATCTTTTTCCCTGACTCCTCCCTTCCTATATCACCACTCATGGTCCTGATGAAGTGCTCTGGGATCCATTGGGGACCAACTAGCAGCGCAAAACATGTTGACCTCCCACTTTTAACACCACACCACACCACACTGTCTCATGGGTTGAGAGAAGTGGGAATCTATTTGTTTTTCTCCCCTCTATATCAGCATAAAGTGAATCTCCATCCCCGTTCAGGTTTTAGCTTAACACTAAGGACCCTTTAATAAAATACATTAGGGTATCAACGGGTTATTTTATCTTCACTCACAATCACCCCTTGTCCCACACATCCTCCTGCACAACTGTGGCAACTCCTAAAAGATCTCCATCAGAGTGCCCTCTTGAGGGCCCGTGAGGGACTGCACCGCCACCCGCACGAGGAGCGGTGCCCAATGATGATGCTTTACACTCACAAGGGTATGTGAGGGCACAACACATACAGGAGTATCACTCCCCACTCTGACACACTCATTCTTTGTCTTTGGAGACTCCCCACCCTCACTTGCAACCATAAGAGGCTGCCATCCTCTCACTTTCTTTTAGGAACTGGTACCATCTTTAGCATTTCTGTTCCAATTCAGGCAGGACCTGGCTTGGCAGTTTGGGCTAGACTATTCCTATTTATGCAGGGTTAAGACTGATTTGCATATAGGTGGGTCCAAGTAAGGTGACATGGTGTGCAAAATAATGATGGATTGGGATGCTGCCTGAGTCATTACCAGTAGTTCAGATTAATTCATGCATTCCATCCAACACTTTTTGGTATACCTGAGTATGTATCCTTAAGTGGGACGGGTATGCCCAGATATGGGTCCAGTGCACACTGTGTCACTGGGAAAAATAGCCACAACCAGCAGATGAACCCATAACAAGGGCAAAACCGTTCCTGGGTTTCCTGTTTTTCCTGGGTTTCCTGCGTTTCGGTTCAAGTAGGACCTGGCTTGACAGTTTGGACTGAATTGTTACCATTGGAGCGGGGTCAAGACAAATTTGCATATAGCTGGCTTCAAACTGAGGTGGCAAGGACTGCAAAAATAATGATGGATTGAGATGCGGTCTGAACCTTTACCATTAGTTGGGATTAATTCATGCATTCCATCCATCACTTTTTGTATACCTGATTAACTTTCTAAAAGCAAAAATCTGACTTCATCATCAAAAAGGGTTTTAAATTACAATTTCACAGACACCAAACATGACTTTCCTACCTTCCCCCAATCAAAAGTAATTACTTATTAAATGTATTATTGTAACCCAATGATATCCCACAGGAGAGGTAGGCCTTGCAATAGTGAGAAAGTAGATTTGGGAGTTTTTCGCTAACAGGAAGTGTAAAACTTAAAGGAACAAGTCCAACATTTTAAATAAAGCACACCCTGCCCTATGTAGGTGGTCCAACCAGTGCTGCAGGTTCACTAGTAGCATTTAATTTACAGGCCCTGGGTACCTGTAGTACTACTTTACTAGGGAGAGTGACAAATAAGTGGAGAAGCGTGGCTCAATGGTTAAAGCGGCAGACCCTGATGCAGAGATCTGGCCCGGGACCAGGGTTCAATTCCCACCTCGGTGGCTATTGGACTCAATCTCCCCGGACCTGATAATTTTTGCCTTGGTGCTTAGTCTAATCATGGGTTCCACTCTGTGACTCTGGGCAATAGCTTGCTTAATCTCCACAATGGTCCCAGCAGCGCTTGGATGCCTGACTTCACCTTGGGGGTGCCCAGGAGTGGACATCTCACAGGAAAAAGCCAGGAAGGGTTCCACAGCGGTATGAATGCAGCGCTACGAGACCTCTGGGTAGAAGGCGCAATATAAATACAAACACACACAAGTAAATTAAATGTGCCAATTGGGTGTACGACAATTTTACTAGTTTAAGGGAGGGAGTACAAACATTTTAGCACTGGTTAGTAGTCATGAAGTGTGTACAGCCCTAAGTCCAATAAAAATGAGTTTATCAAAACAGGAGGAGTAAAGGCAGAAAGTTTGGGGAAAGACCACACTACGGCTGACAGGTCTTATACATGCCCCCACTCCCAGCTGGAATATGGGAGATCTACCAAGCCCCTTGGGAGTTTTAATCACTAAGGATGAATACCCTGGATATACCATCAGTTATGGCATGGTCTAATTCAGGATAGTGTTGCACTGTAAATTCTATTCCCAGTAAGGCAATGAACTACCTCTACAATTTGGTATTCTCCCCTCATCTGCATTAGGCATCTAAGGAGCCTGTGGTCTGTCTGAACCTGGAAGTGAGTCTCATACAGGTGTGGTCTCAGCTTCTTCAGTGCCCAGTCCACAGCAAAGGTTTTCTCTTTAAATAGCACTCCATCTCTGTTCTCTGGGAAGCAAATGTCTGTTGATATAGACTGCTGGCTGGTTTAGGCCCTCCTCATTTAACTTTGCTCTTATTGCCCCTAAGCCATGCTCTGAAGCATCTGTCTGCACAATACATTCCTGGGAGAAATCAGGGGCCTTGCGCAGCGGTGGTGTGCACATGACCTCCTTGAGGATGTCAAAGGCCTTCTGGCAAACCTCCGTCCATATCATCTTCTTGTTCTTATTAGAAGTCAGCTCAGTTTGAGGGGTAACAATGGTGCCATAGCCCTTAACAAACTTCATATGGTCACCAGTGAGACCCAGGAAGGCTCTTGCCACAATCTTACTTTTAGGGGGTTCCCAGGCCAGGATGGTTTTATTCTTTGCCCGTGGGGGCTGCACCTCACCCACTTCCACCAGGTATCCCAGATAACCACCAAACCTTGCCCTATCTGGCATTTGCTGGACTTGATAGTCAGCCTTGCCTTTTGTAGTGCCTGAAGCAGTGCAGGTAGTCCTCTACACCGGAGCTGCATACAACTATGTCATCCAGATAAATGGCACTGAATCCCTCCTTCCTATCCAGGTCACAGTTAACCAAGCTCTGAATAGTGTCTTGGGCATTTTTAAATCCAATGAGCATAACCCAAAATTGGAAGTGGCACTCAGGAACTTGCTATCGCCCAGCCTATAGATGTGTTCATTGGCTCGGGTGATGTGGTGAGTATCAGTCTTGGTGACTCAATTGAGCCCCCTGTAATTTGCTCAGAACCTGAGTTCTAGGGTGGCACCCAGTAGGGCGACTTTTGGTACCAGCACCACAGGGCTGGGCCAGGGACTACTGGAGTGCTGAATCACCTCCTATGCAAGCACTTTGGAGACTTCTAAGTTCTAGCCCTCACTTTGTCTGAAAACCTGTAATTTTTGTTATTTACAGGCATACGGTCGCCAGTATCAATGTCATGGATACGCAGGTGAGTGAGTGAGAGGTGGGAGAGAACAGATAGACAAACTGTCCCAAAAAATGGCAACAGTCCATCTGCCATTCTGTAGTCAGAGAAGGGATGATGATTGATACCATCTACTGACCCACCTTGCTCCTTGGAGGATAGGAGGGCAGGGAGATGTTCACTCTCCTCTTCCAACCCATTATCTGTCATCAGAAGCACAGCGACCTCAGACACTCATAGTGTGGTTTCATGCAGTTGACATGGAGTTCCCGTAAGAAATTCTTAAGGGTTTTAAGGTCCACCAGATATGTGACCTCCTCTGTTCGCTGCTTCACTTCATAGGGCCCAGGTCAACGTACTTGGATAGATCTAGGGTCCATGGGCTCCATCACCCTCACTTTTTGGCCAAATTGAAACTTAACCAGGGGGGCCATCTGGTCCTACCAGAGTTTATAATCTCTTGCTGGCCTTAAGATTTTCTTTAGCCTTCTTCCAAAAGTGTGGTATCTCATTTCGGAGAGACAGCATGTAATCAACTACATCCTGGGGGAGGCTTCTTTAGAGCTTGCTCCTACCCCTCCTTCACCAAAGTGAGGGCTCCCCTTGCAAGGTGACCATAGAGGAGCTCTAACGGGCTAAACCAAACTACCTTCTGTGATACCTCCCTGTAGGCAAAGAGGAGGCCTGGTATGAAGATGTCCCACTTACGCCTCATGGACTCAGACAGGACCATATTCATGCTCTTGAGGGTCTATGTTAATCTCTCACCAAACCCATTTGTTGTCAGGTGACAGGATGTGGAGAACTGGCAGGTTATGCCACACACATCCCACATACACTTCATGTATTCATGTATGCCGACATGAAGTTGATTTCCCTGCCAGATATCATTTCTTTGAGGAACCCTACTTGGGTAAAAATCTCCATCAGGGCCCTAGCCACTGTAGATGCAGTTATAGAACTTAGAGGGATATTCTCTGGGTGTCCAGTGGCATGGAAAAAATTGGCAGTGGGCTGGGTCATTGTCCCAGTCTCCAGGTATCCTTGACTCCCCTCTTGGGCAGTCATGGACTGTGTGTCATGCAGACTCACTCAAGCAACCCTGACATCTCCAGGTGTGAAATAAGCTCCACTCAATTCCAGACAGTGTTCTCTACATCATTGCCTAACAGGAAATCTACAGACATGACAGGGCTCACAGCTACTTTTAAAGAACCTGAAACCCTACCACACTCCTCAAAGCAAACCAGAGCCACTGGGTAGTGAATTTCACTATTGTCTATGAAAATTACCTGGTGAAATGTATTAAGTGTAACGTGCTCTGAGGACACCAGATGAGGCCTCAAAGTAATCACACTGGCTCCTGTTTCTCTCAGAGCCTCTACTTTTTGCCCATTGTGGTGAATTATGACTTGCACTTGCAAGTATTTGAAGGCATGCAGGCATTGTGCACCATCTCCTTATCCCCTAGGGACAATAATGTTACCTCTACTCTCTCCCCCAAGTTAACTTGGACGTCTTCCTCCCCCAGCACTACACTAGCCAGTGAGATGTGCCCCGTTGAGACATTTGGGGCCTCATTTATGAAAAGTGATGCATTGTTGCGTAAAAACAGCGATGTGTCACTTTTCACAGCGCCCTTCTTGCGTCACCAATGATGCGTCATATTTACAGTATGACGCATCATGGCGCAAGGAGTTACAGATATGTCAGTATTTTCTGACGTATCTGTATGGCGCAAAAGTGACGCATTGCTGGAGTGTGTCACAAAAGTGACGCAACTCCAGCAATGTGTTCTTTCACATGGGGCAAGCCCCATGTAAAAGGGCCTGCATCAGTCTTACGCCTGCTGTGAGGCAGGCATAAGAAATTCAAGCATTTGTGTCCTAGAAGTGACGCAGTGAAATCTTATAGATTTCACTGCGTCACTTCTATGACCCTTTCTTGTGTCAGAACGCCCCCCCTGCATACATTATACCTGGCATAGGTATAATGTAGCTCAGGGGTTTACAAAGTGGCGCTCGTCGGGTGGCTTCACGGTGAGAGGTTGAGTTGCTGAGTCTCTGGCTGTATTTTGCTACACTGACTAATGGGCAAAGTAAAATGCTGTTTAACATGTGCCTCGAACATGGGGCATATGCAGAAAAAACAGAATACTTGAAGGGTGTTAGACTCCAAACCGCATAATATTGGTGGCTGTTTGGGACGTTACCGCATGTCTCCCTAGAAGCTTTCCGGGCAAACTTTTTCATCGGAATGATTGGGGGCTCATCCAACAGTGTGAATGGGTGTGTGAGGCTCTCAATACGAGCAAGAGAAGCGTAGCGGAGAAATTGTGGCGCTTCACAGTGTGTTTTTTAATTGAAGAAGGGATGGCCCTGTGATTTGAAATAAGATGCAAACGACATTGAAATACCGCTGATAGCATTATCATGTGTTTTTATGCCCCCAGATTGATGTGTACAATCTCTGTGAAGGTGAAGACTCACTTTAGGAGTACTTTTGTATCCCATTGGACTCAATGGCAGCTGGTATGAGCATACAGGCTGGTTATTGATAAATAACGTTGACGCAGTTTTTACACATACATACGGTGTACAAGGGTGAGACTGTATGTTTTTAATTACCTATATGTGCCTATTTCTTTGACAGTTAACACAGTACAAGTGTCCAATAGTGGAGTGGCAGCATACTGTGCAGCCCTGATGAATCTGCCAAAATTGCTGTGGCAGTGAAACATGTCGGCAATAGGTAATGGTGTGCTTCCAGCCTTTTTATTCTAACAACAGACATTCATTTCTGTATGAATAAAGTTATTAGCCACTTGGATGCTATGCTGCTTCTGGCTCTTCCATGTAATTTCCATTGAAATCAATGGAAACTCCATGACGAGTTACCCTTGTCATTAGCGGCGAAGAGGTTAAAGAGAAGTGCACGCTGATTTTTATGCACTTTTTTGTCACCAGCAGACTTTCTCTGCTTCCACTGTTTTTTGCACCCCTTGGTTTGTTGCTTTGGACACTCTTTCTTCTTGTTTCTTTGTGAACCGGATGACAACCGATGATGAGACAGGGGCCTGTCTGGAGATTACATACCAGTTACCCCGTTGGTGGTGTTTCCGTGAGGTGTCATTCGTTTCTTGCACACTTTTTCTTCTAAGTAGAACTTGGTCTAATACTGATGTTGTGGACATCTGGTATTGACTAGATGCGTCAGACTTTTTTATAGTGTGTTCTGTGTAACTGTCAAAGAGGTCTGGCCTTTGGTTTTTTCTCAAATGGTAAGAAACTTTGGACGGAGTGCAGTGAAACCTCCCCTGATCAGAACAAAAGTATGTAGGGGAGGATAATAGTTATCAGTAAGTTTAGACTGTCCTATATATACGAATAACTGACACATTCAGCGTCCTTGGGACAGGGTCTTCCTTGGAGTGTCAATACTTCGTGTAGCTCTCAGCACACTGTGGGATGAGCCTCCCTGTCTGCTTATCAAAGAATACATTCTTTTTCTGATCAGGGTGGGACTGGTTAATCTAATGTAGGAATTATTTTAGAGGCTTTAGAGAGCTCCTTATTTTTAAGTTCTTCTCCCCAACCCCTTTCATCTGGTGAGTACCCTGATCACCCTTTTGGGAATCCCTTCCTGATGCATGTTTGGACACTCTGGTTCTGATCCAGAGGTCCTCCTCCTAAGCATGCTCCCTGGAGTAATTGAGACATTATCAACTTAGTGCTGGCGCAGCTCTTTAAAATATGTATTGAGCATATGCACTCTCAGAACCAGATTGTACAGCCTTATATAATCATTGACTTTGCTGCCACTCACCCATCTACTTAGTACCCAGCTGGGGTAATCTAAGAAGCCTACTCATTACAACATGTGGCTTTTCCTTAATCTAAGGCAGTGCCCTTCAGGGGTCAGTCTAAATAAGATGGCCCACTTGGGAGCATATTTAATCTGTTCACCCACCTCTTGCGTTAGACGGGTTTACTTCCCCAACATGGTCATGCGCCTCTATCCCCTTCCAGGACTATGTGTATTCTGAGTGAGACCTCATATGCTGAAAAACATTATCTGTGTCATCCCACACCATATAGCTGGGCACCAGAACTTGTGATACGCTGACTTTCACTTTCCCAGCAGATACTCAGGGTATGCTGCACCATTGTTGCTGTACTCTACTTGTTTGACCCTGATGTCCAGCTCTCTAACATTTAGCTCATGGACTATTCTTATTTAATCCAGGGGTCCCCAGGCAGCAACCTCCTCTGCTGCCCTCCTTGCAACAGCCTCTTCCTTGGTCACTTCCCTCTCAAGCATGAGTTTGGACAGCTGCTTTTTGAACTCCCTCTCAGCCCTTCTGTCCTTCCGTTCCTCTGGGGACAGATTGCAGAAAGAGATGCTGCTGCTTGCCCTGGATCTGGTATGGAATCTCACTGCAGTGGGCCCTCCTCCGGAGCCATGATCAGGGGGTCGCTTCCCTACCCCTCCATCTTCTCCTCATGCTTTTCATCAATTTCCACAACCTCCTCTCCTCCTGTGTAGCCTACAAATGGTAGCCTCCCACCAGGCCTTAGGGGTCTTCTGGAGCTCCTGCTTCTTGGAGCTCTAAGTTACTGACAGCCACCTCTCCCTGGACAGTTGCTTGACTTCAGCCACATTAAAGCTCTCCAGACTATTGAGCTCAAACGCCATCCTTGCAGGGAGGGTCAAAAGTGCACTAAAGGCAGGTGGAATAGAAGTAAATCTGGAGAGATTGAATCTGGTTGCTATGTGATGTGTGGAGAGTTAAGCATGGTACCCGTAGTGAGTTTTCCTTTTTTAGTAAAAAATACCATCAATTTTCTAGGATAGATTTTTTTTTGGTTAATAGATCATTGCTTGCAGATATTAAATCTATTTCCTATATTCCAATCGGGCTGTCTGACCACTCAATAGTTGAGTTAAATATTAATTTCCAAAAGAACTCTTCAGAATATAGGTGGACTTTGGATAGGACAATTTTGTTAAAGGAAGAGTATAAGACAAAAGTCAAGGAGAATATACTAGAGTTCTTTCTGTTTAACCATAATACTGCCCCAGACAATATAATATGGGACGCATTTAAATCTGTATTAAGAGGTATATATGGTTCCCAAATGGCTCTGACTAGAAAGTTAAAAAAAGAAATGGATATCAAGGACCTTAGAGCGATTAAATTAAAAGAACAGCAACTTCTTTCCGCTATTCCTAATGATCAATTTGGCATATCAAGATTGGAAAAAGAACTGTCTGAGCTACAAACAAAGTTCAGGCTAAGAAATGAAAAAATAATTAGAGATAAATGGGAAATAAGTAAACTAAGAAATTTTGAATATGGGGAAAAATGTGGGTCATTGCTAGCTTGGAAGGCCAGGTCAGAGAGGACCAGGAACAACATCAAAACGTTAAAACAAAGAGGAACGGGCCTTGTCTTGGCTGAAGATGGTGAGATCAGGGAGGAAGCTAGATCCTTTTACGAAGAACTCTATTCAGAAAATATCAATAACTCAACGGATGAGTTAGAAAAATTGGCGATT
Organism: Lissotriton vulgaris; assembly: GCF_964263255.1. Lineage (NCBI taxonomy): Eukaryota > Metazoa > Chordata > Amphibia > Caudata > Salamandridae > Lissotriton > Lissotriton vulgaris. Next base: position 522,268,032 of record NC_141696.1, read on the forward strand.
TTGGGATACTTACCACAATTATGTAATGAAGACATAGCCTTTTTGGTAAAGGAAATAACGGAAGGGGAAATTAGATCGCAAGTGAAAAAGATGGCAAGGAACAAAGCAGCAGGCCCAGACGGTCTGCCAATAGAGATATATAAGGACAACATAGATGAAATCTTGGGCCCACTACAGGCACTATTTAACAATATTTTTATCCAGGGAAAGCAAATCCCGCCCTCCTGGTCAGATGCTACAATCTCTTTAATTGCAAAACCGAATAAAGATCCGGAAATAATAGGGTCGTATCGACCCATTTCACTTTTGAACTCTGACCTAAAGATTTACTCGGGCATACTAGCAAGCAGGTTGGCTAAGGTTATAAAGACTATTATCCATCCTGATCAGCGAGGATTCATTCCTGGTCGACAACTGAACGAACTTACATTTCAAGTGATTGGCGCGATTGATTATGCAATCCAGAAGGAAAAGCCACTTGCGATTGTGGCAATAGACGCTGCCAAAGCTTTCGACCAAGTGAACTGGCCTTATCTATGGAGTGCGATGAAGAAATTTGGCTTTCCTGAGATTTACATTAAAGGCATTGAAACCTTATATAGGGGCCCGAGAGCTAAGATTTTGGTGAATGGGGGTCTGTCAGAGTGGTTGAATATCTGCAGAGGGACAAGACAGGGATGTCCCCTGTCTCCATTATTGTTTGACATATACATTGAGCCTTTTGTTTGTGTTTTAAGGCAAGATTCCATAATTTCCTCTTTTAGTATTGGAGAATTATCTATAAGGACTGCGTTATATGCAGATGATCTTCTCCTGTATACTTCCAATCCACTAGTAGCAATCCCAAGACTATTTAGTCTAGCAGAGGACTTTGGTACTGTTTCCGGTTATTCTATCAATCGGGATAAAACCGAGGTCATGTGCTGGAATATCCCAGTTCCTATTCCAGAAGCTAAACCAAAGATGAGATATTTAGGTGTCTACTTAAACCAGAAATTGGAGGAAATTCCTAATACGAGTTGGGAAGAGGTAATAAAAGAGATTAAAAGACTTTTGTCTAGGTGGAATGTACTCCCTTTCAATATTTACGGTAGAGTTAATTTGGTTAAAATGATAATATTACCAAAGGTGACGTTTTTGTTTAATTCCATTCCTTTAATATTTAATAAAAAAGATATAATGAATCTACAAAGCAGGATAGGATCTTTCATTTGGGCTACTAAGACTCCAAGGATAGCCTGGAAGAAGTTGAGGAGAGGATTGAAAGTAGGAGGACTATCTCTTCCAGACTTATTATTTTATTGTTACGCCTTTCAAATTAAAAATTTTAGGTTATTAGCCAATAAATTGGACTCAACTTCCAACAGTTTGTTGTTTCAGGCAATGCTGCAAGATCTACCATATGATGCAGATTTTTTTTTGTTTAAATTTGGGGATAAAAAGTTCTTCAAAAAAGTTAGACTGAAGCTTTTGAAAGCTGCTCTATATTACTGGACACAGTGCTGCAAGTTACTTCATATTCCTTACTACCATTCATATGCCCCGATTTGGGATTCCCCCGGCACCCCTGAATGTTTAACTGATCGATTGGCCCTTCCCTTGAAGAAAACTGGTCTTTTCAGATGGGGCGATTTAAGCGATGAATCAAGAGGTCTAAATTGGGACTTTTTGGTAGGCATAACTGGCGGCACTCTTACGAGATTTAAATTTTATCAACTTTCCGCCTGGTGGGGAACTCAATATTGGGGTACTGATGATGAAAATCTGTTTTTGAGATTCATTAGCAGCTGTAGTGGTAAGAAGGGAGAGACCGCCAAATGCTACAAAATTTTATTAGATTATAAAGATAATCTGGAGTTGGAAATTACTAGGCTATGGGATCTTAGTCCGGTCCCGATTACCGATAACTTGGAGAATTTGGAGAAGTTGTGGACGGATTCCTTTTTGATATCTCAGAAAGTAATCAAACCGTCCAATTTAAGAAGAAACCACTTATACACAATGTATAGAGTTTATTGGACTCCAGCTAAGCTTTCCAAGCTGTCAGTAACTTCGTATTCCTGCCCCAGATGTAATTTACAAGACGCAAATGATATTCATATGTTTTTAGACTGCCCAAATATAAGCAACTTTTGGGGGCAAGTGTGTAAATTTCTGGAGGAGGTATTATCTTCTTCAATTATATGTACCCCCAGATTGGTATTCTTTGGTCTAACTCTGAATTATGCTGTCAATAATCACATATCACAATTTATTTTTTATGTAATAGTGATTGTTAGAAGAGAGATTTGTAAAGCTTGGAAGTCGGCACTCTCTCCGACGTTTGCAGACTGTCTCAAAAGCATCATGGTGGTGAGTAAATTAGATATTTTATGCGGCGGTGAAAAGTCTGCTAAATTATGGTTGATGTTAAAAACCTGGAGCGAAAAATAATCCCAATAGTCCAATGATTATGCCAGAGGTTCTGTGGTCCTGTCCTTCCTACGCAGCAAGAACCAGTACGAGAGGAAGTTGGACGGGTAACAATCCTACCTCTGGGCAATCTTCAAAGGCTATCCATAACCACAAGGGCCGTAACGGAAGGTTGTGTCAGTGGCTTGAAGAGCGCTAAATCAGAGTATCAATTGACTGGTGGCATGTATGAGGACACAAAAAATAAAAAAAAAAATAAAAAAAAAAGAATCTGGTATCAAATTATTTATATGGGGTTTTAGAGTTACACAAAATCATTGTTTGGCAATGCACAGACACATGTAATTAATCCCACCACTGATCACCAATGTGACAAATTTGGTTGTTGGTCGAGGGGTGGTGTTAGCCCAGACATCAAATTGTTAAACAAGAAAATGTCAATTTTCTAAAAGTTGCATTTTTATAATTGTGGCTTTAAACCCGATTTTCAACACAGAAAATAATTCCCTCATGACCTGAATTACTTTATAATTGGCAACATTTATGCTTTCAACAAAAGCCTTCAACACAAGGTGACAACATATATTTTTTCACATTTATGACTTTTATTTCTTTTTTATATATTCTTTTTTACAAAATTATATTTTTTGCAATATTTCTTTAAACTCATCACAATCATTTTACAAAAAGGACATAGAATTCATCAGTGAGCAATAAAAATACAAATACCATACAGAGAAAACAAGTCTAATACACTCTCACAAATTCCTCATACATACACTCTCATACACTCTACATTCATTCTTTATTCTGTGTCTGAGGGGTCACAAGTTGTTATGTGATCTATTACGCAAGGTCGACGTGTTTCGGTGGAATGCGACCAGCTTCCTCAGGACCTTTAGCAGAACAGACGCTCTTTCCAATAATTTATAGGCTCTGTATGGATATCTGTAATAATAAATAACATATCATATATCTGTGGCACTATCTAAGAATCATATTTTGTCATAAAGTACAAAGCTCATACAATTATTATTGACCTTGGTCACCTTGTGAAGAACTCACTAAGACATAGTTCATTACATATTATTTATTTATTTATTTATTTATATCTTTCGTCATTGCTCTGTCTGGGACACAAACCAGCACTGGTACCTCTGTAGTATTGCAGAGGAATGAGGTTTTAATTCGGGAGTTAAGGGACAGGGTATCAAGGCTGAATCATTAAGACATTAAAGAAGAAAGAGAAGAAAAAAAGTTAATAAATCTGAAAAGTCCTTAAGCTACATAACGTTGGAGCTTGGAATTAGTTTCACTAGTTCTAATGCGTAAAGGACAAACTATTCAGTCTCACTACTTGAATTACACTATTTAAATTTTAGATATTCTTACCCTGATAGCAAAGGTGAAAAGGATCGTAACTTCGATTGTCAAAATGTAAACGGATGATCGATCCTACAATGAGGTGTAAAAAGTTGATGTTTTTGTCTCAATACCTGTGGAGATTTTGTAAGAATTACGTTCAAAGCCAAGGTAAGCGGACAAACCGAACGCAAGCGGGTTTTGATTACACGATTAGTATTGATACTGACTACGTTAATTTATGCCATGTGTCCAACCAACACTATGTTGGTTTGTTTTCAACGGGCGTGTAGTCATTACTACTACTAAATTGAGAAAAATCCTAATTTTAAGACTTTCGGTATTCACAGAAGGGATTTAAGAGTCCTAAAGTTAGTAGTCCTAACTTCTGTGAATACCGAAATGAGTAAGTTCATTCTGTGAATACCAAAAGTAGTAAGTGCATTCTGTGAATCGGGCCCGTAAATCTTAAATGTGTAGTCCAACCTTTGAAATACAACACTCCTTGCCCTGTAGGCTGTTTGGGCCTAGCCTAGGGAAGAGGTGTGGTGGTGCCGCCGCCAGGGTGACTGACTCTGAAATCTGGGTATCACGGTTCAATCCCCGGCACCGGCAGCAAATTAGCCCAGCACCATGTGACTCTGGACAATAGCTTGCCTAATCTTCCTGACAATCCCCAGAGCCTAGAGACCCTTACTGGTGATTGTGCGCTTTAGAAATGTGGATTATTATTATCACTTATATGTATTAGAAAAGAAGGTTTAAGCCTGACAAAATGTTTATTTCGGTAGGTCAAAAATGGCAGTTTAAAACTGCATATAAAGGCTGCAGTGGCAGGACTGGGACATGTTTAAAAAGGCTTCTTAAGTGGGTGGCACAATCAGTGCTCCAGGCGCACAAGTAGAATTTATTTACATGCCCTGGGTACCTGTAGTCCCACTTTACTTGGGACTTATAAGTAAATTAAATTTGCCAATTGGGTGTAAGCTAATTTTACGGTGTTTAAAGGAGCGAGCGCTAGCACTTTAGCACTGGTTAACAGAAAACATTTAAGTGAAACAGGAGAAGAATAGGCAAAGAATTTGGGTGCAGACCGCTCTTAGACTGACAGATCTAGCGAGAACCATGCTAGTGTTTCACCTCCACTGATGGACACATGCAATTACTTACGGAGTCCTGCATGAGATAACAGTGTTGGTAAATCTAGCAGGTCTAGAAGAAACAAGGCAGTCATCCTATGTTGATCTGAGAATATGCATAGATCATTTTGTATTACAAGCACAGCCACATTTGTGCCTTGGTGGATTCTGAATCCTGTCTGTAGGAATTTAAGAAGTGCATTATTTTAAATGAAGTAGAAGAGGTGCAGATTGATTCGCTGCTTTGCAATATTGGCATATAACAGATAGAGGAAAATGGGCAGCTAATTGCATAATAGAGTTGGGCTGGCCAAAAGGTTTCTTTAACCTCTTGGGCGCGGCCGCGATTCTGCGCCTGTGCGGCTTTTTCAGTAGTGGGCGGGTTCATGGCGGCCCCCAGCCGTCATCAGCACACCCTCACCGTGATGCATGACGGCTGGGGGCCGTCATCAGCATCAAAGGGGTTAAAAGTAGTACTACAAGTGTTTACTTCTAAGCCAGATGAAAAAGTGGATTTAGAGAGTGAGAGATTTTGATTTCATAAATTGGCCACAAAGAACCTGTCTGTCATCTGCATATACTGCACAGGGCACAGATTATAGGACAACACATCCATGCCTGCTATTACAAGAAACAACACTGTGTTGCCTGGCCCATAATCACAAAATGAACTTCATACTAACAAGATGCTGACCAAGTACCAACGCACCATTTATGTCCCTCTGAAATACATCAGTTTCGAATACATGAACACAGTTGGCGCAGCAGTGATGGAGCCAAGGGTGGTTGTACCTCTCAGAATCAACTCAGAAGGCCTCCTGGATTGGAGTAGGAAAGGCAAGATCAAGTGGAAGACAGCTGCTGTTAATTAAGAGAAGAGCAGGCTAATTTGACCATTTTGAAAGTAAGATAATTAGGGAGCAGGGCCATAGGGAGCATGTTATGGGTATTATTGTATCTCAAACGTTGAGTGTAATCATTTAAGAAACCCCACCATTGGTTGTATGGACCTTTGTTTATTGACAAGAAGAGATGATAAGGAGCAATCATTTACATCAAACACCATAAACAGTGAAGAGAGTTGGTGTGAGTTAAGGGGGTTTATTAACAAATTAGGTCGTAATGTATTTATTCATTTAGTATATATTAAAATGTAATCATCATCATTGCAGATTTGTATAATCCATTAGTCGATATTTCACAAGATAAAATACTGCATCAGTACGAATTTCGAATAAAAAAGAGAGAATACAGTGAGTGTGTTCCATAATGGAAGTCCCTTGTCTAAATTAATTAAGGTTTAAGCTTAGAAGGCAAGTTCATAAATAAGTGAGGTACGGTGTCAGTTTCAGTAACCTGATTGAACGGTTCTGATGTGAGAATTAAAATGCATAGCTAGAAGGACCTAGCATTTAAGCAATAGAAACTGTCAATGTTAGAAAGTATTTCCGGCTACATATCAGCAGGCATACCTAGTTTGTAAGTGAAAAAGGCAAGGGCTCAGATGGGATCTCTCTAACCAGTCTTGTCTAAACTAATGAACACACACCAATATTATTCTTCCAAAATGGATTTTGCAACAAATCTTGCATTCCCCATTCCCACAAACCAATCCATCCTTAGTAAACTCTGGAAGCAGGTAAACTCTCTAGTATCTCACATCTTCACAATGAAATACAGAATTTACGGCCACATGCATCAATGTTCCCGTTTGCGAATTCTTAATTGCGAAAATTAAGGAATCGCAATTAAGAATTCGCAAACGGCTATGCATTAAGAAATCGCAATTTTTTTTGCGATTTCTTAATTTTCCTTAATTGAGATTCACAATTTGCGAATCGCAATTAAGGAATCCCTTTCCATTGATTTCTATGGGCCTAGAGGCCCATAGGAATGAATATGAAGGCATTCTCATTTTGCGATTCGCAATTAAGGAATCGCAAAATGAGAATGCAATTTCAAGGGTGCAGGGGGGGTCCCCCTGCACCCCTGAAATGTACCTTCAAGTACTTTTTTCACACACACATACCCCAAGGGCATGTGTGTGTGTAAAAGGAAACTTTCAAAAATGCACTTTTGTGCATTTTTGAAAGTTTTTGCAAATTACCATAAATGATAACTTCGTGGTAATTTACCACTTCCTATTTGCAATTTCGCAATTTAAAAAAAACCATGCATTGCATTTAAGAAATTTCAAAATTGCGATTCCTTAAATGCGATCTCAATTTAAGAAATTGCAAATAAATTGCGATTTCTTAAATTGCGAAAAAAGCAAAAACCTTAATGCATCCCAAAAAAGGGATTTGCATTTGCAAACGGCTGAATTTTGCAATTCGCACCGTTTGCGAATGCAGAAACCCTTGATGCATGTGCCCAATAGTCCTTGAATTGTTACACTGGTCACATATTGTGGCTGAGACAGTTCTTCCCATGAGTCATGTTTCCTGCCATCTACTCTCCTCCCTGTGTGAGAACCTCACTATCAGTTGTTTAATACATAAAAATGCCTATTCACTAAATGACAGAAGGCTCTTGGAAAGTTACAGAATCTGCAGTGGAAGAGAAAAACATTTTGTGCAAGACAACCAGTTTAAAGAGAAAACAGGGCTCCTAACCTTGAATTGTAAAATCAACATTTAATATGGCATCAGCGTTCAGGCTAACTTAAGTCAGTACATTATATTTATTCATGTGTGCTTTCTACGACTAAGTATGATTACCTACTACAAATTTGCATTCATTTTATGTGTATTATTCAGCATAGAAATTTGGACTTTTCATTTAAATGCGTTCAATTTGCAAAATGAGGAATTTTGCTCCATTACTGACGAGTAAGAGAAACGGAAAACGCTAAAGGGCCTATACTTAACTGTTCATCATCCTGCCTTTCCTATCGGCTTAATACGTTGCTTATTACTGTGGCACATTCAGAAAACAGGTAACATCTTTCCATTGATGTTCACAGTAATTCATTTAATTCCTCAGCTAATTTGAATCGTACTTTTTGGAAAGATAATTCTGGATTTACAATTGCCCCTGAATTAATCTGTATGCTTCCAATGGGTGATATTGTTTGGCACGTTAAAAGTCTCATCTAAGAGCAAGCATTACTTTTTTCACTATATTTCTGCCCCAAATTGGCCTGCTGCCACTATAAAACTTGATAATTGTGGGTACAGAAATCATTGCTTTCGGATTTTACCAATGCATGTTGTCCATTTACGCATACTGAGTTTACTTTTCAATTGTTAGCTTAATTTTTGGGAGATTTATCACAGGTATGTTCATGAATACATAACAATGACACAATTAGATCTAACCCTGGGAGCTCACAGCTATTTGGATAGTGGTTGCCTTTTAGTCACCTGCTATCCTGTTCCTTCTAATGGTTTTAGTATGGACATATTTTAATGTTCAATTATTGAGAGAGAAGTAAAGAGAGAGCTTGAGAGCAAACAACACTTCCTCCTCCATCAACAGAAAAAACATAGACAGTGATTAAGAGAATACAAAGGCAGATTCATTGTTCAATGGCAAGGAATGAGACAGCGATGCTGCAACAGCCCACTTCTATTTAACAAATCAATGAATGTGCTTGTGGTCATCATACAACAATCACCATCCCCATTATTAGAAATGAAAGATACTTTGGGTCTGATTTAAAGTTTAGCAAATGTGTTAATCTGGCCCAAACGTGATGTGTATCCTTCCACCTTGTTGCACATTTATCACATCACAATGCACTTGTAGTAATGTGATGCAATATCCTTCACGCTTCTGACGGAGTACCCGCCAGCCAAAGTAAATTTGACTGCTTCTTCTTCACACAGGGGCATATACTCAAGGACTTATCGCCAAGTTTTTGGCACTTTAGTGCAGCAAAAGTGGTGAAAGAATTATCGCCCCATTCTCAAGCTGGTGCAAACTGCCGATATCGCCAATTTTCCAGCGATAGCTTCTGCAAAAAACATTGCCACAGATGAGAGCGACAACTAACGCTAATGATATGCAGAGTAGGCATTCCCATGCAAAAAAACACGAAAACACCACTTCGCGATCTTCTCAACGACCAACCAGATCTGGGATGCATTCCAAAAACAGGCAATTAGGCGCATTAGCAGCAGGGAAAAACACCTGCCTTTTACTGGTGTAAAGCAGGACGACTGCCTGCAGTATGAAAAGGAGCCCAGCCGAGAGCCACATCTGAAGACCAACACATGTCATGGAGACACTGATCATGCTGCTCGGAGACCCAAGAGGTACACAACACCCACCACCACCACCCCCATGTCCCCCGGACCACCCCTTGACTACCACAGAGGCAGCGCAGAACAGGACAGCGGACGTTACGAAAACAGCATGGCCCCTCAGCCTCACAATAGCAGAATGAGGGGAGAGGTGGGAACCAAGTATGTGTGAAGAAGGCAAGTCACCCATGAATAAAAATGCACACAATGCCAAGTGTGGCGGTGATGTGCTCAACAGACCTCAGTATGGAGAGTACAGACCTGTCCACGTGACTATATACTGCTGGTGTTTGTAGTATTGTGGACAGTGGACACAACCATGTCACCTCAGGCAGTGGGTAAGAGCTTGGACATGTAGATAAGTAGTCCCCCCGTGTAAGCGACAATGTTGAAATGTAGCATGCACCTGGAGGGCAGGCTCGCATGAACGGAGTAATGAAGGAGCGCAAGATCGCTGGGGGTCCAGGATCATATATGCCAAGTGGTTTGTGTATCTGTATTGCCGCATCATGAGTCAAATGGATAGCCACATTAGCAGCGCCAGTTCAGCCATGCATGTATTCTACATCTGTGTCCGCCCTATCCTCACCATCGGCCTACACCCATATGGCACACCACCTTTAACGGCCAACATCACAGTGTTGTTGTCAGGCTTGTGGATATGCTCAGACAGGCATGACAATACTGTGCCGTAGGAGTGCAAGTGATGCAATCGTGCAGCACACATAAGTATATGGGTTTGGGGGGGAGGGAGGAGCAGCTGTGAGGCAACGTAACACACAGTGATGCAGCTCATATGCCACATTCAAGACATGTCAAAAATTAATCCCAAAGTCCGACTCATCCCACCCCACCCCCAACAAGCCACTTCACATTTCATGAATACAAGCAGACTACAAACTTACACTAGGGAGGAAAGCTCCTTTGTCTGAACTATCAGGCAACAGCACATCTGTACCTCCCACCTCAGAATTGCACGTGCCCGGCAACTCCTGACAGATACTATAGCAGCTGATGCAGACTCCCACACGATGCACAGCCTGACGAGAGACCAACGTATACAGACTACACACACAGGAGTCCTTGCTCGAAGATATCTTGCATGGAATGGCCTTCACACTTACTCCCTCAACATCCTAGGCGTACAACCGGTGCACACTAAAACAACTCATTGATCTGAGATGTGGCATTTCATCCACAGAACTGGTGCAGGTCAGAATAGTGCCACTTCAACAAGAGCCACTAGCGCAATGGAAGAACATCCTGGACACAGGGGGGTGCTAGGTGGCGCACACGCAAGATGGCCGCACTAAGGTGAGGCTCCTGCAGCCCTGCATGTTATCCTTCAATTATCCTGCTTAAGAGCAACTGTGGACGGCCCAAACCAACATAAAACTGATGTCCTAATACAGTAGCAGACTCGGTGAAAGTCCTGTGCGAATTGGAGGTTTTTTGCCCCCGCTGTGACACTGAGAAAATCTGGCCGGTGGGGGAGAGGTGCTGGGGCGGAACCGCTGAGTCAACCTGCGAGTCAACGCGAGGCAGCTGCCGACCACGAGGTGCCCAGGCCCCGTGGTGTGAGAGATAGAACTAGCTGGCGGTTGCTGTGCTGGACGGCGCAACTACTGTGGACTGAGTGTAGACAGACGAGACAGCACGGCACTCAACCCATATCTGCGGTGACTTTTGAGGTGGAGCTGACAACGAGGGAGGTGAGCGGAAGCTTTGATTCACCGCAGCCACAATGCGGTACATTGCGGTGGGAGGACCCTAACGGCTTTTCCCGGTGGCGGCGCTGCTCGCTCTAAGGGTGAGGAGCAGCCGAGGAGTGTGGGGCCTGAGCGGGGGCTCTGGATGCAGCGCGGCTCTCGCCTCCACCCCCGCCACTGTGCCGGGAGGAGTGAATCGACTCTGGGGACGCCACTGCTGCGAAAGAAGTTTAAGGCGTGGCTGCCCAGCGCTTGCCAATGTAGTTGGCTGCCTTGTTTGTCGGGTCCTGGCGGGTACAAAGAGTGGAGTGACAGGCCTGCCTCGGGCCACCGAGAGTGGTGCGGGCGCCTGGAACGTAGCACCATGTGAGGGGTGACCCCCCCTGACCTGGCAGCCGTGGTATTCATTACACCCTGGGGGGAGAGACTGCAGGCCATTTAACTTACCAGGGTGCCAATACTGTAAATCGAAACGAAAAAACAACAAGGGTTTGGCCAAAGCGCAGCAAGGCCACGCCAAATACAGTTCAAACAAAACAGGGTGCCAGTACTGCACAGAGCTTTCACAAATGTCAGTGAACAATGAATCAAACAATTGTATCACTCAAGACCTCCAATTTCGTCTGTATAAATCTTTTAGTTAAATTATATTAATTTTAGAAAAATGCTTTTAAGAGCATTTTTATTTTTCAATGGAGCAAAATTAGATGTGCAGTTTATTTTACAACCTAACCTATATATAAAGAAAGAGGGGAGGGAAGAAAACCCAAAGTATTTGGCAAAAACTAAAGACAAAAAAACTTCTTATTCCAAATATACAGTCACATTACCACATTCATTCTGTGATACTTTCACAAGCATACTTGAATCATTCACTCAAACAACATGTATACAAAAAATAAGAGTGAAGAATTGGAAAAACAGGTGGATGGAATAGAACGTGTACCTCACCTAGTTTTGACAAAAATCTATAGGGCTAGGGGGGGGAATGTTTGGAGTTCTGCATGGTCGTCATGGCACTGACTGTTTTTCATTTTTATCTGGCACTGATGATGTGCAGCCTAGGACCTGACTGGCAAACTAAGTGCAAAAACTCACGCAATACACTTGACTATGGGCTGACCTGCCAGTACTTCGCGGGGGGGTCATGCCACTGGCGGATACACGGGCCAATGGATGACACAGGGCCTGAAAAATTGAACATCCTCACATGGAATGTTAAGGGATTAGGAGATTCATGCAAAAATCGTCACATATTGTCCTATTTGGACAGACACTGGGTGCACATCGCCCTGCTGCATGAAACTCATATCGGCCCTCAGGGAACCAACACATTTGCCAATAGGTGGGCGGAGCACAGGATCTTTTCCTCTTATTCCACATATGCAAGGGGTACAGCCATACAAGTTAAAAAGCGCACACCTTTTCACTTAGCAGGGGCTACATGGGACACACAAGGCAGGTACTGCTTAGCTTGGGGCCGATTAGGTTGACTCCGTCACATTGGCTTGCTGTTACGGTCTTAATGTGAACGTTCCGTCTTTTTTTACCAGTTGTGGGCCAAAAATGTTGACATAGGATCTAACCACATCATATTTGGGAGGTGATTTTAATGTTACTCTTAGCCCAGACGTTGATAGATCTCACTCCGCACCTCATCAGTATACAAAGGCTAGGATGACTTTACAGAATATAGTAGCGGCGCACAGCTTGGTGGATGCCTGGAGACATGCCCACCCCCACAAATTGGAGGGAACACGCTACATGGCGCAGGTGGCATCTTGGGTGCAGCTAGATTATTTTTTTGTGTCTTGAGGGTTAGGCCCGCCATTTTCCAAATGCAGCATCTAGCCTGTACGTATTCAGATCACGCACCAGTTTGGCTCAAGCTAATCTCGGCAGATTACGGCCCAACACGCAAGCCTTGGAGGCTACATGCCCCTATCCTGCTGGATTCCGTTTTTCAGGAAGAGCTTAGGGAAGAAGTGGGCGATTTTTTTGTGCGAAATAAAGATTCAGTTGATAATGTCGAAACTGTTTGGGAAGCCTTCAAAGTTACAATTTGAGGATTTTGTATTGCAAAGGGGGCTTTAGTGCTTAAAGACATTATGAACACGCTGCGCAACCTGGAGAGGAGCTCAAGTCATTGGAGGCAAAGCTGGCTACACATCCGGATGGTCCCACACAACTCAAGTTTAGGGAAACCCTCACAGAGTACAATGACTTGGCACAAAAGGAAACACGTTTTAGGGGAAAGCATTGGATGGTTATGCTTTATGGTGATGAAGAGAGGCTGGGTAAGGCACTGGCTGACACAATTAGGAATCTGCGCTATTCAACTACGTGCTGGAACTCGAAGATGGGGGGAATGGTATACAGGGACACTCAAACATACTCAATGCATTTACTGTGCATTATGCTCGACTATACACCACGCAAAGGGATTTGGAGCAGTACCTAGGGGATGTTTTGTTGGGATGGCTAAGTGATGCATAAAAGAGTTTTTTGTGTGCTCCGTTTGAACTGGATGAGATCAGAGAGGAAATCATGCACATGAATTCTGAGAAAGCTGGCACAAATGGCATCCCCGTGGAGTTTTACAAAACCTATATAGATCAACAGGCCACAAGATTGAGGGAAGTATACGAGGATGCTTTAGAGACAGGGTGCCTCCCCCCTTCCATGAGAGAGGCCCTCATAGTTTCACTTTGAAAACCAGGGAAGTCACCCCGGCACTGTGAGTCCTACAGACCATTGTTGCTTCTCAATTGTGATGTTAAAATTTTTGCCAAACTCATAGCCACACGTCTTAGTCTGCTAATGGAAATTCTAATACTCCCCAACCAGTCTGGCTTCGTGCCCGGGAGAGCAACATCCCACAACCTACGTACTCTTTTTACTATATCAAACAATGTTTCCCCAGACTTGCCTTTAGCTGTGGTCTTCTTAGATGCCACAAAGTCCTTTGACTAGCTCGAATGGGATTACATTTTTGGGGTAATGTTGCAAATGGGCTTTCCCCCACTCTTCCTCTCCTGGATAATGCTTTTATATCACTCCCCAGTCGCCAAAGTCCTTATCAATGGATGAACCTCTCATGCCTTCTCGATCACGAGAGGTACCCGACAGGGGTGCCCACTCTCCCCTTTATTGTTTGCGCTTAGCTGTTGAGTCACTGGCGGCGAAGCTGCGCCAGCACCACATGGACAAGGCACTGCGGTAAAACATGAGGCAAATACTGATATCCTTATACACGGACGATATTACCCTATATGTTCGCGATCCACAAATTATTCTCAATCCAGTTCTTCCGGAGTTTGTAGTGTTTGGGAGACTCTCTGGGATCCAAATTAACAAGAGCAAATCCTGTTTTTTCCCTCTAAGGACAGCAGTAACCCGCTTTACACAGGGCTATCCTTTGGAATGGTGTGAAGAAGAGCTGAAATATTTGGGCATCCGAGTCACCAGGGACAGAGATGAATTAGTGCGCCTTAATTACGGCACGGCAATAACGCGCATTACAGATAATGTTACCAGATGGCTTTCCCTCCCACTGTCAATGGCTGGACGTGCGTCACTCATTAAAATGGTGATTTTATTTCAACTTCTTTATTTATTTCTGAATATACCGTTTTACCCAGGAACCTTCTTTTTTAAAACACTTAAGTCTGAGCTGACACGGTTGGTATGGGGGGGCAAACACCCAAAGCTGCAGTGGAGTGTGTTCACTAGAGCGTACTCACAAGGGGGCATTGGGATACCCAATTTTGAATTATACTATATTAGTGCTCAAACTCTATTTTTGGGTGCACCAACCGAGATATATGCCACAGGTAGAAGCAGAACACTGGCTCACACACCCGGTCCCGCTTGAAGGTGCGCTGTACCAACGGAAGGGGAGAGAACTTGTCCAATACGGATACGCATAGGACAAATGTTAAATGTTTCTCTACTATATTCACCACTGTTGCCCCTTACGTATCATCCCAGCATTCCCCTTCTCCAGAAAAGCAGTCTTTCATAGATTTTAGGAGCGCACACACATCAAAACCTGGGGTGACATGTACCATGAAGTCAGTTTCGGACGATGGAGCATGTCCTTCAGGGCTTGCAGCAGACACCACTTGACGTCTTTTTATACATTCGACTCAGACAAGGGGTCCGCTTCATTATGCCGGACTTCCCAGCCGAACCCCCAGCTCTGGCCCCGCTACAACTCATCCTCCAATGCACGAAGGCCAAGCGCTTAGTATCACTAATATATAGCACAGTTCACACGCAGAAAGAGTAACCACATGCACTAGCTAGAATGCATTGGAGTTCAGAATTGGGCTTTGATTTGACAGAAGAACAATGGGGGTACTGCTCAGTGCTAAGCATGGGCGAAAAATCCATTCCGTTTGCGGATTTTGCAGATTTTCGGTAAATCCGCAATCCGCGAACTCCCGCTAATTTACCGAAAATCCGCAAATCCGCGAGCGGCAGATTTTTTTGCTTGCTCGCACTATTCGTGGCTTCCCAGTTCAATTTTGCGCTTATTCGCGCCCCTCGAATAAGCGCTAAATTGCAGAAAAACGATTTTTGGAAAACTGAAACTACTTACCAGGTTCAAAAGTTCAAGCTCATCATTAGTAGCCATTTCCTGAAGTGCTTCCTGAGGGGCCCCTCCAGAGTTCAGTTGCCTACTTGCAACTATTGTGTGACCCTGCTCTGACCCTCAGAATAGTTACACGTATGCCACAAAGGTCCTGAATTACAGCCAAGGGAGACAAGCAGGAGCCAGGCTGGAAGTTCAAATTCAGTGACACATTAATCAGCCCCTAATTCATTAAAGTCAGTTGGGACAGGGCAGGTGTTGTAACTAATTTTGCAAAAATTAAAGCACTTAGCAGGTGCAAAAGTTCGGCACATCCTTAATCAGGGAGCACTAAGGAAGCAGGTGCCAGCTAAAAAAATATTCTGTGACACATTAATTAGCCCCAAATTAATTCAGGTCACTTGAGGCAGGGAAGGTGTGCTTTGCTTTGCCACAATAATGTACACTGGTCAACCAGAGGGTGCTGTGATGAAACAGAGGGTGGCATGGGTGAGCCAGAGGGTGGTATGGGTGAACCAGAGAGTGGCAGTGGTGACAGAGGGTGGCAGTGATGAAGAAGAGGGTCGCAAACAGGCTGGACACGTAGAAACAAAAAGTTCGCAAAACTTGCGACCCGACAGGTAAGTTCGCGTTTGCGAAATTGTACAAAAACTCTTGCGAACTGGCAGAAATCCGTGCGAACACAAAAAAATCCGCAAATCCGCGGGAATTCGCGGATTTTTGCGGATCGCGAATCCGCGAATCCGCGAATCCACAAATTCGCAGATCGCGAATCCGCAAAATCCGCCCATGCTTACTCAGTGCAGACAGAACAGGTTTTAGCCAGTAGTAGACTCCACATAACTCACTACAAATTCCTACACAGGCTGTACTACACCCCAGCGCGAATTCATAGATATAAGCTGAGTGAAAATGATAGATGTGACAGGTGCAAAGCCCCAGGAGCGAATTTCCAACATTTAGCCTGGGAATGCCTGGAGTACATGACTACTGGGACCAGGTATTTGACACTTTGAGTCCAATGGTGGACACATATATTGAACCAACACCATTACTAGCTCTGTTAGGCTACAATAGGCAGATACCAGCGGTACACCGCAAATATGTGGCCATTGCACTATTAATGGCAAAGAGGAGGGTGGCATGTCGGTTGGGCAAGGGGCGGGCACCCACGTTCAAAGTCTGGATAGATGATATGGTGTGTTGTCAACAACAGCTTTCAACATACGCTGAGTTGCTGCCTATGCTTTGAGACCCAGGGATATTTGGGCCCCCCTGCAGAGATATTTTCTAACATGCACACGGTCAGATGCTGCAGAAACGTAGGGAGGGGGGCCACGTCGGGAACTACCTCATGTACAAACGGCAAGGTAGAGATACCGGGGATGATGGAGGCAACTGAGTGCTTGTGGGCTGCATCACTAACTGATTAATGACACACTGAAAATACTGACACTGAACTCAAGATCCCCTGTTGATTCTATTCTGTGCTGCCATGAACTATTGTGAACTGGCCTATTGCTTCATATCGATGTTATACTGATTATAAATGTGCGATATGAAGATTGTGAAAATGTATAGGGTATTGCGCTGGATTATGCTTCAATGTATCAGTCAGTCAGTCAAAATATCTTTATTCGATTTAGTTAAAAATCATACAAAGAGATAAAAACATTTCGGACATTATAAAATATATACAATACAATTATTTACAAATCATTCACAACAGACAATTCAGAGTATGTGTGGGGTTAATAAAACGTAATTCATTTAGTAAAACACCGGGGTCTCACATCTTAATTTACACTTTTTACAGGGGTCATCAATCTAATGAATATGTTTCTTAATTCTAGTTGCAGCCACCAAGAAGTTGGCCATACAGAAAGTGGTACGTAGGTTGGTCAATAATTGTAAGTAGAGTAGGGCTGGTCTCACTTGAGTGAAACCAGCCTCCTTCAATACCGGTACCAGGTATTTTTTTCTTGGCTCTAAATAAAAACCACAAAACATAACAAAATGCATGGTGTCTTGGGTAGAGAAGTGATCACAATTACAAGGAGGGGCTAGATCAGGTTTTTCCCATGTTTTAAAATTCTCCAAATAAAAGTGTAACAAATTAAACCTGAACTTAGTTAAAAGGAACCTGTGGAAAGGGATAGTGACGAAACCGAGGTAAGGTGCTAATACAGGTGAATTAACAAGTAGGTAGTGTCTCCTCACTGCTGGCTTCGCTAGTTCCCTTTCCTCTCGACATGCTCTTGCCCTCCTCATAAATTGCTTTTTAACCATGTCGATATCTTAAGTCCTAATATCTTCAGGAGAGGTGAAGAGCTCTGGTCGTCCTATATCTGCAAATGCCTTCATCAGATAGGCTAGCCATGGAATCCTTTTAAAGTGATCAAGGGCAAGAACGTAAGCCATGATCTTGTGGTTGAGTGGCAGATCTTCGTTAAGCCAGGTCTTCAACCAGAAGATCAGGGGTGCCATGTTCAGCCCATTGGTTATGAAGTCTAAACCCACCTCCATATGAATGGAATAAGTTGGTGTGGACTGAGGAACAGATAGTAGTGTCCGTATAAATCTGTTCTCTGCTTTCTGGATTGGCTCCAGATTTACATAACCCCAAAGGGGTGAGCCATATGAGGCCAGGGCAACTGGTTTACTTTTATAGATTTTCAAGAGCGCTTCCATGGGCCTAGCGCCTAGCCGGCCTGCAAAGCCCATAAGCGCTCCTGATGACCTAGTCACCGCCAACCTTTTTGCCCTCACTTGGGGTCCCCAGGAACCCTTCTGATCAAAAATAACCCCCAAGTAGGGAAAAGTGGAGACTCTAGAAACAATCTCATCCTTGCATTCAAATGTGTTTGATTTTCTCTTGCTACTTTGTCGACCCACGACCATAGTGTGTGATTTGTTGGTATTCATTTTTAAATCTAACTGGTCCATAAATGTCCCAAAAGCGGTAAGTAAACATTGAAGGCAGACGCCAGTGCGTGCTATCAGCACGGCATCGTCCGCGTACAGGAGCGCAGGTATCTTAACCGCTCCTGCACGCGGGACGTCTCCCTCAACCTCCTCCAGGTAAGCACCCAGTCCATTGATGTAGATGGTAAAAAGCAGGGGGGCTAATATACAGCCTTGCCTAACCCCCCGCATGGACTTGAAGAGGGATATGCACCTTCCTCCGTTGGTGACCCGTACCGTGGCAAAAAGCTCTTGGTGCAAAGACGCTATGAATTTGACCAGTGCTTCGTCTATCCCCATCTTTAGCAGGGTCAGCCATAACTTAGACCTGTTGACCAGGTCGAAGGCCGAGGAGAGGTCCATAAATGCCAAAAACAAGGACCCCTCCTTGGCCACCGTGTATTTGGCGATCAACAGGTGTAAGTTAGAGCACTGCTCAATCATTCCTTTTTTCTGTCTGAACCCATACTGAACCTCCGCCAACCCTCCGCAGCTCTCTACATTATCCCTTAATTTAGACAAAAGGACTCTACCCAAGATCTTTACTTTAGAATCCAGAAGGGATATGGGCCTATAACACCCAGGGTCGTCCCGCTGGCCCTTCTTGAAAATGGGGACGATGTTAGAGATGGCCCAAGAGGAGGGTGTGGGGTTGCCATTGACGGCAGAGAATACATTGGCTAAAACCCCCGCCCATAGCTTGGGGGAATGTATGAAGAAATCAGCCGGCACCCCATCAGGGCCCGGGGCCTTGTGTTTGGTTGTAGCACAGATAGCTTTCTCCACCTCTGACCTATGAAAAACGATTTGGGTAGCATCCAGGGTCGCCAAAGGTACTACGGGGCCTGCATCATCGTTGTCCCCATACACATTTTTGAAATGGTCCAGCCATTTATTGTCTGGGATGACGCAATCCATGGCCTCATTTTTTTGGTCAGAGAAAAAAGGTTGTTTAACGATTTCCCAGAATTTCCGGCTATCCTTAATAAAATTAGAAACCTGCATGACTGTCTTGAAGGAATCCATAACTGGATGTGTGACTCAAGACTTAAACTAAATGGCTCTAAAACTGAGCTCCTGCTGCTGGGTCACCAAACAACATCCCTCCCCACTGATATGTGGCCACTGTGTTTAGGAGCCCTTCCACAACCCAAGACAGCACTCAAAAGCTTGGGCTTCTGGTTGGAGCAAGACCTCTCTTTGAAAACCCAGGCCAAAAAGACGGCTGGTACCTGTGTGGGCCTACTCTGCTCAGCCAGAAAGATCCTCCCATTACTCCCCACGCAGTCTCAAAAACTGCTCATTCAAGGTCTAGTGTTATCGAGATTAGACTACAGCAACGCCCTTTTTCTGGCTGCCCCAGAATCTACTATTAACATTCTCCAGCGAACACAAAACGCTGCAGCAAGGCTTCTGACAGGCACCGCTCGGAGAGCATCAGCTAAACCAGCGCTAAGGGCTCTCCATTGGTTGCCGATCCGTGAAAGGATCAAATTCAAAGCCCTGTGCATCACTCACAGAGCTTTGCAGGGTAAAGGGCCCCCCAT
Organism: Lissotriton vulgaris; assembly: GCF_964263255.1. Classification (NCBI taxonomy): domain Eukaryota; kingdom Metazoa; phylum Chordata; class Amphibia; order Caudata; family Salamandridae; genus Lissotriton; species Lissotriton vulgaris. The sequence goes on from NC_141696.1 coordinate 522,288,009, forward strand.
GTTGAAGACCATGCTCTATCCCTATAAACCGAACAGATCCCTACGTTCCTCCCAAGGGAATTTGGCCACCGTTCACAGAGTCAAGAAGGCCCGCACTGGAGGGCGATGTTTCTCGGTCACAGCAGCAACCCTGTGGAACTCCCTGCCAACTCAGTTGCGCTCCGAACTGAACTATATGAAATTCCGGAAGCTGCTGAAAACCTACCTTTTCCCGCAACAACTTTAAATTCACCTCTTCTACCCCTCTGTTTCTCCTCAGTCGTAAACTGCAATCACAGCACTGGGACGCTCCCGGGCAGCCATGCGCTATATAAATCCCTTTTCATTCATTCATTCATTCATTCATTCATTCATTCATTCATTCATTCATTCATTCATTCATTCATTCATTTCATTCATTCATTCCTTCAGGACGGCCACGGAAAGGAGGCTCTCCCAGGCTTCCCGTTTAATGTTTTCCTGTCTGGTTTTTATAGCTAATTTGTAATCTTTCCTCAGTCTGACTATTTCATCCCTAATCCTGGGTGTTTTCTTCAGGGCAGACATCAAAGACCTGTGTGCATTTGAGCAGGCAGCATCAAACCAACGATGCTTGATTGGTGCTCCCTTCTTAGGTTTGACTACAAGATCCTGTGACACCTGCCCACATATTGACTCAAAAGCCCCAATGATTTCACAGTCCTGGGCATGTATATCTAAACACACTGCCACCTGTGCCTCAATTTTCGGTAGAACTTCCGCATAGAAGTTCTCCGGGATCACCTTGGCCCATTTAAGTCTTCTGCCCTGATCAGAGGTGCGCAAAGTGCACTTTGGGCTGGCTGGACCAGGGGTTGGCCCCATAAAGTCTCCCCAGGCTACCTCAAGTAAAACAGGGTTGTGGTCGCTATAACGAGATGAAACTGTGCAATAAGAAATGACCCTGTTTAGGATACCCGGTGTAACAAAAATATAATCAATTATGGTTCCGGGGATGGTGCCTGTAAAGGTAGCTGTTCTTGGGCCTCCCTCCGGTTCATATAAATTAAAATTTGCAAGAAAGTCTTTCAGTTCTTCTCCTCGTGTGGTGTGTTCAAAGTGTGGACCCTCGGCTCCTTCTCCCCCTTCCCTATGACTTATACCACACATTAACTTACAGGGGTGGATGTTAAAATCACCCAACAATATATACTCTGCATCGAAATATGTATTCTGACTGACTAATGTTAAAACAGCATCTAAACTGGCGACATTGTTGTCGCTATTGTCCCTATTACAAGAATTATAAAAATTAATGTATAGAGTCCTCCTAGAGGGGCTTATTTCCCTTTCTACAATCAGGATATTAGGCGAAACAGTGTTAATCAGTCTAAGAGAACCCTTCAGATCTAGGGAAAATAAGGTTAACAGACCCCCTTTAGCTCTTCCCGCACAACTAGGGATGGCGCTTTGGCAAAGCTGGTAAACCCATCCAACCAGAAACTAGCAGATGATTCCCAGGTTTCCTGGAGGGCGATAATATTATGCCCCGAGACTAAACTTATCCATCCCTTATCATCACGTTTAGAGTTGAGTCCTGCCACATTCCAGCTTAGTATCTTACATGCATCGCTTGTTCTACTCCCAACCTCTTCTGTCTCACAAGTGGGGTCACCCGATAGTCAGTCTATGTCCTCCAACCCTGACAGGGGAGCAAAGCGGTTAGCAATAGCCAAGGCGGGGCCCTCATGAACATTCTGGTGAACACAGAGTTGATTACTCAAAGGAATATTTGGGAGCCTCGGGGGACACGGGGGTACATGTAATTTCGGCATAGCCTCACTCAGAGATGCGCGCCCTCCCCCCCTGGTAACCCCTGGGCCTCTAACATGCAACATGCGCCCTGGTGGTGGGTAAAAAAAGCCCAAAGGAACTGGTCTTAATTTGTCCGTTAGAGATATATCAGAGCCATCCCAAAAGAGCCTTTCCGCTAGGTCAGCCCTACTAAAGTTGACGACCACACAGTCACCTTGGATAGATTTTCGTTGTTTGCCTATCCAACCCACCCTCCTTGAGGATATGATTTCATCGGAGATGTTCATGCCACAACATTTGTCTGTGCACCATTTTTTAGATTTAACCATAAGGTCCCTGGAGGATTCTACCTCCCCTTCCCTTAAAGGGGGGACCCCAACAAACACAGCGACCAAAGGGGACGCTTCAGGTGGTAGGTTAAGCTTGTATTTGCTGTAACAAGACCTCGCAAGGTTGGGGATACATGGTGAAGGTTGTGTATGTGGCTGCCCCTCTAACGACAAGGGCAACACCTCCAAAGCTGGGGGTAGTGTATTATTGACCCCTCCACCGATCAGGGGATGTGAGCCCGGGCAAGGTGCCTGTACCTGCACCGGCTCCACCGTACCCACCTCCATCCTCTGAACCTCACCCTCGTGGGACTTCGAGTTAACACGGGGGGCCTTGTTAGGTATAGTATTAGCTATAAGTCTGTCAATTAATGTACATTTCTTAAGCAGACCTTCTAAACAAGTGTTCAAAGTGTCCACAATATCCTTTGCTATCCCAACCAGTAGAGGTTCAATTCTAGAAACAAAAAGCTCCTCCAGTTTGTTGCCCAATAAGTCATTTGTTATATTTAGTAGGCATGGGCTTGCCGCGTTGTTATCCTGTGCACCCTTAGATATGGGTGTAGTGGTCTGCTGACTCAGTTCAGGCAAGCTTCCTGAAGGGGATTGGTTGGAGACCTCAGCTGTGGGGCATGTAGGTGGGAGGGTGGCAATAGTCACAATAGGATAGAGTGACACCGGGGGGGTACATGTCACAGGTGGATTGCCCGCCGCTGGGGGGGAAGGTACAACAGTAGTTGATGGGGAGGTGCCTGTCAGCCCCAGCTCAAGTTCAGCATTGGCAATTTCCTTAGATAGTTCTCCCACCACTGATGTTAGGTAGGTCATAATTGATTTGGAATGTCTTTGGACCTTAGCCTTCTTCCCGCGCTCCTCCATATTTGTAGCCTTCTTACGCTTACCCATTGTTGCTTGCAGATGTCAGTGGGGTGGCCCAGCCCGGCCTCCTTCGTCCCCAGACGGCCACAGACGGCCCCGCCCTTGTCCCGGGCTTCTCCTGGCGCGCGCCCGCGCGCGCCCGCGCTCGTCCCGCGGGACGGTGTACTGGCGCTGCCTTTATGCGCCTTCTGGCGCTGGTGAGGGCATCACTGTAGTGGGAGGGGCCTCGGCAGAGCCAAGCCCGGCCGGGAACTTGGCGGAGCAAAGCCCGGCCCTTTGCTGGTGTTGCTGCGGCGTCCGTGAAGCTGCAGGTGCGTCTGTGTCCCCCAACCAGTGTACACTGCTGGCGCTGCCTTTATGCGCCTCCTGCCGCTGGTGAGGGCGTCACTGTAGTGGAAGGGGCCCCGGCGGAGCCAAGCCCGGCCGGGAACCTGGCGGAGCAAAGCCCGGCCCTTTGCTGGTGGTGCTGCAGCGTCCGTGAAGCTGCAGGTGTGTCTGTGTCCCCCAACCAGTGTACACTGCTGGCGCTGACTTTATGCGCCTCCTGGCGCTGGTGAGGGCGTCACTGTAATGGGAGGGGCCCCGTGGAGCCAAGCCCGGCCGGGAACCTGGCGGAGCAAAGCCCGGCCCTTTGCTGGTGGTGCTGCGGTGTCCGTGAAGCTGCAGGTGCGTCTGGGTCCCCCAACCAGTGTACACTGCTGGCGCTGCCTTTATGCGCCTCCTGGCGCTGGTGAGGGCGTCACTGTAGTGGGAGGGCCCCGGCGGAGCCAAGACCGGCCAGGAACCTGGCGGAGCAAAGCCCGGCCCTTTGCTGGTGGTGCTGCGGTGTCCGTGAAGCTGCAGGTGCGTCTGTGTCCCTTCAATGTATCATTGTTGGTGCCACTTACGAACGTGTATGGTTTGTTTGTACCTAAAACCAATGAAAAGAATTTTTTTTTTAAAAACATCTTGGACACATGGACAACCCCTGTCACGTGGAACTGCACCGTGCACGAATGCTGCATTTACTGGGGGCACTGCCATTTGCAGTGCTGCAGATCAGTTACCGGCTAAGCTTCCACCTTGTCAACGTCACCTGCGTTCAGCCTGTGTTGCATTGTTGATCGTGCATTTTCAAGTGATCCATGGATCTCTGCCTATCAAACCGGATGGTCGCTGAACCGGATTTTGACATGTTTGTGCACCCCCTGTTGTTCCATGACCAGGAGTGTCACCATGATACCCTTTTATGGGATGCCTTAATACTTGGCATACATGCTGGCAGCTGGAGCTGGGAGATTGCACAAATCCTCGTGCGCAGTGACTACATTGAACTGCTCCCCTATTGGGCTGTAGCACAAATTGGTGTAAGAGGGTAGACGCCGCACATCTGTCCAGACCTGCTAATGTATTGCCTTACCATCTCGTTTGATGAAGTCGACAACGACCTCATGTTGGAAATAGTAGCCTACGAAGCTGCAATTGATTTCATGGATGAGTAACTACGTACCTGCAGCCACAACAGATTGTAACACATTGCACAGTCCCGACTTCTTGTTGCATCTTGGAGATCTGGTCACATATCCCACGACAGCAATGGACATGGCTGCATTCGCCTGGACTCCGAATACATGAGCGGACAACAACGCAGTGCAACACACACCTGTGAAAGGTGAGGCACTCGACGTGAGTGGACAGCTGCGCTTGGCAACATTCCTCATTCTGACATACTGCTGCATTGGTCTGCATGTTGTAGCACTTATCTTGCCGTAGTGACACGCATATGATAATAAAGTCTAAACACATTCACTTGTATTCAGCTGTGATGAGTGTTGATTTCAATGACAATGTGTATCTCAGTGCCTTTCTGGGTCACGGCCATACATGGGCATTGATAGCATTACCCAGGGAGTACCATTTTGTCGAATCACTGTCCCTACATTCATCTATACTTTCATTCTTGATTGATCATGGCCATGACACATCTGTGTGAATTGGAATCTTTTATTCACATTCAGTGTAGTGTTGAAGCTGGACCAGTACAGAGCCATGCAAATCCCACTTTACATTGTTGGTCCGTGGAGGGCCAGCCAGAGTCCTTTCGGGATTGACAAGTTCATCGAGAGTGTGACTACAGTCCACAGTCTGTTTGCTGTATCGTTGGTAACTAAACCAAATATGGCAGTCCATGTCGAAGTCCAAAATGAGTGTCGCTAGGTGTATCGGGGGACAGTGGGAGGTGTCATTCCAGGGCATGATGCAGAGGGCAGAAACAAGCTGAACCCGGCCATATGGCGGAGTTGAATGCTACCACTTTATTCTAGCCACAAAGCCAGATTCATCATCATCTTCGCCCTCTGATGTATCAGGTGCCTCATATGCGGGTGGTGGTGTTTTGTCTGCATCACTGTGTGGCAGTGACACATCAGGGGATGGAGGTGGAAAATCTACCACACTGTGTGGCACTGACACTTTAGGGGGAGGCGATGTGTAGTAGCTGCACCAGCATCCATCAGCACCAGGCCTTGTGGTGGCAATGTCATGATGAGGATCTGCAGGGCTTGGAAGATCACAGCTACATCTCGCTGGTGTGCCGCCATGTCAGCCATTTGTGAGGTTTGCATCTGCTCCATGTTCTCCATGATCATTCGCATGTGATGCAACACCCTGCTGACATCGCAGGGGCCACTCCGACTAGACAGTTGTTCTTGGCTCAGAGACATGACTCCAGCGATGTCAGCCATGGCTTGTTGTAGAGCAAGGAGCGAACAGTGGGTGTCCGTTAGGGACTGTGAGTGGTCCCTGATGGGACTTAGACACCCACGTTTGGCATCTAGTTTGACTGCCATGAGGTCGAACCCACCCGCAGCTGGTCAGACATCTCCTCCTGGCACCCTTACACACGGCGTTGGACGACCATGTGTTGGTCGTTGGTGTCCTGGGAGACAGCCATGGTGGTGGGTGCTTCCTGCTGTGTGGTCTGTGCAGGGGATGGGGTCTCATGGATGCAGCTGGGCTGCCCTCCTCATGGAGGTGGGGTGCCGGAGCTGTCTCTGAGCTGTTAGAGGACATCGGTGTAGATGTTGGGGAGGTCCTCTTCATCATCAGTGCTGAGTTGTTGGGTATGCTCGGCAGGAGGTGTTGATTCTCCCTTTGCAATGTGAAGGGGAAATGCAGATTGACATTGTGTTCATATGTATGTTCACACATTGTACAAGTTTACTGTCAGACTGCATGGCAATGTATATTGTGACTGTTCATGAGGAGATGCCTATTTGAAGTGGGACACTTGGCATTTCTACATCATCACGGATGTGAGGTTGTACTTGTACATTGTCATCACACAGTTTCCTGCTATGACAAATGTGAATGGCCATTTTCTACAATCAAGCGGCAGCAGTTGTGTCCTCTGTTCTGTTGTGAAAGTGTTGCAGTTTGTACCACATTGTTGTTAATGTTGGGGTGCTCTGCATCTTATGTTTGTGTGCTGCATTGTGGGTGAGTTGCCCCTTCGGCTCTGATTTGGCTGGCCCTTATCCCTTTCAGGCGGTGTGCCTTTCACTTCTGTGCTTATACAGATGCTGAGATGTTGCAGACTTGCGTAAATTGGGCTCTTGGTCGGGGTTGTGACTCTTGGGCATAGTTTGTCCGCAGATATGCTATACTTACTTGGTCATTACTCACCCTGTTGCTGTTGCCTCAGGTCATGTTGTGCAGTGTCCGGTCACCCAACTCCTGCCACAGTCTCCCGCATGATGGTCCCAGACTGGTCCTCTGTGGGGTTTGTGAGGTTCTGGTTGATCTCTGTACTTGCTCCGGCTACCTCCATGGTGCTTCGCAGTTGTATGTGTTTTGTTTGTGTTTGTTGTTGCCGCTTTTATAGTGATTTTTCCCACCTGACTTCTGGGACTTGCAGGCGTGCCACTGCTTCTCTTGCATTTTTTATCGCAGTTGGGCCCATCACAACTGGTTTCACGTTCGGGTTTAGATTTTTATCGCCATCCTGGTGATTTTATCACTGATATTTGACGCATTATCTGGAGACTATCGCATGTTACCGCCTTGTTGTGAATAGAACGTTAAGACTGAGTTTTTTTCCCGGAATAGACGACGATATGAAAGATTGCGTTAACCGATTTTGGCGATGATTATCGCACATTCTTGAGAATATACCCCCAACAGAACAGGAATTCATGAATTTTAACACACCACAGCTCTTGTAACCTGAAAATAGAAATAAATAATAAAAGATTCATGATTTTTTTTAGAAGAAATCTGATATTTAAATTGTAAATTGCAATTTAGACAAACGGGATAAACAATGAAGGCAAAATCAAAACAAGCATTTATGGCCAAAAAAGAGATTGAATTTCACCTGTCATGAAATGTGTCTAGAAATAAGAAAAAGCCCCAGTGTGTTATGTGTCTTAAAAGCAGAGTCACAAGACTTGAAACATTGAACAACGCTTATTCCATGGAGTTGTTAAAATATGTCTCTGCAGAAATTAAGTTTGAAATCTACAATGTACCAAAGGTGACAATAAATGGGGAACAAACCCAGCAGAAAGAAAATACTTGCTGTTATGGAAAGATGTTGGCCCCCCTGGAAAACTCTAAACAATGACCATTGAGTACCTCTCAGAAAAAACACCAACAAATATGTCCACTTCAATACTCTACATAGTAGCACAAGCTCAGAAAAAGGCAATGTAATGACATTACCTTGATGTATGAATGTGAGATTCTAAAATAGGGTGTACCACATATTAGGAAACCAACGCACAGCCTAAATTAAATTTAATCAGGGCAAGTCAAGTCAAGTCAAGAAATTTATATCGCGCGCTACATACCCGTAGGGTCTCAAGGCGCTTGAGGAAGGGTGGGGAATTACTTGTCGAATATCCAAGTTTTAAGTTGCTTTCTGAATGCTAGGTGGTTCTGAGTAAGGCGAAGGTGAGTGGGAAGAGAGTTCCAGGTTTTAGCTGCCAGGTAGGAGAAGGATCTACCTCCCATGGTGGTTTTGTTGATGCGAGGTATAGTGGCAAGGGCTTGGTTGGAGGATCGTAGCTGACGGGAGGGGGTGTAGAAGGACAGTCGTGTGTTGAGGCATTCGGGTCCAAGTTCGTAAAGTGCTTTGTGTGCGTGGGTAAGGAGGCGGAAAGTGATCCTCTTATTTACTGGGAGCCAGTGGAGGTTTTTCAGGTGACCAGAGATGTGTTCTTTACGCGGGATGTCTAGTATGAGCCTGGCTGAAGCGTTCTGGATGCGTTGGAGTTTTTTCTGGAGTTTTGCGGTGGTACCGGCGCATAAGGTGTTTCCGTAGTCCAGGCGGCTCGTGACCAGTGCGTGGGTGACCGTTTTTCTAGTTTCGGTGGGGATCCAGCGAAATGTTTTTTTGAGCATGCGAAGAATGTTGAAGCAGGATGAAGAAACGGCGTTGACTTGTCTGGTCATCGAGAGTGAGGAGTCCAGGATGACGCCCAGGTTCCGTGCGTGATCAGTCGGGATAGGTGCTTTTCCAAGGGCCTCAGGCCACCAAGAGTCATCCCAGGCGGATGGGGAGGTGCCTAATATGAGGACTTCTGTTTTGTCTGAGTTCAGTTTCAGACGGCTGTGCTTCATCCACTCGGCTACATCTTTCATTCCTTCGTGTAAGTTGGTTTTGGCTGTGTTAGGGTCTTTGGTGAGTGAGAGGATCAGTTGAGTACAGGTCCTAAACAAAGAAGTGGGGGTACTAACCAAATTAGGCAGTACGCAAGTAACATCATGTCGCATGCCAACACAGAGCATTACATCAAGGCTTGTGACATTACACGTGGCATCAACAGGGAGTGACCTCACTGGAAGAGACATCACAAGAAGTGACATCATATCTTAAGACCACACACATATGTTTATCAGGTGTATCATGAGCACATTTAAGAGCATTACAAGATTTAACAAATGAGATTGTTTACTGGGGTTCTGCCAAAAAAGTGGTGCAACCCCAGCTCAAAATATGGGCCTCAACTAATATACTTTTTTTTTTTTAACTGTGTCACACAGCAAATTTGTAACACACAAAAACATGTTAGCAGATCTGTTCTGCCTATTTGGTTGCAAAGTCTGCATTTTAAAATATCTTGTGGGGTTAAGGCACTTGTTGTAGAGATCTCTGTGTGCCCTGTACATTTTAGGGAATAGTTCTAATGGAAATATAACTCTGGAGGTTAATGCATTTCCTTGAGAGAACTGTGTTTTGTTTAGTCCAGGAGTTGAATCAAAGCGGTATAAAAGGATAATGTGTCTCCTGCAAAGCACATCATGTAACATGCATATGACAGATTTTTATTTTATGCACATAGTAAGTGGGTTACTACTTTCAAAACAGAGATCCTTTTGTTACTTGCAGTTCATAAATTGTAATCCTTCTAATACAGCACAGTGAGCTATGAAGGACATGTGACTCAAACACCTTGTGATCCTCACTGTCTTATGTAAGACATCTTGTACATTGATTTACACACTTTGTCAATGTATAATATGTATGCTGCAGATAGAACTCTGACACTCTGCATTTGGATGAGTAGCGCTATAAAAAAAAATGATTGCTATTCAAAATGTTATTTATGTAAATACTTGGACAGACAAACACATCGGACATTCTTACAGTGTATGCATTCATGTACAGGGACTGAACAAAGTAAAAAGCATGCTTCTCCTAAGTAGCCATGAGGTGATAACAAACTGTGCACTTTTATTTCCCCTCTGTTGTATTTGCATATAAGTATGAGGCTCCAGCCTAGATACTCGATCAAAAGGAGGCCTGATGGCCCCTTACCTTTGGCCCAGCTGGAGGTGAAAATAAAATAACCCTCACTCCCTGAACTTTGCTGACGAGAATAGAAAGCAGAAAATGTCGAGCAGCTGCTGAACATGTCCCGTTGTATGAAATTTATACCCGGACAAGTTCAGCAGATTTCTGTGGGGCTCAACTTCTTGGCAGGGTGGAGGGTGTCCACCCAGTGAAAATAGTGGGTGGACACTGTCTACCAGAGTGTGCACCCAACGTATGCCCTGAATCTAATTGACTAGAAGAAAACTAGGAATCCCACAGAAAGCCCATGAGTGTAAGAATTTTCCTCCTAAAGGTTAAGCCTCCATCTGAAGTCAATTCCAGCTCTTTTAGAGTTTAGAGAAAATTCCAGGAGTGCTGCTGGCAAGATTCAAATGTTGCAGCTTCCCAAGAGTAGTTCTGGAATTGTTTTGTAAATTCCAAGTTCCTTCCAAGGGACAGCATGTTCACATGTGTAAATGTAACAAATATACATTTACACCAGCTGGATCGCACCCTTCTCCAAAATGAGGAATGGGTTTCTGGATTTAAAAAGTGGGCGACAGAATTTTTTGCAGTGAATAAAGACACAGCTGAGCCCTTCTCGGTATGGGGTGCATTCAAAGCAGCAGCCTGTGGTCAGATTATTGCGTTTTCAAGTGCTAAAGCAAACAATCGTAAGTTAAAAATATCTGATCTTCAAACTGCTGCCGAGAAGGAATATACTTTAAAACTTCATCAGCAGCCGAATCAATGGGAACAGGCTAAAGCACTGCTAAGGGATTTTTTCACTCTGGAGGAAATAAATAGCTCAAAAGCCTTTCAGCAAAGGGTCTACGAAGATAGTCAGCTGGTGGGAAAGCTTCTGGCTAACTCTATTAGAAAGAAGCAGGAGTCATCCATCATTTTGAAAATTCAAGATCCTCGAGGTGGAGTGGAAACACAGAGTGAAAGAATTTCAAAGATATTCCTGGATCATTATGAGAGAATCTACTCCACGGAATATCAGGTGGAGGAAGTAATGATTTAGGAATATTTTGATAATTTAGAAATTCCCAAAATCTCAGAAACTCGAAGTAATAAAATCATGCGTGAAATAAGTTCTACTGAAATCCACAATAGCATAAAGGCAACATCGGGAGCAAAGGCTTCTGGTCAAGATGGGTTTCCTATCGAATTTTATAAGGTCTTTACTAAAGAACTCGAAACACCATTGAAAAAACTATTTAACCATATTAGATTAAGTGAAAAGGTCCCTGCAGAATTCAAAAAATCCACAATTATAAGTTTCGTCAAAAAGGATAAAAACCCTGAGGATGTGAATTCTTATAGACCGATCAGCTTATTAAATTCTGATTACAAGATACTTATGAAAATTTGAGTGCAAAGATTTGTACTCGCAGCTCAGGAGGTAATCCATCTAGACCAGACGGGGTTCATTGCGGGTCGGTATATGGCAGCTAATACTGAATTTCTGATACAGGCATTAGACTATTTTAATATTAATTTGATTTCTGCATGTATATTAATGATTGATGCAGAAAAGGCATTAGATTTGGTTAATTGGTCAGCGCTTTTTTTTTCTTTGGGTCATTTTGGATTCCCTGTTCCAATTACTAAAATGATACATAATATTTATGAGGGTGCATCGGCCCAGGTAAATATCAATGCTAAGCAGGCCGGGAAGAATAAAATAAAGCGTGGAACAAGGCAGGGTTGCCCATTGCCGCCCTTACTCTTTACTTTTTTTTATTGAACCCTTAGTTACAAAAATAAGGAACAATGTTGCTATTCTGCCCCCATCATTGGGATGTCTAAGTTAAAATTGTTCGCCGATGATATTATCCTCTATTTGGCTCCTGAAAAAGAAAACATTGAGTGCCTCATGGGGGAGCTCAAGGACTATGAGAAGATTGGGGGGTATAAGATTAATGATAAAAAAACGGAAGTTCTTGCATTAAACACCAGTCTAGATTTTCTTCCGATTTATCTTAAGCCTCAAGTAGTAAAAAGGGATCCGATTAGGTACTTACGTATCTTTGTGACCGGAGACTATGATAAACTCTATGCCTTGAATTATACTAAAATGAAGAACAAAATAAGGAATCTGCTAGATCAATGGTGTTTACTTCCTTTGTCATTGATTGGTAGAGTGTCACTGGTCAAGATGTCAGTATTGCTACTACTTATATTTTTGTTCAGTAACATCCCAATTAAAGTCAATGCTGTTTTTTTTAAAGAACTTGAAACAATGCTGAGAGGTTTTATTTGGAACAAGAAGGCCTCAGGAGTCAAGCTTCTGGTGGTTCAACTACCTATAGATCAAGGTGGCCTGGCTCTTTCCCATTTTAAGACATATTATGAAGCAGCCTTTCTTGACATTGTGGCAGGATTACTAAGGACTAGACAGACAAGAGGTAATTTCTTTCTTGAAATAATGGTACAGGAAGCAGGTTCTCAAATTCCTATCTTTTTAAAAACAGCTAAGCTCCCCAAGAAATCAAGATATAAGATGATGAAAGGGTATACATCAAGACTGCTGCTCCTTTTTAAAAAACATGGCTCTGATGGTTCTAATTATTTGAGTTTGACGTAATGTGCCAAAATGGGTCTTAAGATAAGCTCGAATCACTTAAACAACTGGGAACTTTCCGGGTTTTGTGAACTAAGACATTTATTTGTACAAAACAGGGTAATTAGCTGGCATGAGGTTTTAGCCAGAACGAACAATCCCAGGAGGCCCACGTTCTTTGAATATTTGCAGATGGTCTATTTTATTAGAAGGGAGATAGGTGGCTTCCCTAATTTTCCTACTCCATTGATAACAGCCCTGTATGGAGACAAAAATAAAGGCATAGAATATTGGTATAAAAAGCTTTACTTTATCAGACCATCTACAATAATAGATAGACATTTAGAGAAAATAAGCCCCTCGACACAGTGTATTCTTTCAGATAAGGATTGAGAGGTATTGTGCCATCTGGGAAAAAAATCACTCCGGGCAGCTAACTACAAGAGAATGTCCTTTTTATCACGTTGGCTGGCGTACTATACACCGGAGGCCTTGGAGAGAATGTACCCTGAAGTTGAGAATAAGTGTTTTAGATGCAAAGCTATGGACCAGGGAGGATGGTGTCATATTTTCTTTTCCTGCCCGAAGTTGGAATCTTTTTGGAAGGGGATATTCGCAGATATTGAGCTGGCAATTGGGAAAGCAGTTTTTCCAGAAGCTGAGGTGGCCCTTTTTGGTATATGTAAAGAGAGGAGCAGGTTTAACGAAACAGAAGAAATATTTATTTTTATATCTTGTGTAGTGGCTCGGTCTCTGATTCTTCAAAACTGGAAATCTGGGGAGATTCCATCTCAACTAAAATGGTTTAATAAAATGAGGAGAACATGTAATTTTGAAAGGGCATATGCAGGTAGGGTGGGAGCCATTGCAAGATTTGAAAGAAATTGGAAATATTTTGAGAATTTGGAATTATTGAAGGGAAGATGATGAGGAAGTAGAGGAGAAAGAGAGTACCAGCTCATTAATGAAGAGTTTTTATTTAGAATATTTGCACTTTATTGTATTATTGCAGTTTTATAATAGCTGTTTTTGCACTATTTTGCCCCAGCACTTTAAAATTGCACTTTATTGGATTATATTACATTTTGCAGTTGCACTTTATTGCTGTTTTGCACTTCTGTAGTGGTATTGTTTACCTAAAACTGTGTTTTTTGCACAAGGGCAGTCGTAAGTTTCTATAATAGGAACCGGCTGTGTTTCTTTTCCTCTTTTTTAATCCTCACATTTTACTCCTTTTTTGTCTCTTGTTAATTGTCTAAAAATGTTCTAATTGCTAAAATTTGATGTGAAAGATGTCTGTGTTTTTTATTCTGTACCATTGACTTCCTATTGCTATGTTCAATAAAAAATATATGAAAAAAAATGTACATTTACACATGGAAAATAACTATGCATTTGCACCTTTTGGCAAAATACTTTATACAGTGAAGAAATATCTGCACTTATCTTCCCACCAATTATAATAGTCTTTCTTTTCTATGATCATCCTCAATGCAGATTTTACACCTGCCCTTGACAAAAGTCACAATTTTACCATGTGCAGGGTGGGAATGTGACTTACAATAGTTTGTGAAGATGTGATCATTTATATAAGGTGAAATTTGAATCATGAATTGCGATCATAAAAAAATTCAAGTAGAACATAAGAAAACAAACATGAGAAAGAATTGGATAGGTAAATGTACAGTTCACACATCTACCCTGTATTAAAAATGGACAACATTTATCATTTAATAATTTGGTTAGGATATGTGATCTAGGGATTTCAGAGTAATGGAATGAAATGTTAAAACAATGGAAGAGGTGTTGTGTAAGGAATCAAAAATGTGTAAGGAATTAGAGCGAGACGCAGGGCTTAGTTCACAAAAGTAACTTACAATTTTGAATAATTTACACTTTTGAGTAAGTTAACTACTTTTTACCTATACATGAAGTCTGAGTATATCTTGCTAAAAAGTCCATCACCACACATGGCCAATCACTGATACTGCAACACCCTCCCATAGAAAATAATGGCGATAATGAATTAAAATAAAGTCCCATTGCAATTAAAGTTCAAATAACACAAATATTTCAAATTCATTTACATTCATATTCAGTATAAACATATTTTTAATATTAATTTTCCAGTTAAATAAAAAATTTAAATTGTCACTATACTTTGCAGTAGGCCGACTCCTCAGCCATGGTGGAGATCTCTGCATGGCAAGTATAAGTAAAAATAAAAAAAATAACTTACATTTCTGTAATAAGCCATATATTTGTGAACCACACATAACATTAGTTTCTGCTTATAGTGCTGTGTTTAACAAGTTTTCATTTAGCACTTTTCGTTCTTTGTCTTTTGTCTGGTAACATCACAGGCCATTTCTCCCAACCAGGCTATACTCAGCTACACAACATTAGGCAGAAATACCTCTGTGTTGACCTTACGCTCTGGTTGGTGTTGATGCTGAAGCTTGTGGTGTCATGAATTTGTCAGGAAATACTGCTTACATTTTTGTTTGTGTTCTTAACAAGCCCTCAATAATATGGCTTTAATTCATCTGGACATTTCCCACCATTAAATTAATTACAAGAATAAGACTGCATTAATTTGGGCACCAGGCTTGCTTTGTTTTAGAAGCAGATGGCGTTTCTCCATATATGCTGCTGTGACATCAAATACACAACAAAGACAAACAGGTCTGCTCCCCTCTATGCTTTGGAAACAGAGTCCCCTTCATAAGTGAGTCCGAAAATCAGCTAGGAACTACAGCAACCAAACAACATTCTATGTATTTGATGGTAGAATAATCATATAAATGCAGCTTGCATTTTTTTTTTATGTACCGTGGTTGGCAATGTTTTGCCATGGTTGACAATGGATCAGGAAAGGGGCTTGAGAGAAAATGTTGAGCACTGATGTAGGTAGAGTCATGAAGCAATCTCAGCTGTAACTGGAGCCAACTTCCCCCTGCCCTTTAGTCTACCACTTCTGTGGTACCACCAGGGAGGCTGATGATAGCCAGTCATTGAGTATCACACTTATCGTACCTATATTATGGCCCTTGCATAATGTGGAAACCAGCTACAAGACCAGCGATAGGCATGTTTAAAAATGCCCGACTTTGGGACTCCGATATCCAGAAGCAGGTGTCCGATCTTAGCGTAGTGAATTTTTTTGCACTACAAGCAAGCATGAGGTAACTTTGGATACTCTTACTATTTCTTCGAGTCTGACATTTGACCACTTTTCAGAAACATACCAAATATTTATTTCGATCACATGATCATAAAAGATGTACAAAATTATCACATCAGTTAAAAATCCGGAATATCATTATATCATTAATATAAAATACATTGAAGATTAAAAGAAGAATAATAATGAAAAATGGGTGCCAATAAATCAAGGGGTGAAAGTCTATCAAGAGTCTTCTACCCTCTTTACCAATCGGGTTCGGGCGTACCACATTGCAGTTATGAATTTTGACAAAGCAAACACAATTGGCGGGGATAAATCGTTCTTTAAAACTCTGTATGCGGGTAAGAATATTCTGAATCCCATGTTTTTAAGGAGGGGGACAAGCCAGTGTTTCCTGCTTTTCTGGTAGGCTCGACAGAAGAAAACCACGTGCACATCATTCTCCTTTGTGTGGGCACATGCAGGGCACGTCTCTGTTGGAGGCCGACAGGACCATGCTTTGATAAAAGACCCTAAGGGAAGGGTCCCATACATCCATTGCAGGAATAGTTTTCTTGTTAAAGCCGGAGTCATGCCATCTAAAACACTTTCAAGATTATATGAATCTTTAATTTTTATGAAGTGATGTGTCAGGGATCCTTCACGACTGCTATCCAGGGCTCGGAGAAGCGTTTTATCATAGTACGCTCTGGACAGCGCTTTCCTTGGAATCCTGTTACTTGTACTTTCCGGGTCTGACCATAATTCTGGTAATCCAAGGGTCTCGCAGGTTTTCTTAATGTAATTTAACCAAGGCGTCTTAGTGGCGTTGGGCAGAGATAAAAATTCCTGTAGCTCAGTTCTGTAGGTAGTGAGGTCCTGACTGCTCCAGAGGCGACGCCAAAAGGTTAATGGTTTGAGCCCTAGTTCCTACGTGATGGGCCTCAGACCCAGGTCCAGTCTCAGGGGCAGGAGAGGAGTACTCGGGGGAAGAGCTGTCAGCTGCCTGAGGAATTTATTTTCTGTGGTCAGCAAATTAGGCGATAGAATATGGCCCCACAACTCTCCCCCATAGGTGACTCCCCCCTCCCGCCTGGGCTTTGTAGATTCGGATTGCAGGGCTGAGTGGGCGATTTGATGACTTACTCGCAATTCTCATATTACCACCCGCCTTCTGGGCCAGTTTCATGTTTGCTTTTGTCTGATGTGCCGACCACGTTAGATTTTGATTCAGGGTTATCCCCAGGTACTCTATTGTGTGAACCCTTTCCAAACGCACTGTGCCAAGGAAGGGGTTGGGGCGGTTGAAGGAAATAGGGTTCAGGATCATAAATTTGGTTTTCTGCAGGTTGATTTCAAGTCCCCTTTCTGTGCAGAACTCCAGAAAACCATCCAACATCCGCTGTATGCCCATCGGGGATTTGGACAGCAGCAGGGTGTCGTCCGCAAACATAATTGCGGGCACCTTGCTGCCGGTCAGTTTTGGGGCGTCGGTGTTGGCAATCCTTGTCAGGTGCGTGATAACCCCGTTCACAAAGAGGCAGAAAAGGGTCGGTGCAAGCACACAACCCTGTCTCACCCCTCTGCGAACGGGGAATCTTTCAGTTGGGTTACCGCTTCTCCCGCACCTGACACGTGCGAAGTTATTTTGATGTAGTTTCATCAGGATTGCGAGGATGTCTTTCGGGACGCCTAACTCCTCCATTACCTTCCACAGTTTTGATCTTGGCACCAAATCGAAGGCGGCACGTAAATCCATAAAAACCGTGTACAGAGTGCCTCCCTCGATCAGTGCTGTCCTCCAATAAATGAGATTTAACCTGAATATTTGATCAATTGTGGACACCCCCCTCCTGAATCCTGCCTGGTATGGGGTCAGGGTATCTGTCTCCTCCAGCCAGTTCTGTAGCCGGTCCAGTATTAGCCTGCCGAAAAGCTTCTGTGATACATCGATGAGGCTTATTGGGTGATAGTTGGCTGGAAGCAGAGGGGATCCCTTTTTGAATATTGGAACCACCTCTGCACCCAGCCAATATTTCCGGACCTCCATTCCCTTGAGGACCGCATTGAATATCAGCAGGAGATAAGGGGCCCATACCCCTGACTCCTGCTTGAATAAATCACCCGGCACCCCATCGAGCCCCGGGGCTTTGCCTGTTGACAACCCCGCAATAGCTGCCCGAACTTCTTTTTCAGTGAAGGGTTCGCCCTCCGAGTCATTCACTAACGTGCAGTGGGGGTTCTCGGGGCCTCATCCTCTATTGCATATAGGGACTGGAAATGGTTTTGCCATATACTCTGGGCAATGTTGGGTTCGATTGCCGAGGGGAGATCTTCTGATCCATTATTGACTACCCGCCAGAATTTGCGAGAGTCTCTGGTGGCTAATGCGCTAGAGAGTTCCTGCCAGTGTTGTTGGTCCCATTCGACCTTGGCGTTTGCCAGCAATTTCTTATATGCTCGTCTCCTAGCTTGTATCTCCTCCCGGCTTCTGCACGCCTTGATTGCGAGTAGAAGTTCACGTTTGGAGTCCCGGCATGTGGCATTGTACCAGGGGCTCTTGTGTGTCCCGCTGGTTCTACCTGCACCCTTTACGAAAAGATCTAACTCCATGGTGTTTATTAGATCTTCATGGGTTCGCCATAACTGCTCTCTATTTTTCCCATCGCTAAGTTCCTCACCAATAGCGAATGCCTTTTCCAACACTGGGGTGATTCTGGCATAGAGCCTGGGTAACTTAACACCACATGTGGCCAGTTTTCCCCACCTCACTCTCCTTCGGTTGTTCTCCAGGAGTAGCCCTGTCTTTGCACGTTGTTTGCCCTGTCCCATGTCCTCAATACCTGACAAGGCATGTTCGAGTTCCAGGACGTTGTGGTCATTGTCCCATCTATCAATTACCTTGAAGTTGATGATTCGTGACCAGGATGACAATTGGACTAGGATATAATCTAATCTAGATTTGCTTCCTGCTTTGTTAAAAGTGCATTTGCTTGGCGTGTCTGATTTAGTGCGCCCATTGCAGGCCCTTAGGCCATGATTTAGAGTGAGGGCGGTATTCTGCAGTGCGAGGGAAGTCCAAGCTCTTGGTGGTGGTGCCACCGTGGCGGGTATCAGCCATCTTGAATCCTCCTCTAGGGAGGGTCCATCAAGAAGGCCGGGCAGTGGCTCATAATACGAGTTCAAGTCCCCTCCAACCACGTAGTGGAGCTCCTTGGAATTTCGCTCAGAAAAGCGGAGAGTTGCTCGATGGTATTCGATTCTCGTGGTGTCGCTACAGGTCTTGAATAGACGTTTATTATCGCCAATTTGGAGGAATTTGGCCATTCTAAAAGGACAGCTAATATGTTGTCTGAGTCCACAGTTAGGCATCTGGCCTGACAACCCAATTGGGAGGCTACCCAGATTGCCAGCCCTCCAGACGGTCATCCCCGACCCCCCCATTTAGCTGGTTTTGAAAATACTGCAAACCCCTGGCATGTATACTCCTCTCGCGCCCAGGTTTCCTGGAAGAGGCAGATACTTTTTGAGTTGATGAAAGAAACCCACTCCCGACAATCCATTTTATTGTCCAGCCCAGCTACGTTCCATGAGATCAGGATCAGTGTTTGGGGTCTTGTAGACGGTGGCCCGATGTCAGAGTGGTTGTTCTCGTTTGTGGCTAGATTTACCGTTGGGTGTTGTAGCAAATCCTCCTGACCAACCCATAGATTACTATCATTGCCAGATGTATCCGCTCTAAAGTAGCCGGGATCTCAGCAATGTGCAAGTTCAGTGGGAGGAGCTATCTGTTCCCGTGAGGCCGGGGCTTGTTCAGGGGAGGGGGGTCTATCCTCGCTACCATCTATTGAATGAACGTGGTACTGATCCCTCCCTTTGGACTCGACCTGTCAATCAACCATTTCAAGGCTGCTGTACCTATTAAAGGTAGGAAGGTAGGCTGGCTGGTGGATTCTATGGGGCCCAGGAACTCCTCTCATTCTTCCCCCCCATCCGCCCCTCCTCCTAGTGCTAATCTCCCATCCTTCCTCATCGCCGTATGGAGGTAAATACTCGGGCACCATACTCCTATAGTGGTAGGGTTCCCTCCTCCCTCTGCGATTGCTCTCCCATTCTCCCAACATTTCCTGATGGTGCCCCCATCTCTGATCTTCTGATGTGTACATACTCAATGGGTAGAAGATTGAAGAGGGAGAGACTGGATGTGGCTCCCTTGATCGTCAGGGGCCCAACTGCAGATGTAGGAGGTTGTACTCGGTTCTCTAAAGCTAACCAAGACACAATCGCCACTGATTGTTTTTCTCATATTTCCCACCCAGGCAGCCCGTCTTACCATAAGAACATCGCTAGTTGTGCCTTGTGGGAGAGGTCTGTAAATGGACAGCCAGCTGATGACTTTGTTCTTAAGGGAGATGGTCGTTTCTATAGCCGTGGGTTTTAACTCGGGCACGCCCGCTAAAATTACTGTGCAGGGGGACGCCTCAGGTGGTAGGTTCACAGGTTTAGTTTTCCAGACAATATTTAGCATGCTATCTGGGGGTTTTAACTCGCTCCGTGGTTTGTCAGGAAGAATGGCAATGTCTTTAAGATGTGTAGTTGTATTTGGGGGGGGAAGTAATGGTGCCTGGGTTTTTGTGGGAGGGTTGTTTGTATTTGCGTTGGCCAAGGGTTGAGGGATCTTGTTTTGGTTGGATTTGGGTTGTGTATGTTGAGAAGTGGCTGGGCCATTTTTCTTCGTCAAGGTTATTTGCTCAACACCCTTTTTAGGCTTTGCATCCAGCCCCCCTTTGGCTCCCTTGCTTTCTAGTTTCAGGGTATCTGCCAGCTGAACTGTAGATTTTTCAATGTTAACTAGCCTAGCTTCGATCTTTATCAGGCGGGCTTCAAGGGGGATTAAAAGAGACCTAAGGAGTGCACTTATGTCTGCCAGTGTAATATCCTCACTGGGGAATTCCATTGAAATATTGTTAGAGTGAGATTGTGTGTCCGTAGGTACAATGACTATAGGTGGGGCCACTACGCTGTCCTTGGGTGAGTGGGCAGAGCTGGTATCGCCAGCACTAACAGCGTCCCTTACGGAATTGGGCTTAGGGGTTTTTGGCTTACTCCCTCTCTTATTTTGCCCCCCTTTCTTCCTTTTTTGGATAGCTCCTTCCCTGGCTCCCCTTGTGAGATCGGGAGCATTCTCACTGGTGGTGGCTATGGCTGAGTCAAGATCAAGGGTTGGAAGTGGGGTTTGAAGTGGGGTTTGTGGTATTTGGCCCGTCGGTAGGGTCATTAGGCTCATGTCCTCAAGGTCACTTAAGGCCTCCATTGTGAAGTCTTGGTTGGTAAGTGATTGATTAACCCCCGAAGCCCCATGTCTAGAATTGCTGGCCTCTAGCCTTCCATCAGGAGTCTTGGCTAGAGCCATTGGGCCCATTGATGATCTCCTTACCCAGTCAATTTCCTGAGAGATGTGTCTCTCGAGTACAGCAATGTCCTCTATCAAAAGTGATCCTGCTTTAACAAAATAGTTATCAATGGTACCTTTAGCAGCTCCTGCCGCAGCCGGTGAAGATTTGCTTCTTGTTTCCCTGGTACACATTTCGACGTCTGAGTAATCCGTTCCTTGTATAGAGTGGGATAGTAGAGTGGTCCGACCAGGGGGAATGGCCCGTTCCCGGTCTCTCCCGTCCTTGAACGGCCTCAAACGGCCCGCCCTTTGCCCGGACTTCGCTCCGCGCTTTGTTCCGCGCGCTTACTGCGTACGCGGGTATTGGTCTGGCTATGTACGTGTACACTGTGGGCGTGGCTTACAGGGAAAGCGGGCCAGGTGTCAGCTATTGGCCACGCAGGAGTCCCTGCCGTCACGCTCACAGCCCTGTTTCGCCGCCGCAGCCCCAGCTAGCTGCCCTTGTGATGTGGGACCCGCGAAGCGGGTCCGGCGAACAGTGTCCGGTGCTCAGGAAGCGGGGCAGAGCAGGTCAGTGAAAGGCAGAAAGTCCTGTGATCCACTTGTATCACGATGCCAGAGAGAATCCCACCGGGTCAGGAGAGAAGGGCTGGTTTTCACGAAGCCGGTGCGCTGTGGGCGTCGTCAGGAGAGAAGGGCTGGTTTTCACAAAGCTGGTGCACTTCAAGTCGAGGCAATGCTTGCCTTTAAAAACAACAAAGAAGAGATTCAAATCTGGTGTGTGGCAAGCTGAGGACGTTTTGTTATCGATAAGTATTAGCTGCTCGTACAAAAAGGAGATGGCGTTTATCTCCCAAACACGGCAAGGCTTTTGTAATCAAATTGAATTCTGGTGTGTAACCGGCAGGGTGCGGTTTTCTTTTCAATTGACGCTAGCCGCAAAGATAACGGGAATATTGTTTGTTTGAGAGGGACGATGAAGCTTCCTGGTAATCACTGCTCTGTATGAAGTGTCGGACCACTTTTCTTATTTAGTCTGTGACTACAGATCGATAGCCCCCACATTAGGATCCATGGGGCAATAATCTCCAACATGTGATGTAAGCTACTAATTTGCACTGTTTCTCCCCACCATGCATGTGTGTATGACAGCCTCACATTCATGTGAATCTTATGACATTTGGTATTTTTTTACTTTCGTCTCCTTTTACACTAATAGTGCCTCATAAGTGTCACCCTGCATTTATTTTTAATTTTTGTTATAATTTTTTTATTGAGCAGATTATTAAGAACATGATATACATATAATGATTTACAGTCATGAAAAAGAAAACAAATTAAAAAAAACTTTTTTCACAGATACAATAGCTTCTTCTTTCCATGACAAAATTTAAAAAGGTATGGCTGTAGCAGCTAATAAAATCAACAGTAGTTACAAAAAAGCAATGTGCAAAACGTGTAGTAAAGTGCAATGGCAAGAAAAGTGCTAGTGCTTTTTATCACAAAAACTGCTAATACTTCTACATCAATACCAAGTGTTAATATCCCTCCTTTAACTTTTCTAAATTACTAAAAAACTTCACATTTTTTTCAAATTTCCTAGTGGCTCCCACCCGGCTCGCAAAGGCTTCTTCAAAATCTCATGTTCTTTTCATTGCATTAAACCACTTCAGATGAGAGGGGACATCCCTGGATTTCCAATTTTGAAGAACCAACTACAGTACAAGAAATAAATAGGGAAACTTCTTCGTCCTCTGTTAAAATATTTCTGTCTCTACATAGTCCGAACAAAGCGGCCTCAAGCTCAACTCTCTTCCCAATTGCCTGCTCTAAGTCTGAAAAAATTGCCTCCTAAAAGGGCCTCATCCGTGGACATGCAAAGAAAATATGGTGCCAACTCCCCTCCCCATCAGCCTGGCAGCGGAAGCACTTATTTTCAACAACTGGATATCTTTTTTTCCAGTGCTTCTGGAGTTAAGTAGGAGAGCCATCATGATAGGAAGGCCATCCTTTTAAAATTAGCTGCTCGCAGGGATTTACTTACTAAGTGGCATAAGGATTCCCATTTGTTAAGGGGAAAAAGGCCTTGTGTTTCACTGACTATTCTTACCAGATGACTCTCTATCAAGGGTACTTGACCCTGATGATGTAACAGCCGGTACCAATTCCCTACACCATTAACTTTGGCACCATAGGGAGCTACCACAAGTTTGTTTGGAGCATCAAGAATGCCATTAGTATTTTTTAAAAACAAACAACTTGTAAATATTCAAAAAAGGCTGGTTTCCTTAGACTCCCAGCCCTTGCCATACCCTCTTGCCAGGAGATCACCCTATTTTAAATAATAAAATGTCTTAGCTCCCCTAACCCACAACCTTCCCATTTATTCACATGGCTCACTCGAATTCGGAGGCCGAGATTAGTACATTCTCCCAAGCTCAAATACTGAAGACCCGAGGAGCCCGTCTTTTTAAAAAAGGACTGAAGTCTGAAAGAATAGTTCTTTAAGGTCTTATATCTAGTTTGTTTTGGGAAGTTTGGAGGTTTTTAAAAACACTCAAATTTGAGATCCTATTTCTTGTGCCATTTTGTCAATAAAGAAGCTATCTCTAATAACCTTAGATCCCATCAAGCCTGCCACTAGGTTTAGAAATGCAGCCTCATAATAAATTCTTAAATGAGGCAAAGCTAAACCCCCTGTGCAGTTGATAATTGCACCACGGTCAATTTAACCCTTGACACTTTCTTCCCCTAAACAAATTCTCTAAACAGAGTTTCTTTCATCCTTAAATATTCCAATTGATATAACTGTTGATATTAATTGGACACGTATATCCCCAGATATCTAATTGAATCTGATTTTGTGGCTTTTGGCCCTCAGACAAGATGGGGAATAATTTAAATCTGTGTTGCGGAATAGAACTTCAGTTTTGTTAGAGTTAATTTTATAGCCGCCAATTAGCTCAAATTTCTTAAATTCCCTTATTACCATTTCCAAATTATCTTTATTGGGCATCAAATATAAAAAGTTTCAGCTTTGCCACGCCAGGGATTGGGGGTTAAATAGCAACATTATTTTGAATTTTAATTACCAAAGATTCTATAAAATAAGTAAAAACTAATGGTGAAAGCAGACAGGCTTGTCTTGTTCCCCCGGTTTATTTTTACGATACCTGCACGTTTCAAATGTATTACTACCTGAGTCGAATGTTACCTAGTATGGTAATGACCAGCATTGACCATCATAATACAGGCCGGAATAAAATTGGGATTAATGTAGTCCAAGGTAAGTATTAAAAACTTGGTATTGGCTGCCATAAATCTGCCTGCCTGCTTTTTGGCATCTACTCAGTTGTTGTTTCCATCTGTCTTGAGCGTCTAGAGACCTGACGGTGATTTGGCGCTATATAAGTCCCAGTTAACAATAACAATAACAATAACAAAACCGGTCTGGTCTCTATGGATTGTCTCTTGGGCGGCGAATAAAAAGCGTTCAGCCCATATTTTCATTAAAATCTTATAATCTGAATTTTAGAGACTAATAGGCTTATAGGAATTAACGCCCATAGGATTTTAATCTTTTTTAACAAAGGACACAATTATTGCCTCTTTAAAAAATGCAGGTATCAGACCGCCCTTTTCAATATAATTTAATAGAAAATTCAGAGTTGCGGTTAGTTCTTTTGAAAAAGTTTTAAAAAATTCGATGGGGAAGCCATTCTCCCGACACGCTTTGGCCCCAGCTGTTGCTTTAATAGATGCCAAAATCTCGGCATGTTCCACAACAGCACTTAATTGATTAATCCGGCTATCTGAGAGTCTAGGAATATTCACATTCATGAAATAATCCTGGATCAACTAATTCCCCACTGAATATTCAGTAGTGTAGAGTTGCTGGAAATATTCTAAGAAGATATGTAGGAGATCGTTGCCATAGACTACTTCTTGTCCAGCCCTAGGGTCAAGCAGTTTTGATATTATAGCTGCTTCTTGTTTTTTCTTGTTTTTTTCTTGTCGAGTTAGCTACGAGTTTACCAACTAACTAGCTATCTTCGAAGACAATTTGTTGACACAATTGAGAGCTACAGATCCCTTCTAAAACAAAATAATCCCTCAGGGCTTTGATGAGGGTGCAGCTAAATCAGAAGGGCATACTCCTTTTCAACCTCTGTCTGTCATTCCGCTATTTTGAGCCTCCGAGCATTTGACTGGGCAGCCGAATAGGCAATTATTTGTCCACGAGCTGCCGCCTTGAACCCACCCCACACTGAGAAAGGTTCCGCGGTATTATCATTAATCATAAAGTATTCGGAGATTCACTCTCTAAAGCTTTTCACCCAGTCGTGGTCCTGGAGGAGGAGGTGGTCCAGCTGCCACCTGGACTGCTCTCTGCTCCCCCCCAAGTATGATTTTGAGCCCAATAAATGTGTGGTCCAAAAAGGGGTTACACCCGATATCTGCCTTTAAAACCTGAAGAGATCTAGATGTAAGAAAAAACGGTGTGAGTAGCCAGTAAAATAATTTTTATCAGGATTTATATTTCTCCAAGGATCTAATAGTTGATTTTCTTGTTTAATGGCCTCCACTATTTTTTTAGTATTGGGTTTAAGTTGTTTTTTATTTTTATTGGAAGTGTCCTTTCTTAAATCCTGTATAAAGTCAAAAACCACTCCTACAATAATCTGCCCAGGGGCTCCCTTCAGAAGCTCATTGAGTTTAACAAGCCCTGAGATGTCATCTGAAACAGGGCCATAATACTTCTTGAAATTCAAGTTCTTTTCCTGCAACCTTGTTACCACATATATCCACCTCCCCTGTGGACTTGTACACATTCCCAGGGTAGTTTTTTAGAGAAATAGATGGCAGTCCCTCTCATTGCGAGGCCTGCAGATGCAAAAAAAGACATTAGAAAAAACCCTGGGTAAAAATAATTTAGGGGAATTAGATTTTAAAAGTGTCTCCTGAAAAACCAAAACTTGGGGGTTGAATGATGTCAGCCATCTAATAAGAGCGCCATATTTTCGTTTATTTAAAGTTCCATTAGCGTTGACAGATAGGATCTTGCATTTACTTGTTTCTATTGGTATTTCTATTTGTAGTTTACTTAATACCAAGGCCCATATGCATCATTGTGACATTTTGCACTTCCTAATTTGCGAAAAATAAGGAATCGCAAATTAAGAAGTGCAAAGTGCTATGCATCATTATTTTCGGTATTCATTTGGGATTCGGTAAAAATCGCATTTTTTACCGAATCCCAAATGAATACCGAATTCTTAAGTGCATTTTCGCAATTCCTATTGATTCCTATGGGCCAAAAGGCCCATAGGAGTCAATGGGAAGGCATCAGCAAATTGTGAGTGGCACTTTGAAAATTTCATGGGTGCAGGGGGGGGTCCAAAGGACCCCCCCATGCACCCCTGAAATGTATTTTTCGCATCATGTTTCACACACACACATGTCCTAAGGACATGTGTGTGTGAAACATGAATGTAGAAAAAAAAACATTTGCAGCATTTTAAACACTTTTTCCAAATTTACCGAGTGGTTCAACCACTCGGTAAATTTGGCACCCTAATTGCGACTTTGCACTTGTGAAAGTAATGATGCATTGCTTTTAAGAAATCGCACATCTGCGACTTCTTAAAAGCACCCGCAATTTTAGAACTCGCAACAATGTTACGAATTCTAAAATTGCTTCATGCATCCCAAAAAGCACTTTTGCATTCGCAAACGGCCGATTTTAAGTAATCGCACCGTTTGCGACTACAAAAATGCTTGATGCATGTGGGCCCAAGTCTCTAGATTTCTTGCTATTTGTTCCTTCTGCTCCTTCTCTTTTTCCTGCTGTGAACCATTCCCCAACCACCAGGGAAAAAAGCACCCATCGAAATGTGGAAAACCCCTCACTAGCCACGCTAGCCACATTTCACTCCACACATCTAGCCTCCTGGGTGTCATGTAACTACACCCTGGGTGATCCCGCTGACCCCAGCAAAGAAAAAGAAACAATCAAAATTACTTAACTAGCGTACACACCTAGCGCCAAAAGTGGACGGAGCCCCTTTTTCACATATGACGGGCCAGGGTATTTTAAACTATTCCCTTAAGCTCAGGATCGATGCGAGATCTCTTTTAGTAATGCCTGAGCTTCTTCCAAATCAGAAAACAGAAAAGCCTTCCCCTAACTAAAATCCGCAGTTTGGATTGCTGAGCAATTGATGCTTGGGCACCATGGGCTTTGAACAAATGAAGAATCTTAACAAATTATTTTTTTTCTGCGCGCCGCAGCAGCAGTCATATCAGAAAAATTGTGACATTTAGTGGTTTCTATTACACAGTAGCTGCTTCTGCTGAATTGCCTTCATTAGGATTCTCTCCTTTATACAAAAGTCTGCAAAATTCAACACAATTGTTTGGGGTATCGTAGAATTGGGGAAGGGATGTGCAGGGACTCGGTGTGCCCTGGTAATAGTAAAGTCTCATTTGAATTCCGGTAGAACTTTCCGTTTAATAAAGGAGTTGGCCCATTGCAGAGTTTGAGAGCCTTTAATACATTTTGGGACCCCAACTATTCAGAGGTTTGACCTCAGAGAATGGTCCTTGAGATGCTAAAGTTTGTTCTCCAGATAGCTTTTGTTTTTTGCTGCCTCTTTCGCTTCCCCAATAACCGTATTCATTTGATCTTATAGTACTGAAATTCTAGCTTCCACTTCCTGGAGTTTAATGGGGAAGCATGTCATTACTTCTTTTATTTTTCCTAGCCATAGGTGCAAAGAGGCGATTTCCAGTTTTAAGTTCAGCATGTCTCTAATGTTCAACTAATAAACTCTTAATATTTTTGGTCTCTGGCTGGGGTGACTTTGCAATTCCGTAATGCACAGATTCGTATTTCCATCCACAGAATGTTCCTGCGCCAATAAACCCTCTGACAATAATTGACCCTGAGGCAGCGGTTGGGATTGGAGCTGAAGTTTAGATTGGGATAACATCGGGTTTAAAGAGACATTTACTGGTGTCTTATGCCCAGATGCATCAACGAGATTCGTATTCGCAAACGGTGCGAATCGCAATATACGGCCGTTTGCGAATGCAAAGCATGTCATTGGTATGCATCATTATTTGGCAGTGTTTCGCATTTTTAGGAATCGCATTTTCAGTTGCGATTTCCAAAAAAGTTCGCTAACATTGCGATTTCATGTCATTTAGCGAAAAAATGCTATGCATCAAAATTAGCAATTTGCGATTGTGTCAGAAATCGCTATTAGGAAATGCAAAAATAAGAAGAACTCAAACTTGGTGCTAATTTCAGCAAGTGGCAGGAGTGGATCTGTCAATCACCTGTACTGCATATAAGGACCTCTCAGACCATGACCCAGCCTTTCAAGATGGCTGCACTTTACTTTTTGGCACGCAGACAGAGGCTGAGAGCAGCTGCAGGTTGGAGGAGAAGGCTCATCGAGGAGAGGATCTTCAGAGTGCGCATAACGTTATTGGGGCAGACAGAGGCTGAGATATTCAAGAAATATAGGCTGAATGCCACTTTAATATTAGATTTAATTCAGGAATTGGACCCAATCCTGCAGAGGCAAACACGCAGGACACAAGCCATACCTACCCATGTGCAGGTATTGTGTTCGTTGCACCTCCTTGCATCGGGGTCATTTCAGGGGGTAGTGGCCATTGCTGGTGGCGTGTCTCAGAGTTCCCTTTCCCGATTTTTTAATTCCTTTTTAAATGCCATGTTACAACGAATAAGGTCACATATCCAATTTCCATCCACACCCCAGGAGTTAATGAAGACCAAACTGGATTTCTACAATATGGCACAATTCCCTCATGTAATTGGTTGTGTAGATGGTACACATGTTCCCATTTGTCCTCCCTCTGAAAATGAATATATTTATCGGAACAGGAAATGCTTCCATTCCCTTAATATTCAAGCTATCTGCAATTCAAAAACCATAATCACAGACCTAGTTGCCAGTTACCCTGGAAGTGCCCATGACTCCTTCATCTTTAGACATAGTGCCATTCATGCAAGATTGCTCTCAGGTGAATTTGGAGATGGATACCTACTAGGTAAATGATTCATTCAACTCTACAGACTTTGAATTGAACTGCACACATGTATGCTTACCTTACATTTACATTGCTTTCTATTGCAGGAGATAGTGCTTATGGAGTGAGGTCCTACATATTAACTCCATACCTGAACCCAACTACAAGGAAAGAGCAGCACTACAACCAGGCGCACATTTCAACACGGAATGTCATAGAGCGTACCTTTGGAGTCATGAAATCACGCTTCAGGATTCTACATAAAACTGGAGGAGCATTGCAGTACCAACCAGACATTTGCTGCAACATTGTTGCTGCATGTGCAATGCTACATAATCTAGCAACGGAAAGGGGAATCGAACTTGATGAGGACGATGTCTTACCTCCGAACATAAATCAGCCTCCACAACCTCAACCAAGAGCACATGGACCAGAGGCAGCAGAGGGCAGGAGGAGAAGGGCAGAGATCACACAGCATTATTTTTGAAAGAGGTAAGAAAAACTCCAAACAGTTCATCTTGAGATAAATGTGTGCATTTTAATGGTCAAATGAAATGAATGGCTACATGACTCGTACTCAACTTGAAATTTAAATTAAATTGTCGGCCAAAAAACCAGCCAGGGTCCAATGAACAAGTAGAACTGAACTAAAATGGCACTCATGCATACCCTGCAAGATTTTTCAAAATGTCATTTTTTGTGGCCACGCACTCCTAATGCCTTTCCAGGACTTTTCACAGTAAGCATTTTGCCATGAGTGGCATCACTCTGCTTTCTTACACTTCTCCGTGTGGCACACAAGGCATGCTGAGATGTGCCACTCTCAGCACTGGTGTCACCCTGTTCCTCATTGTCATTTACATTTCCAGTGGATGCCTTGGACTGTGTTTCGGCTGATGTCGCTAGGGATGCCCCCACACCTTTTTGTATGTGTTTGAAAGTTTTCATCAAAAGTACCTGTGTGGATAGTGTTTGTTTGCAGAGGGCACGGGTACAATTAGTCAGGGAAGTTATTTCCTTGTAATGTGTCTGCATGCTGTTCAAGAGTTTCTCCTGTTTTTTTGCAGAAATCTTTTGATGTTTGTTAAACAAATTGCACATCAATTCCAAAGAGTTAGCAATCCGGTCAAGCTTTGATGTTGTTGATTCATGGCCAGTTTTCATAACATTGATCATCGCATTCATACTGCTTGCTAGAGTGCCCATTTGTTCGCTTATGTGACCCATTTTGCCTTTGATAATCCGAATGTCTTTCCCTTGCAGACGCTGCACCTTCAAAATTTTGTCCTCCACATGATTGCCTGTGAAGGTTCCATCAGCATCCACTCCACTTTCACGCGCTGCACTTCGACTCAGTCTGAACTGTTGCTGTCTCCTACGCCTGCTCATCGATATATTTGACACTGCTGGAGTGGTTTGTGGCTGGCTTGGTGTCACATTTACATTCTGCTCTGGTTCAGAATCAGTCTGGAGCAGTTGACGCACTCGCTCTCTCTCACTTGGCACTGAATGAGCATTAGATGTACTGGGAGCATTTTCATTTTCATTATCAGGCCCTTCTGAGTGGTGCATATCCCTTAAGTCATGCTCGATGAGATCTTGTAATTGCTCTATGGATCAACGAAATGTGAAAACATTTGTTACTTTTTGTTTGCAATGACATTACTCTATATCTATATAAAGTTCAAGAATGAATTGACTCAAAATGATGTCGTGTCTTATTTCCCATTTGCATGTGGCGATGTTTATATGTGATGCTAATCTTCATCATTATGTAGTCCAACAAAAGACCTACAACTACCACAATGCACTGCTCCTAAGTCTTTCTAATCATGACTGGGAGAGACTTTGGGACTCAGGAAGATCAGTTTTAATTCAAAATGCAGCACACACATCATTACTTGTTGATTCAGTGACTGAAGTCACACTTTTTAACACACATAGCATTCCCTTACCTTCAGTAGGAGTTGGAATCTCCGATGTGTCGATGTTCGTCACTCCGACTACAGTCTCTGGCAAAAGTGTGGCTTCCACCATTTCTTCTAGGGGAGTGTTTCCTGTATCCCTGGGTGTTCCGCCGCCGGTGAGATTTGAAGATTTCATTCTTTTGGCTAGCTTCTCTTTTGCACGGCTGCGCAGGTCATACCACCTTTTCTGGAGATTATTGATGTCACGATGTGCCACTCCGACTGCATTTACTTTTGATTGTATTGCAATCCATAGGTTCCTTTTCACAGGTTCAGGTACCTTAAGAGACAGCTTTCCAAACAGCTGCTCATGTCTTGCAGTCACCTCCTCGATGAGTATTTCCAGTTCTTGATCAGAGAACTTGATTTTGCGTTTTCGAGCAGGCCCCTCGGCAACGGAATTCTCGTTTTCCATTTTCAAAGGCAAGTCCCAGACTCCAACAGCAACCGCCGCGAACAGCTCACACTGTGAACGCCCTTACCACACCTTCTAACTGAGGGGCAGCTGCGCCTAATTGCTGTACTGGCTTTTAGGCAGTTGGCGGTAAATGAGATGCATCATGTGTGTGAAATCGCATTATGCGATACCGCAAACAGCGATTTCGCAGTTAAGGAATCGCATAAAAAATGCGATTTTGTGAAAAATGCGAATTTTACCGACACGCAAAAATTTAGCGAAAAAATTGATGCATAGCCATTTGCGATTCTTTATATGCGATTCCTTATTTTTCGCAGATAAGAAATCGCATTTTCAAACGTTGATGCATCTACCGGTTATTGCCTTCATATGAAGTTCCAAGTAGCTTTGAATGGATTGAACTGGAAATAGTCATGTCTACTATACTCAATGATGTTGGCGGGGCCACCTGGTCTTGACCTTGACCTTGTCCTTGATCTGGCTCGAGAACTGCTGCATCATCTCTTGTAACTAATGATTGAGTCTAATCAGGTTCTAGGTGGCATTGTGGTCTCTCCTGGTCTTTTGAAGCTAGATCTTCTAATGATACATGTAGCACTGGTACAGCTAATGGGCCTTTTGATGTTTTTGTACTTGAACTTAAGAACGGGGGTTGTAGAATAGCTTTCTTTAAAAACAAAGGGAATTCCTTTGCCCCTTTTAACCCTTTTTTAAGGCCATCAAGTAAAGAGTTGTCCTGCTGTAATTTAGACCTCAAAGCTGCGACTTCTATCAGATTTGGTGAAGCATTTGTCTGGTCTACCACCAGTACCTCATGTTCCGGGGAGGCAGTAGGGGGCACCTCCGAGCCCTCAAGGGTACTATCCAAACCATAGGAATTAGTGGTATTTTCCGTATTGGCTAATCGTGAAGCTTCTTTTGCCTGGGCTAAGCGTGTTTTGGCCTTGAGGTGGGCCGCAGAGTCGACTTTGGCGACTACATTAGCATGCTTCAGAGGTTTGCCCATTTTTTTTCTCATGTCCCCCTTCTCCCTCTTGTATCCCTCTTAACTCTCGGTGCCCGCCTTTAAGTCCTCCGTACCTTGAGTTATGCACTCTTACAAAGAAACTCCTCACAGTGCTCCAGGGTTCCGTCCAGTCATACTCTGTTTCTGCCCTTTGTGGTCTGTTATGATACCAGAACTAAGCACTGCAGCTTCAGACCATTAAGGGACCGACGAGTTCAGGAGGAGACAAGCTGGCACTCAAATGGCCTCAGCTCGCTGCAATATTGGTGCCACAGGCAATACACAACAGAAGCCGCGGGCGAGCAGTGCAACGGCCGCTTGAGAAATTTCTCTGCTGATTGAGAAGCGGAGGCTGCCGCCCGCCTCCGCTACCGGCGCTCAACGTCAGCGTCTACTTCCCGAGGCTTCCTTGCATTTTCAGTGCAAAAAAAAAAGAAATCCGCTCCTGCGCCCGGCAGGCACTTCATGTCCTCGGCGTCCTCGGCATCTATCAGGGCCTTGCAGCACTCAAGGAGCAGAAAACTCGCTCTGGGAGGATCACCAGAACTCCAGCCAGGTACAATTCTCCACTGCTGGCGGTGGAGCAGCGGCGTCACCTGTGGCTACTCGGAGGCATGGCACTCCTTAGCCATCCCACACCTGACTCCGACAGCCCGCGTTTTATGAGGGACTGACAGACTTTCAAAACTGCGACAATACGCATGTCGGGTAGCTCTTAGGATACTCTACTACACAATATAGTAATGATCATACTAGTGCTAAAGATATGCACTCCACTAATAGGCACCCTAGTATGTGAGCCTAAGCAGTCACTTTGAACTTCACAATTGGCAAGCACAAGGTCGTAAGTGTTACATTGCATTTACTCAGTCTTGATGTGTATCTATAATTGATTTGGTTGTTTTCTCAATCTTCTTTCTCTTCCACATAATCGCATGTCTTTTATTGCAGACAACGCTGAGAGCGCAACCTTAAGTCTTCTGTACTAACTGCCACAGGAGAGGGTGCACCTTAGCTTGTGCATATCAACGTGGTAGTATCGGTCCTGAACAAAGGCTTGCTAATTTGCATATGAAGGCTGAAACATGTAGACTGGCCATCCTTCTCTGTTTTTATGTAGGGATGTCACTGGTCAATTAATACCAGGGTGGACAACCTCATTTTACTTTTAGCCTTACCTCACTTTTCCAGCATTACATTTTTTTAGGTCGAGTAAAGGTAATTTGAATTCTCACTGTCACATTCTGCACTCCTACCAAAATACCCGCTCCGCTGTAAACAAGCGTTGTAGCACACCCAAGTGGCGTTCGGCCACTCGGGTGGGAACCCCATGATGAAGCATGTCACCAACTATGTTGGTGAATGAGGGTTCTTTTTAAAAGCAATTGCTGCTCCTTCCACTTTAATTCGGAATCACTCTTTTGTTGTTTATTTAGATTTATTGCAAGGGGACCAGGAGTGGTTCCATGTGAATATCCTTTCTCTCTTGGTGTTTAAATAAACTTTTATTTTGATCCAGCCTCCTCACTACCAGCTGGGAGTTCGGTCACCTCACTCAAAGAATGTGCCAAAAAATGTACTGTTAAAGGGGACTTCACTAAACAAGTTCCTGGATCCATGCCCCAAGTGTCACAATTATATGTAAAAGTGGGACTCAAACCTTCAATTTTTATTCCAGTTTCAAGCCTCTTCACTGACCAAGGACAAGGATACCATATAGAGTACTCAGAAAGCTAGTATGATATAGAGCTGGTATCGCTGACAGTCTCCCAAATGTGAGAGGACACCATCTCATGTCTGTGTATTATACTGAGGTTTGCCTGAAACCTAAGAGACTATCTGCCTACTAAGAGGGAAGAACAAGCGACTTGTCCTACAGGAGCTGTCTACTCAAGGAGGAGATGCC
Source organism: Lissotriton vulgaris (assembly GCF_964263255.1). Lineage (NCBI taxonomy): Eukaryota > Metazoa > Chordata > Amphibia > Caudata > Salamandridae > Lissotriton > Lissotriton vulgaris. The sequence continues at coordinate 522,322,274 of NC_141696.1, forward strand.
CATCTGCCTAGTACAGCAAGAAGCGCAGCCCAGGAGAAGTGGACCACTGTGAGAGTGGGCCGGAACCAAATTGAGTGTGCCCTAGGGTCTCCCAGCCCATCTGTGTATTAATGATAAACCAACATGAAACTGCAACTTGCCAGTGTGTCCCCTCCAGTGATAACAACAGAGGAAGATTCGAGTTCCTGTGCTGACTCTGCTTTTACTGCACCTCGAGGACTATCAGCCTGGACTGGAGGAAGAAAGCGTACCTTTGCTCATGGCTTTGCAGTTTTCATCAGGTCATATCGGAGATTAGAAAGATACCTACACATGTGAACAAGATTGTTGGCACCGACATCAGTAGACGAGACGCCTCTGCTTATGGATCTTGAGTGCACTTCACCTCAAGCAACAGTAATGCCTGAAATAAATATTGACGGAGTGCTTAACTAAATGAATTTAGTAAAACTTTATTGAGGTTATTGGAACCCGCACAAGATGACTTCCTAGTCAAGCATACACACTGACCAAAAGATCACAATGCTCATAAAAGCGCAGCTTGCACCGGAACATAAGTCTTAAGCTTCTACTTGATTGTGTAGTAACCCCCTTTGTATTCCAACAATACCCTCCATAAGGTTCAGCATATTTCCTTTTTATAGTATTGAGTTGAGGTGTGATTAAACGTTTTTTCATTTTTGTAAAAGAAAAGCACTAGTCTGTGCATACACTTATTGTGCCTAATGTTTCTCTGTTGGAGTTCTCAGTCTCTACCCCTTTGCCTCGACCCTGAGACAACTTGGAGTGCCCAACCTTACTACCCTGAGAGCCAATTGTGGTAGGAGTGTACTTTGCTCTGTTTGCAGATCCACACTAGGACGGACCCCTGAGCACCAGAATCCAACCCTCAGGTTTGTGGCCCAGTATCCCCTGATTGCTCTGTCGTTTCAGAAGTCTGAAGAGTTTCTAAAACATCAGAAGACATCCTCTGCAATAGGATACAACTGAGCATGCTTCCCCTTGGTAGTTGGGCCATAGCTATTGTAATGATTTTATATAAGATCGCTATAAGTCATCTGTGAGGAAAGCCCATTTGTCATTTAGGAGCTCTTTCAGGAAATTTCAGTTTACGCTAATCCTATGATAGAATGTGTGATTTCAGCTTTTCCTAGTTGGCAACTCTAACTATAAAATAAGTTATGTGCCTAGTCAAATAGGCAATTCAGGCTATCAAAGCTACATTTGTTTTGACCTAGCAATTTCAGCTCCCACTGGACCATAGTTCCTCATTTTGTTCATATTTGCATCAATAATATTCAAATGTTAACTTTTTCTTAGCTAATCTAATTCAAGCATTTCTACATACTGCAAAGCCATCATAGGCATCATACCAGTATCAGGCCTTGATGATTACGTCCTGACTAATTTAGGTGAAATGTCCCACCCTCCACCCTTAGACTTCAGAGAGGATTGATTTTGGCAATAAAAAATTACATTACTATGGTGAAGTAGAAACTACTGAGGTTTGGGGCTAGATAAGGATTCCAATATCTCAGATAAACCAAAAACTTGTTTCCAGTGTGAAATAAGCTACATTTCCAGGGCAGAGGATGAAGGAGGGGAGATCCACAAGGATAGGCCTGGTTAGCTTAAAAAGACAACATTCATGCCCTCCAGACATCCCGTGCTTTAGTAAGCGATATTGCCAGGAGACTTGGCAGTGATCATATCCAGTATAATGCACTATTTCTTGCAATGTTGCCAGATAAAGTGCGGATTTATTAATTCAGAGAGAACATTCGCACACAGCTGGCTGCTTTGATAAGGGGGAGAAAGTTGAAACAAACTGTCAAGGTGATACTGGACATTTATGTTTTTTCATTTTTTCATCACGTCGCTCATATAAACCTAATGGATGTACGACATTACAACGCATGCTTTTACATCGCATGCTTTTACAACGCGGGTTTTACAATGCATACCATTACAACGCATAGTGCTTTGGGGCGCTGGATAGTGAATAGTTTAATTTACTATTCCAACTCCAGTCCCCGTGGATAGTAGGGAAGGTGTTGGACAGTAAATTAAACCTATTCCCTATCCTAGAGCGCCCCCCAGCGCAATGCGTTGTAATGGTTTGCGTTGTAAAAGTTGCGCCTGAAGGCACTGCGTGATAAAAGTTGCGTTGTAAGTGATGTTTCCCAAACCGGATACCTAAGACAACTTCCATTCCTTAAACTAGCTTCTGAAAATGGGTAGTGAACAGCTCTATCGAGAAAGCTGTAAAATTAGCCCCTAAAATGAAAACTGCAGGACCAGCTTCTCTTCTGGCTGAGATTTATCATTTAAAAGTTGGTTACCCTCTATCATACTTTATTACACTCAAATACAGGTAGAACGTACATATATTTATATTTTATATTTTTGATTTTTGTTGTCTACAGATAATAGCATTGATACACATATTATATGGCTTCCTGAAGAAGGTGGTTCACTGAAACGTGAGAAAATGAGGATATTGTTTGTAGCCACAATCTTTACATTATATTTGCTGTGTTAGAAAAAAAGCTACATTCAATATAACTTGATGCAAATGCATATCAAAGCACAATCATTTATTTCTCTGCATTTTTGCTTGTTGGGTGCACAAAGTGTCTATATTCATGAGTACATATGAGTAGAAGAAAGTGATGTGGATGATGTATGTTTTTTATGAATTAATTGATGTACCTATTTATATTTACATAAAAAAACATTTTGAATACAATAACGTTAAATATTAAACGTTTCTATTTTCGCATAAAGGCATTTCTTTTCCCCCTTTGTTTGTATGTGCTTTCAGTTCTGTTTTATAAATGAATAGTTGCCTAGGATCTTTTTGAAATTCATTTGAAAATGTAAGCCCTGTGTCATTGGAGTAATAATCAGGATCAGCATGATGATGGAGATCTAGTCACCATCATGGTATTCCAGAATGCTGGAAAGCTCCTCAGCCACCAGGATCTCCCAGCCCAACATCCTTGCTGAAAGTAGAGATGGCTGTGAATATGTGGGAGCAGTGGTTAGCAAATATTATCCTCCTTAGTTGCTATCATTCAGCAAGGGATTGTTACTGGATTTGATATTGTTCAACATACAAATGGTGCTATGGTGCTTACTGAGTGGGCAGAAAGCAATCAGACATCTTTTGAATAGACTCTCCTCAATGACAAAAGGGCATTGTACTGGGTTGCATGCCATTTTTGTGGGAAGTCATGGAGCAGTTTGGAATCAAAAGAATAAATGGTGGATTGAATCAGAGTACTGTACCTAAACCCAAAAGCCATAATGCACAACTATCATTGCAACTTTGAATAAAATGATCTCACCACTGCTTTCCCCCTGACCACTTGAATATTCACTTTACATTGACTGGATTATCAAGCATAGAATACAAGCAATCAACATAGCACTTTTCGTTAGCCAATGTGGCACAACAAGGTATTTACATATGCTGATGATGCCAAGCTATGTTCAAAAACACTGGATGCCTCTATCCCAACAACAGGTAATTTGTTTCCTTTTCAATTGTTTCTTTCAGGGGAATGCTGTTATTTATATTGTTTAACATACCATTGTTTAACTAGGTCTTATCTGAAGTTACTAAAGGAAAACAATCTTTCCCATTCAATAAATATGGGGGCATATTATCAAGGGGGTTTATCTCCGCTTTTTTGGCTTTCAAAGCCAAGAAAGCGGAGATAAAATTATCTCCCTATTACCAAGCTGTCGCTAACACCAGTTAGTGACAGCTAATAGGAGATAGCGACCATCTTATACCCCGCTTTGCATGTCGGTGATATTTATCACTAATGAGATGCAAAGTGGGCGTGCCAAGATGTTAGCGACTGGAAACAGTCCCTAACATCGCTATCTCCTATTACCAACTTTTGGAGATATTCGCACTAAGAGCGAATATCTCCAAAAGCTAACACATTGCCCTGAGCAGTTCTTAGCCATGTTATCCAATGGGAGGTGGATAACATGGCTAAGAGCATTTGCTCGATAATGCATGAATATCGCTGACTTTTCAGCGATATTCATGCATTGCGGCCGTTTTTTATCGCATTTGCGATAAACCTTGCTAATAGCAAGGTTTATCTGCGATAAAAATCGGCGATGTGCGGCGATAATTTTTGTCTCTAAACAAGTTAGAGACAAAAATTATCGCTAGTTGTTGGTAATATGCCCCATGGTTTGTAAAAAGATATTGTGCATATAGCACAAACGTATTTGGGGATCAGAACAAACAGTATCTTTAAGATAAATGAGAAGAAATTCAGGTCAAGTGGAAAATATATTTTTTCTTAAGTAGTTTTTCTCCCCCTCTTTCCAGACCTAGATGTAATAGTGTAGGGGGTTACCTTTATATACAATGATCATCGAAGTTTCTCATTAGTGCTTCACATGTAGTCTGAGCATACTTGGACTCTGCAGTGAGGACTATTCTCACTGTAATTCTGAATTGGGTGTATATATGTGAAAGCCAACAATCATTGCATATTCTTTGATTAAAAAGTGTGACGAATGAGTCAGTCAACTGATTTAAAATATGTGATCCTTGTTCTTGATTATGTTAAAAATCAAATACAATTTTTTTTAATCACTAACCCAATAATATAATATTTAGCTATACATTTTGGAGGCTGTAAATGGTATGTATAAAAAGCACAAATCATTTCAAAATTCTACACAACTATTCAGACACCAATGTATAACCATGAAACTGCATTTCGGGAAATGTAATTGACTCAAATCAAAAACATGGTGATGTATTCAAATAGTAGTGGGAGCACCTGTATTTGTCAATATTGAGCTGAACAAATTTAGTGACTATGACAACGCTTCTCAAGTTGATATTCCTGTTCAAAGATTTTCCATTGGGTGTTCCCAGTATGTTTTGAACACCTCAATTCAATTATCTATCATTTAGAGGCACTGGAAATAATGGAAAGCGATTTGTTAACTCAAATTACCAGTGGATTGTGAGGGGTAACACTTTCTGAATTCTCATTTTACTAGTGGAAACATGGAGACAAAACCTGGCTAATTTATAGAGTTGGGATATTCTTGCTACTTCTTTCATTCAATCTCATCCCAGGCATTTTATGTTTTAAGTCAATGAGTCAGCTGCAAGGATTTGGAGGGACATTGCAGGAAAGCCGAATGTACTGAGTGAATATGGTAATTCGCCTTATAACCCACCTTAGAAGCTGAAGTATTTCAGAGCAGAAGGCCGCATATCAATTATTTGATAAGTCTGAGCTCAAGAGCTGTGTAGATACTTAACATTATTGCAAGGAATGTGTTTTTAAACTTTTGTAGATGGTAAAGGTTTTTTCTACAGAGCCAGATGTTTGCTTTTGCTTCTCCAAATCCAACATCAATTACTCTCCCTATAGGCTCAAGGTAAACATTACTACTATATATAAATTCCTAGAAGAACCAGTATCCATTTACACCGAATTTGTAGGTTTGATAATGGTTGAATTGGTTGAATCATCCTATTACTTTACACTTTGGGTAAAGTCTTTTTAGTGATATATAGTACTATCAATATTTCTAAATACAGAACAAAGCACAACCAAATACGTTTTAGTGCAACTCCAGCAAGGATAAATATGTAAAGCAGTTCAGTTCATTTGATCACTAGCATTCTTATCCTTGTTGTTAAAGTTCAGATCCAGAGAGAATGCAGAGACTTGTAATATGTCCAAGCCTGGCATGGTCCTGGACTGCTATATTCAAGTTTTTTTTTGTGTAGGAAAACGCCTTCTTTTTTTTTTTCCGTTTCACTGTTTTTATTTTTAACCATTTTAAATTTTTTTATTTTTCCATCAACATCAGAATTACATATTCATAATACATTGCCAGAGAAACAGAAACAACACAAAAAAAATATATGTATGTATAGGCATTTATATAGCGCACTACTTACCCGTAGGGTCCCAAGGCGCTTCGACCGCTGCGAAACCCTTCCTGGCTTCCCTGAGAGATGGTCCCTTAATGGGTACCTCCAGGGTGAGACCAGGCATCCCCGGCGGTCTGGTGGGGCTGTTAGTGAAGATGAGGCAAGCTAATGCCCAGAGTTGCCAAGTGTGATCGCTGATCAGAGTGGGCACCGAGGCGAGAGAATTATCGAGTCCGCTGAACCTGGTCCAGAAACCTGCCGCGCCGGGAATCGAACCCTGGTCCCGGGCCGTTCTCTGCTCTCGGGTCTGCCGCCGCTAACCAGTGAGCCACACTACTTCACTACCAGTGAGCCACACTACTTCACTAATATATATATATATATTCTTGCAATTCAGAAAGCATTATCGCCAAATTTAAAACTAATAAAGCATTTTTTTCCAAATACACAAAGAACTTTAAACACAATAGAAGACCATCATTAAAAGATATCACATATTCTTAATTGCGTCTGACTTTCCACCTATTTCATCTTAAGTCTCTCCCAGCTTCCTTTTCCATTCAATTATTGGGGCCCATATCCTCCGTCCAGCCTCTTTTTTTTCCCTACCTCTTTTTTCATATAGGGACATTTCTAATATATATATGGCCAGTACACGAGAGATCCATTGTTGTAATGTTGGGGGGTATGGGTCTTTCCAGAGTGTTGCTATACATAGTCTGCTGAGAGTCATAGCTAAGTACAGAAACTCATGGTGAAGAACGTCTACACCCGCCCTCACTACACCCAAAATCATGACTTCATCTGTCAGAGTTAAATGTATCCCCAGAGGGTCGGAGAAAAATTGTTCCAAAGATTTTTTATATATATCCAGAGAGGGGCATGATGCAAACATATGGATTGTATCTGCTTGTGTGGATTGGCATCTCGGACAGATGCCCCCGTTATTTCCCCCCCACTGCGCTATTTTATGAGGGGTGTAATAAAGTTCAAACATCCTCTTATATTGCTGAGATTGTAAATTTGCCACTCTTAAGACCGAATTTGACAGTCTTAATGACTTCTCTGCCTCATTTCCTGTTAGACCTAGTTTGACTCTCCACTTCACATACATTCTATCACAATCATCCTTTTTTATATTTACAGATTTCCTCGTATAATTGCGAGATGGAGGATCCCCCTTCTTCCCTTACACATTCCAGCAGTTCGATCCTCTGAAAATTCATATCTCCTCCCTGTTTCTTTACCAGAACTGACCTCACTTGTAAGTACTTAAAAAAGTCTCTGCGTCCTAAGTTATATAAGCGTTGTGCTTGCTCAAACGAGATCAGACTGGTTGCCCCTATAAGGTCCCCGATAGTTTTAACCCCTAATGCATCCCATCCCCTCATAACTGGGTCGTGAAATACCCCCGGCAGTGATGGGTTCCCATACAGAGGGGTATAATAATTCATTCTCCCTAGTTTTAATTTTCTCCTTATCCCAGACCAGACTGATCTTGCAGCCACCAAGGTCTTAAACCTTACTTTTTTGTGATGGCTCCTCTCCTCATAAGTGAGTAACCATTGATTAGAGTTTTTCACTACGAGTTCATATACGTCTGGGATCCCATCTCTGCCTCTCCATCTGTCTATAACACTCCCCCCCAGCCTGCCTCTGGTATATTGCAAGACCGTTGCCCAATAATATGCCTTAAAGTCTGGTAGCGCCAGCCCACCTCTCTCTCTTGGGAGTGACAGAAATTTTTGGCTGCAACGTGTTTTTCCCTTGGCCCAAATAAATCTGTTTGTTACCTTTTCTAGCTCCCTGAAACAGCTATTGTTAAAAATTAATGGTATGGTCCTAAATAAATAAAGCACTTTTGGCATAAACACCATTTTGATAACATTGCAGCGACCAATTGTTGTTAGATGTAGGTTATTCAGTTTGTCAAAATCAATTTTGGCCTTATCTATAATAGGGCTTAAATTCTTCGATACCACTTTCGAAAGGTCTGAGGTTATGCGAACCCCCAGATATACTGCTGTCTCTACCACTCTTGGATCGACCAAAGATATATTCTTATTTATTACTACTTGGGTCTTATTTACATTTAATTTGTACCCAGACAGTCTTCCAAAATGTAGCCGCTTCCTGTTCTATTTCTGTTAGGGCTGACATTGGTTCACTTGATGTTATGGCCAAGTCATCCGCATATCCTAGTATTTTAGTTTCATACCTGTTTAATGCTATGGGCAAGATGTTTCTGTTCTGCTCTATCCTACTAATGAATGTATCTATGTATAGAGCGAAGAGTAGCGGGGAGCAGGGGCACCCTTGCCTAGTTCCTCGTCCAATAACTATTGTACCACTCAGCTCCCCCATGGTTCTAACTCTTATTCTTGGATTGTGGTATAAGGCTTTCAGAGCTCCCACATAGCCCTTCCCCATAATCAGCTTCTCCAACGCAGCCCAGAGGAATCCCCACGAGACCCTATCAAAAGCCTTCTCAGCATCTAAAAGGATCAGTGCCATAGGGTCTCGTGAGGATGCCCTACCATCAAATAACGTGAGCACTCTTCTGACATGTTCCGCCGTTCCTCTCCCAGGGATAAATCCGTGCTGCCATGGGGAAACAATCTTGCCAATTACTGCACCTAGCCTATTTGCCAACATCTTTGAGTAAATTTTCACATCGCTGTTCATTAGGCTTATTGGCCTATACGACCCAGGATTGGTTGCAGGTTTATCTTTTTTCAGAAAGACAATCATAGTTGCCTCTCCCCTTGACTCCGGAGGTATCGCACCCTCTTGTATATTTACAGCCAACTCATATAGTTCTTCTTCTATCTCGGGCAAAAATGTTTTGTAAAACTCCAAGGGTATAGAGTCCGGGCCTACTGCTTTGCCAGATGGTAAGTCATGAATTGCCCTCTGTATTTCTACTTTATTAAATGCCGTCTCCAATGTCCCTCTGTCCTCGGTCGTTAGTTTCTCTAATCTGACACTCCCAAGGCATTTTATGTTTTAAGATAGACGAGTCAATGAGTCAGGTGCAAGGATTTGGAGGGACATTGCAGGAAAGCCGAATGTACTGAGTGAGAAAGGGGTGGCGTTATATGGTAATTCACCTTATAACCCACCTTAGAAGCTGAAGTATTTCAGAGCAGCAGGCCGCATATCAATTATTTGATAAGTCTGAGCTCAAGAGCTGTGTAGATACTTAACATTATTGCAAGGAATGTGTTTTTAAACTTTTGTAGATGGTAAAGGTTTTTTCTACAGAGCCAGATGTTTGCTTTTGCTTCTCCAAATCCAATATCAATTACTCTCCCTATAGGCTCAAGGTAAACATTACTACTATATATAAATTCCTAGAAGAACCAGTATCCATTTACACCGAATTTGTAGGTTTGATAATGGTTGAATTGGTTGTATCATCCTATTACTTTACACTTTGGGTAAAGTCTTTTTAGTGATATATAGTACTTTCAATATTTCTAAATACAGAACAAAGCACAACCAAATACGTTTTAGTGCAACTCCAGCAAGGATAAATATGTGAAGCAGTTCAGTTCATTTGATCACTAGCCTTCTTATCCTTGTTGTTAAAGTTCAGATCCAGAGAGAATGCAGAGACTTGTAATATGTTCAAGCCTGGCACAGTCTTGGACTGCTATATTCAAGTTTTTTTGTGTGTAGGAAAACACCTTTTTTTGTAAGGTCACCCCTATTTTTGTGGGAATAGTGCTGCTTATTGTTTGATTCTGTGCCCCGACACTCTACTTACTAGACCCAAGTGTAAGTGCTATGACTCCTAAAACATAACAAAATTGGCTATACTCCTAATTGGCAAATGTAACTTACGTATAGGTCCCTAGTATTTGGTACAAAGTGTGTACCCAGGGCATGTAAATCAGGTGTCAACACCCAGTGTGCCACCCATTACAGTTACAGTGAAAACATGACTGCAGGACTGCTAGTGTAGCAATGCTGGGCAGTTTTAAAACTACATATTTGTTTGGTCAAAATAACCTTTTATGATAGGCCTGCACATTCCTTCTAAAAACGAATAGGTTAGCTCCAGGTAGTCCTTTTAGCTCATAGCGTTTGACTCTGGTGAGCCGCTTTGAAAGTCGGAGGTCCTGCAGAGTGACTGGATTGCTTTACGAGACTTTTTCTGATGGTGAGAATAGTGAGTGGGGGGGTTATTCATCTTTGTGGCCATGGCGGGAGAGATAAGAGCAGCCTCGACGTTGTACTTATGTCGGAGCTGACGCCTGCCTTTGTTTCTTTACAGTATTGAAATCAAGGTAATTATTACCAATATAGCTGCTCGAGGTAGTGCCCGCCCGAGAGGGGTTTTTGTTGTATTGTAGGTAAGAGACAAGAGAGATGTTGGTTATCATTCGTTTAAGCCATTCAGTGTCACTTTTATAGCGTGCTCTGGTATTTTGTACCATACATAGGAGAGGTCTTAGTTATTCTTATGTTTCCCCACAATAGTGTCTTTTCAGACGGCGATGTCACACGAAGGGTTCATCCAGATCTGTGTGGCATAAGTGAGTGGCTACTTGGTAGCCTGGTTTATTGATACTTTTCTCTCCCTGCTGGCACATTAAGGTTGGATGTCGTACGACCTAACCCCACTATACGTTGTTTGTGTGTGATTTGTCTTCGTTGGGTGCACACTCTTGGTTGTTGTGGAGCACTGGTGTCTCGCTTACATCTTTGAGCATCTGGGGAGGTACTTTACTATTGTTGAAGCACTTGGACACCTTCCAATTATCTATTTCTATCATTGATTTAGATTTAGTTTCCTTTCCCCCTCTGTAACTTGAGTTGCTTTGCACTTTTCGTAGTGCCGGTGACAAACGTTGGGATGATGGTGGCACAGTGTCAGAGCTCCAAGCATTACCTGATATGTAATCACCTTGACTTGTACTTGCGCGGGAGCAGAGATGATTCAGGCTCCGGAACTAGATGCTAGTACCCGAATCCCAAGAGACGATGCCGGCAGGTCTATAAGAACCTTCCTACATCATCCTCCGGGAAGGGGGTGTGGATAAAATAACAAACAGAGAAGAGACAGGTCCGGAAAGTTTCCTCAGACAACTTCCTTCAGGATGTCTGCGTATTAGAAACCTGTAAGAGGAGCACACCATTAGTTTTCCCTCCTAAACTACTCTGACTCTGATATTCTCGGGTTCTACTTTAACTCACTTAATATTTTCCTGGACCTTGCTTCTCTTCTATGGGATATGGTTTTTCTCGTCTAGTTAGTCGTTACTGCATAGGGAGACAAGAGCGAATGGGTTAATTCCTTACTAATGCTATTCTGTGGTCACCTCTGAGCTAATCTCTTCTACATACTTACTTGGCTACTAATCGAGAACGCTGCCTTCGGGGTTCTGTAAAGTTGCTCTGAGTTGGAAACCTGGAACAAGTCTTTACTTATAGATAGTCTTTTCTTAAGCAATTGACTCAAGGAGGAATGTTCTGGTAATCCTTCTTTTCTCGCTTATTTCATACAAGGTTCAGGAAATGGTTTCTCTTTTCTCTTTTCACTCAATGTTCAAGAAATAGGTTTCTCGTTTCTCGTTTCACTCAATGTTCAAGAAATAGGTCTCTCGTTTCTCGTTTCTCGTTTCACTCAATGTTCAAGAAATAGATTTCTCGTTTCTCTTTTCACACAATGTTCTAAAGTTCGAGTTATGCACTTGACAATATAAAACTACGTCACTACGAATATCTTCAGTTTGGCCAAACACTTGTTATTCGACACTTAGCTTTCCGTTGCTGACTGACTCTCTTACTCGTTGAAGATCTTCTTCTCCACAGGAAATCACCAGTACTCGCTATACTCTTCGACGTCTCTTCGGAGGTTCTCTTTACTGCTGGGAAACTGGGACTTGGAAAAGGGGCAGGTTGTTACGCGTTTCAATTAATACGCCGTAACAACGTTTCCTCGACACTCGCACTAAACGCAAATGGAGTACTACAATCAGGTTACTTAAAACTAAGGATTCGAGGAATTCACCAGAGTATGCACACAGGTTCTTCTTCTCTAACGGTTCAGGTGAAGTGCGTAGTTTCTAGAACTTGCGTCCCGCTCATACTCTCCGCACCAAAACGAGGCTAAACGACTAGAGCGTCAACCTCACAGCACCACGGCACCGCGGCAGCCATTTTGTCTCTCCAGAATCGGACCCTCTCCGACCATGATGAATCTGCGTACCTTCGGGCTTCGCTTTGGGTCGAGGTTGAACCACACATCAGCGTATCCACATGACGGGTTCTGACACACAGAGAGGATGACAGGTTTTTGTAAGGGTGCGCATGTCATGTGTGATTATATGTATTCATGTAGGTCCTTGAATCACCCTGTTCTGAGGAGGCCAAGATTGGTCGGAAGGCCGAAACGCGTCTGCGTAGACACTTTACACAAAGAGGAGTCTGATCAAATTATTAACATCAATTTGGAATTATATTCATTGACACAATCTTCACATTTAGGTTCTACATCTAACCAAACCGATTAACAGTCCCTTATTAGAGAAATTTTCAGATATTTATTCCGCCTTTTCCACTTTTTTGTTTTGCTTGCTTTTTGCTCATAAGGCAGGGAGCATGGTATTTAAAAGTAAGACAAGAAAACTTTTAATGCTAAACATGTCCTTACAGTGAAAAGGCCCCAACATCTAGTATCACTTTAGTAGGGTTAGCAGCTCCATAAGACAGCATTGTAATAAAACACAAATTTTAATAATGTTATCTCCGTCTATGGAACACCTATACATTTCATTCTTGGACTTTCTGAAATATAGATTACAAACCCGATTCACTTGCAAACTCAGATTCTTAATACATATTTAGCAAAAGGTACTTTTTGAAAGTTATCTTTTCCCTGTCTAAAGCCTCTGGAGGTTCATTTGCATGAGCACCAACTGTCACCTAGCGTTGAAAAGCCCCCTTGATGAGGTGTGGAAACTAATACCAGAGCAGGACAAAGGATTGGGTGTGGGAAGATGATTCTGTACCTCTGGCAGGATGAACATCTGGGCTGTTCCCACGAAGCTGGTTAACTTCAAAGAGGCCACTCATGTAACAGGCAATTGTTAACTGACACATGGGCAGGGTGCCTTTCCATTGCTTCCAATCTGGGATTTCTGACTAAAAGTCAACGGTTTCATCATGACATTGTCCAACAACTATCCAGCCTCATGGAGCCCTTATTAGCAACAGTCTGCTGAGATCTTGGCAGAGAAGGAACTACGTTGCAATAGTGACGTAGTTCACTTTTCAGTAAGACTAGGGTCTGCCCTCCCAAATTCAAATGCAGGCAGACCTCTTTAGCCCATAAATGATCCTCTAGTCAGCATCATCCGCTCTCACAATATCAGCATCCTCTCCAACACAGATGACACACAACTCATTCCCTCCCTCACGGACAAGATGTCAAGTACCCAGATCTTGTGATGTTCGGGCAGAGTTCATCATTGTTTGATTCCATCTGCAGGCCAATAGAACTAGGACTGACACCCCCCAACACCCATGCCAAAACCATAATTGACTGCAAACCCGGCATGACTTCGCAAGTCAATACCGTCGCTGCCTCATGCTGAGGAAGATTTTCAATTGGCTCCAATTCGGCACCCGGAAAACTGCCACACACACCCTGTTAATAGGTAAAATGGACTATGGCAGCACCCTCATTACCCGGTTCAACAAAAAACTCAACAGAAGACTGCAAACCATTCAGGACTCGGCAGTCATCATCACTCTCAAACTCCCATGCCACACTCACATCACAAAACATCTGAAGTAGCTCCACTGGCTCTTCTTTCAAAAACTAGCACAATTCAAACTCCTCACTCACACTTTCAAGGCTCTACATAACACTGCCCCAGCACACATAAAGAATGGCATCTGCTTTCAAAGTGTGGTATTGGGGGTTCTTTTCTCTTCTTACTCAATGTAGCAACGGTTACTGCCAAGTCTGGTAGGTTGTCCTCCCCTCAACGCGGCTCCGACATTGAGCAAGAAGACAAAAGAACCCCCAATACCACGCCTTGGCTCATGAGGCCAGTTAGCCTTTATCAAAAAGTTCTGTATTAACTACGCCAATTGGGCGCAACAGACTACATCCATATAACACGATTAGGTACATTTCACCTATTTTAACTATTTTTGTAGAGCACACTTTGACATCTCCACGCATGTGAGTAAGGTGGGGATAATAGTGCACATCCTCGTCCTGAAGAAGGAGTCCTTGTTACTCCGAAACATGTTGACGTACTTTAGAGGTTGATGTACCCTAATTAGTACAAACAACCTCACTCTGCACTTTTTTACCGATACCAGCCGAGGGCTTAATAAAAACTTTTTATTATTTTTTCTCCTACGAGCCAGGTATCTTTTAACTATCACTGTCTTTCACCTCACTACTCACATTTAATTCCTTCACACACATCAACACATAGTCCACTTTCAGTGCACCTACGTAGCCGTGAGTCGCAGCACGCCGCATCCCGTAGAGGGGTGCGAAGACCCCGATGATGAAGCATGACACCAAGGGGCCTGTTGGTGTGTGAGGGGTATTTATACAACACTGTGTGCTCCTCACCATTGTAGGGATCACTACCACTATAAAGAGTGGATTCCTTTTTGTCTCAGTGAAGGCTTCACCGAAGATGGGAAAAGCTCAGAGTAGGAAAAGTTTGCACCCAGTAAATTGTTGATGTCGATCGGACACTGCTCTGCTTCAGGCCCAGTAAAGCTGTCTACCTTCGGACCTAGACTCTTTTCTGAAAGTTGAATTTCCTCAATGGGGCAAGTCTGCAGACTGTGGCTGAGGAGTGTTAAACGTTGTCGAATGCCAGTCTGTGTGTGTCCTGCTGTAATGGATTTGCTGCTGTGTAGAAGAATGTAGTGTGAGCTGCGGTGAAATCACACCCGCTGGTGATGCACCTTTGGCTTATTGAATGGCAGGGTAGTCCCAGTCCCTCTTTAATTCTTCATGCAAAAAGTTAGTAAAAGGTATCTAAAACCCAAATTTTAGAGTTAGGAAGGAGAACAGTGGTGGTGCGTCTATTAGGGGTGTTGGGGATTTGCCCCCCCCGTCCGCCCCCGCAGCTCCCTCGGCGTCTCTGAACATAAGTAAACTCTTAGCTTATTTAAGTTCAGCCACTCCGACAGAGAACTGACAATCATGTAAGTCAGCATGACGTCGGACCTCCCACCCCCTTCAGAGTCTGAAGGGGGTGGGCGGTCTGGTGTCATGTTGACTGACCGGCATTGTCAGGGGCAGGCAGCAGCAGCACAAGTGCGCATGAGTAGGGAAGGTCGACAATTTTTTTATTTATGCCCAGTATTCGCAGTGGTGCCTGCTCAGGCTGACGCATGCCCATTAGAAGAGCGAACCTTGGTCTCCTAATGGGCAGGCGGGCAAAGCGTAACACTGCCCTGCTCTAAGTCAATCCTGGCGCTACTCTAGTGTCAGGATTGGCTGAGAAGGATTTGCCACTTCCCAGCAATGATGCAGCTGTTCCACTGTTGGCGCCCGAATGGACCTGAGTCGGCGCGGACCTGGTCAGGTAGGATTGATTTTATTTTATTTTATTTTAACTCCCGCCCGGCCCCCAACCCGCGTGACACCCACCCTCCTCACCCCCCATGGAAGCTGCGACTGCTGCTCTATATACAGAGGCTTCTTTTAACAGAATGTACACGTATGCCACACACAAAAATACAGAAACATCTTGGAAAAAGTTAAGCTATTGGAAATGTATGATTAAGTAAAATATGTGAAATATAGCGGGTACTAAATTGCTGCCATGAATTGTTTTACGATGACTTTTCGGCAATCGGTCAGTGTTTTTTGTTAGTAAAATTACGGACATAAATACCCGGTTTAAAAATGTCCCTTTTTAATTGCTTCTGGCTCTGAGTCTCGGAGGGACCCGGCCTCCTTCAAGATCTGCCTTAGACAGTCTGAATAATATTGTGTTTGGGGTAATTGTACCCAGGATAGGAGACATTCGACAAGGGAAGGTGAGAAGTCACGACTTCCTATGTCTCTGATTAAACTAATTATTCTCCACATTTCCTAATGTCTCAGTACTCCACTGTGGGATATATGACGTTACAACGCGTTATTTTACAACGCAGACCGTTACAACGCAATTTTTACAACGCAGGTACCATTACAATGAATGCCATTACAACGCATGTCATTACATAGCAGATACTATTACAACGCATGCCATTACATCGTAAGTATAGGTAGGTATATCTTTTTTTTAAAAATGTAATAAAATTAATTTAATTAATTTAAAAATTGTAAATAATATTATTTAATTTTAATAAATTAAATAAGTAAAAAAAAGTATTTATTTTAATTTAATTTAAGTAATGTAATTCAATTAATTATATAATTGTAAATATTGTAATTAATTTAATTAAAATTAATTAAATAATTTAATTAATTGAATTTAATTAGTCGTAATACCCCTGTACCCCAAAAACCAAACCCAGCCCTAAAACCTAAAAAATACCCCTGTTCCCCAAAAACCAAACCCAGCCCTAAAACCTAAAAATACCCCTGTACCCCAAAAACCAAACCTAGCCCTAAAACCTAAAAATACCCCTGTACCCCAAAAACCAAACCCAGCCCTAAAACCTAAAAATACCTCTGTACCCCAGAAACCAAACCCAGCCCTAAAACCTAAAAATACCCCTGTACCCCAAAAACCAAACCCAGCCCTAAAACCTAAAAATACCCCTGTACCCCAAAAGCCAAACCCAGCCCTAAAACCTAAAAATACCCCTGTACCCCAAAAACCAAACCTAGCCCTAAAACCTAAAAATACCCCTGTACCCCCAAAACCAAACCCAGCCCTAAAACCTAAAAATACCCCTGTACCCCAAAAACCAAACCCAGCCCTAAAACCTAAAAATACCCCTGTACCCCAAAAACCAAACCCAGCCCTAAAACCTAAAAATACCCCTGTACCCCAAAAACCAAACCCAGCCCTAAAACCTAAAAATAACCCTGTACCCCAAAAACCAAACCCAGCCCTAAAACCTAAAAATACCCCTGTACCCCAAAAACCAAACCCAGCCCTAAAACCTAAAAATACCCCTGTACCCCAAAAACCAAACCCAGCCCTAAAACCTAAAAATACCCCTGTACCCCAAAAACCAAACCCAGCCCTAAAACCTAAAAATACCCCTGTACCCCAAAAACCAAACCCAGCCCTAAAACCTAAAAATACCCCAAAATTACTTAAAATAATATATATAATTAATTTTATAAAAATACATAAATTAATATTTTTATTTATTTTTAATATTAATTAAATTAATAAAATAATGTAAAATAAATACAATTAAATAAAATAAAAATAATATACTTACCTATAATTACGATGTAATGGCATGCGTTGTAATAGTATCTGCTATATAATGACATGCGTTGTAATGGCATGCATTGTAATGGTATTTGCGTTGTAAAAGTTGCGATGTAATGGTAGTGCGTTGTAAAAGTTGCGTTGTAACGGTTGTATACCCCACTGTGTGACATACAATGTAATGTGTGCTAAAGATGCTGATCTTTGCGAAATTCCCGGACTGAGAAGCTGTGGGAAGGGCGTGTGAGAGGGGTTGATGATTTGCACAGAGCACACCTTCAGAAAGCTGGTGCGCGCTACCCATGGCAGCAGAAGTCACCCCAGGAAAATAGAAAGCGTTTCATCTCAGAATAATTGAAATACAGAGTAAAGGCTCGAGGCTCAAAGAGGCCTCTCTGAACAGCAAGGCCCACCACACGCCGCCCTCTCCTGAACACTTTCACCTATCTGGACTCTCTGGAGGTTTTACAGATGCGCTGGGCACATAGAAAATGTAAGTATAAACTCATCTCTAAAACCACGATCATTTATTTATCGACAGAGATTAGTATAACAAAAAATTCGAAAATATACACTCTCTCTACAGTTCACTATTAGAATCACGCTTGGTCTTGTCAACATAGTGAAAGTTTATATTTGACATTGTTTTTGCATGGCACAGTCTTGACAAGTGACTGTGCTTCAAGGCGCTGTTAAGAGGCTGGCCAGTTCGAGCCGTTTGTGTGTTGTGGATCATTCCAGAAGAAAGTGAAGAAGGTGTTGGGGAGTATGAAGGAAAGAGGAGGGAAGGAAATAATACAAGCATTGGCATAGCCAATAGGTCTCGCCTTTGGGGCCTTATAAGTGTTTAGGCAGAGCTCTTGATTTTGTCAATGTGTTTAAGCTGTGCTGTAGAGAAGTGTGGCTGCTGTGCAGCATGCTGAAAAGTTGTAATAAAACAGTGCCAGAAGCATTTTTGTTACTTTATACATGACCAAAAAGGAATTATGTCCAACTGAACGACCATATTAAAACAATGTATGTACAATAAAAAAAATGCTCATTTTTCTTTTCTTCTTGCAATGCTGGCACTGCAGCTGGTTTTTGCCTATTCCAATGGTTGTTTGTTAAAGTTTTTTTTTGAGGGGGCATAAACAATTGGAGGTTGAAGGTAGTGAACTAGTACCTGTATTATAACACTAGCAGTGGGCAGACGCTAGGGGAGAATCAACAGATGGCCGATTCCGAGAGCAGGCTGAGGTGGTGTTGAGTGATGTTGATGTGGTAGTGGTGGTGGTGACTGGTGCTGAGACGATGCTGAGGGGATGCTGAATGATACTTAGGTCTTGCTGAGTGAGGATGATGTGGTGTTGTACTAGTGCAAAGGCGATGCTGAGTGATACTGATGTGGTGTTGAGTGATGTTGTGGTGGTGCTTAGTGATGTTGTGGTTGTGCTGAGTGATGCTGTAGTGGTGCTGAGTGATGTTGTGGTGGTGCTGAGTGATGCTGTGGTGGTGCTGAGTGATGCTGTGGTGGTGCAGAGTGGTGATTTGCTAGTTACAGTGGGTAGAAGAGGGGTAGAGGGGTAGAAGAGGGGTAGTAGAGGGGTAGAAGAGGGGTGGAGGGGTAGAGGGGTAAAAGAAGTGTAGAGGTGTAGAAGAGGGGTAGAGGGGGTAGAGGTGTAGAAGAGAGGTAGAGGGATAGTAGAAGGGTAGAAGAGGGGTGGAGGGGTAGAAGAGGGGTAGAGGGGTAGAAGAGGGGTAGAGGGGTAGAAGAGGGATAGAGGGATAGAGGGATAGAAGGGGAGAAGAGGGGTAGTAAAGAGTTAGAGGGGTAGTAGAGGAGTAATAGAGGGGTAAAAGAGGGGTAGAGGAATAGAGGAGGGGAAGAAAAGAGCTAGAAGAGAGATAGAGGGGTAGAAGGGTAGAAGAGGGTAGAGGAGTAGAAGAGGGGTAGAGGGTTAGAAGAGGGGTAGAAAAGAGGTAGAAGAGAGATAGAGGGGTAGAAGGGTAGAAGAGGGTAGAGAGGTAGAAGAGGGTAGAGGGGTAGTAGAAGAGTAGAGGGGTAGTAGAGGAGTAGATGTGTAGTATAGTGTTAGAAGAGCAGTAGAGGGGTGAGGTAGAGGGGTCAAAGGCGGTCAAAGAGGGGTAGAAGGGTAATAGATGGGTAGAAGAAGGGTAGAGGGGTA
Source organism: Lissotriton vulgaris (assembly GCF_964263255.1). Classification (NCBI taxonomy): domain Eukaryota; kingdom Metazoa; phylum Chordata; class Amphibia; order Caudata; family Salamandridae; genus Lissotriton; species Lissotriton vulgaris. The sequence goes on from NC_141696.1 coordinate 522,341,764, forward strand.
GAAAAGGAGTAGAGGGGTAGAAGAGGGATAGAGGGGTAGGAGAGGGATAGAGGGGTAGGGGAGGGATAGAAGGGTAAAGGAGTAGAAGTGGGGTAGAGGGGCAGTAGAAGGGTAGAGGGGTAGTAGAGAGGTAGTAGAGGGTTAGTAGAGGGGTAGAAGGGAAGTAGAGGGGGAGAAGAGGGGTAGAGGAGTAGAAGACGGGTAGAGAGGTAGACGAGGGGTAGTAGAGAAGTAGAGGGGAAGTAGGGTAGAGGGGTAATAGAGGGGTAGAAGAGGGGTAGAAGAGGGGTAGAGGGGGAGAAGAGGGGTAGAGGGGGAGAAGAGGGGTAGAGGGGTAAAGGAGTAGAAGAGGGGTAGAGGGGTAGTAGAATGGTAGAGGGGTAGTAGAGAGGTAATAGAGGGGTAGTAGAGGGGTAGTAGAGGGGTAGAGGAGTAGAAGACGGGTAGAGAGGTAGAAGAGGGGTAGTAGAGAAGTAGAGGGGTAGTAGGGTAGAGGGGTAATAGAGGGGTAGAAGAGGGGTGGAGGGGTAGAAGAGGGGGAGAAGAGGGGTAGTAGAGGGGTAGAGGGGAAGAAGAGGGGTAGTAGAGAGGTAGAGGGGTAGAAGAGAGGTAGAGGGGTAGTAGAGGGGTAGAAGTGAAGAAGAGGAGTAGAGGGGCAGAAGAGGGGTAGAAGAGGGGTAGAGGGGTAGAAGAGGGATAGTAGAGGGGTACTAGGGTAGGGGGGTAATAGAGGGGTAGAAGAGGGGTGGAGGGGTAGTAGATGGGTAGAAGATGGGTAGTATAGGGTTAGAGGGGTAGTAGAATGGTAGAGGGGTGGTAGAGGGGTAGTAGAGATGTAGAGGGGTAGTAGAGGGGAAGATGGGTAGATGGGTAATAGAAGGGTAGAAGAGGGGTAGAGGTATAGAGGGGTAATAGATGGGTAGAAGAGGGGGAGTAGAGGGGTAGTAGAGAGGTAAAGCAGTAGAAGAGTTGTGGTAAAGGGGTAGTAGAGAGGTAGTAGGGGGTAGAGGGGTAGAAGAGGTATGGAGTGGTAGAGGGGTGTTAGAGGGGTAGAAGAGAAGTAATGGGGTAGAAGAGAAGTGGAGGGGTAAAAGAGAGGTAGAGTAAATGTAGAGGGGTAGAAGAGAGGTAGAGAGGTAGAAAGGGAGTCCAGTGTGTAGCTATCAATGGTACAGCACGTGCAGTTGCACCAGTGCCCAGAGTCATTGAGTGAGAAAGGGCGAGTGTGTGTATTTCTCAGTGAAACTGAGAATTCGGGAGTACGATTACATTTGTATGTGTGTAACAGTAAGTGGAAGTGAGGAAATGAGAATGAGTAAGTGAGACAATGTGAGTTACAGTGTGTGATGGGGAGAGAGTAAATGTGAGAGAGAGTATGAGTGAGGTAATTTTGTTAACAAAATGGGGTGAACTTCTGGCAGTTATTACACACAATCAAAAATCACCTGCCACCACTGACGCTGGGACCAACTGTTGAGTGAAGGGGCGCTGCAGGGGTGGACAAAGAGGTCAGAAGCAGCCATTTTTACTTAATTGCAATAAGCTGATCACTTAAGGAGCCGAGCATTGTCGTAAAGCAGTGCCATTGTAATTCAGGGACTGTGAGGAAAGTGTATAGATGGCTACTGGTGTCAAGTCAAAACAAACGCAAAACTCCCAAAAAGTCCTTGTTGGGCAATAATCTTTAAGATGACGATTCTTCCCAAACAGTACTGAATTTGACAAACCCTCACTTGAAGGCATACGAATGACCATAGACACTCCTGAAATAGATGTGAACATTTAAATGTGATACAGGTGCAGAAGAAACTTTATTTTGACAGTAGTCACTGGGAGACTCTTATGTAGCAGCTCCCAAAAACCAGTCCTTAAAGTGTGCGTTGGATGACTTTTGATTTTTATAAAGGTCTCCTGTAACCTTTTTAAGGAATGGCCTTCGGACTTATTAAAATATTTGTTTTTCCTATGTTTTCAGTTACTCTTAACAATACATTTACCCACTGCAGCTGTTAAACGCACCTGAGTGCCAGTCTATTGGCCACATGACAAATATTCATTATTGCTCCCTTTGAGGGAGACATTTTGTAGTATGCTTCGCATCACCTGACTACACTTAAGAACAATCACTTGGTGGGGCCATGCATGATCGAACAGCACTTACCAAAACGTAGCTGCTCTTCCGGCAAACACAATCTGTGGCGAATACTGAAGGCGGACTTCCCATTCACAACGACCAGCGAAACGCATGCTCTCTGCAAACCTAGAGCAAAATAGGCTGCATTTCAGTCTAACAGTCAGAGAGGCCGCAGAAATAAACAAAACAGGCGCACTGAAGACATGCACTGATGGGGACTAGCCAGAGCAAACGACAGAGAAACATGCTAGGCGGACTGTAAAGACCGAATGACAGGGACAAGACAGAAGGACTGAGACCTAATGCATTGCAAATGCTTGTTCTGTATTGTTATGCGGAATTGTGGTACCACATTACAAGAAGTCTATTTATAAATGTAGCATAATTCTGATCGGGTTTGACAGAAGTGACCCCGAAGCCTGGGGTCAAACCTTCACAGGGGACATCTTGATGCCTCTGCCATTGTGGCAAGAAGTAACGTGCCGTGCCGGTTTCTAACATGAGACAATATGTACTTTTGGGAAAGATAAAACATGGTGTCTGGCGCCATCTAGTGATCAGCCAGGGAAGCTGTTTTCTAATGAAAATTACAGGCGTGTTCATGTTTAATAACAAGCGCGCAAAAGAGAGGAGGGGGCCTGTGCCTGTTTTCCTTCCGGGAACGAGCAGGTGCATCATATGTTTGCAAGTTATTTACAAACATATGGTATTAAAGCTCGTTCCCGCAAGGGAATCGCGAGACGTAAACGCATTGCCATTAAAAGCAATGCAATGCATGCACGTTTTTGGCTGAAAAGGTGCATTGATGGCTAAAGGTCTTTCTCCTATGCAGCGCATGTGCGCTGTGTAGGCAAGACCTAAAAAGTGCTGGTACTCCGTTCCGGATAGTAGCGGCCCATTTAAAGCACTGGTTATTACCAGTGACAAGTCTTTACTGGTTTTATTGCTTTCATAGCTACTATACTACTGCACCTCTTAAATATATCTACTCTCAGTTTACTATTGTATACTTTGGTTAAGAGTACTCTTTTCTTTGGCTTGGTTCCAGGAATGTTGCAATTTTGAGGAAGATGGACCTCTCCTCCAAGGCTTCACCCTGATGTACTATACTGGCTACAAGTATGAGACCTGGACTGATTTGTGGTCTGCACTCTCCCAACACAAGTGCTGAACTGGCACTGCCCGTTAATTTTCATTCATCGTCAACTTTATTCTGCAATACTGGAATAAAAGTACAATATAGAAAAACATATGTCAAACTCAAAACAAAATATACACTAAAATGAAAGAAATTGAGCCATTATATCAAAATCAAATTTCATCAAACATGGTATAAAAGAAAAATTCACTTGATTCACCACTACTGCATATAATACGAAAACAAATTATGTTTGAAAGATTTATTTGCGAACTCGCAATCCGCAAAATCCGCGAATTCTCGCGAATTTGCGGATTTTTTTGTGTTCGCAAGGGTTTCTGCCAGTTCGCGAGGATTTGGGGTACTAGTTCGCAATTGCGAACTTACTTGTCGGCTCGCAACGGTCGCGACTATGTTGTTTCCACGTCTTGTTCATCATCACAGCCTCCCAGCACCCTCTGTTTCACCACTGCCACCCTCTCTTTCACCCATGCCACCCTCTGTTACATCAATGCCACCCTCTGGTTCATCATCACTGTAGAAGATGGGGGGAAAAGCAAGCACACCTGCCCTGCTTCAACTGACATGAATTAATTTGGGGTTAGTTTATTGACAACACCTGCCCTGCCCCAACTGACAATAATGAATTAGGGGCTAATTAATGTGTCACTGAATTTGAAGTTCCAGCCTGCCACCTGCTTGTCTGCTCCCTTAGCTGTAAATCAGGACCTTTGTGGCATACAGTTAAGGTCAGAGCAGGGTCACACAATAGTTGCAAGTAGGCAACCGAATCCTGGAGGGCCCCCTCAGGAAGCACTACAGGGAATCGTTACAAATCATGAGATTGACCTTCTGCACCTGCTCATTGGTTTTGCTTTTGCAAAAATCGTTTTTCGGTAATTTCTCGCTATTCACGAGGCTCGGCGTCGTGCGAAACTGACCGCGGAAGCCGCCAATTCGTGCGAATGAGCTTTATATTTTTTTGGGGCTTGTTATTTCGCGATGTTTTTTTGCAGTATTCGCGAGCCGCTTGCAGCGCAACACGCGAATTTACCCCAAGGTGGAGTACGGGCGCGGCCATTTTGTTTGCATGACGTATTTCCGTTTCTGCCCACTATGTATAATCTCGCGAAGTAAGCGCATTGCGAGTACAACTTTGGGCGAGATTGCAAGGAAAATCGCGTGCAAACTTACTTTCGCGCTCGTGAACGGGCGGCCATCTTGTTTTTCATTAATTTCCTGTGTCTGGGCATGGTGTTTATCCTCTTGCTATCTTTGCCATCCTTTGCTTGTGTTCAGTTTTTTTTCGAACGATTTTGCTTCTTATCTATCCCTCTCTTTTCCTAGCTGTATATTTTTGTCTTTTCTGCTATTTTTGTTTACTTTTAAACTACTTTTTTAAACTCTTTTCTTTTCTTCTTCCCTATCCTATTCCTTCTTAATTTTCTACTTCCTACCTTACCTGCCCAGACCATGGTGAAGCCAGGCGCCGTGAAGCTGCCCAGGCACTTGAGGGCCGCAGCGGCGGCGGGGAGTAGGAGTCCTGGACCCCGTGCCAGGACAGCATGCGGGCGATTGAGGGGGGAGCAGGTGACGCGACGGGAGATCTTCAGCCTGGAGGAAGTGGGCGTGCTGGTCTTCTTCATCCAGCGCCGCCTGCCCAGGACCATCGCGGGAGGTGGCAGGATCGCGGCCGGCTACAACATCCAGGAGCGTCGGATGCGGTGGCAGAATGTGTGCTGGGCCATGACCCAACTCTCCGGGGTCCAGCGCACCTACAGCCAGGCCACCCACCGCTGGACGGACCTCCTGGACCGGGAGCGCGACCTGCTGGACCAGCTCGGCTTGGAGATCCCCGGGCTTGGTGAGTAGTAGTAGCTATTTCATCACTCACCACTATGTTTTCTCCTGCTCTGTGTTGTTGTATTGCAAATATTTGTTTTTTACATGGAGCAAGCCAATAATGCTGCTGACGATTACATTGTAGTTAAATTATATTTCAAAATCTTCTGTGCATTTCACGTGCACTGCTCTCCTTCTCAGTGGCGTTGCTACTATGCTTATTTGTTTTCTATTTTGTGGTAACTATTATGTATGAATGTACTTTACAGAACTGCGTAATGCTAGACACTAGGGGGCAGAATACATTTACAAGCCCCTTGCGCCACGTTTACGTTGCCTTGCGTGACGCAACAGCGGCGTAAACGTGGCGTATCCCTGCGAGTCATTTACAGCATGACGCATCTAGGGAGATGCGTCACGTTATAAAGCCATGGGCCTGCACCACAATGGGTGCATTCCTAGTATGCAGGGTGGGCGGTCCGGCGGCTCTGCGCCTCGCAAAAGTGCCTGCGTGAAATCTACAAGATTTAACGCAGGCACTTCTGCGACGCTGCTACGTCAATTCAATTCCTTATGCCTGCTTGAAGCAGGCATAAGGACTGACACAGCATGTTAAGTATTGGGTGGCCTTGAGCATTACTGGAGTTGCATTGCGTTGGCGATGTGACTCCAGCGATGCGCCGCTCTTACGTGACGAGATGCGTCACGCAAGTGCCTACCCATGCGCCAGGGCGCGCCGCATTGTAAATGAGGCGCATCTGCCGTGTCGCAAGGGTAGTTTTGCGTGACGCATTTGATCTGGCGCATCTCTGGAGATGCGCCAGAACGCGTAAGTAAGTTTGCCCCTAAGGGGCAGAATTGCAATTACCGTCGCATCCTTGCAAAGTAGCAGGGATGAGCCAGTAATTGTGCGGCCCGCTACCACCACCAAGCATGGTGCGCCGTATTTGCAATGCGGCGCACCATGGGCCCAAAACGTCACCGAAGCTTTACTGCTGGAGTTGCGTCGCAATGATGGCGCAGCTGCAGCAATGCTCTGGGGTACCCTATCTCCCCAATGCTGGGTCAAGCCGTACGTCTGCTTCAAGCAGGTGCAGGGTTTGTTTGACGCATCATTGTCCTAAAGGTGACTGATTGAAATTGTGTAGATTTCCCTCAGCCACTTTTAGGATGTGTTCCAGCGCAGGAATGCCCTCCCTTGCGCCGGAACGCCCCCTGATGGCGCAGGGCTTTATAACGGGATGCATCTCCTAAATGCATCCCGTTGTTATAATATTATACGCCGCACCATGGCGCCTCTTTTGTTCAGCTGCTGCGTCACAAAAGTCACGCAAGAATGGAGCAAAAGAGCTGCAAGGGGCTTAAATCTGCCCCTTCCTTTGTACCCCTGACAATAAGAAAAATAGTGGCGGTGGATTGATAGTTTGACTATTTAAATGACTGGTTATGTAGCAGGCAACTGTTAGTGTTGTCACTGATCTGACTGAAAACACAATGGAGTTTGTCTGTCACTTTGCGTCTTGCCTGCGGACTGCTGCCTGTCAGTCCTAGGTGAACATTTCAGTACTTTGTTTAGTGAGTTACATGACTTTCGAAGTCGCAGGTCCGCAAATCAATGAAAACTAACCCTAATCAATATAATTTGCGGAAATATTTTGTTATTGTTGTTTTAAAATGTTTGATTTGGTTCACATTGACAAGCAACAATCATCCATGTTTTCTGTTCTTTCTTTCATGTTGTACGTCAGCTCCCCCCAGGGGCGAGGAGACACAGGAGCAGCAGGCGGCGGCGGATGCTGTTGAACAGGGCCAGGATCGGGCAGGCGAGGGTTCCTTTGCTGGCCCCAGTATGTTTTCATTTTAGACTAGTACCTATTTTTCCTAGCGTTCCTCATTTGATTTTTTCAAAATCGTCTTTGATCTTCTTGTAGACTATATCTAAATTCTTATCCTGCCTCTACTATGACTCCCTGTGGTATTACTAGATTATTCTTATTAGTCTGTCTGTGTAGCTAAATAAGATTGCACGTTTGGCGAAACTCCCATTCTAGTCAGCAATAGCTCCATCAACTTAGTGCAGTCCTCTGGGATTGTCCATAATGTCTTTTGAAGTGTTCTATCTGCTTTGAAAATTCCCAACTATAAAATGTGAATGACCACCAAGAAAGAATAAGATACTACCTTTTGGTTTAGATAGGAGGACAATCCATACCACTACTGTTGCGGGGACAATTCTTCTGCAGAAACAGAACTATGGACAATAAATAGTGGATTGCTTATCAATTATAATAGGCGCTGTTAGAGTTTCCACATACCTCTGTGATAACAGACTTTGAACCCCCAATGTCCTTACTGACTGATTAGATAGTGTGGCACAGTCATTTACCTCCCGAATTCATTGATGATTGATCCCCAATGATGATTATCCAACGCAGCTCAAGAGTACGGAGTCAGAGTCAAGAAGTGTCAGAGGCACGGACTCATGCTTGCAAAAATTGCAAAACCTTTCGCTCAGTCACTCTAGTCAGGACCAAAAGACACAGAGTCTATATAAGTTTAAAACCTTTATTAAAAGTAAACACATTTATTAAAATGAAGTCATAATAAAACTAAACGTTTAACTGATAATGCAAAAGTGGTTAGTGCTGTCGATTAATTGAAGACATTTCTTGTGGTCGAGCCGAGCTCTCACCTGGTTTTAACTTGATCTTGTTGTTAGAAGTCCATCTTCTGTCTGTGTGGAGAAAAATGGTGCGTGTTAAAAAGCCGGCCTTCATCAGTTGTGCCAAAAAGTGCAGCAAGACAACACCCTTCCCTGGAAATAGGGACATTTTTTTTACTTTAGAGTAGACAGTCACAAAGTACATTGTTTTCACATGTCTTTATTCTTAGACCAAATACTAGTGAGTGGTTTATTCTAACATTCTTAAATGTACTTTGTAGGTGGAACATCTGGTGGCGGGGCCAGCGCGGAGGTGGTGGTGCTCGACACGGAGGCGGAGGGCAATTCTTCAGGGGAGGAGGCGGCGGCTGTAGTGCCGGCTGTGAGAGTTGAGACGGTGGTGGTGGCGGGCAGAGGTAAGCTCTTATATATTCCTTACTTATTGAGATTGAAGACGTGGCTGGGAAGGAAAGAATATGAGATGCATGGCTGGGTGAATGATGAAGCAATGATGGGTGGAAGGACAACAGCCTGGGTGGGTGACACAGAAACTGTATGTGTCCATATACCTGGATCATGCTACTATCTGTCTCTTAGATAGCATATGTGTATCTAGAGCAGGGGTACTCATAGTACGGCCCGCGGGCCGGTGGAGGCCCGGCAAGCCTTCCTTGGCGGTGTGCAGACCTTGCAGACAATCACTGCTCCCCCGGCCCCCACAAAGCAGAGACTTTGTTGTATTTCACCTGTTAGCACCCCTGCATCTCCACTCTGACAATCACTGCTCCCCCAGCCCCCACAGAGCAGAGTGGAGATGCAGGGCCACAAAGAGGTGAAATAGAGCAAAGCCTCTGCTCTGTGGGGCCGGGCGAGCACTGATTGTCAGGGTGGAGATGCAGGGGCGCTACAACAAACAAAGCCTCAATAATATGTTAATGGTTTTTTAAAGACCTGTTAAGTACTTTGGTGTGTCTGTCTGTGTGTGCGCGTTGAGGAAGCTGTCTCAGCCCGGGCTGAAGGCTGACACAGACAGACACACACACAGTGAGATGACAGGGGGGAGGGAGAGGGAGGGCAGGAGGGAGAGCAGGAGGGAGAGAGATGTATGCAAATGCTGGGTCTGGTGGCTCAGTGGATGAAGGCATCAGCTGCAGGGACCTGTGTGCAACCTCATGGTCACAAGTTTTTGTTTTGCTTTAGCCCCGCCCCTCTGACTCCGCCCCCACCAGTGCAGCCCTCTGCCACAAACTACACTGTAAATTTAGCCCCCGAGAGAAAGTTTGTGAGTACCCATGATCTAGAGAGAGTAGACGGTCAGTGGATGAACTAAGTGTAACTTTGAAGAGCATGTAACACTGCACCCGCACGTCCGTTCCAGTGTAGGAAAGGCAAGAAAAAGAAGTTGTAATTTTGTCCAAATACTACCATCAATAGTAGCAGTAGTTTGTATTGCAAGCACAGCATAGATCCGGTTATTACGGTGGCCACTCCCTACCTCTCTTAATAAGTTTAGTAGTACTCAGTCATTCATGTGTGGATGTATCACTGGTCACTCAATAAAAAGCAAAGCACCTAAAGTCATCCCATATGTAAGCAAAAACATCCCATGTGAAGTGATAGATAATCAGATTATTTATCTTCTTCATTTTCCATTTCTAGTACTCATTTGCACTGTAGGGTGAAAGTTAAATTAATTAAGCAGTAGCCCTTGTAACAGAGTATTCTCAGTGCCACCCGTAATAGAAAAGTAAGAGCCTCACCACCTGCATGTACTGGACCGGTACAGTAACGCAAGTCTAGGTCACTCATCAAGGCGTGCGTCTCTTTTTCTCGGGTGCAAGTTCACTGCGCTGGCATTATGCCGGCTTGCAGAAGATAACGTACCAATTTTCCTAAACAAGAGACAAGAAGAAGAATAAGACTGGTGTACTTTCATAGTCAACTCCAATGGAAGTCCATAGTGCTCGTAGAATTTGTTCCTTAAACTCCCACTAATGTTAGAGCAAGGATGAAGAAGTGGGAGGTTAGATAGATACTGGCCTCAATAGTTATGTAATGCGCTTGCAAGTTGCTAGTTGTACTGTAACACAAATTTCTGCTGAATGATTGAGTTAATCTTAAAGAGCATTGGTTACAGACTATGTCTTTCTTTCTTCATATAGATGCTCCTTCCAAACCAACAAGGAGGTAGGAGCTGGCTAGAGCGGCCCGGCAACGGAGGATCGATGCCACTGTTGCTGAATATCGGCGGCTGGTGGCCCTGGAGGACGACGAAAGTGCGCAGTCGACCGCGACAACAACGTCGGCTGCATCGGCCTCCGTGCCCCCACGGGCTGCCACCCAGCACAGTGCTCCAGCCAGACCAAGCCGGGCTGCCAAAGCCAAACGCCGACGCCGAGCAGCAAGGACAACAGCTGCCTCTCACAGCCACTGCAACTACAAGGCACGCCTGCGCCGCAGTACCCTGAGGGTGTCCCGCCTTCAGCAGGAGCTCCACCACTTTACCAACGTGTTGGAGGGTCTCCGCTTAGAGCACGCCTTGCTCCGCAAGGAGTTTGATGCCCTGGCCCAAAAAGTCAACAGCATCCACCCATAGTGTCCCTTGCCCCTTTTTTAGAGACTTTTGGGGGGTGGGAATCGGGAGTTGGGTTTGGGACTTTTAAAGGACAACCGTTGGGGTTAGGGAGGGTCTTGCGGGAGATTATTTTGTTAGGGATATAAATATACTTTTTCAAACTTTATCTGAGCATACTTGTTTTTTACTGCTTTTGAGTCTGGTGGGTGGAGGTTTAACAGTAAGTTTGTTTTCCTGAATAGTCCTAGGACTTTAGTAGTACTACCGTCAATCTCTCGTCTCTCCTAATACTCCATTATACTACCTCCAACCAAACGCTTATCTTACCTGTAATTTGTGGTTGAAAGTAGGGCTAGGCCCAGGGCTGGCTCCACGGGAAACAGCGAATAAGGTTGGCAATCCAGGGCGGATGAAATGTCCTCACTGCGGTGGTACTAGTGGTGTGACACAGTGGCAGTTGCATGCCTATGGAAAAAAAGAAAATGAAACCTGGTTTGTCCTTACTGTAGCATTACAACGGTAGGATAGAGAATATAGCAGGTGACAGTACACTAGACTACAACAGTGCCACAATGTAGCCTAACAAATGGTAAAGTATTTATAGTATAACTTGTACTTGCATAGCATTTCTTTGACATTGGCTAATACTACAAGAAATAGTACTGAAGCTGAGTAAGTCTAGAATATATCCTCGGATTCCTTCACCAGCCTGTTGCTATGACCTTATCCTCTCCAGCAAGTGTGTGGAATTATTGATGTCAGTTAGTCACACATCAAGCAAAACCACACAACCCGGGGGAAGAGGGTTAGGGTTTGTAAGTTGGATAGGAATGGGGGTTTCTTTTGGGTAGGTTTTGTTGAGAGAAAAAAGAAAAGCACAGCATGGACAAACAATAATTGAACATAAAGAAACTTTTAGTTACAAAGCTAACCATAAATCTTTTACGTGACATAAAGGAAGTGCATGCACTACTGAATGCATTGTTACAGAAAAGTAAGTAGTACTTTCGACAACCGTGAATGCCAGAATGCGACAGTACAGGGCAACATTAAATTAGGTTAAAAAAATAGCCGAAGTAAAACATATAGAATGGCTGTAGGGATCAATTTAGAAGCAGAGAGAGATCCAAGAAATGCAGTCACACACACTCATTGAATAAAATAATGGATACTGTATCTGTATTGTTGTAGTTGTCCTGTTGAATTTGGTAAGTAAGTTGCATGCAGCAAACAATTCCTCTTATTAGCGGCATTTCTCCATTCCAGCTGACGCTTCGTCCATCAATGTTGGTGACCAGAAGACACCCTGTACGCTGCCTGCCTGGCGGATGCTGAATTGCGGCTCGCTAATGTGAAGCCTGACTCCATCCTTTTTTCCCCATTGCAGACTGAAACCCGGCCTGTAATTATTGAGCGAAAAACAGCACTGATAAATAAATATAAGGTATGTACGCTGTGTAGTGCAAAAAGTCACACTTTGATTTTCCTAATAGACAGTACAACATTTTTGAAAGTGCGTACTCTGTCTGAGTCACCTTTTCAAGGATAAATAAGTATGGGCGAATTAATTTAGCGGATCTTTCCCCTCAAGCTAGTTGTACTGTAAACTGTGTTTTAGAGCAAAATTAGACCTTACCAGCAGTGCTTCCGCCCAGACCCTTACTAAAGCCAGTTGCAAAAATGTAAAAGACCCCCAATCAGATCTCAAAAAGCGAGGCCTAGCAGAAAACTGGTGACAAAACGTACTTCGAAAGTAAAAGTAGGCCAAAGTACCCCCTTACCCACCGTTGATTGTATTCAAATCACTTGCAAGCAAGCAAAAGTATCCATAGCCAGCATCGCTCCAAGACTCAAAAAAAACCCCACCCAAACACATGCAGTAGAAATACTGCTAACCCTAACGAGACCTAAGTTAAGAATAATGGCAGAGGCTTTGTTTAACTATGCCAAATCCCCCCTTTCCTACCATGGATTTTCTTCAAATGACTTGCAACCAAAATTACACATTCTCACGAGTGCTCTAAGACCCCAGAACTCAGTTGCAAAAATCTAGAACACCCCAAAACACATGCAATCCTGCTGCTAGGGCTAACCCTAATGAACCCTAAGTTACAAAAAGTGCCAAAAGGCTTTTCCTTATGGATTTTGTCCCAACCACTTCTATCCGGTATTAGACCTTCCCAGGGAAGCCCCAAGACCCGCCAACCCACCCGCCAAAAAGCTCAACACCCCCAAACAGCCCAAAAGCAAACTCCCATACTTACAATATTTCTTGGCCTTCTGTCCAAACACGCTGTGTAGCTAGGCCATAACTCCAGTTTATCACCACGGATTTCCTGAAAAGCAAATGCAATCAAGATTAGAGTGTCCCAGCAGTGCTCCCAGACCCCGAAACCCACCCACAAACACCGGGAAGCCCCCCAAAGAGCTCCTCAAAGGCAAGCAAGTCAGCAAAAACACCCAAAAATTTCCACCTCGGATTTGGTCCAAACCACTTTTATCCGGTATTAGAGCTTCCCAGCAATGGCCCTAGAGCCGCAACCCAGGAGAAAACGAGTTGAAGACCCCCAAACAGCCAAAGAGCAAAAGTACAAAAATGGGGACTTAGTCATTTTTTTGCCAATTTCCCAAATCACTCCGCGCGCGCTCTGCAGCTAGGCCCTAACTCCCCTCTGCCACCATGGATTTGCTTCAAACCTCTTGCAAAGTAAAGTATCCATAGCCAGCAGTGCTCCCAGACCCCGAAACCCACCCACAAACACCAGGAAGCCCCCCAAACAGGCCCCCGAAAAAGCTACCTTGAGCAAAATGTCAGAAATAGCACAAAAAAAATCAGCGTGTATTTTGTCCCAATCACTTCTATCCGGTATTAGACCTTCCCAGGAATGCCCCAAGACCCGTCAACCCTCCCGCCAAAAAGCACAACACCCCCAAACAGCCCAAAAGCAAAATCTCATACTTACAATATTTCTCGGCCTTCGGTCCAAACGCGCTGTGTAGCTAGGCCATAACTCCAGTTTACCAACACAGATTTCCTGAAAAGCAAATGCAATCAAGATTAGAGTCTCCCAGCAGTGCTCCCAGACCCCGAAACCCACACACAAACAGCCAGAACCCCCCCCAAAGAGCTCCTCAAAGGCAAGCAAGTCAGCAAAAACACCCAACAATTTCCGTCTCAGATTTGGTCCAAACCACTTTTATCCGGTATTAGAGCTTCCCAGCAATGACCCCAGAGCCGTCAACCCAGGAGAAAACGAGTAGAAGACCCCAAAACAGCCAAAGAGCAAAAGTACAAAAATGGGGACTTAGCTATTTTTTTGCCAATTTCCCAAATCACTCCGCGCGCGCTCTGCAGCTAGGCCCTAACTCCCCTCTGCCACCAAGGATTTGCTTCAAACCTCTTGCAAAGTAAAGTATCCATAGCCAGCAGTGCTCCCAGACCCCGAAACCCACCCACAAACACCAGGAAGCCCCCCAAACAGGCCCCCAAAAACACTATATTGAGCAAAATGTCAGAAATAGCAACAAAAAAAATCAGCGTGGATTTTGTCCCAACCACTTCTATCTGGTATTAGACCTTCCCAGGAATGCCCCAAGACCCGCCAACCCACCCACCAAAAAGCACAACGCCCCCAAACAGCCCAAAAGCAAAATCTCATACTTACAATATTTCTCGGCCTTCGGTCCAAACGCGCTGTGTAGCTAGGCCATAACTCCAGTTTACCACCACGGATTTCCTAAAAAGCAAATGCAATCAAGATTAGAGTGTCCCAGCAGTGCTCCCAGACCCTGAAACCCACCCACAAACACCAGGAAGCCCCCCAAACAGGCCCCCGAAAACGCTACATTGAGCAAAATGTCAGAAATAGCAAAAACAAATCAGCGTGGATTTTGTCCCAACCACTTCTATCCGGTATTAGACCTTCCCAGGAATGCTCCAGGACCCGCCAACCCACCCGCCAAAAAGCACAACACCCCCAAACAGCCCAAAAGCAAAATCTCATACTTACAATATTTCTCGGCCTTCGGTCCAAACGAGCTGTGTAGCAAGGCCATAACTCCGGTTTACCACAACGGATTTCCTAAAAAGCATATGCAATCAAGATTAGACTGTCCCAGCAGTGCTCCCAGACCCCGAAACTCACCCACAAACAGCCGGAACACCCCCAAAGAGCACCTCAAAGGCAAGCAAGTCAGCAAAAACACAAAAATAATTCCGCCTCTGATTTGGTCCAAACCACTTTTATCCGGTATTGGAGCCTCCCACCAATGGCCCCAGAGCCGTCAACTCACCCGCAAAGAAGTAGAACACCCCCACAAGTGCTTAGTCTTTCTTCACTGGGCGTAATCCAGCCCTCTGCTTTGATGGAAATAGGAGTCTGGAGGAGGAGGATAGAGGAGCATGTTCTTCTGAACTTGTGAACCTGAGGAATGCAGACTGTGGCTCCTTCAAATCAATAAGCAAACAAGTGAAGACAGTTCTGCTGATGGGCTTGTTTTTGTGATTAGTTGATTTAAGTTTGAATTATATTAACTGTGCACAACAAAGAAAGACAGACACACAGGAATGAAAGTGAATAAGGACGAAAAAGAAAGTTATTGATTCATTGTCTCATTTTCAGGGCTCGGTGTTAAGGTCCAGGAATAAGAATAAGGCTTCGTCTTCATACTCTGCGAATTCAGGCAGGGTGAGCTCAGTGTCACCTGACAGAGTAGAAATTCCCTCATCCACGTTGCCTTCCACCTCGTCTTCATCCGGCATGCTTTCTCGTACTTTGTAATCTGGTGGTATGAGGTGCTGATTCATCTTGATCATTGTTAACCTCTCCACATTTTTGGGCGAGAGGCGGCTCCGTTTGGGAGTTACAATGGCACCAGCAGCCCTGAAAACACGTTCAGAAGACACGCTTGCGAGTGGGCAAGACAAGTAGTTTAAAGCCAGGTTGGAGAGCTGTGGCCACAATTCTTTTTTCCCATGCCAATACGCCAATGGGTCAGCATTAACATAGACCTCTGTTGAGCCATTCAGATAGTCCTTCACCATCGACTCAAGGTTCTCATCCAAGGTTCCTCCACTTTGCTTAGTTGTTGCTGTGCCTGTGACCTTTTGAGAACCAAACCCAAGCCGAGCCAGCCAATCCTCTTCAGCCTCCAATGTTTCTGTTGTGTCTGGTGCAGATGATCCGGTTGCCGGTGTCTTTAACGGCTGAGAGGTCACTTGTGCCACAGCAACAGGTGCAGAAGTGGATTGTTTTGACTGGGGATGGCCTGCTGATGCTGATGTACTGCCTTTTCCTTCAATTTTCTGCGGTTCTCTTTCAAACCTCTTGGCTGACAAGGCTAGCCAACGTTTGTACTTTGGAACATGTTCATCATCAAAAGGAAAGAATGCTTGGCCTGCCAGCGCCTTTTTGTAGCGTGGATCCGGAATAGTAGCACAAATGTAATGCTGGTTTGAGTGGATCATTTTAAGACGTTCATCACCTTGTAGGCGCTCTAATAATTTCTCCGCCAGAACAAAAGGGTCTTGGTTTTCTTCATCTTTTTGAAACACAGAACACACCTCCTTCAGTTGGTGCTCCTGCATGTACAACAATGGGATAGCTTTTCCCAAATTACAGTCCTCCTTGCTGACTGCACGCGTGAAGACCTCAAAAGGACGAAGCATGCGTTTCAGGCTTTTAACTATGTACCATTGCTCCGCACCCATCCTCAGGTCCTTCTGAGCTGTACCCTGTGTTAAGAAATATTGATCGAGTACTGTATACTGCTCATACAGACGCTCAAGCATGTAGAAGGTTGAGTTCCAACGTGTTACCACCTCCTGGATGAGTGCTTTCATTGGCATTCGACGGTCATGTAGCAGGCTCCTCAGATGCTTCCGGGCCTTAAAAGAATGGCTGAAATGGTTGCACATTTTTCGGCAGGTCTCCACTACCTCGTAAGCTGGACTCTCTTTATCACTCAAGAATTTTTTGACAACCAGGTTTATACAGTGCGCCAAACACGGCACTCTGAAATAGTGACCCAGCTCCATGGCCTTAACTACATTGGCGCCATTATCCGTGGAAACATTTATTTATTTATTTATTTTTGCAATTTGTTTAGCGCGCAAATACCCGGAGGTGTCTCGGCGCTGTAGTGATCAGAAACTGCACAAACTAAAGCATCTATTGTGTAAACAACCAGGTTTTAAGTTGTTTCCTAAAACTCAACAGCGTGGGGCAGGTCTTAATACACAGGGGGAGTGAGTTCCACAGTCTGGCGGTAGCCACTATGAAACGTCTGTCGCCCCAGTTGACCTTTCTTGTAGGTGGAACGTTCAAAAGATGGGCTGAAGATGAACGGAGGGTTCTTGGTGCCTCTGGAGGTTTAAATGCTGATTTAAGATACTGAGGTCCCGTATTGTTAATAGCTTTATAAGCTATACATAGGGCCTTAAACTTTGTGCGACTTCTCACTGAAAGCCAGTGCAAATTGTGAATAAATGGAGAGATGGAATGATGTTTTGGGATATTAAGCAGCACCCTGGCTGCAGCGTTCTGCACCAACTGTAGCTTATTAAGCACTTTAGCCTGGGCGTTGAGGAGAAGGGCATTGCAGTAATTAGTTTGTGAAAATACCAGGGAGGTGATAAGGGTTTTTGCCGCCGAAGTGGGTATGTAAGGTAGAATTTTTTTTTATTTTCTTCAAAATGAAAAAAGATGAAGAAACTACATTGTTTACATGATGATTAAAAAGAAGCCGATCATCAAAGATGACTCCAAGGTTTCTGAATTTTTTGACAGGTATAGGCAGGGGACCTAGTTCACTTGGCCACCACTGAGGGGACCAGCAGGGTTCTAACTCGCCAAACAACATAATCTCGGTCTTGCTGGAATTCAGTTTGAGACAGTTGGCTGCCATCCATGAGCTGATGGACAACATTGCTTCCTGGAAATTGGCGGCCACCCTGTCTCCATCCCGGTGTATAGAAAGGACTAACTGGGTATCATCAGCATAGGTGGTAAGGCTGATGTCATGTTCCTTTATCACCCTCGCCAAGTCCGACACATAGATGTTAAAAAGCGTCGGACTTAGCGAGAAGCCCTGTGGTACACCACAGGGAAGGGAAAGAGGAGATGAATAAAAAGAACCCAGTTTAACTGTTTGAGACCAGTTATGTAGAAAGGATGCAATCAAAGCCTTGGCTTTGTATTTCACCCCTATGGCTGCGACACGGTCGATCAAGATGTTGTGATCGACCGTGTCGAAAGCCGCTGACAAATCTAGCAGAATCAAGACTGCCGCTCCTCCCTTGTCTAGTGTATACCTGATTTCATTTGCAGCTTTAATAAGCGCTGTTTCAGTTCCATGTGCACTCCTAAAGCCAAATTGGGTATCATCCAATAGATTATGAGTATCAACAAAATCGGAGAGTTGTTGATTCATAAGGCTTTCAAAAATGTTGGATGGAAAAGGTTAACATGCAATTGGTCTGAAACTAGCAGGGCCTGTAGGATCAAGGGAGGTTTTTTTTAAAAGGGGTCTGATGATTGCTTTTTTCCATACCGAGAGATAGGAGCCTTCCTGAAACATATTATTGCAAATAGTAGCTATTGCAGGTGAGATAGCCTCCGGAATGAGGTTAAGAATGGAAGGGGTCCAAGGGTCTAAAGGTGAGCCTGATTTAATGGTGGTAACAAGATGTGAAATTTGTTCATGTGTGACTGAATGAAAAAAAGAAAAAGATGGAGAATTAGGAAATTGATTAGGGACTGAAGATTTCCCTGGAGACATAGCTTGAGGAGAGAAAGCAGAAAATATGGAGGTTACTTTGTCAATAAAGTAGTCAGCCAGTGAATTACACAGCTGTTGAGAAGTTTTCTCTGGTGGAATAGGAGGATTGATCAGGTGGTTGACTACATGAAAGAGTTTTTTGGTGGAATTTTCTGCTGACTCTGGGTGACATAATAGCTACTTTTTTCTGTGACTAACTGCTGCTTGTATTTATAGAGAGCACTTTGTATATCAGTTTATCTGTGAGGTTATAATGTCTCCGCCAGTGTCTCTCCAGGTTTCTACAAAATTGTCTCTGTAGGCGCAGGTTTTCAGAGAACCAGGGGGCTGAGGGCGAAGTGCGATTATGAAACATGACTTTTGATGGAGCAAAAACATCTAGCGCAGTAAAAGATAGTTATTAGAAGCTATATCTGGGTCTGTTTCGGTAGTATCTAATGATGAAGCCAGAGTAGCTGATAGAAGAGGGATATTGATATTTTTCCAGTTCCTGGACATGACTGGAAACGCCGATTTGGCTGGAGGAGCTGTAGGATTGTTAAGCCTAATGGCAAAAAGTACAGCTGAATGATCTGTCCAGGTAAGAGGCAATTGTGAGGAATAGGAAATATCTTGATTGTTTGTAAATATCCCATCCAGGATGTGTCCTGCGATATGAGTAGGTACAGAGACAAGTTGGTTGAGTCCTGCGGCTGTCATATCTTCGAGCAGTGATACAGTGTCTTTATCAGTATCAGCCTCTAAGTGAAAATTAAAATCCCCAAGAATGGTAAAATGAGGAGTTCCTGCTACACTTTCTAAAAGGTTGTTAATGTTAGCAAGGAATTTGGTGCGTGGTCCTGGGGGACGATATACTAGATTCCCTGAGAAAGATTGATTGGCAGTAAGCGTGATCGTAAAAGAGAGTGCCTCACAAGTCATATTAAGGAGAGGGGTCGTATTAATACTAAAATAGTCTCTATAGATAATGGCCAGACCACCTCCTCTTTTTATCAGTCTATCTAATCGATTTACACAGAAGCCAGGTGGCAGGGCAGCTGTAAAATCCGGATCAGCTGCTGCATCTCCCCATGTTTCTGTGATAAAGAGTAGATCAATGGAGTGTGCAGTAATGAGTTCAAAAATATCTAAGTTATGCTTTGGAAGAGAGCGAGCATTTATAAGTGCCGCCTGCAGTGAGCTATGCCGATCTTTCTTAGGTGGAGGACGTGCACAAAATTTACAGACAAAAGGGCCACAAAGTAACTCTGAAAGAATGAAATGGGGTGGGATGTGTAAACAATGCATTGAAGGTCTGTGAGCCAGTAGTTGCATACCGCTATATGTCAAGGATTGAGCGGGTTGATCAGGGGGACTAGCCCACAGCCCGGTCTCAGCGCGGACGGGCGCAGACAGGCATGACTCTGGCGCGACTACGGCGCGCTGACAGCGTGCCCGCTGCGCACGTCCGCTGCGCTTGACTAAATGCATCGTCTTATGTAGCGGTTGGGAATGCGGAAAGCTAGAGAGCTGACCTTGCTGGTGGTGGCACACCGGAAGTGTAGGGGTGATCCTTCCGGTTATGGCGCTCGTTCCCTCCACACAACCAAACTTTTGGTGGTGGAGTAGTAGAACACGCCTCGGCACAAAAGGTAAGTGGTGGTACAGCGATTAATGCAACAGCATAATGACCATTTACAAAGTGCAATAAATCAAACAAATAAACATAACCAATCTTACGTTTTTTTGGGGACAGCCAGTCAAGGACCTTTGTGTTAAATTCATCCAAAATGTTTTGTGCTGTGTGACGTTTCTCCAAACCAAACATGGCTAGTGTTGCATGTTTCTGAGCAGCTTTGAAAACTTGGTCGGGGTCAACACCTGCATTTAGCTTTGCTTTAACCCCTGAAAAAGAGACCCAGTGTACAGTGATGCACATGTAATCAGCGCCTGGCCACTGGTCCACATGTCTGTTGTCAGATGTATAGTGTGAACAGCACTCTTCTGCAAAGCTGCCCCAATCACCTCCAGCACATCTTCATGTAGTGCTGGAACCGCAACTCTGGCAAAATATAACCGGCTAGGAACCTTCCATTTAGGGCAGAGTGCTGCCACTATTTCTAGAAAACCAACCCCTTCTACAAAAGAAAAAGGGAGAAGGTCCAGAGCTAGCATTTTAGCCAGCTTAGTGTTATACAGATGCGTCAGTGGGTGGTTGCGTTCATATTGCGCTTCTGTAAACAACATCTTTTTAATGTTGCCCTGGACCAAGCATTTACGGGATGATGATGATATCTTCGAGCCAGTTACGCTCGCTGATGAACTTTTGCGCATTGGTGTCTCACTCTCTCCCACACTCTTAGTGTGGCTCACATGGGGTGTGCTGCTGACAGGGGTACTGGGTGTAAGTGAAGTGTTTGACACGTCTTCTTCCTCCTTGTCATCATCAGATGAAACAGCATTACGTGCAATTCGGGCTTCCTTGATCGCCTGTAGGTGCGCAAACCATTGGACAGCGTGCTTTCTTTCAAGATGAACTCTCTGGCCTCAAGGTATCATAGTTGGAACCAAACTTACCACGACTAACTGCAAACTTACAAATGCTACAAATGGCGAGGTTTTCCTTTTTTGTGGAAACACTAAAGAAGTCCCAAACTGCGGACTTGAAATGTCTTTGGGGACCGGAGGAGGCGGCGATACTGGTGGTGGTGGTCCTGCTGCTAATGCCAGATGAAGTGGAGGATGTGGATTGCCGAACTTCAGTACGTGTTGCACTTTCACCACCACTAATTGAGGTCGAGGTGGATGGAGGTCCCTTCTGGCGACTAAGAAATATGGAAGCGGTAGGTGTTGGTGTACTAGTTAACTCCAATGATTGTGGTGTTTCTTCCATTGCCTCCTCGTCGACAACATCATCACGCGCAGCAGCTTCTCGGGCTAGGGTCAATATGTCTTTTTGCTGCATGCCCGCTGGGGCTGAAGTGGCCTTTATGATGACTGGCTCGTCGTCGTGAGAGGCTTCATCAGCAGCAGTATCCGTCACTTCTTGTTGAGCCTCATCACACTCCATAGCTATGAGTTTTTCGACGACCTTCCTTTTACGCTCAGGTACCTTTGTCAGATAATGGTGTGCCTCACTCTCAGACCGCAGTGGTGGTTCCCAACTTTGATCCATATCATCAGAAGGAGGTGGGCTTGAAGAAGATGTAGACACCCCCCTTGATCTTTTCCTTGCTAGGGATGTGGAAGACAATGAATGATCATCAGGAGGAGTGGCTTCCTCAAATGATACCTCGGTTTGATTGTCAATTTCCTGATGTGCCCCTACTTCGGGAGGAACAACTATTGTGGGCACTTGTGACCCTCCATGCACCTCTGCTTGCGCATCTCCTTGCGCTGCCTCTCCTTCCACATGTACTTGGGCTTGTACTTGCACATGTGGTTGTTGTTGCGGCTGTGGTTGTTCAACACTTGTAAGATGATTTACAACAACCTGTGTTGATTCAGGGACATTGCTGCTACTTTCTTGCGATGAGCCAACATCACTGGTCGATGGTGATTGAAGAAGTACACTGACAGCCTGTGCAGCACACAAGGGCTTTGACTTAAGGTGGCGTGGTGGTGGAGGCACTGAGCCCAATGAGTGGGGGTGCTGCTCCCAGCTTGGTCCCCAGCAGATCCCGCTGCTGCTGCAGGCGTACTTTTTTTTTTACTCCCAAAAAACGCTGCGGTCGGCACACCAGCCTCATTGGTAAAATGCTTCTTCTGCTCCTTACTGGCAACTTTTTTGCTAGAGGAGCTAGGAAGAAATTTTTTTGGGGCCATCTTCTTCAGAGCAGGTCAGAACAGCAGGCGGCAGTTGCACGAGTTGCAGAGTTGTCTGTGGCCAGACGTGACGTCGCGTGACGTTATGCTGCACACACACACCGCTGCAGGACTTCTTCTTGGCACTGGTGGTTCTCTTGAGTCTGGTGCACCTAAAAGCAATGGAAGACAGAGGAACATCAGTTCAGTTATACACCCCCAAAAAATCGGGAAAAAAAACAGAAAAATCAGCACAATCCCATGCCCTCCATGATGTTTAAATTCAAGACACCCCACAGAAAGACTAGGCACATGCACCACTCACTACCCCCTGGTGAAAAGGCCACAACAGGCCCAAAAAAACGAAAATCACAGAAAAATCAGCACAATCCCAAGCCATCCAACCCACAGAAAGACTAGGCCCATTCACCACTCACTACCCCTGGGCATAATGGATGAAAGCTAGGCAAAATGGGTGCAGGCCTGAAAACACTGCCTGTATTCAAAATGGCCCCCTCCCTCACAGCACATGGCCAGGGCCTGTAGCATCACTCAAAATGGCCCCCAACCACATGGCCTGTCCACAACAGGCCAAAAAAATGAAAATCACAGAAAAATCAGCACAATCCCAAGCCATCCAGCCCCTCCATGATGTTTAAATTCAAGACAACCCACAGAAGGACTAGGCCCATGCACCACTCACTACCCCTGGGCATAATGGATGAAAGCTAGGCAAAATGGGTGCAGGCCTGAGAACACTGCCTGCATTCAAAATGGCCCCCTCCCTCACAGCACATGGCCAGGGCCTGTAGCAGCACTCAAAATGGCCCCCAACCACATGGCCTGTCCACAACAGGCCAAAAAAACGAAAATCACAGAAAAATCAGCACAATCCCAAGCCATCCAGCCCCTCCGGGATGGTTAAATTCAAGACAACCCACAGAAAGACTAGGCACATGCACAACTCACTACCCCCTGGTGAAAAGGCCACAACAGGCCAAAAAAACGAAAATCACAGAAAAATCAGTACAATCTCAAGCCATCCAGCCCCTGCATGATGTTTAAATTCAAGACAACCCACAGAAAGACTAGGCCCATGCACCCCTCACTACCCCTGGGCATAATGGATGAAAGCTAGGCAAAATGGGTGCAGGCCTGAGAACACTGCCTGCATTAAAAATGGCCCCCTCCCTCACAGCACATGGCCAGGGCCTGTAGCAGCACTCAAAATGGCCCCAACCACATGGCCTGTCCACAACAGGCCAAAAAAACGAAAATCACAGAAAAATCAGCACAATCCCAAGCCATCCAGCCCCTCCATGATGTTTAAATTCAAGACAACCCACAGAAAGACTAGGCCCATGCACCACTCACTACATCTGGGCATAATGGATGAAAGCTAGGCAAAATGGGTGCAGGCCTGAGAACACTGCCTGCATTCAAAATGGCCCCCTCCCTCCCAGCACATGGCCAGGGCCTGTAGCAGCACTCACAATGGCCCCCAGCCACATGGCCTGTCCACAACAGGCCAAAAAAACGAAAATCACAGAAAAATCAGCACACTCCCAAGCCATCCAGCCCCTCCATGATGTTTAAATTCAAGACAACCCATAGAAAGACTAGGCACATGCACCACTCACTACCCCCTGGTGAAAAGGCCACAACAGGCCAAAAAAACGAAAATCACAGAAAAATCAGCACAATCCCAAGCCATCCAGCCCCTCCATGATGTTTAAATTCAGGACAACCCACAGAAAGACTAGGCCCATGCACCCCTCACTACCCCTGGGCATAATGGATGAAAGCTAGGCAAAATGGGTGCAGGCCTGAGAACACTGCATGCATTCAAAATGGCCCCCTCCCTCACAGCACATGGCCAGGGCCTGTAGCAGCACTCAAAATGGCCCCAACCACATGGCCTGTCCACAACAGGCCAAAAAAACGAAAATCACAGAAAAATCAGCACAATCCCAAGCCATCCAGCCCCTCCATGATGTTTAAATTCAAGACAACCCACAGAAAGACTAGGCCCATGCACCACTCACTACATCTGGGCATAATGGATGAAAGCTAGGCAAAATGGGTGCAGGCCTGAGAACACTGCCTGCATTCAAAATGGCCCCCTCCCTCCCAGCACATGGCCAGGGCCTGTAGCAGCACTCACAATGGCCCCCAGCCACATGGCCTGTCCACAACAGGCCAAAAAAACGAAAAACACAGAAAAATCAGCACACTCCCAAGCCATCCAGCCCCTCCATGATGTTTAAATTCAGGACAACCCACAGAAAGACTAGGCCCATGCACCACTCACTACCCCTGGGCATAATGGATGAAAGCTAGGCAAAATTGGTGCAGGCCTGAGAACACTGCCTGCATTCAAAATGGCCCCCTCCCTCACAGCACATGGCCAGGGCCTGTAGCAGCACTCAAAATGGCCCCCAACCACATGGCCTGTCCACAACAGGCCAAAAAAACGAAAATCACAGAAAAATCAGCACAATCCCAAGCCATCCAGCCCCTCCATGATGTTTAAATTCAAGACAACCCACAGAAAGACTAGGCACATGCACCACTCACTACCCCTGGGCATAATGGATGAAAGCTAGGCAAAATGGGTGCAGGCCTGAGAACACTGCCTGCATTCAAAATGGCCCCCTCCCTCACAGCACATGGCCAGGGCCTGTAGCAGCACTCAAAATGGCCCCCAACCACATGGTCTGTCCACAACAGGCCAAAAGAACGAAAATCACAGAAAAATCAGCACAATCCCAAGCCATCCAGCCCCTCCATGATGTTTAAATTCAAGACAACCCACAGAAAGACTAGGCCCATGCACCACTCACTACCCCTGGTGAAAAGGCCACAACAGGCCAAAAAAACGAAAATCACAGAAAAATCAGTACAATCCCAAGCCATCAAGCCCCTCTATGATGTTTAAATTCAAAACACCGCACAGAAAGACTCAGTGCACCCACCACTGAGTACCCCTGGGCAAAAGGCCCCAAAACAGCCCAAAAATCGAAAATTCCAAAATTGTAGTTGCAGCAACTGTAATGCCCCAAACTAACTTACTTGTGAAATTTCTAATCCAAAAGTGATCCAAAGAAAGTCAAAAAGGCCTCAAATCCAAATATCCAGCAGCATCCACAAAAAGTAATCCTTCCAGCTCCAGATCCAAATGAAAAGGGACCAGGAGATGGACAAAGCACTGGGAGGAGCCTGCTGGACAGGAACAGGAAGTTGAAGACTGTGGGGAACTTCCTTCCTCCCACCCTCCCTCCCCAAAATGGACTCCTCGCAAAAAAAGTGCAGGCAAATGTCAACCTGAGGAGTTATTCAGATAAAAATCATCATTTCCAGAAGGTTTATGCTGCTTGCTGGTGGATTTCTTGTGCAGAATTGCAAATTTTGTATTTTCGCGAGTGCGAGATTGTTGCTGCTCGCCGCATCTCCAAGCTCGCAATTGCGAAGTACCGCGATACGTGATCACGGCGTACTCGCGTTGACAAACTCTCGCTGTCTAGTTGGCAAGCCGCGATGACGTAATCGCGCTTGCCAAATTCCCGCGGGATCCTGCAGCAAGATCCAAAATGGCGCAGCACTCGCAAAATATCAAGAAAAATAACTCGGCAAACGATGAATGACGGTAAGTAAACGCCGCGTGCCGCAAATTTGTATCACCAAGAAAAAAAAAATCCGCTGCGTGCGAATTTGCGGATTTTGCGGGAAATTCGCGAATCTCGCAGATTGCGAATTTACCGAAAACCTGCAGAATCCGCGAGCGGAACGGATTTTACGCCCATGCTTAAGAGCAATAATGAGATACAACCATATGACATCAGCAAAAAGACATAAGGTGAATATAGCAGTTCTAAAAGCATAAGAGTGCTAATGTCAACAAAGAGATAAAAGCATTTTATAGGTTTTCTAAGGGGATAAAGAAGGGAGGGAGGGGAAGGGGAAGTGAGGAAATGTTATAACAAGATAAATCTATAGAGAATAACAGCAAAAAGGTAAATGGCACCAGTATTAATAAAAATTGAACAGTATACAAGATTAATGTAATATGAAAACACTGTAAACAATATTATATAAACAAACGGGAGAGAGTATAGTCTTTCAAGGGGGTTTAAAATTCTCTGAATTGATATGGATAGGATTCTGGTGAACTAATTGATCTAGGTAATTAGTAAGAGGTAACCAGTAAAAATCTACATTACGAACTGGTTTACAGGAAGAGGCAAAGGCAACATCAAGTCTATGAAAATGACATAGAGAGTTCCACCAACCTTGTATGGAGACAGTCCCAAGGGATTTCCAATTAGAAGAGATGTATTGAAATGCAAGTGCGAGCATTGGATCAAAAAAGACCTTGTGAGTGTGGAGGTAAAACTAAAGAGTCAGAGAGAGTGCCTAAAAAGAGAAGATGTAGTGAAAATGGAGTAGAAAGAGTAAAATTTTGAGAAATACAAGACCAAACTTTATTCCAGAAAACAGACACAGTAGGACAGAGAAAGAACATATGCAAAAGATCAGCATTAGTGGTACCACAAGTCCAACAATTAGAATCAGAGGAGGATGTAAAATGAGAAAGAGAAGAGGGAGATAATACAATCTATGATATAGAAAAAAATAAAGATTGAGTAAGAGATGCGGATCGAGAAAGTTTTAAAGTTCTGGACCAGAGCTGATCCCAGAGAGCAATAGGGTAGGTACATTCTAGATCTTTTCCCAAGAAAGCTCCAACTTGGTTTTGACACGATCAGGGCTTGGAGAGGCATAACATTTATAAATCATAGAAGCTTTAGCAAGGTTAGAAAGAATCACAAGAAGGTGAGATGGAGGGGTTAGTCAGGTGGAAGAAGGAAGAGAATACTAGCAATCAAGGAATAAACCCATAAGCACAGTAGATTTCTGTAGGAAAGAGCGAGGGCATCGGAATCTGAGTTGAAACTGGGGAAAAGAGCAAGGCAACACACCATCAAAAAGATGATTAACCCATATGATACCCTTTGACCTCCAAGACGTCCAACAAATAGGTCTGTTATTTATGAGAAGAAGAGAATTATACCAGATGGGGGTGCGCAGAAATGAATCACGAGAAATGTGTATCGGAAAGACCAAAGGTTTCAAAAGAGAAAAGGTGTGTTTAAACAAAGGAAGGGAGGTATAGGGAGATTTGGTGGAAAATCGCAAAACTTCCTCAAAAGAGAAGGGGGAAGATTCTGATGAAAGCAAGCCAGCTGCTTGACGTAAAGAGAAGGATTTGTGATAAAGACGGAAATCCGGAAAGTGAACCCCACCGTTCGATTTAGATTGGCGAAGAGCTGCAAGAGAAATTCTCAATTTTTTATTCTTCCAAAGGAACTTTTGAAGAAATGAGTCAATACGTTTGAAATAAAGGGCTGGAATATGCACAGGTAACATGGAGAGGATGTAGATACAGAATAGGGGCAATCATCATCTTGATAGAATCAAGACGACCCCCACCAAGAGAGAAAAAGAGGATTCCAGGAGGAAAACAGCTGGTCGATTCGAGATAGAACAGCAGACATATTTAATTTATTAGAGGAGGCAATAGAATTAGAGGACGAAATACCAAGCTAATGATCAAATTACTTGTATATCTTTTATGATCTTTTATGATCGAAATAAAGATTTTTGAATTGAAATACCAAGATATGTGATCTTCGCATTGTTCCTGGCAAAGCCAGTCGAGGAAAAAAGATGAGAAAGACAAGAGTTGGTCAAGGGTAGAATTTCAGTTTTATCGGAATTGATCTTGTAGCCTGAGACAAGGAAGAATGCAGTGAATTCAAACAGTAGAGGGGGGTTAGAAATTTCGGGGTTTGAGATAAACAGAAGAATATCGTCTGAATATGCAGAGAGATTTAATTGATGATCACCGTAGGGAAAACCAGTAATAGTGGCATTATTGCGGATGGAGGAGAGAAACGGTTCAAGAGCTAAAACAAAAAGAAGAGGGGAAACAGGGCAGCCTTGACGAACACCCCTTTGGAGAGAGAAGGAAGAGGAAAGATGGCCATTTACAAGAACTGAGGCTTTGTGGGAAGAATATAACAAGGATTTGAGAGAAAAAAAGTTAGGAGCCATGCCATTTTAGGGAAGCAAACTAAAAGGACCAATATACTCTGTCAAAGGCCTTTCCGGCATCTACAGAAATGGCGGATAAAGGAGATGAGAGGGATGAGGACTTATTCAAGACATTTAGAAAGACTCGAGAGTTGTCAGAGGTAAGCCTCCCTTTAATAAAACCACATTGCTCTTTACCAACAAGATGAGGCATAAGTGGATTCAGACGAAGATCAAGTAGTTTAGCAAAAAGTTTGTAATCAACATTAACCCCTTCAGCGCGGCGCGAATTTTCGCGCTGTTCTGAAGGTTCTAAGAAATGGGTGTGGCCGCGACAGAACGGTTCCGTCATAAGCACAGCCCAACCGGCGCTCATGACAGAACCGCTCCGTCATGAGCACCAATGTGGTTAACCAATGAGATTGGACGGTAGTTTTTACAGTATTTGGGATCACAACGATCTTTAGGAATAAGGCAAATGGTGGCATCCTGAAAGGAACCCTCTGACTTCCCAGAAGAGTAGAATGATTGAAAAAGTGATAAAAGCTTGGGTAATAAGAGGTAAGAGAAATGTAAATAAAATTCAACTGGAAATCCATCAGGGCCAGGTGTTTTACCCTTAGTAAGAGAAGATAAGGCTGAAGAGAGTTCATGTAATGAAAGATCAAGTTTGAGGGCTGTAAAATTGAGATGAGAGGAAGAGGGAGAAGGTATGTTCTCAAGATAAGATTGGATAAGAAAAGGAGTCGGAGGAGATTCTGGAGTATGTAACTGTCGAGAGAACAATTGGAACTGGTTGAGTATATCTTGGTCAGTATGAAGAAGGGTGTTGTCAGGGGAATAGACAGATTCTATGAGGGTAGGTTCCTTACGGGATTTAAGGTAGTTGGCTAGGAGTTTACCAGACTTGTTACAACCACCATAATAACGCGCACTACTACGAAGGAGTATTGACGATGCATTATTAGTGGTAAGCCTATTGAAGGCAATTTTTGCCAGCAAAAGACTAGGTGGCATGCACTTATCAGAAGATGCATAGAATTGATGTTCCAATTGTTTTATATGGGAAAGAGAGAGTTTACGTTTTTGAAGAAATTGCTTCTTTTTCCTAGAAACAACGTCAGTGATAAAGCCCCTTGCAGTAGCCTTAAAGGAATCCCAATGAATATGAGAAGGAGTATTAGGATCCGAATTAAAGTGAAAGAAATCATTAGTAAAAGAACAAAAAGAGGAAGAGAAATTAGGATCAGTGAGAAGGGTACAATTAAAACGCCATGGAGAAGATTTAGGGCGAGAAGGAAGTAAATCAAGATCTGTTACAATAGGAGCATGATCTGAGATGACTATGGGTTTGATAGAAGAAGAAGAGTACGTTTTGAGATAGAAAAACATAATCAAGTTGAGAGAAAGAGGAATGGGGAGGAGAGGAAAAAGAATAATCCAAAGTATCAGGGTGTGTAAGTCTCCAGGAGTCAGTGAGATGTAATTGAGAGATAGTGTCTAAAAATTGTTTGTGAGGTTTGTGTGGCATAAAACGGACTGTAGATTTGCGATCAAGAAATGGATCCATAACCTGATTACAGTCCCCTCCCAAAAGGAAACATTCATCTTTGTGTTGAATACTTTTGCTCGTGATTAAGGGCCAGAAAGAAGAGTCAGGTTGAGTAGGACCATAGATATTAAAAATAGTTAAAGGAATTGAGTTCATTAAAAGTTTAGCCAAAATCCATCTACCGTCAGCATCTTTTTCTTCTAATAGAACTTTACATTTCAGTTTTTTACGGATTAAAATAGCAACACCATTTTTCTTGTTAACGGAGGGGGAGAATAAAACTGTACCCACCCAGGATCTTTTCAGTTTAATGGATTCTAGTTCAGTAAGATAAGTCTCTTGTAGAAGGACAATATTGAGGGAATAAGAGGATAAGTGAGAAAGCACTCTTTGCCGTTTAATGGGATTAATAAAACCTTTTACATTCCAGGAAACAACTCTGAATGTATAAATAAAACAGATTTAGTAGCGTCAAACAGTGCAAAACAATGTACAAACATCATAAAGCCAAAGGAAGAAAAGAATAAGAAAAGAAGGAAGAAATAACAAATAAGTTCAAGTAGAGGTGGGTGTTGAAGAAGGAAGAAAAGAGAGAGAAATGCAAGGGAGCAAAAGAGGAGAAAAAAGAAGAGACAGTACATATCCAAAAGGACGCCTGCAAAAAACATACCTGAGGGGGGATACAAGAGGAAAGTGAGGTAATGGCGACACTCAACAAGACAAACCGCATGAAGAGCAGCAAACCAACTGCATCGGTACATCAGGAATTACAGAAAAGGAGCCACAAGATGGAGGGAACAAACATCAGGAAGCTGTGGAAGGGAAGGAAATTGGATGAGAACAAAGAATTAACAACTAGGATAGAATACAAGGTATATCAAAAACTATTACACATAATCTCCTGTGAAAAATAAAACAAGATACATATGAATACAAATTAACAATAGGAACGATATGAGGAGAGAAAACCGAAAACAATCAGATATTGATGATGAACAAATCAATCAGTAGAAGAAGAGGATGTCTCCATGCCAGAATTAGATTGAAGAAGAAGGACGTTTTTAAGTTTGCCAGGGTCTTGAAAAGCCCATGTTCGGTTCTGGTGAGTAACCTTAAAAATGCATGGATGAAACAGTCCATATCGAGCATCAAGAGCACGTAGCGATGGCCACAGAGACAAACATTATTTCCTCCTTGCTGCGGTGACAGTGGAGACATTTTGAGAAAGGAAGACTTTTTGGCCAAGCCAGGAAACTTGACGAGCAGTTCTAGCAGCGGAAAGAACTGAGAGTAAATCTGTAAATTTCAAGAAGAGGATTATGACTCCGCGTGGTTTTGGTGAAGCAGCTGATCGAGGACCAAGCCTGTTGGCTCTTTGGATACTGAGAGAAGTGGTAGGTGGCATGCTTAGAAGCTTTGGTAAGAAGGACGTGAAAAATGATACTTGGTCGTCACCTTCCAAAGATTCCGGCAAACCATAAATACGCAGGTTATTTCTTCTGTTTCTATTTTCCAAATCCTCATTGTGTTGCTGAAGGGAGAGAATTGATTTTTCTAAGGAGGAGATGCGTTGAGAATTGGTTTGTATCTCAGAGACTTGCTGTTCAACAGTAGAAATCCGGGATTCCATAGTTGACCATTTTTCTTTCAGGAGTTGCATGTCTTTGTTAGTTTCTTCAATAAATGGACGTAACTCACATATTTCTTCTAAATTAACTCCATAGAAATAGGAGATGAAGGTTTCTCCGATGAGGGAGGATCCTGTTTCAAATGTTTGGATAAATTAGTAGGAGGAGAAGTTTTATTGGACATAGCCTGCGTAGTAGAAGAGCAATGGGATGATGCTCTAGCCATTGTTCGTACAGGAGCAGGAGGACGTTGTGGTCAAAGAGAGGGTACCGGAACAGTTTTAGAGGGCTCAAAAATAAACTACGGCGAGTGTAGCTTAACCATAGGAAACAAAGAACCTCCAAGATGAAGTAAAATGCTCAGAAGGAACAAAAACAAACTTCGAATCACATTGACAGTTCATAAAAATCAGAATTCTCCAAACATCAGGTGAGTAAAGGGGTGCTGTTGGCACAAGTTCATAAGAAGAAAGAAGAAATCCTCACAGGAAGAAGTTTGAGTCCTTAGTATTGATGAAAGGAGAGGCTTTGTTCCAAAGATGATATAAAGTGAAAGGTCATTTGAACAACAACAAATACATGACCTGAAAGCCTTACCACAAAGCAGATGAAAGAACGTTGCGCTGTGATGTAAACAGTGGATATACAAAGCCAAACTTGGTCACACCCACAGTTAGCAAGGCACTTTCAGTGAGTAGAAGGAGATTTCCTCACAAAAAAAGACTTGAAACCATGGTAATGGTGAAAGGAGGAGCTGCATTCCAAGGTCTAAAATAGATAAAAAGCCAGTCCAGCAACAAAAAGATGTGTGTGAATCAACATCTCAGCGCGGATGAAAGCACATCAAAGTTAAGGCAAATAACAAAAAGAAAACTGCCAGATTTGTAGATAAAGCTCTTTAAAAAGGTGATTAGTGCACCATGGAGAGTTTCTGAGGAGAAGCTGAACACGTAGAAAAGTGCGCATTTACAAAATGGCGGCCGCTGTGTTCGCGTAGAGGCAGTCACTGCTCATAAGTGGAGAAGCGCAGCACTTTAAAGGACAATAAGGCTCACCCGACTCCACATACATTCCGGTGCTTGAACGTGGTATTTAGGCACAGCGTGCTGCAGGAAAACCGCGATGAAGGCGTCCGTGAGTTGTTCGATGCGGCGGAGTTAACTCTCTAGCCGTCCATCTTGTGCGGCGTCGGAGCCACGCCCCCCAATACGAAAATGTTAAACAATTAAAATGGATGCAATACACCAGTAAGGCAAAATCACTTTAAACTTTCGTGTCTTCCTCCTTGCTAAGGCCTCCCGAATAAAATTAATAACAGCCAAACAAATTTCAGGTGACTAAAGGCGCTGTACGTTTAGTTAGTAAACCTGACTTATAATTCCTGATAGCACGTTAGGAGTCACGTCTGCTTACGTGTTGCATTGTATAATGTGCAAAATAATATAAAGTGCATAGTGCTCTGTGGAGAGATGTTATCATAAGAACAATTTGGCAGGTCATAAATTAACCATCCTGTTGTGAAAACTCTAATAAAGAGTGCAGGGTACATAAAAAGAATCACATAAGATAAAATCTATATTGTGGATTGCAAATAAGGGCCAAATATTGTTCTAGACTTGAAGTAGTAATTAAAGAGAAATACATTAAAATGACTGCATGTTTGAAGCATGATGTGTCTTTTTCTCGCTCAAATGAGTAGACAACACATTTTTGATATGCAGCTTGCAGTTTGGTTCAATAGATTCTGGTTTGGTACACTGTTTGGGAACTCCCAAATCATAAAAAGGACTGTTTTATATAATTAAGCCATGGGATCTTCAACATATTGTACAACGGAAGGAATTCTTTGGAAACAATATTTAAAAGATGCTTCAGCAGTGATCTAGACCTTGAGCCATAAAATCAAGGAACGCTGAATGTAATTCATCCCCAGTTCTGTGTGACAATTGTGCGCAGTGGCACCTTTTTCGACGGAGAAGAGTCTGCGTAAGAAATTATTCTCTCTTCTTTGCAGTGCCTCAGGGTTGGTATGCCCCACATTCCGACCTCATGAAGACCCACTGGAATGCATTTAATCTTCTATAACTGCAATAACTCCTTTACCGGCCTATCTGCACAACAAAGGATTCCCTCTATTGCTCTGGAAAGTTGTTGTGATCTCATACTTAGAAGAGGACTCAATTTAACAAAGTGTCAATCGTGATACCTGAATAATTAAAAGTATTAACCTTGCCCACTACAACCCCTCCACCCACCATCCCCTGATAAAATGTGATTTACATTTGAAATGTTTGGGGCACACGTCATAACAGAAGATTTCATGAAGTTCACTTCTAAATCGAGACTATGATAACAAGTGCGATAAAGACCGGCTGTTATGGGTGGTTGGGAAATAACATGCAGATTTTGGTGTTTAACGCACCAAAATTTGCATGTTACAGTAAATACCACATGCTTTGAGTTATTTAGTGCATCCGTTAATTATCAGTTTTGTTAAATAGCTAATAAGTCGTAAGTCCAACCCACGCGTAAACTGTGGTTTGCACACGGGTCAGAATTTAACGAGCAACTGGTAATCAAGCCCTTAGAATGTGAATGTAAACCTGGGTCGTGTTCTGAGGGTCTGAAATGCTTTGTCTACTCACATAAGCTTTCAATTGGGACTTGCTATGGACTGCAACCTGTCATCACGTAATGTGGTGGCCGGGAGGATCCGGGAAAGAGTCTTGACCTGGATGGCTGGCCGGACACTGGTTGCCTTTAACTCAAAGGGCACAGCCTGAGTTGACACCTCCTATCACCCTCATCATTCCACAACTTAACGACTCACATGCAACCCCTCCAATGCAGCCCATGACCCAAGCTGGATAGATCCCAAAGCGTTTATGTATGTACACCTGCTCAACACCAGGGGGCGTCTGTGTCTCCGGGAGGACTGAGGCTAACACTCTGAACTGTGGATGTGCACCTACACACAGGCAGCTATTATATGATGTTTATATAACATTTAACCACCGACAAGAGCCAGGAAAGAGTGTGCCTTGGATCTCAGATAAAGACCTTTAATAATTGCTTTGAAAGACCAGCATATGAGTTAGGTTGAGCCAGTATCGGGTGACCCGCAGGGCGCGCACAGTGCAGTGCCACCGCCCTCTCCACCTCTGCCAAGGTCTCTCCTGGCTGCCAACATCTCTATCAAAACAGGCCATAAACGGACAGCAATCAGCAAACACAAACATTACTCCGATCCATGAAGACTTATTAATGCAAAAACACTCTTCCACGCAGTCATTAGAGAGATAAGGGGGCGCGAACTCGACCTTCCTGGTGCGGTGGAGGGTTTGCAAAAGAAGCTCTCCCGCCTAGGGAGAGGGCGGCCCTGCGCACTACTTTGGGGAGACTAATGGTCTAATTCAATGTTCCATTTAAACAACAAATCGTATTCCATATAGGAAAGTATTCAAACATCCAATTTTATTCCATATCCATGATGAGATGTTCTTGTAAACAATGCAAATCAACACTTGTAATCCATATCCAAGTATGCGTTAATTCAGGTGTGTTATCACATCACACAACCCAATGCATTTCGGGCATGGCCCGTCGTCAGGGGAATTACTCTACGAACAAAAACAGAGAAACCAGCTGTAATCTCCATATTGCATCTTAACTAAATCATATCATGCAGAGACCATCTAAGGTGAATAAGTGCTGAAAAACGGAATGTGACCAATGCGGTGAACGTGTCTATAGTAAAAGAAACGAACGTGTGAAAGGCTGAAAAAAGGCTACGGATGGTGCCCAAAAACTTAGGTAATTAAAGAACCGAAGGAAAGGCGTGAATGGTAACCAAACGTAATGGCGAGTGACAAACTAAAAGAAGAACTAACGGGTGAAACATGCCGGATAGGTCAAAAAGTATGATAGTAACAACCACCGATAATGCGGAGTATGACGGAGTTCCAGGGAGCGGGTACTTACAGGTGTGAAGATAACATTCGGACTCCGCCGAGTTCCGTGAGGGTGAACACTCGGTGAGCGACCGGGAAGGAAGAATATACAAAGAGTAAACATAGGAGTAGGACTGAAAGACCCGGTGCTGAGATGAGGGTGAGCGCCATCTTGGAAGGTGCAAAGAAGTGAAAAACCATAGATAAAAATAAACAAATGAATAGACATGCCGGTATCCAAAACATAACATTCAATGAGTAAACAGATCATAAATAACACAAAAATTCTATGCGATCATTGAGACCCGAGGGGGCCATCGTGGATAGATAACGGATCCAGAAATTCTCTCTTTTGAGTAGATGATTCTTATTGTTCACTACTTAGGTGCTGTCTTTAATAGTAAACTGATACGCAAATTAACTAGAACCCTCGAAGCAGTAGTGAATGAAACTACTTCCGCCCTAGGCAACCTAACAGAGGAGCAGTCTGCTATGCGGGTTGTTGTTCTTCAAAATCGTCTCGTCCTTGACGTCATCCTGGCCGATAGGGGTGGAGCCTGTAAGGTCATCGGGTCAAGCTGCTGTGTTTTCATTCCAGAAAATGCGCCATCAGTATATAGAGCCATTACCCGTCTTCATAAGATTGCAAGTTTGATACACCAGAATCCAGGCACCTGGACTTGGTCCGGTTGGTTCTGGACAACGTTGACCGCCTGGGGATGGAAGGTCCTATCCTTCCTAGGCATTGCCCTTCTCATAGTATTCAGTTGCTGCCTATGTCTACAATGTGGGCCAGCGATTTGCGGCCTGTGTGCCACATCATGTATTCCACATTCAAGTTCCCATTCAAAACGCCATAAGAAGAAAGAAGAGCAAATGATGTTACGTGAACAGATTGATCGATTCATGAGGATCGATATATCATGAAGGGTCCGTAGGGGACAAGGAGGGAATGAGGAAATATGAATTTTTATGATCAATTGTGTCCCCTATCTTAGACCCCAACGACTCCGTGTACGCGTTACAAGTACATGTATGTTCCCTCCACTTCCAGTTATGAAGACGCAAATACATTTGCGTCCAACGTTAACATGTCCTCTTTCAGATCCACAATGAATGGGTCGAATATTCCGTTCCTAAGTATGCCTTGCCAACGTCTTTATGTGGTGTACTTTACACGTTTTTCAGCTCTGGCGAAGTAGGCCCTGAATTCTGCCATCGAGCCTTTTCCTGCCTTCTGACTCTGAATGCCTCAGCCTGGGCCTGCATCTGTACCCATGACCTCTGCCTTACTCCCTGCGCGGCTAACGGTGCTTGGTTCAGCCTGTTGCCTGCCAAGACTGTATTCAGCCTTCAAGTTATCTACTCCGCTCCTCGAAAAATACATTCCTGTCTAGTAGTTCAAGTAAACATCCTTCCAGCTGCAGAGCAAAGGGCCCGACCTCACTGTCTCCGTGCAAGTAATTCATAGCTCCTGTTACCATGGTAGGCCCATGCCCCCTCGCATCTCATGCAGACACGAAGACGCTTATACACGCACTCACAGTTAGTATAGAATAGCCTCTGTCCGAGAGACCTTTCCTTCAGATAATATAGTTCCTTAAACACAAGATATTAGATACGATTTGGGATTAGGTTGTTCTGACATCCCAGAATTCTGTCTCCTCATGTAGGGCTAAATGTCAAGTCCCCTTCACCCTCTAGTTACACGTCAATTACACGTCATGCTGCCTGCGCGCGCATCTCTGCCATGTATTTCTGCTGACACTGCAGGATTCTCTTATGGATCCACCCACTTGTGACATCTTCTTAATGACGTTTCTAGTGCACGCCTATTGTAACGCCTTCTCATTACGTATGTGTATTCTTATCTCTCCTCTCAGCTGTTACGCCTTCTGCATCTGCTTTTACTGTAATGCATTGACTATATATACTATTAATTGTCAATAAAGTATGGTCTGTCAGTCCCTTCCCGAACCTACGTGGTGACGGAATGGTATGCCACCTTTGGTTCGAACCAAATACCCATTCCTTTTTAAGGAATAAAACCCCTTTTGAAAACCTCAAATATCACGGATTTTGCCTCTTATTTTTTCTGAGTTATTCTTATTGAACTTTACCGCATAAATTAAGTATAGGTAATTTAAATTTACCACAGTATGACGGAGTCCCAGGGAGGGGGTACTTACAGGTGTGAAGATAACATTCGGACTCCGCGGAGTTCCGTGAGGGTGAACACTCGGTGAGCGACCGGGAAGGAAGAATATACAAAGAGTAAACATAGGAGTAGGACTGAAAGACCCGGTGCTGAGATGAGGGTGAGCACCATCTTGGAAGGTGCAAAGAAGTGAAAAACCATAGATAAAAATAAACAAATGAATAGACATGCCGGTATCCAAAACATAACATTCAATGAGTAAACAGATCATAAATAACACAAAAATTCTATGCGATCATTGAGACCCGAGGGGGCCATCGTGGATAGATAACGGATCCAGAAATTCTCTCTTTTGAGTAGATGATTCTTATTGTTCACTGTAATGGGAACTTGTTCAAGTACTTGGAATTTGAGCTGCACAACTGAGTGTCTGTTTTCCAAGAAGTGGGTGGCCACACTCGATTTCTGATTTTCAGTGCGAATGTTACTCTTGTGTTCCAAGATTCTAGTGCGAATCTTCCTCTCTGTATGGC
This sequence comes from Lissotriton vulgaris, assembly GCF_964263255.1. Lineage (NCBI taxonomy): Eukaryota > Metazoa > Chordata > Amphibia > Caudata > Salamandridae > Lissotriton > Lissotriton vulgaris. The sequence continues at coordinate 522,379,591 of NC_141696.1, forward strand.
CAACATAGCATTTACCACATGGGCATTTTAAAGCGTAGATCACGTTCTTACTATTACATGTGGCGTTCACTTTCAATTTGATAGGGAAGCCTTTCATGGGATGGTTCATCACATTACCTTGTATGCTATTATTGCAATTACTGCAATTGTGACAAGGTTTGAAGCCACTATAGGTTACTTTGGTTTTAGAACCACTGGTGTTACTCAGGATTTCTTTCAAATTCTTACCCCTGGTGAAGGCAAAGATAGGGGGTTCTGTAAATAGGCCTTTGAAATCAGGTTCCTGTGTCAAGATGGACCAATGTTTACGAATAATCTTTTGGAATTGTGAGGAAGCTCTCGAGAACTTTGAAACTACCACCAAGCGGTCGTTGGGAGTCTTCAGTCTAGGTTGTAATAGAGAGGCTCTGCTGCATTTTTCACTTCTCTGGATAGCCAAGTCTAGAATGGGGGTAGGGTATCCCCGTGCTCGTAAAAGGTCTAGAACAGTTTTGATCTGTGAACTGCTCTCATCTGTTTTGGAAACTATTCTTTTCACCCTCAGTATCTGAGCGTATGGTAAGTTGTTTTTGAGTCCCATACGGTGGAAGCTTTGATAATGTAGGGTAGAGTTCCTGTCAGTGGGCTTTCGAAAGATGGTAGTTGACCAATCTCCAATTCTCTTAATATTTTGACGTCCAAAAAATGGACGCAAGATGTACTATAGTCCCAAGTAAATTGAATCCGTTGAGTGACCTGATTCCAGGTGTTGAGGAAGATGGTGAGTGTTTCGATGGTACCTGCCCAAAGTAGGACTATATCATCAATATACCGCAGATATAACCGACCATGTTCTTGCCAGTTATCTTGGGAGAGGATGTGATTCTCTTCAAAATTTCGCATGAAGATGTTGGCGTAGCAAGGAGCAGCCGAATTTCCCATGGCCGTGCCATTGAGCTGTAAAAACCATTTGTCGAAGACGGTGAAATAGCTGTGGTATAGCGTGAATATGGTAAGTTCCATGAGGAATACTTTCAAGTCATGATCAATGTTGGATTGTGCCAGAGTTCTTTCGATAGCATCAATCCCCCCATCATGGGGGATCGAGGTGTAAAGGGAACTGACGCCCACAGTGCACATGATGAGATTAGAATCTTTAAATGAGTTCATGACTGGTTCAAGTTTCAGTAGGAAGTCCGTAGTGTCTTTAACAAAAGAATCTGCTGTGGTGACAAATGGTTGGAGGTATTTATCCAGGAATTTTCCCACGTTTTCGTGAATGCTGTTTCTTGTCGACACAATGGGTCTGAATGGAGGATTGGTTGGATGTTTGTGTAATTTCGGTAACATGTATAAAACGGGAGGTCTTGGGTTGTTCGGTGTGAGGTATCTTTTTGTTTTTTCATTAATTGTACCATTGTCAAAAGCCTTATTGATTATGGTGATTAGGTCTTTGGTATATTCCCTGGTGGGATCCCCAGGGAGAATGTCGTATGTGTCAGTATCACCAATGTGAGTAGTGACTTTTTCTTCATAAAAGTTGGTGTCCATGACCACCAGGGCCCCTCCTTTATCAGCATTCTGACAGATGATGTTGGGATTGTCAGCAATTTTCTGGAGTATATTTCTCTCTTTGCGAGTGAGGTTCCCACGTGTAGCTGGTTGTATAAAAGGAAGTTTGAGAATTTCTTGTCTGACTAGGTTTTCGAATGCATCGATAATTTTGTGGCTTTGTGGTGCCATAAATGTGCTATGTGGTCGTAGACCTCTGAGCATGTCTTCCTCCTGGGTATTGATAGGGCAGATGTTAAGGAAGTAATGTTTCAGACGCATATTGCGTATCAATTTGAATGTACTCACTTCGAGTTCCAGTGTGTTGGTGCCGGTGGTAGGTACAAAAGATTGCCCTTTCTGGAGGATGTGTGTTTCTTCGTCAGACAAAATGGTGGAGGAAATGTTAATAACCAGAATCTCCTCTGGGTTCAACGTCTTCCTTTTGCTTTTTTGCTTTTCGCCGGTGGTGTTTTTTCCGGTTCCTCAGCGGGTTTTTCCCCCCCGGGGTCTTTTTGTTGGTTGGAACCTGGCTCTAAAAAAGGAACCGCAGTATTAGTTGAGGAGCTTGGAGTTTGAGCATCCGTGTCTGTTCTGGTCTGTGTAGGTCTTGTTCTTTGGTCATCCTCCGAGGATGAGGTTTCATTGGCCGAAAAAGGGTTATACGGTTTGTTAGGACGCCGGCGGGCGTATGCCTCGGCCCAGGAATAGACCTCGCTGAGTTTATAGTCTATGGTGTCTCTTTTACATTTTCTCAATTTTCTCTCCTGTGTTTCGCGTACATGTTTATCCAATTGGGTGTTGATATCCTCCAACATTTTCTTCAGTTCTTCTTCGGTCAGGGCATCGTCTAGTTCCTTTCTAACGTTAGAAATTTCTTGTGTGAGTTCATCCAAAGTCTTGGCTAGCTCCTCCACGATCAATAAAATAAGATCAAGAGAACATTTATTTAAAATGGAGTACCAGCGTTCCACAAATTTGGTGTTGTTTTTACAAAGGAGTGGTTTTAGAGGGACCCGTAGGCCACGGGGGATCCGTTGGACACGATGGTACCGGATCAGGGTACTGGCGTGAAGTTTTTGGTTTGATTGTTTTTTCAGTAGGTAGAGTAATTGACGGAGGTTGCTTTCTACACTGCGGGTATTGCCAGTGACGGTGATATCTTCCTGTATCATACCGTAGATCTTGTCTGCATCATCTATGGTATAGGCGAAGGTACTGGCTTTCTGGTCGGTCATACCTGAGACCGATTCAAAATTCATGATGTGAGCGTGCTGAGTTCCGTTGGCAGATAATAGAGCAATGTACAGTGTGGTGGATCTCGCACAGCTATGGTAATCCAAAGGCTGAGGTTTGTGATGGGTTTTTGTGTGCTGCAGGGTGGAAAACACTGTCTAGCCAGGCAGTGTGTAGAGTAAGACTGCAAAAGAAGCTCTCCCGCCTAGGGAGAGGGGGGCCCTGCGCACTACTTTGGGGAGACCAATGGTCTAATTCAATGTTCCATTTAAACAACAAATCGTATTCCATATAGGAAAGTATTCAAACATCCAATTTTATTCCATATCCATGATGAGATGTTCTTGTAAACAATGCAAATCAACACTTGTAATCCATATCCAAGTATGCGTTAATTCAGGTGTGTTATCACATCACACAACCCAATGCATTTCGGGCATGGCCCGTCGTCAGGGGAATTACTCTACGAACAAAAACAGAGAAACCAGCTGTAATCTCCATATTGCATCTTAACTAAATCATATCATGCAGAGACCGTCTAAGGTGAATACGTGCTGAAAAACGGAATGTGACCAATGCGGTGAACGTGTCTATAGTAAAAGAAACCAACGTGTGAAAGGCTGAAAAAAGGCTACGGATGGTGCCCAAAAACTTAGGTAATTAAAGAACCGAAGGAAAGGCGTGAACGGTAACCAAGCGTAATGGCGAGTGACAAACTAAAAGAAGAACTAACGGGTGAAACATGCCGGATAAGTCAAAAAGTATGATAGTAACAACCACCGATAATGCGGAGTATGACGGAGTTCCAGGGAGCGGGTACTTACAGGTGTGAAGATAACATTCGGACTCCGCCGAGTTCCGTGAGGGTGAACACTCGGTGAGCGACCGGGAAGGAAGAATATACAAAGAGTAAACATAGGAGTAGGACTGAAAGACCCGGTGCTGAGATGAGGGTGAGCGCCATCTTGGAAGGTGCAAAGAAGTGAAAAACCATAGATAAAAATAAACAAATGAATAGACCTGCCGGTATCCAAAACATAACATTCAATGAGTAAACAGATCATAAATAACACAAAAATTCTATGCGATCATTGAGACCCGAGGGGGCCATCGTGGATAGATAACGGATCCAGAAATTCTCTCTTTTGAGTAGATGATTCTTATTGTTCACTGTAATGGGAACTTGTTCAAGTACTTGGAATTTGAGCTGCACAACTGAGTGTCTGTTAAGAGAATTGGGAGATTGGTCAACTACCATCTTTCGAAAGCCCACTGACAGGAACTCTACCCTACATTATCAAAGCTTCCACCGTATGGGATTCAAAAACAACTTACCATACGCTCAGATACTGAGGGTGAAAAGAATAGTTTCCAAAACAGATGAGAGCAGTTCACAGATCAAAACTGTTCTAGACCGTTTACGAGCACGGGGATACCCTACCCCCATTCTAGACTTGGCTATCCAGAGAAGTGAAAAATGCAGCAGAGCCTCTCTATTACAACCTAGACTGAAGACTCCCACCGACCGCTTGGTGGTAGTTTCAAAGTTCTCGAGAGCTTCCTCACAATTCCAAAAGATTATTCGTAAACATTGGTCCATCTTGACACAGGAATCTGATTTCAAAGGCCTATTTACAGAACCCCCTATCTTTGCCTTCACCAGGGGTAAGAATTTGAAAGAGATCCTGAGTAACACCAGTGGTTCTAAAACCAAAGTAACCTATAGTGGCTTCAAACCTTGTCACAATTGCAGTAATTGCAATAATAGCATACAAGGTAATGTGATGAACCATCCCATGAAAGGCTTCCCTATCAAATTGAAAGTGTACGCCACATGTAATAGTAAGAACGTGATCTACGCTTTAAAATGCCCATGTGGTAAATGCTATGTTGGCCATACAGAGAGGAAGATTCGCACTAGAATCTTGGAACACAAGAGTAACATTCGCACTGAAAATCAGAAATCGAGTGTGGCCACCCACTTCTTGGAAAACAGACACTCAGTTGTGCAGCTCAAATTCCAAGTACTTGAACAAGTTCCCATTACAGTGAACAATAAGAATCATCTACTCAAAAGAGAGAATTTCTGGATCCGTTATCTATCCACGATGGCCCCCTCGGGTCTCAATGATCGCATAGAATTTTTGTGTTATTTATGATCTGTTTACTCATTGAATGTTATGTTTTGGATACCGGCATGTCTATTAATTTGTTTATTTTTATCTATGGTTTTTCACTTCTTTGCACCTTCCAAGATGGCGCTCACCCTCATCTCAGCACCGGGTCTTTCAGTCCTACTCCTATGTTTACTCTTTGTATATTCTTCCTTCCCGGTCGCTCACCGAGTGTTCACCCTCACGGAACTCCGCGGAGTCCGAATGTTATCTTCACACCTGTAAGTACCCGCTCCCTGGGCCTCCGTCATACTCCGCATTATCGGTGGTTGTTACTATCATACTTTTTGACCTATCCGGCATGTTTCACCCGTTAGTTCTTCTTTTAGTTTGTCACTCGCCATTACGTTTGGTTACCGTTCACGCCTTTCCTTCGGTTCTTTAATTACCTAAGTTTTTGGGCACCATCCGTAGCCTTTTTTCAGCCTTTCACACGTTGGTTTCTTTTACTATAGACACGTTCACCGCATTGGTCACATTCCGTTTTTCAGCACGTATTCACCTTAGACGGTCTCTGCATGATATGATTTAGTTAAGATGCAATATGGAGATTACAGCTGGTTTCTCTGTTTTTGTTCGTAGAGTAATTCCCCTGACGACGGGCCATGCCCGAAATGCATTGGGTTGTGTGATGTGATAACACACCTGAATTAACGCCTACTTGGATATGGATTACAAGTGTTGATTTGCATTGTTTACAAGAACATCTCATCATGGATATGGAATAAAATTGGATGTTTGAATACTTTCGTATATGGAATACGATTTGTTGTTTAAATGGAACATTGAATTAGACCATTGGTCTCCCCAAAGTAGTGCGCAGGGCCGCCCTCTCCCTAGGCGGGAGAGCTTCTTTTGCAGTCTTACTCTACACACTGCCTGGCTAGACAGTGTTTTCCACCCTGCAGCACACGAAAACCCATCACAAACCTCAGCCTTTGGATTACCATAGCTGTGCGAGATCCACCACACTGTGCGGTGGAGGGTTTGACATTTGTGATGAGCCAGATCCGGGGAGCGTGTGCACCAGAACAGATAAAAGCACTTTAACTGCTCTGCTGTGTGAAACAAAACAAGCGTTGACCGCATTGCCGGGCCGCGAAATAAAATAATTTTATTTTTAAAACGCGAGTTGTGCGCACGTGCGCGCGTGACGAAAAAAGTGCTGTGCACGTCGCGTGCGTGCTTGTGCGTGTGCAGGTAAGCTGGTTGCCGCTTTGGAAGCACTTCCAAAAGCGTCTTACTAAATTTCTTGCTGACAGTGCATGCGCGCTGGATCAGCGAGACTAAAAAACAATGAGGAGAGCATGAAAAAAACTGGAGAGAGTTTGCGAGTCCTGAAAGTAGAGCATCATCAAGATACATTATAGTTTTTGTAAAGTTTGTGATTGGACGTTCCACTTGACACACCAAAGGAAGCACGTATTTCATTAAAACACACTTAGGGGGTCATTACGATTGCGTTTTTTCCGCATCCTCGGGGCCGGCGGAAGCCACCGCCGGCCCCGAGGATGCGGAAAAACCGCAGCGGACTGACCAAAGACCCACCGCCACATTAGGATGGCTGGTGGGTCCTGGTTTCCGTCCGCAGCTTTTCCGCCGCGGTCGGATTACAACCGCGGCGGAAAAGCTCTAATATGGTGACGGTGTCTTCCAGACACCGTCCACCATATTAGGATGGCCAGTGAGTTATGCTTTTCCGCGGCGGGTTTTCCGCCGTGGAAAAGCATACGGAACTTCACTGCGGGGGCTCGTTGCGGGCCCCCTAGGTGAAGGGGGCGTGGGGGGTGCACAAGGGGGGTACCTATGGTACCCCCCTGCATTTGCATGCAGAAAGCGGCAGGCACCGCGCGGTGCCTGCCTCTTTCTGCATGCAAATGCAATGCGTGCATTTTTAACATTGCCGCGGGTGCAGCTTGAAGCTGCACCCACTGCAATGTTAAAAATAGAGGATGTGACCGCCAGGGTGGCGGTCACATCCTAATTGCACAGGAGGGAACTCCGCATGCCATGCGGAGTTTCCCTCCTGCTCTGGGGTCGCGGACGGACGCAAGTCCGTCCGCGATCCTAATCGACCCCTTAATGTGTGTTTCCATTTCCCAGTAATGTGCATTTAAGTTTACAGATATCTTTCAGTTTGGGAAACAATGCATCATCAAAGATGGGAAAAGGGAAGAGGTCAAAATCAATTTGTTTTCTACAGTAGTTGATTCCGTGCTTTATTTGTTTTGACATTTCTTAGCTATAAAGCAAATGTTAGCTTTGAAAAGCCGTTATCTTCAGCTCTTTCCTCTGCTTTTCGGCCAGCCCCCTGACCTGTCACTTTGTCTGCCTCAGCTCAGCATGCAGTAGTATTTGGCAAGTGAGTGGGTACTGTTTGCAGCTCAGTTTGACTGTATAATTCAATAGTGCTCATGTTGCAGGCTTCACTGTGGCACATTTCATTAACTATTCCTCTGTCAAAGTGCAGTACGTGCCATTCTTGCTTATGTACAAGAAGATGGGCGAACACAATCTTGGTGAGAAACTGCTGCAGCGGCATTATGCAGAACATAACCGCTGTCTACGATTGTGTCACTATACCTATGTGTACCTGTTTGTGCAGTATGATATGTGAGTGTATGCCAACGTGCCATTCACCCTGCAAGTACTTATTTGTCCTTGGTGCAGTGTGTCATGCGGGATTGTGCTGGACTCTTCCGTCCCTTTTAAGTGCCCTTGGTGCAATGTGCAGTGCGTGTGCGCACAGTGCTGTGCTTGTGTGTGTGCCTGAAGCTGGGCCTTCGCACCCTGGGACGGGCTCTTCCTGGCAGGCCTCTCTGCGACAGGTGGCATAGGACACTATTGAACCCCATTGAACACTGAAGAGTTCACCGTCTGGCCCGCCACCCCTTGGCGCACAAGCCCGGCTGCAGCTCTGCACACGTCCAATAAGTAAGGCGGATTAATATGTGGGGAGATGCTGCTGTCAAAGCGGGCAGCTTTTCAGATGGCGCTTCCCAATGTCCAATGTCAGGAAACAGGGAACATTTACTGCGCGTAATCTCGTCAGGAAGATTAATGGAGCTTGAAAGGCGCAGCGTTGTGTTCTCCGAGCCATGCACTGCCAGGGAAAGCAGGCGTCCTGGGGTTGTCTCAACCGAGATTACTGTCTGCATTGCATTGTATTTGAAAGCGCATCGGGGTGAATGAGGTGACGTCATATTGTAGACAATTACTGTAGTGTTCATTGTGGGAAAGACTTTGCCGCACCTCCCCGCTGAAGTCATTGCATAAGTCCCAGAGAAGCTCCTCCAGACAGCCAGCACCTTGAATATTTGTTTATTTACGTACTTAATGCAGGGATTGCCAGGGCTCTCAAAGCTCTTCATAACTGGCTTCATGTCATTCTCTGAAAGACTATTGAGAAGTGTTTTTGAGTGAGGCCGAGTGAGATCTGTATGCAGTGATCAACTTGATAAGGCCCCACCCCTGACTATATCTCAGAATATTTGACTCTTGAAGGAGTGTTCCTGTTATCCTTAACATATTAATCACACACACTCACCTTAGCATTCGCCAAGGGTGGGAACCAGAGGCACGGGCTTAGGGGCAAAAAAGCCCCCACTCTACTATTAATCCACAAAAGAGGGCTGCCCCTAGAGAATATTCCTAAAGGTTTCTACAGAGTAAGGAGTGATGCGCTACCAGTTGGGGCATCTCATAAAAAGTTACGGACTAGCCTCACACACCGCCCAGTGTCATGCTTCATCATCGGCTGTCCTCCCACTCTAAAAACCTGGTTTGAAGGAGGGTTGGGCATACACCTGGAGACAGGGATGCACTTCTAAATCTAAGTGATGGCCATGAGGGAGTGAAACGTGTATTAAAAACCATTACCCTTGTCCAAACCTTAAATTTATTCAGGGCTCAAAGGTATGGTAGTTAAAAGAAGTGATCAGTGGTATGGGACATTATTCTCCCTTCACCTTATTATATAGGGTCAACATGTTTCTGCTTCTATGTCCCTGAGGGGTACGTAGCATTTTTCAGGACCAAAGGAGAGGTAACTACCTAAAAGTCCACCTTCTGACACCTAGTGTCAGAGTGTATGGACCTGCCTCTAGTGTGTGAAGGGGATGAGATTAAAATTACTTTTCCCGGTGTAGTACCCTAGTAAGTGACTCTGTAGAAAAGGAAACAAAAAAACAAAACAAACAAACACACCAACGTGTGAGTATGTAAAGAAGTAGTACATTGTACCATCCATTCAGCGCCATACCTATTGCACGTGTGGTTTGGTCTTTATGAGACACGGGACAGGTACACGTGTGTCCATGCAGCCAAAAGAAAGATTATTTAAGGACCATAACCTAAAGTCTAACCTACTTGCTCCATGGGAGGGCAAAGGTGGAATGACCTACTCAAATCTTTTAGAAACAAGATACATAATACAGCCATGTTGGTAAATGGTTATATATTCCAACGTTTATGAAAAAAACACAGTTTGTTATAAATATGGAAATCCACAAAGGCAGAGATCCCAGTATTGTGGGTCATAGCAGAAAAGAACACACACACACTCATTCATCATCATGCACACCCTTACTTTCTTGCTTCAGTGCTTCTAGCCTCTCTCCCTGAGGCATCCTCTCGGTCTCCCTGACAATGGGAACTGAAGGTAGACCCAGGGGTGTACATATATACTATGGTAGAGTGGATAATTGTAGGGCTTTAAGTGGGATGAAAAAACTGGGGGGTCTCTCAAAGGGGCGTGGCCAATGTAATTAGGGGCGTGGCTTTAAATCACTTACGCAAAAAATCTGTGCTTAGCATAGTGTGCCGCCCAACTTGTATTTTGCTGTTTCCGTCATAGCATCCAGATATTTGATACAAGTAACATCATATCTACAATAAGTAAGGAATATTGGTTTTGTCAATGGTTATTACTTGCAGAAGATAAATAAGCTGCAAATATGACTTGTATATAATATTGACAAAGCTTCCAATTAAATCCTTGGTGACCCTACCACAATGTTGCTGCTCCCGAGTTTCAGAAAGAGAAGGGAAATCTAGAAAGAAAATGACTCTTAAAGGATTTCCCTTCCCCCACAACGCTCCCCTGGCATGACGTCATGCTGTAACTTCTCTACTACTGAGAAGTGAGCAGCGCACATCCATGTGCCTGGTGCTGCCTCGAAACGGGTCTTTATCAGGCTTTGTTTTGCGCCCTGGCACTTTTTTCCGGGCTGCAGTGACAGCAAACAGCGGTCATTCGAGTCTGGGGAAAAAAAACGGGTGCCTGTGTCAGGGCTCAAAACAGAGCCCAATAGAGACCCGGTTCGAGGCCCCCTAAAAAAAATTGCCGGTGCTCAGACCAGGGGCTGATTGGTAAGGCGGGCATTCGGGAATGGGCCGAAGGGCCGGTGCCTCAGTGCCCTCTGTGGGCCGTTTTTTTTCTCCCCTGTCCCAGTCCACAGAGAGTGGACTAGGAAAGGGGAGAAACAAAACCGGCCCACAGAGTGCACGGAGACAGAGACTGAGAAAATGAAAGCAGCCTCGCTGTGCGGCCAGACAGCGGTTGTCAGCTGTGGGCTCTCCTTCACCCCTACCCTGCCAAGCAATCAAGCTGAGGCTGGGCTGGGGAGGGGTGATTGTTTGCAATAATCGGCCTCCCTGGGGGCCAGGTGTTTCTCAGGCCTTTGAGCCATTTGCACCTCGGCCCCCTGGCGCCCATGCAGCCCAGAAACGGTGTTAGCCTTAACACCTAGCCCACAGCCCTTCACATTCAGGGCATAGTGGAATAGGAAGAATGGGTCTTGCTGTGGGGGCCTGGTGATGTTTGGAATTTTTTTGTTTTTTTTATTTATTTATGCGATTTTATATAGCGCGGACTTTACCCGAAGATGTCAGAGCGCTTCACACTAGGAACAGCAATAATACATGAGGAGAAAATTAAAAGTGGACAAATTACAAAAGCAAACGTTAAGTTACATGAATCAAAAGTGACAATAGTGAGCAACCAAAATACAAGAGGAGCAAACGATACATTACAGGAGGAAAAAGAGATATGTGTGCAGGTTACAAAAGCGTACAAAATACAAGTAGAGGTATAATACTGCAATTAATGGCAGACGCTCCAGCACAAGAACAAACGTTACGTAGGCAATGGTGGCACTTGTGCAAGTATCTAAAGCAAACAAAAGTGAGAGGTAGCAAACAGTGTGTTACAAGAGAAAAGTGACGTGTGCAAGTTACAAGTAAATAGTAAATACTCAAACTGCCAGAACACACTGGGAAGGCACTTCCCATGCACCAGCTTTACCTCAGCCTCCCTCCTGGCTACCTGGCTACCTTGGATGACCCAGAAAGCTGTGTTTTGTGCTCCCCTGCCAGGACATTTTCCCAAGGCCTGGAGGGTTGATTAATTTACTAATTGCAGGGCCTCACCTCTGTTCATGTGCTCCTGAGGTGAAGGTCTGGGGAGGGCTGAGTAGGTTAGTAATAGCAGGGGCTTTACTGCTTTTCAGGTGCTCATGTGCTGGAGGGCTGGAATAATTTTGTGACAAAAAGGGGCCTTGCTATCTTTTTTTAGTTGCTCAGCATGTAGGCCATTGTCACCTTGGCCCTGTGTCGTGTGCAAGAACAGTATCCTCCCACTTTCATTCCTTGTCTGTGCAAATGGTGTTTCATGAAAGGCCACGACCCTTGAATGTGGGCCACGCCCCTTAAATATGGGCCACGCCTCTTGAATGTGGGCCACTTTTTTCGTCAGTGCCCGGGCTGAATTGTGATCGCTCAGACCCCTTGAGACCCAGCCCACTTAAAGCCCTGGATAATTGGTATGGTAACAAGATTTACGTGGGGAAAGCAGGATAGTTTCCTGTGTCCTCCTAGATTGTGCCTGGCCTCCTGAGGTTAGGCGTATCCAAACGGGAGTATACTCATTGGTCTACATGCGATGACTCAGAGATGGGGCTCAATTCCGCACATGTGCAATGTTTGCATGGCGGGCGGAACGCCCTTTTAGCTAAAGTAGTGGTATTTGAATGCGGATTCAAAAATAGGTTCGTAGTCCGCTGGTTATAGTCCTGTTTTCTTCTTTTTTGTAAAAACACACATTCGCAGTCACAAGAAGATAAATATTAAAATAGAAGAAAGGCACCTTCCTGCGAGCGAGTGTGCAGTGCCTCACCGCAGTGCCTGCGCAGCTGTGTAAGCGGTGTGCGGCTCGTCACTGCGCATGCGCAGTCCCTCTACAATCATTGTATTCGGGAAGAGAAGAAATGCCCTGAGCAGGACACTGTTTGCATGATGGCAAAGCTGCCGGTGACATTGCGCTGTGATTTAAATGCCACTGGGACTTAGGACCTCCTAAATATCACTTGAATGGATGTGGCAAGCCCGGGTGTTAGCTGCATTCGCCTGTGACAGGATAGGCTACTCTGAAGTTAAGTACCGGGGGCAGCTCAAATAGTTTGTCTGTCAGAGGAACAGAACACCTGTCCAGACCCAAGGTTTTTGTTTTATTTCTAGGAGCCAGTCCACACTTCATTAACACCTTGGCTGCTAGGGGGTTTTCCAGTCCTTTGCTGCAGATTCATTATTTCCACTGTTCATGACAAGGTCAACTCGTCATAAGCACAGCTCAACCATGTTTCATGACGAGCTGACCTTGTCATGAGCATCCAAGGGTTAAGGAGCTATTCATTTCTTGCAAATGGGCTTCTAGAAGCATTAGGCAGGTAAAAGATGACTTTTTAAAAGAACATTTCGTAAAATATTTAGAACAAATCGGACTTTACCAATCAATTGAGTTTGTAACACATATTTTTTTTAAATAGGATTAACATTTTAGCTGCTTCCTAGGCAAAGGTACCTTTATTAACTTTAAGAATGTATCCCATTACATCCTATAGAACAGCTAAATCCGCTACAGTAAAAATGGCATCTGGTGTCTTGTCACTGTAGGGGCATGTTTTCCATTAAACTTTTTCTAATTTTAAATACCATGCACCCTGCCTTATTGAGCATAAAGGACTAATTAGGGGTGACATTATTATTTAAAAGAAAAGTTTAGGTTTGAGCGTTTATTTTGACAGTTAAAATGTTGCTGTTTTAAAACTGCACAGACAGGCTACAGAATTAGGCCTGCAGGAATGTTTTGCATCCTGGCGGTGGTACAAGGTGTTCTACAGTTCACTAGTGATATGACAGGCCCTGGGTACACTTTATACTAAATACTTTGGTCTTATAGGTGCATTAAATATAGAACTTAGGAGTATAGCCAATTTCGACCTTTTTAGGGGTCAGAGCACATGCACTGAGGCCTGATTTGAAGAATCCCACTGACTAGATAAAAAAATAAATAGCAGCATTAATCTAAAATAAAATGGAGTGATCATGTAAAAATAGAAAGTGCCTGCACTATGCTACTCAGATCATTTTTTATAAGAGTGAAACACAGGTATCAGGAAGCACTTTAATTTATTCTGGGTTGGTTGGTATATTATCAATCCAAAAGCTGTAATATTGTGCCTGAAATGGTAAAATACCATTATAATTTTGTAGTTCATTGTGTATAGCAGTTGCCAATCCTATGCTTAATGCTTTCGTACAAAAGGAAGGGGTCTATCTTTGGGCACAGAAGACCTGGCATCTGATTGAGGTGTGGAACTAACTTAAAAGAAAAATCGTTTCATATTGGATATAGATTGTGGGTGGAAAATGTCAGTTCAAATGCTTTTTATTAAAATTAATGCACTTCTGAGGAGTAAGTTGTTTATACATTTTGCAAACTGAGAGTTGTAAAATGCCATGTTTCTAATATATTCAGTTTTGTGTGTGATGTAATAACGACTTAATTACATAGAAAGATTTGACCTGCGGAGGGAAAATATATGAACAGATGTGGGAAACATGTTTAAATACGAAGTTCAATCACAAGCCTTGACTTCATATTTTTATCTGAGTTTCTCTTCATTATTCTGTCCTTGGCCTTGTGTAGCAGAGACTATTCCATTTGCTAATACATGATTTGCTAGATATTGAAACATATAGGAAAAGGTCACACCGGGGAATCTTTCAACAAAACGAAATGCTTCCAGTGGATGCCACTTTACTCTTTGCCAACCTTGCAGGCTTTTCGGTCCCTAATTATAGGATACCTTTATCCTCCAAAATGTAAAATTCAGAAACTACACTTTGCTTCTTTGGCAATGTGTTATTTCTATGAGTGCAGCGTTGGGATTTGTATTTCTTCATAGTCAAAGCTCACATTTTTGTAAGCAAGTCCTCTTCTGCAAATTAATGTGATTTTCTCGAGGTTACAAAATCTCTCCCCATAAATTCTGATTACCTTTCCAACATTCTTATCCAGAGTCCCATTTTGTAATTTTCACAGGAGAATTATTTTTAAAAAATGATGAATCTCAATGAAACCATCACTAAATCAAAAGAGAGAGGGAGGACTAGGTAAGCTAGTCTGAATCCCCGCTTTTATATGTCAAGAAATCAAGAAAGACTAGCTAGGTTTATACAGGTTAGACTCAGTGGAGTACGTATGTCCAGGGAAACCAGTGGGTTTCTTTAAAAAGCCCTCACCCACCAACCTAGTTGGTGGCATGCTTCATCATCGGGCCCACCACAGTGGCACCTAGCGTGCCCCGGGTGTGCTTCGACGCCAGATTACTGCGGAGCTGGTATAATTGCTGAGAGTGCAATGTGGTGAGTGTGAAGGTGAAAGTTAAAAGACCATACAGAAATCCCAGCACCCGAGGGTAAAAATATTTTAATAAAACTGGGTATCTGTTGGTGCGTTAAAAAGGCAAATAGACACGTTGGAGTATGGATTATGACCTCCAGTGTCCTGTGTGGTCTACATGTTTCAGCCTGGCCTTTCTTAATTTAAAACAGGCTTTCCTCAGGACCAAGTGAGTATGTGTGGGGTTATTAAAACTAATTTATAGTGAGTGTGAAAGGATTTTATGTGTAGCACGCGATAAGGTGCTATATGGGGGAGAAGGGGGTTCCCTCTCGCTTTGACAGTGTTTTTCTGTTCAAAGCCTCCTTGGGTCGCCTGGCAGAGAAACAGACCGCAACTGTCGATCTGGCTCCTCCTTGGACCTCTAATCCTTCTGCCGCGCCCGGTTTGAACAGAAAAACACTGTCAAAGCGAGAGGGAACCCCCTTCTCCCCCATATAGCACCTTATCGCGTGCTACACATAAAATCCTTTCACACTCACTATAAATTAGTTTTAATAATCCCACACATACTCACTTGGTCCTGAGGAAAGCCTGTTTTAAATTAAGAAAGGCCAGGCTGAAACATGTAGACCACACAGGACACTGGAGGTCATAATCCATACTCCAACGTGTCTATTTGCCTTTTTAACGCACCAACAGATACCCAGTTTTATTAAAATATTTTTACCCTCGGGTGCTGGGATTTCTGTATGGTCTTTTAACTTTCACCTTCACACTCACCACATTGCACTCTCAGCAATTATACCAGCTCCGCAGTAATCTGGCGTCGAAGCACACCATACTCCAACGTGTCTATTTGCCTTTTTAACGCACCAACAGATACCCAGTTTTATTAAAATATTTTTACCCTCGGGTGCTGGGATTTCTGTATGGTCTTTTAACTTTCACCTTCACACTCACCACATTGCACTCTCAGCAATTATACCAGCTCCGCAGTAATCTGGCGTCGAAGCACACCCGGGGCACGCTAGGTGCCACTGTGGTGGGCCCGATGATGAAGCATGCCACCAACTAGGTTGGTGGGTGAGGGCTTTTTAAAGAAACCCACTGGTTTCCCTGGACATACGTACTCCACTGAGTCTAACCTGTATAAACCTAGCTAGTCTTTCTTGATTTCTTGAATCTCAATGAAACCCTGCAATTCTGTTGTCAATATCCCCTGGTTAATTCTGATGTTGATTCATACTGCTTTTTTCTTAAGATAAGGTTGATTCCTCACCTTTGCTCTGGAACGTGAACATAACATGCCCTTTCCAGTTTCAAGATTACGTGCAAAGTATTGCTGATTTCCCTCCTGAGGAGAACTCGGCCTCTAGCCGGGTATTTTCATCATATGACATCTCCAGATTCACCTGCCAACATGTTTTGGGAGTGTAAGTGGCCACTTTATCTATTAATACATACGTCACTCTCCTCTCAGGGCTTAAATATTAATCATGTGAAGCTCGATAACCGCTCCACTTCTTCTGTGATACCCTCTGGGTAAAGGCAACCAGGAGTACTGATAAATTATGCATGAGGTGACTCTTTAAACTCTGACCAGCACTTTTTCCCTCGTGCCATCCTATTCACTTCTTCTCCATTAAATTCCCTGACCACTTTTGAGGAAATTAATTTTAATTCAGGAAACCTACCCTGCCAATGAAAATCACACATAAAAAAGGTAAATATTTTTAAACTACAATATGTATTAATCATTTTTTTCAATAAACCTATAATATCTAAACCTATTATTTGCTTTAAAAAAGGTCATTGCTGTTTATACTAACACAATTTATCAAGCTATTCCAGGGAAAAAAATACAGCTAAAGACTGCCGTAAGCAAGAGCAAAACACTTTGGGTCAGATTTACCAGAAAGTGACGCACCTATAGAGATACGTCACTTTCCTTGCTCCACCCTAAAAAATGCTTGCGCCACCATGGATGCGCCGTATTTACATTACGGCGCACCATGGCGGAAGGATTGACAGATGCGTCAGAAATTCTGACGCATCTGTTGGGGCAAAATTCATGCATTGCTGGAGTTGTACTTTCTAAACACAGTGATCCCTAACAGAAAAAGAATTACTGTAATACAATAAATATAGACTGAATAGGTACTATATTCTTTGTCTAGCCGGACAAGATTTAATATCAAATCAACAAATAACATCAAATTGACACACAAATTCAAGTGGGACACATCCAGCGCCCTACTGTCACAAGGGAAGGACAGGGGGAAAAAAACAATAAAGGCAGGTTTCAGGCAAAGAAAAACGTGTCTGCGTAATATAAAGATATAGCAGACTTAGGTAACGCACAAACACCATTGCATAGGAAACTTTACAATATATCACATGAATATGGTGTACAGACTGTCGACGACGTTTCGATCCCTGGGAGAGAGGTAAAGGGATCAATACAATAGATAAGCGCTGTGCACTTTCAACAATAGGTGCAGTGACAAGCCGGTGTGGACGTCAGTACGTGATAATGGCACTAATGCAGTGAACGGGGTTTTCTCAGATCCTCGATGGAAGCCAGGAGGGGTGTAAGTTTGGATCGCACCGGGGTCGCCTAATAAAATTGGATTACGTAATTGAAATTCGGGGATTGGTGATGCGCGACTACGATTCCCGAGTTGCGGGGAGATTCCCGAGCGTGATCTCGGACTTGTCCCAAGTTGTGACGTCCCGGCAGCTGTCTTCTTGAGTGAATGCTCATGTGTCGCAAGCATGACGCAACTCCAGCAATGCATTATGTGGCCTATTCCCACTACACTGCGTCACTCCTTATGCCTGTTTCAAGCAGGCGTAAAGTTTTGATGCAGTGGCGTCCTAAAAGTGACACAGTGAAATCTTGTAGATTTCACTGCCTCACTTTTACGAGGCTTTCCTCCATATGAACATCCCCCTGAATACATTATACCTTACGCAGGTATAATGTGACACAGGGCTTTACAACGTGACGAATCTCCCTAGATGCGTCACGTTGTAAATAGTGGGCATTGTTTGCGCCGCAGTTGCGTCACAAAAAGTGATGCAATGGCAGCGTAAGGAGCTTGTAAATCTGCCCCTTTTTCTTTGTAAAAGACTGTTTTTTAAGACTAGCTTATGCATGGAAAAAAACTTCAGCAATTCAGAAGTTTGGTGCATAGCCAATGTCTATTGAAAAGCATTGAGACATATAATAACCAATGTTCTGAACTCGGTAGAACTCTTTCAAAATAATTTGTGCCCAGTTTGGGCAACACTTTCACAACGCAGTGGTACACGGTCATTTTCAGTGGTGTGTGAATGGCAACAAACTGCACTGAGCAGATGTTGTAATAAGTCTTGGTGTCTCCAAAAATGACTCGCATGCGCAATGCTAACATGATTTAGCGTTGCAGCGTGGCACAAAGACAAGCGAGGGACGTCTTGTGTGTGTTTGTACTCAAGGCACACCCTCCGGTACAAATATCTATTCTTAGACAACTACAATTTTGCGAAAATGACATTAATTACATATGGATGTTATACAATACCATATCTCCATTGTCTGCACCCGTTTCATTTGACGCTACGATTTCATGGTCCGCTATTTTGAGTTAGTTTAGTTATTTTTGTCTATGTGTGGAATGCTTGGGATGTTTGAGCTCACACTGCATTGACTGCCAAATGGTTCACGTTAAGCAAGGCTTATTCACACGCCACTTGAGCCGCCGGTGCGTCTAGGGTGACCAACCGTCCATACATTTCAAGGTCCGTCTGTAATTTGGACCTCAGAACCGTTGTCCATTCGGATCCTTTTTACGGATGCATTTTGTCGTAATTTTGGGCCATGCAGGGAGGAGAGCTGTTCCCCTGTGAGAGGCCTCAGCTCCCTGATGGGGCCGTCTCTCACTCTTTGTCGGAACACAAGAGCAGCCCCACCCTGCCCATTGTCATTCGGTATGCAGGCTGATTGCCACATACAGAATGACACTGAGCCAGTTTGGGCACTTACAGCATGTAGTGGGCCACCTCCCGCCACGGTCTAGGGCAGGGCATTCTGTTAGGGTTAGATGGAAGAAAACAATTGTACAAAGTTAAAAAGAGGCTATAGTTCTTACCCAGTCTCATCATTTCGGAGCTGAAGTGGTTTTATTATAATATAAAATAAAGCCATAGTTGCTGTTTTGTTATTTATTTTATGCAACTAACATCCATTGACAAAGCCAATAGTCATGGCTTGTCGTAGGTCTAATGTTACTGGATGCAATGATAGAAAGAGAAAAATACCAGTAGGACGGCACATTATGCTCAGCATATATTTTTAGCTTAGGTGGTTTAAGCCACACCCTTAATTACAGCAGACATGTTCCTTGGAGAGACCCCCAGTTTTTTCATCTCACTTAAAGCCCTGGAAACAATACCATGTCACTGTCACCTCGTGTCCTGGCACTGTGCATCATGCGTGACTCATGACTTCCAAGTTTTCAGAGCGCCTATGTGGAGAGTGAACCCTCCCCCATCCCACCCCACCCCTTGCTTTAGGAACTACAGCGAGGGTGAAGTTCTTGATGGGCCTCTTCTGTATGCAATTGGATGGGTGAAGGGTGGATGGATTTATGGGTGGCTAAGTAAAATGGGAATGGAGATAGAAAGGGAGGATGGATGGATAAATGATTGACAGAATGGCTGGGTGAATGGGCGCATGGATGAGTGAAAAGAAGAATGTAAAGATGGATAATTTCTAATTTCTAATTTAAAATACTTCTAGAGCGCAGCGTACACCTTGCGGTTTCTTGGCGCTAGGGGGATCAGCAACTGAGGGGGAAAAGACCAGGGAGAGATGAAGGGGATATTTGAGGGAGTTTAAGTGGGGAAGGCCTGGCTGAAGAGGAACGTTTTCAGATCTCTGCGAAAGGGGAGATACTGAGTGGCAGAGCGGAGGTGGTCAGGAAGTGAGTTCCAGAAGGTTGGAGCCAGGGTGGAGAAATTGGCCCCGCCCCACTTTTTGCGAGTGAAGCGAGGGATCTGGAGGAGGGACTTGGAGGAAGACCGAAGTTCTCTTGCAGGTACATAAGACTTGATTAGTGAGGAGATGAAGGCGGGGGCAGTGCCCTGGCGGGCCTGGAAGACCATGCACCCGATCTTGAATAGGGCCCGTTCCTTTATAGGGAGCCAGTGAAGCTCCCTGAGAAGAGGGGTGGAGTGGTGATAACGAGGGAGGCCATACACAAGCCGGGCTGCTTGGTTCTGGACGGTCTGGAGTCTACGCAAACTGTATGCGGGGATACCGTGGTAAAGAGCGTTTGCGTAGTCCAATTTCGATATCACAAGTGCGGCCATAATGATCTTAAGTGCCTGGGGGGAAAAGAAGCGGGAGACAGTGCGGACAGTGCGAAGAGAGAGGAAGCAGGAGGACACCACAGAACTGATTTGTGAACGGAGGGTGAGTTGGCTGTTTATTTTGACACCAAGTGTTTTGACCGTGGTGGAGGGGGTCGGTGCAGAGCCAAGAGAGGGGGGCCAGAAGAGAGAGTTCCAGGGACTGGACGAACCACCAGTGAGAACCAACTCGGTTTTATCCGGGTTCAGCTTAAGGTGGTTGTGGTTCATCCAGTCCCTGATGAATGTCATAGTTGACTGGAAATTGGAGACCGAGAGAGGAGAAGGGGACAGATCAAAGATGAGCTGGAGGTCATCCGCGTAATTATAGACGGTGACCTCCAGCTGCTGTAGTGCAAAGATGAGAGGAAAGATATAAAGGTTGAAAAGTAAGGGGGAGAGAGAGGATCCCTGGGGAACACCACAGGTGACAGGGAGGGGAGTGGCCGTGAAGTCGCCTAGCCGGACCGCCTGGGTGCGTTCCCTCAGAAAGGAGGAGAGCCAGATCAAAGCTGATCCCCCGATGCCGGCCGCCTTGACACGGGTAAGTAAGATGGTGTGGTCCACCGTGTCAAAGGCGGCGGAGAGATCAAGGAGGACCAGTGCCTGGTGTTTGTTTTCATCCATACCCTTTCTGAGTTTGTCCAAGACTGAGACCACGACTGACTCGGTCGAATGCCTGGGACGAAACCCGGCTTGGCGGGATGCCAGTCCCCCATTTGCCTCAACATGGGCGCTGAGTACCGCGGTAATGTGGCGTTCCATCACCTTGCCCAAAAAGGGTAACAGGGAGATGGGGCGATAGTTGGCCGAGATAGAGGAGTCAGCGCCAGGTTTTTTCAGGATGGGCACTATGGTAGCTGCCTTGAGCGAATAGGGCACTACGCCCTGTGCCAGGGAACTGTTGAGAAAGGCAATGGGGGGGTCAGGGCAGCTGGAGTAGATTTGCTGCAGGACTCGTGCTGGGCAGACGTCCGCGGGAGACCCCGACTTCACTTTAGGGAGTATCTCCAGAAAAGAGTCCTGCGTGAGGGGGGGGATAGAGGTAAGAAGGTAGGGCAGGGGAGGGGGGAGGGATCGACGAAGGCAGAAGAGGGTGGAGGGATATTGAGCTTGATGGTTGCTATTTTATCTACGAAATAGGTATTGAGCTGGTCGCAGAGAGGTTGGGAGGGAGGGATATTGGGCGAGGTTCGGTCTGAGAATGCCAGGTCAATGGATGAATGAAAGAATGCATACATGAGTGAAAGGGAGGGTGGAGAGCTGGAAGAAAGAATGGATAAGTGAAAATGTGCATGGGTGGATGAATGAGTGACTGGGTGGATGGATGAGTAAGTGAAAGGATGGGTGAAAGGGTAAATGATTGGATGGATGAGTGAATGGATGGATGGGTGGAAGAGAGGATAGATGAGTGAAGGATAGCTTGGGTGAAAGGATAAATGGTCGGATGGGTGATTGAATGGACGGATGGGTGGAAGAGTGGATGGATAAGTGAAAGGATGGATTGAGTGAAACGGTGGATGGATGAGTGAAAGGGTGGATGAAGGGATGGATGTGTGAAATGATGGATGGAAGGATAGATGATGGACATGTGTGCAAATAGTTGAAAGGGTTTGGACATGGATAGGCACACAGATGGAAGGACAGATTGAATGGTGAAAGACCGAATGATGGATGAAAGAATTAATATATGACATTTTCAGTGACACTCAACTGCTACTTGAATGTTACACTAGTAATTGTAAATGTTTGCATGTTTTGTTTTAGGTGTAAGGTTTTAGGGAGAGCCTCATAGTGCCATGAGCACTGCTTGAGATGTATATTGTGTTTGTAGCAGTAGGCAAGGCATCAAAATAAATTATGTAATAGTGTATTGACAGTGCATTCTTTAAGAAAGCTGCAGGGAAAAGCAACTTTATGACTTCTGTCAGCTTGTGCAACTCTCTGCAAAGCCCCCATAAGCAAAGTCAGATTCTATATTTTAAGTTCCACTTGCTGAAACACCCATAATGCTTCACTATGACACTCAGATATGTGATGCTAGTAACAAAGCCTATCCGAGTAGATTTAAACCACTACTTCTCTCACCAAACATGCCTGCTCAGGACTATAAGTTGTAAACAAAATATCAGACTGGACAACCCAGTGCAGTAACCATATACATAGATTATTATGATATGAAATACCACAAAAAGACCTGCACAGTTGCTCAAAGCTGCGCGCATACCAAAAAACTGTGAAGTGCACAATTGTCTCAACCTAATATAAAACTGATTTTGACTTGTATTTAAGTGGTCGTCTATTTACGTACTTTTATACTATCAAGCAACTTCCTTTGATGTGTCTCTAAAACTTACCTCCCGATGTCTTGTCCTGAATTATGACCTTCTGTCCTAATTTTCTGTCCTGAAATTTGACCCTCTGTCTAGAATTTTTACACTTACCATCCTGAATTAACACCCATGCTAGTTAGTCATCCTAGGAGTGCCAATTTTAATGTGGGAAAGAGTGTGACTGGTGGCGCACAGTGTCACTTTTATTATGGGAAAGAGTGGCGTATTGGTGGGCAAGGGGCTTGTAAAGAAGCCCCATAATGCCGTTTCAGCTCTGCGCTTGTGTCAACTTGCGGAGTAAAAGTACTTTGGCACGGGAAAATTGATCAGAGCTGTTGTTTAAGCTGCTTTGTTTGGATAGTACCAATCTACCTAGCGTGAGCACTAAAGTATAGTACATCTAGGTCTAGGTTTTAGGAGGCAAAAAACGTGATCAAGTATGTTAGGCAGTGGCTCTTGGATGATGTTAAAATTAATAATAAATACACTATGTAAACATGTTTTGAGTTAATTGTGAAGTGCACACATACAGCTAAAACATTTTTCAGGAAAGCTTTTGTAAATTCTTGTTACCATTTTCGCAAAGATATTTCTCCTATTTTTAATTGTGTGTATTCTTTTTTTCGTATGGTGAAATTCAAGTGCATTTGTTTAAAGGCAGAGGCTTTTTGGTTTCGATTTTTTCCATGGGGAAATATTTTGCACCTTGAAGAAAGCACTTACCCAAAACCCCATTGAATTTTAGAAGTGCAATTTTCCCTTGTTCCTGACAAGGTATTTTTTCCAGACATTGAGAAGAAAATATTTTCAAGGATTTTCCAGGATGTAGAAGGGTTGAAAATAAGTTTGTGAAAACCAAAAAATGCAAGTTAAAAACCTTTAATTCATTATGTCATCAATAGTGTAATTTAGTATGTAATGAGTGCTGTAGTATGTGAGCTCATAAGCAGGTAATGGCAGGAGAGTAGGTTATTGTTTCAGTGTCTTTTTTTTGTTTTTTACCTTATTCCAACACTTACCTATAACATAACATTGACCTTTTTTCAGTGATCTTCTAAAGTTTTTCAAATGTAGTCTAAAATCTTATTACCATACCTACCTATATTTTCACTTTAACCTCTGATTTGTTTTCAGTGGATTTCTGCGTTTTAAAAAATAGTAAGGTAAGATCTTATCACCAGAACTACCCAACTATCACATTCCTTTAACCTTTGGCTTTTTTATGATTGACATCTCTTTATTATTTTTGACACAGTGCTTAAGGGCTGCCTACATCCACAGGCCAGAGGTGATGAGACTTTCAACATACAATGGGTGTCTCTTAGGAACAATGAAAAGAACTAGTGAAATAAAGTAAAGCCTAAGACGGAAGAGAGGTGGAGAGTAGGGGGGGCATCACAGGAGTGGAGTCTACCTTGTGGCTACCTTTTGACTGTGGTATGTCATGTGTCCACCTCTGGTGTCTGTGTCGTAAGGTATAGAATTTTCAAGTATTAAGGGCAGGACAGTTCTCGGAATTCATCTGACAGGTACTGTATGCAGGGTTGCCACATTTTATCAAAATGAGGCAATTACTGTGTGGCTATAGCCGTCAGCTTTTCCATGCCCAGTATGTTCCAGACCTTGTGTAGCCAACCCAGCTGCATTGGACAGGGTGCAAATCTCTGCCAAACAGAGACCCTATTTCTAACACCGTAGTACTGTTGCAGGACCCTAAGAACGAATCTGGGGGTCCTGCAGGAATCCCACAAGGAATTTACTTTCCGGTATTGGGCCTGCGGGAGTAACTTTTTATAAAGTTGTGTTTAGTATGAAGGGTTTATTTCATTTTAAGTTTGAGGCTAGAGCTATCCTCATCGGTACAATTAAGCAATATGAGTTGTTTTTTTTATCAAGTTTCTGTATTTTTTGGTATGGCAATAAAGCGGTAACTGAAATGGCACTGTGGTACCTGTGACACATAGGAAAGACAGCTGATTATCTGTAATAACTACCTTGCTCCATTTACAGGAAGATCCCATCCTTTCATCCTCATAAAGACATAGCAAATCAGTGTGTCCATATTCTGTGTTGTTATCTTTTTCTGACAATTTATTTTTTGGGGAATTAAACCTACAAAATACTGTAATCTGGTGACAACTGGGATGAGGTGTTGGAGGAGCCCACCAGAACCACACCAGAATCCATTGTTTGAACGTTTTCTTCAACCCTACCAGGAAAAAAAAGAACATTTTCTGACAAGTTATTGAAATGCCACCTGTGCTAGAAGGAGTTTAGTAGGAATACTGAGAAATGTACTCTTTTCGAACGTCTTGGTTGAACAAAATGTCTTAAAGCCTGCATAGCAGACAGTTTACTTGCACAGAGCATCAAAGAGATAAAAAGGAGGCTTCCAACTCAAGTGAATTAACCTTTGTCCAAGTTGGAGATGATGTACCACCTGATGTCTTGCAAACACAGAGGGATGTATATCATCATCATCATCATAAACTTTTTTTCGGTCCTCAGACCATAAAAGTGGAAATGTCTTCAATTGATACAAAGGTTTAGGTAGAATCAAAATTACATTAGTGATCAATTGAAAATGTTTCTACATTAGTTATTCTAAAAATTGTTACAATTCAAAAAAACTATCATCAAAGCGCCTATAGCCTAAATCATCAAAAGCCTATGCCTAAATAGAAAAAGGCGGCATGGTCTGCCATGCTGACTTAGTGGCAAATGGTGTGCTATGGTCAGGAACAATTAAAAATCACCAGTTACTCAATTACACAAATACTAAATAGACAGTTAAAATACTATAAAAGATATTTAAAAAGATATATAATAACAGGTGTATTAGAATTACATTTTAAACACCGACCTTCTGATTGCCCACATATTGCCGAGAAACTTGGCAACCGTGCAGACTACCCACAGATTTTAAAATGCGCAAAAAATACAAAAAACTTTCAAAAATTAAAAGAGGTTCTTTCCAGAATCACCTTTCCTTTCTTGATTAAAAGATAGGAAAAACGTATGTTGTCTGCCATGTATGTTAATGGTAATATACCATTAGAGACCACGGTAGCAGGCTACAAAAGCTACTAAAAGGCTAGTATACCCTTGGACACCCACAAGGAGTAGAGCAAAGCGCCTGTGCCAATCACACACGTCGCACAGCCAAAGGCTGTGCATGGACAGGGATTGTGCACCCACGGTGGATTGATCGCAATTGTTAGACTGCAAGACATGTTCTGCAGCTAATACCCTGTTACATACAGCTAAAGACTAAGGTTGGCTATCGGCCGGGGGTGGGGCCCTGCATCCAGAGCCTCCCAGACACCCAACCCCTTGCTGCACATGGCCTTTGGCTGTGCATGGCATCAGGTTGGTCAAAGGGCATTAGCCTGTGGCGAGATCCTGCATCGAACCCTCAGTGGGCAGCCAACCATGCTGCTACACACAGGTTTTGGATTTGCACAGGGTGGGTTAGGCCCCACAGCTCGGCCTTTGGCCAGGCCCTGCGCCCAAATCTCTGTCAGCAACCAACCCCTGCCAAGCATGGCCTTTAGCCATGCCAAGTGTGGGTTTGGCTAAAGGGACTGGCTTATGGCCAGGCCCTGTGCTCTATTCACATATTGAAGGTCGACCCCCATGGACCCGCTCCCCACATATTTCTTGTTTCTTAATTTTCTCACATTTTTTGGCAGTAATGCTGTACTGCCACAGTACTACAGCTCAAGTGTTGATTGTGGTACAGAAAGACCGTGTTAGCTTCATTTATTGAATCTTGCATTGTCTTGCTGTACCACAGCTCCCAGGGAGTCCTGCAGCACTACACTGTACTGAAGACACGGTTCTGCTTGCAGACATTGCTATGTTAGCAGAAGTAAATTAGATGCCTAAACACCATTTTGCCGCTTTTGCACACAACACTACATGACTCTGTTCTTAAAAGACAAACTGCTTGCTTTTCTTCACATTAAAACGGTCTGTTTTTCACATCTCTAGACTTACACCGTGACCTCAAGTTTGTACAGAGTGTTCAAGGTTAAATAAGAATGTATACTGTTGATTCAGGTTGATCGGCCCACGCTCTAGACATAACACACACACAGCTGCAAATAACTGAAACTCGGGGCTTTTAATATTGCATTGCATGCATGATAGAGACACTTGGAGAAAACCTTTCCATCTACAGAGAGTTGTGCGGATATGGGATGTGATTCACTTCACCTGATCTTGAAGGTATGGGGCTCCCCTTTTTAACCTAGAGATCTTCTATTATTATAAAAGCTAGCTCCTAGCCCGGGGAGGGTGGTATACAAGGTGCTATAGGACTGGCCCCACTATAATTATAATGTGATTTCTCCCTTTATGTTTTATGGAATTGTAACAATGCTGATTGTATTACTTGTATGCATCTTTTTACTAATGTTGGCGAAGTTATTGCATCTTAGAGCACGTAGTTAAAAATAAACATTTTAAACTATACCGTATCTCCGATTACTCACATTGTGGACTTTGTATCAGTATAAATACGAAAGAGTGTTCTTGATTCCCACTATTCCTGAGAGTTCACTAAGTCGCTTGTTCTGGGTTGTCTAATCATTGGTAGCTTCGCTGTAGTACGGAGAACAGATGAGCGAATGCAGAGTTCAAGTTCGTGTGAGACAGAAATAAGTTCAGTTATGTCAAATGGGTCATGAGGAAAAAATGAATGTCTTTAAAAAAAGAAAAAATGGAAGGGAAAAAAAATTCAAGGTGGGGGCGTCAGCTAGCCAAGGAGGAGAAAAAAAAACTTTTGTATTGCACGCAACGTAAGATAGACCGCTGCAAAATTAATCTATTGGCGTGTATGCACAGTATGCTGCAACAACCTCCAAGAGGAAGTCGTTGGTATTATCGGTAAAGAGTTCCGCCATCCAATTTAGTAAAGTAAATGAACATACATGTTCTTCAATAACAGAAGCCTCTAGCACCATCAGAGGACAACTTGCATGTTCTTCGAGATAACTCTGTTCCAGGAAGTGATGTGCAGCCGCACATATAGCTTTATTTGCCCAAACTCCGTGCGCAGACGCGCAAGCCATAATCCGAACACCAGAACAGGCCAACTCATGAGCCACTAAGAGACTCATTAGCTGATCATAATCCAGGGGCAGGAGACACAGTATTGGAGAGACAAAGTTCTAATGCCCATTCGAATTGGAAATCCAGGCAATGGAAGACAGGTTGGATACAAGTAAAGTATGAAAAGCGGAAGGATAATACATAT